>NC_090927.1:1186802462-1187427462 GCF_040938575.1 Ambystoma mexicanum
CGGAGGGGAAGAGACGGAGGAGATCCTTCGGCGCTGCCGAACACGTGGCCTGGCCTCGCCGGCCAACATACAGTAGGGAGAGTGGGGGTTCAAACTTTTATCTTCTCTTTGAGAATGTCTTTCTTTCTCCCCTATCTTTCCCTTGGGGTTGTTATCACCAGTTATTATTGCCTCAGCTATGGAGAGGACACCTTTTAAGTTTTGCCCACGCTGTAGGGGCAAATACACTTGGAATGACAAACACAAGCTCTGTAATCGTTGCTTGCCCCTCGATCATAAGGAGGACAGCTGCGCGGCCTGTAAGCTCTTGAAACCAAGAACTCTTAAAGAACGGAAAGTTAAGAGGTGGGCGGACTACGCTATGTCGAAGTCAGTTTCCTCACCCGCCGCCGCTGTTACAGAAAGTGACGAGGAGGGTGATAACTCAACGTCCGTTACGGAAGTCATTAACCCCCAGAAGGAGCGCTCGCGCTCCTCGACGTCCGTCCCCGGCCCCGACGGGCTCGGCTCACGCCCTGCTTATGGGGATGAACACCCCGGCGACAAGGACGCACATAGACCCCATAGGCCTAAGCACACAATCCACGGCTCTTCTTCGTCGAAGACGAAGGATCCATCAGCGCCGAAGGGGACGCAGGGCACTCTGGCGTCTACCTCAGACCGTAAGGGTCTCAAGCCCCACCCGCAAACGCAGCCGTGACCAGCGTTTGGGCTTTCATCAAACACGGGCGCTACCTCAAAATCATCCGACGTAACGCTCCATAGAGCAGCCGTCGAGGAACAACGCGTAACACAGGCAACGTCGACACCAGAGCCCTCTACTGACAAACTCGTTGTCGAGAGCCTGGCGAGAATTGTTTCCGAAGACAAACGTAAGCGGACGACGAAACAAACGTCGAATACCGCACAAAAAGCTATAGAAACGCCGAAAAAGCACAAGAGTAGCCAGGAACTGCCCCCTTCATCTAAGGGCACTTCTGAACTACCGGAGGGCTTTTCAGAGGGCGACGGAAACCTTTCTTCGACGTTGTGGGAGCGTTCTAAGCGTTTTGAAGGTGAAAACACTGATTTCCCCCCTCTAGACTATTCAGGGGTCCCCCATGAGAGCCTTGAAAGACTCCATTCTTGTATGGAGAAAATGGAAAGGTTTTTGGGAAGCCAAAACCCACCCACACTCAAAAGACCAAGAGAATGGCCCCAGGATGACCCTAGGGTCAAGATTCCTAGGCTGTTTCCCCCTTCTACAGACGCATATGACCTCACTGAAGAGGAGCAATACCTCCAGGAAGATGAGGAGTGTTTGGGTGGAGAGGAATAACATGAGGAAGAGGGGTTTGAAGAAGATCCTTACACTAGTGTAGGAGCTTTTGAAGAAGATACAGCTACCTCGCAGCCCTGGCAATCCCCATCAGTGCAGCCTTGGCAATCCCCATCAGTGCACTCAGACCCTGATGTCTTTCACCCTTCTCCTCCCAAGGATTCACCTATTGGAAACACCTCTCCCATAGATGACCAACCTTCACTTAATGCACTATTGCGCAAGGCAGCAGCGCATTTTGAAATAGACACAGGGGAGACTCTTCCTGACATAGACTTTGTAGAGAAAGTTATTAAAGAAAAAGCCCCTGTTAGTCAGTCTATTCCGCTCCTGGCTTCTATAAAGAGAAGAATAACTCCTCGCCCTTTCCAATCCGGCCTTAGTCAGAGGGGTCAACCCTCGGATAGAAAAGCTCTTCAGCCCTTCGTCCTCTGACCCTTTGTACATCAGAGGACATTCTATTCCGGACTCCCTCGTAGTTACTAATACAAGAAAAAGAGCGGGGGTACCACTATCCACTAGTGAGGCACCACCTGACAAAGAGGGCAAGAAACTCTATGCACTTGGGGAGAGAATCACGACCTCCGCCGCCTTCTCAATTAGGATTGCAAATAACAATTCCCTACTAGCTAGCTACGCAGATGCACAGTGGAGCAAGCTGCGCAGCGAAGCAGAGGACGCACCAGAACCCCTGCGTTCACGCCTGTTAACTATAATCTCAGAGGGAACTCTTGTAAACCAGGGCATCGTAAAGAACTCCTTAGATGCTGCAGAGACGGCTGGCCGTTCCCTGGTTCAGGGAATACTTCTCAAACGCCATGTCTGGCTGCGCAATTCGGGATTTAAGCCGGAAACCCAGGCTTCCCTGATAAATAAGCCCATAGAACAAACACATCTGTTTGGGAAAGCAGTTGATGAGGCCCTAGAACATGCGAAGAAAGAGTTTGATACCATCAAGACTCTTGACCAAATTTCTAGGCCCCCTAACAGGCGCAGCTATGGCAATAGACGCTCCTTTCGTGGCCAACGCCAGCAGCAAAACCAACAGCAATTTTACTCTGCTACCAACTGGCCCTCTAACCAGGGTAACAACACCCAGTTCAGTCAAAGAGGCTAACGCCGTGGCAAAGGAAGAGGTCGCGGCTCCAGCCCCAAAGGTTCCACGCCCAATACCAACAAATGACCCGAAGATTCGGGTCCCCTCCCATGCATCACCGGTCGGGGGACGGCTAACATCGTTCCTTTCAGCATGGGAGGGAATATCGTCAGACCGCTGGGTATTATCCACCATAGCCCACGGATACTGCATCGAATTCAACGGTTCCCCGAAGTACAGACCCCCACGGAACCGACGCATGACACCGGAACACCTCACCATTCTTCTTCAAGAAGTAGAAGAGCTACTGAAAAAAGAGGCTATAGAGGCTGTCCCCCTATCTCAGGTAACAGAAGGTATTTATTCAGTGTACTTCCTTGTACCCAAAAAGGACTTAACCATGTGCCCTGTATTAGATCTGCGCCCAGCAAACAAGTTTGTCAAACCCCAAAAGTTTCGTATGGTGACCTTGCAGGAAGTAATCCCAATGTTATCACAAGGGGATTACATGACAACACTAGACATGAAAGATGCATACTTTCATATTTTAATGTTGCCAGCGCACAGAAAATACCTCAGGTTCAAGATAGAGAACAAACACTACCAGTTCAGAGTACTACCCTTCGGGATAGCATCTGCACCAAGGGTATTCACGAAAGTACTGGCAGTGGCAGCGGCCCACCTGCGCAGGTTATCCATCCCGGTATACCCTTACCTCGACGACTGGCTCATAACAGGGGATTCTTACGAAACATGCTTCTCCAATACCCAAAAGACCGTAGACCTTTTGTCCCAACTGGGCTTCTCCATCAACGAAAAGAAGTCCAGCTTAGACCCCAGCCAAATCAAACAATTCCTAGGGGCTCTAATTCGAACAAAGGACGGCCTCGTCTTCCCCTCCAACGAGAGGGTCCAAAACATGCTATTTCAGATCCCCCATTATGTGGCAGGTCGAGAGGTGACGGTACGCAAAGCAATGCGCTTGCTAGGGATGATGGCGTCATGTATTTATTTGGTACCTCACGCGCGCCTGCACATGCGCCCTATGCAAGAGTGGCTCTACAGCCAGTGGTGTCAGGCCAGCGGACAATGGGACGATCTAGTGGTGGTCTCGCAGGCCTTGGTTCTCTCGCTACGGTGGTGGACAAAAGAAAACCTGTTATTAGGGAAGACTTTTGCCACACCCGCAGTGGAAGCCACTCTAACCACAGACGCATCCCTTACAGGATGGGGGGCTCACCTATCCCATCAGACTGCTCACGGAGCGTGGACTCCGAGCTTAGCATCCAAGCATATAAATCTGCTGGAACTACTAGCGGTGTTCAAAGCACTGAAAGCCTTTCAGGAACACCTACAAGGAAAGACAGTGATGGTCCTCACAGACAGCACCACAGCCATGTACTACCTCAACAAGCAAGGGGGCACTCACTCTCCAGGACTGTCCAAGCTGTCCCAGAATATATGGAAGTGGGCTCTCAAACACAACATGTTCCTACTATCACAACATGTACTAGGGGAACTCAATCTGCTAGCAGACAAACTCAGCAGAGACTTCCCCCTGCCCGAAGAGTACGAATGGCAATTGCACGAAGACATCGTCTTAGACGTCTTCACGCAATGGGGGTTCCCGGAAATAGACCTGTTCGCAACTCTGGAGAACTCACAATGCCAAAGTTACGCCTCCAGGTACCCCCAGAACCAGGCCAAGGGGAACGGTCTGTCGATTCAATGGTCAGGGAAATTTGTTTACGCCTTTCCCCCGACTCCCCTTCTCAACAAAGTGGTGCACAAGATGCACCAGGAGCAGGTTACCATGATACTAGTGGCCCCAATGTCGGCCTGGCAGCCATGGTTCGCTCACTTGATGGAGATGTCCCTATCTCCCCCAGTGAAACTCCCCTGCCCGTACAACATGCTGTCATGCATCCATGCCCTCAGACCATGAACTTAGCAGCCTGGCTCCTGAGATCATAGAATTTGGACATTTACAACTCCCGCAGAGATGTATGGACATCCTCAGGGAAGCCAGAAAACCTAATACTCACCACTGCTATTCTAGCAAGTTGAAAAGATTTGTCATCTGGTGTAGAGGTAAGAGCATCAACCCGGTTGACTGCTCTCCCACTAACATTGTTCTGTACTTGACCCATTTACTGGATTCAGGTCTAGTCTTCAATTCCATTAAAGTCCACCTAGCGGCACTTTCTGCATACACCACTTCCCAACTTAAAGTGTCGTGGTGGAAGATACCAGTTATCAAGGCCTTCATGGAGGGGGTAAAGAGAATACACCCTCCGATAGCTAACCCAGCTCCCGGATGGGACTTAAATGTGGTACTTTCTAGACTCATGGGCCCTCCTTTCGAACCCATGCACAAGGCAACTCTTAAAGACCTCACTCTTAAGACTGCTTTCCTAATAACTATCCCCTCCATTAGGAGAGTAAGTGAACTACAGGCTCTTTCTGTACTAGACCTCTTCATAACAGTTCACAAGGATAAGGTGGCTCTACGCACACATCCAAGGTTTGCACCAAAATTCATCTCGAAATTTCATGTAAACCAGTCAATAGAACTACCAACGTTCTTCCAAAAACCTTCCAGCTTGGGAGAAAAAAGTCTGCATACACTAGATGTACGCAGAGCTGTCATGTTCTACATGGAAAGAACCAGACCACTGAGAAAGACTAATCAGTTCTTTGTCTCTGTGGCAGCAGGAAGAGAAGGAGATGCAGTTTCAAAGTCCACTATATCTAGATGGATTGTTCAATGCATCACTCTGTTTCTCTCTTGCTAAGAGAGAACTACCCTTCAAGCCAAGAGCACATTCCACTCGAGGCACTGGGGCTTCCATAGCGTTCATTGCAAATGTTCCCCTTGAGTCCATCTGCAAAGCGGCTACCTGGAGTTCTGTGCACACCTTTACAAAACACTACTGTCTAGATGCACACTCTAGATCTGACTCCCAGGTGGGACAGGCAGTATTAAGACATCTTTTCTCTACTGTTCCTTCTCATAACCCACCGCCAACTCCGGGTACTGCTCGCTAGTCTATGCACAGCATGTGATTCTAAGCAGATTAACAAACATCAGAAGACAATGCATTACTTACTGTAAAAGCATTTCTGATGGTTGTATCTGCTTAGATTCACATGCGCCCACCCTTCCTCCCCGCTCGGATGGAAGGAACATAGACATCCTTTTCTATATTTCTCACTTTTCTGTACTCACTCACGTCTAGAAGGCTCCCTCAGGGCAGAAAAATACAAACAGAGGGACCTCGACGCGTGAGGGATTGTGGGTACAACGCACGTCACTATAGGGATAGTGTTACAGACACGCCTTGTCGACGTCCCCTTTTTCGACTACGAAAAACAAAATGCAATACTCCGCAGTGACCACTGGATGTCGGACCTATGCACAGCATGTGAATCTAAGCAGATACAACCATCAGAAATGCTTTTACGGTAAGTAATGCATTGTCATATATATATATATAATGACCCCCCCACCTTACCCCTATACATTTTTATTAACTTGGCCCTATATATATATATATTTCTGAGGCTTGTGGAATCTGCTTAGATCACATGCTGTGCATAGGCCGACATCTAGTGGAAGCTGCGGAGTATTACAGTTTGTTTTTCGAAAGTTGAAAATGGGCGTCGACACAGGCGTGCCAGTAATACTATCCCTAGTGTGACGTCCACTGTACCCAAGATCCCTCACGCGTGTAGGATCCTCAGATTGTTTTTTTCCGCCATACTGGTCGGAAGCATCTTGCGGAGTTCCCTGGCCTTAGCCATACTTTTGCTGTTATTATAATTATAATTCTTATTCATTCCCTTCCCCACCCCAACGTCGACCCTCGACCTCGACGACGGCTGGAGAAGTCATCGACCGTCGACTGCTGCACGACGGATCTGGGCCTCGGAAGGCCGCTGGCCTCGGCCCGGGCCTAGTAGGCCGCTGGCCTCGGCCCTTACAAGTAGGGAGAGTGGGGGGTGGTACATACTCTTCACTCTTGATATATAGTTACATTTTATATATTCCTACACTTAGCAGCCCGCTGCCTTAAGGTGCGTATGGAGGGTACCCCTTTTCAATTCTGCCCCAAGTGCAATCGCAAATACCCTTGGGTCGACAGGCACGCCACGTGCAATCTCTGCTTGCCGAGGGATCACCCCGAAGCGAACTGCAGAGCGTGTAGTAGGTTTAAACCTAAGACACTTAAGGACCGTTCGACAAAGCGTTGGGCCCACCACGCCAGGCAGGAGGCCATGGCAGCGGAGGGCGCCTTCAGCGATGGCAGCGACGCCGTACTTTCGGACGGCGAGGGCATTATGGCGTCGAAAGACAGCCGGCGAGCGCAGGTCCCCGACCTCGGAAGGTCGTCCGGCAGGGCGGCTATGGGGAAGACCCCCGGCGACGCAAGCGCTACACACCTAACACACACTAAACACACTAAGACCAACCGGACCTCGACGACGTCGACTTCCCGGAAAGAGGCACAAAAAGAACGGTCCGACTCAGTGTCCTCTGGGCGCTCTCGATCGAGATCACCTCACGACGCAAGGCAATCATCCACTCTTGCCAAGAGTGCCTCGCTACACACATTAACGGAAGTTCGATCGTCGGGAGACGAAGACGACTTCCACCCCCAGGCCGCGCTCCAAGATACCGAGACCGCGGTTAATACCAGTGAGGCCCCACGCCCAAAGCACACAGATACCTCTCCAGACCCTCGGCGCCAGGCGTCGAAAGTCTCTGGGGCCTCCAAGGGACAGGGAAAACATTTTTCCACGCACGGGGAGGGGGGGAAACAGCGGAAAGCACAGCCTTCCACTCCTGTAAAGCCATCCTCTCACCCTAGGCAGACAAGCAAACACAAGTCTACCCTTGAAAAGTCCCATAAATCATCACCTACTAAAGTAATACCCTGTTCCAGGGAATGGTCCAGTGAAGACATAGACAGGGTTATGTCTAGGATGTCTTCCTTGGCTGATTTTTATGATAAGAACCCAGAACGTTTTCTTTCATATAACCCTCAAGGGGCCACACCCTCAGGCTCCTCCGATCCTATCCCGCTAAGTAAAAAGCCCCGGTTCGAAAGACCTGAACCCTTCGAGGTTCAGCCTTACTCCACTCCATATTCTACTCCACTCCCCAGTTACCAGGGACAAGTTTTCCCTGAAGAGGACCAGGAGTTTGAAATTATGGAAGAACAAACCGGGACAGATTACTATGCAGAGGATGAGGACCTGGAGGAGGGAGAAAATGAGCAGGAAATTTACAGAGTAGATTCCCCAGTACAAAGCGAAGCCCCAGTTACCGACTCTCCAGTTGATAACCAGCCCCTCCTTAACGAGGTTCTCGCTCGAGCAGCGGAACATTTCCACATCGACACCCACGGTGTACAGGAGGAAAGGGACTTCGCGGAGGAGTTTGTAGGAGAGAGGAGACCGGTCACTCAGACCATCCCTATCCTCAAATCCATCCAACGAAGAATAGATCCTTCCCTGGTGAATCCTAACCTCACCAGAGCTGTCAACCCCAGAATTGAAAAGATTTTCCGGGCAGCCCAGTCTGACCCTCTGTATATAAGGGGACATCTTAAACCAGATTCCCTAGTGGTTACCAACACTAGAAAAAGGGCTGGCACGCCCTTATCTTCATCAGAAGCTCCTCCCGACAAGGAGAGCAAAAAACTTTACGGGTTTGGCAGGAAGGTAGCCTCAACGTCCGCCTACCAAGCAAGGATTGCGAATTCCACCACCCTGTTGGCTAGTTACAATTGCCATCAATGGGAAGAAGTCGCGGCGCTCATTGCCTCTGCTCCAGAACCGTTAAAGGGCCAGCTGGCTCGGATCTCGGCAGAGGGGAGAGCCGTGTCTGGTTGCATTTTAAAAGCAACTTTCGACGCCGCTGACAACGCAGGGAGATTGATAGCAGAAGGTACTGTTATCAAGAGACATGCGTGGTTACGGCAGTCGGGATTCAAGACAGAAACCCAGGCTTCTTTAATAGACAAGCCAGTGGAACCCGACCTATTGTTTGGAAAAGCGGTCGAAGACGCACTTAAAAATGCCAAAGATGAATATGAGACTCTCAAATCCCTTGGCCAGCTTACCAACAAACCCCCTAACCAGAGGGGGAACAGTAATTTTCGTCGCCCACGCGGCCAAAATTCACAAAGAGGCAACTATGCCCAGGGACAGGGTACACAATGGAATAACAACCAGCAGTCTACCCAGAGTTACGGCAGGGGTAACAAGAGAGGTCGTGGAAGAGGCAGAGGCAGCCCCAACAAGGGAGGTGGCACGCCTCCACCAAAACAGTGACGCTCAGTTCAGGGTCCCTTGTCACGCAACCCCAGTAGGGGGACGCATTTCCACCTTCACCCAGGCTTGGGAAGGGATCACCTCAGACAGATGGGTGCTGTCAACAGTATCCGCAGGATATTGTATAGAACTACTGCAGCGTCCCCGGAACCATCCTCCACGACAAAGAGTGCACTCCCTAGAGCATCAAAGGATCCTTCTCGAGGAGATCGCCATTCTGCTAGAAAAGGACGCGATAGAACTCGTCCCAGGACACCAGGTAAACAAGGGTATCTATTCAACTTACTTCCTTGTGCCAAAGAAAGATTTGACAATGCGCCCAGTTTTGGACTTACGGCCTGCCAACAAGTATGTCAAGCCCCAAAAATTCCGTATGACCACGCTACAAGAGGTAATCCCCCTTCTAAAAAAGGGGGATTACATGGCAACCTTGGATATGAAAGATGCTTATTTTCATATTTCCATGCTCCCAGCGCACAGAAAGTACTTGCGCTTCAAGGTGGACAGTCGCCACTACCAATTCAAGGTACTGCCCTTCGGGATAGCTTCAGCACCAAGGGTATTCACCAAGGTACTGGCGGTGGCGGCTGCACACCTACGCAGGGAGGCAATCCCGGTGTACCCTTATCTGGACGACTGGCTCATAACGGGGGAAACCCCAGGAATTTGCAGGTCAAACATTCAGAGGACTATCGACCTCCTCCACGAATTAGGCTTCTCTATCAACGAGAAAAAGTCAAGTCTGGTGCCAAGCACCTCAAAACAGTTTCTAGGAGCTATCCTAGATACTCAGAAAGGATTGACCTTCCGTTCGGAAGAGAGAATTCGGAATATACTTCTGCAAATTCCGCATTATCAGTCAGGTCAACAGATAACAGTACGCAAAGCTATGCGGTTACTGGGCATGATGGCGTCATGCATTTACCTGGTCGCCAACACTCGTACAGAGCCTACACTGGTGGACAAGAGAGAATCTCGCAAAGGGGAAACCCTTTTACGATCCCGAAGTACAAGCCGTGGTGACTACAGATGCATGCCTGACTGGGTGGGGAGCTCACCATCTCCACCACACAGCTCAGGGTCTCTGGTCTCACTCAGTAGCCAAGAACCACATCAATCTGCTAGAGCTTCTGGCAGTATTCCGAGCGCTAAAGGCGTTCGAGCCCCATCTACTGAACTTGTCGGTGCAGATCAGGACGGACAGCACGACAGCCATGTTCTATCTGAACAAGCAAGGGGGGACTCGTTCGCCAAATCTGTCCAAGCTTGCCCAGAAAATATGGATATGGGCACTCAGACGGAACATCTTCCTGTCATCACAACATGTTCCAGGGGAGCTCAATTCCCTAGCGGATGCTCTAAGCAGAGACTCCCTCCCAGAAGAACACGAATGGGTCCTTCACAAAGACGTAGTAGAAGATCTCTTCTCTCAGTGGGGTTTCCCCACTATAGACCTATTCGCCACAAGCGAAAACAAACAATGCCCAGGATTTGCATCCAGGTTCCCACAACCGGACTCCCAGGGGAATGCCCTGTGGATGAACTGGTCAGGGATGTTTGCGTACGCTTTCCCACCAACTCCTCTCATCAGGAAGGTGGTGTACAAGATGAACAAGGAATCGATGACGCTCATCCTAGTTGCTCCCATGTGGGCGAGACAACCATGGTTTCCACACCTACGCAGGATGGCGGTATGCGAGCCCATCAGACTCCCAGCCTGGTACAACCTTCTGTCCCAGCAACAAGGTCAAACAGTGCATCAGGAACCCAACTCTATGAACCTAGCAGCATGGCTCCTGAAGTCATAGAGTTTGGACATCTCAAATTACCACAGAGGTGTATGGACATTCTAAAAGAGTCCAGGAAACCAAATACAAGGCACTGTTACTTTGACAAGTGGAAAAGATTCGTTATCTGGTGCCACAGTAAACAAATCAACCCGGTTGATTGCACTCCTTCCAACGTTGTAACATACATGCTCCACCTGCTGGATGCAGGGTTGGTTTTTAACTCTCTGAAAGTACACCTGGCAGCCCTCTCAGCCTACACCACATCCCATAACAAGGTTTCGTGGTGGAAAGTACCAGTGGTTAAAGCCTTCATGGAAGGAGTAAAGAGACTTCACCCTCCTATCTCGAACCCACCGCCAGGATGGGATCTCAATGTGGTGCTATCTAAGCTCATGGGGCCCCCCTTCGAACCCATGCATAAAAGTAGTCTCAAACACCTGACTTATAAAACGGCCTTCTTAGTAGCCATTACCTCCATAAGAAGGGTCAGTGAAATTCAGGCTCTGTCAGTGCAAGATCCTTTCTTTACTATCCACAAGGACAAACTGGTTTTACGCACACACCCTAGATTCTCACCAAAATTCATATCCAAGTTCCATGTAAACCAGTCCATCGAGCTTCCGGCTTTCTTCCAAAACCCACAAAGCTCAGCTGAGGTGAAACTACACACCCTAGATGTGCGTAGGGCGGTCTTATACTATGTAAATAAAACCAGACCGCTAAGGAAAACAGATCAACTGTTTGTCTCCGTAGCTACAGGCAGAGAGGGGGATCGCGTCTCTAAGGGCGCTATCTCAAAGTGGATTATCAACTGTATACAGCTGTGTTACTCTCTTTCTGAAAAAACTCTGCCTTTTACGCCAAGGGCCCACTCTACCAGAGGCATTGGGGCCACTCTGGCTTTCATTGCAAATGTTCCCCTTGACACCATTTGCAAAGCAGCTACTTGGAGCTCTATTCACACTTTTACTCAGCATTACTGCATTGACACTCATTCCAAGGCAGATACACAAGTGGGACAAGCGGTTCTAAGACACCTGTTTGCTCATGACCCTTCTCACATCCCACCTCCTTCTTCTGGTACTGCTCGCTAATCTATGCACAGCATGTGATCTAAGCAGATTCCACAAGCCTCAGAAGGGATACATTACTCACCGTAATCGTATTTCTGATGCTTGTATCTGCTTAGATTCACATGCGACCCACCCTTCCTCCCCTCCGAGAGAAGGCGCATGGTTGCTTGTAGTCTTACCTTTCTGTCTATCTGCTTGGACTATCTGTACTCACGCTACTCCTCATGCTACCTCATGTCAGGAAAAACACAATCTGGGGATCCTAGACGCGTGAGGGATCATGGGTACAGGGGACGTCACACTAGGGATAGTATTACTGGCACGCCCTGTGTCGACGCCCATTTTTCGACTTCGAAAAACAAACTGTAATACTCCGCAGCTTCCACTAGATGTCGGCCTATGCACAGCATGTGAATCTAAGCAGATACAAGCATCAGAAATACGATTACGGTGAGTAATGTATCCCATATATATATATATATATATATTCGAACAAATAGGGGTCGGACTTTTGGGCTTCAGACTTTTTGCCCTCAGTAATTTCATACAATACCGATTTACCTACTGTACGATATGAAGTAAGTTTTTAGGTGGACTCGTGGGATTGGCTGCTTTGTGAGAGGCACCACCTCTCACTAAATGGGGACTGTGATGAGCCTGGCTGGAATGGTAATGTTGATGCTTTGTTGCAACAAATGTTTTGTATCTTCATTACAGCTTCTGATTGGTTTCGAGTCCGGTACAGTAGTTCTGTGGGATCTGAAGTCAAAAAAAGCGGACTACAGATATACGTATGATGAGGTAAATTAAACCTATGTTTTTCTTCATGAGCTGCAGGGTTGAATGTTAAACAAAGTCTAATTACAGTAGTTACTAGTTCAGGAAAGTGTCACGCAGTTGTGGTTGTACCTGTGGGAACTGGGAGGGTGGCAATGGTGTTCCCCATTTCACACTGATAGTTGTAAATTGAGTCCTTTGCAACATATTTGCCAAATTATGGATATGTGCAGCAAGCACTCTGACATTGAAGCCCGACGACATGCAATACACATCCTTTTGCTTAGCATAATTTCCACGGATGTGAACCATCTTAATGCAGTTACTCTCTAATAACGTGGCCTTTAGAATCCCTATTTATAAACGTGCAGAGCGTTCGGTGTGTGCCCATCCGTTCCTCTTCCGGAGTATCTGTAATGTGTTATGCCTTTCCTTTTTTTCTTAGTGCAGATTTTGTTTTTGAGGACATGGGACTCCTATAAATCATTTTACATAATGGGTGAGGAGTCTTACTTTCTTATTGGAGCTGAATGCGCTTCGGGGTTAACTGTGGTTCTCTATCCCTTTTAAGCTGTTGCCACATGATGAGTTTATTTCATTGTTCCTACATTTGTATACATAGTTTTATAGTTCATCGAGTTGATTGGGTAATTTTATGAGACGAAAAGCTGTGTTTCCTGTTCGGTTTTCTGCAACTGAAATGATTGCCACATATGAAATGCAGATGGCTTGCGTTGTTCACAAGTTGGTATTTGCTTTCCATCAGAAAAAGGTAAAATGCTGTATGCAAATTTCAACTTTTTAAAGATACCATAGCAATCTGGAAAGGACTGAATACGTTCCAATGCCATAATTGCCCCTATGTCGCCACCAAGTATTTTTTTTTGACTGGCCTTAGAAAATGATTGGTCTATCTTGCGTACACCCCATATTTTTATCTGGGACTTTTACAGTGTCATTGCGTTTAGGTGCAGAGTTTCAGCCTGGCACTTCACATTATTTTTCATATTCGATGCATGACGGACCACCCTGCATCCTAGGCACTGTAGACACGTTCCAGAATGGCGGATTAAAGATGATTGCATTGCCTACCAGCTGATCATAGGAAATTTTGTAGTACATTTTGCCATCTGCCTGGCTTAAAAACAAATGTAAAGAACCAGTTGGGGGAAAAGGCACATTCCAAAGACCCATCTTGTTTCCTAAAGTGTAAACACAAAAGCAAATCAGGCCGTGAAACATTTTCCAAGCTTCCCTTTTTAAGTCCTTCAAGAGAAATGTGTCGATTGAAGGTCCGCTTTTATACAGTTTTCTACTTCCAGTGAGGAAATGAATACTGCATGTTCCCGGTTTGCAGGCATATGCTATACATGGCTTGCCAATAGTTTATCATTAATCATTGTAAAACAAAGTTCATCCTTTTGAAAAAGATTACTGAATGGGAAATTATAAAATATCTTGCAAGCTCTTGACTCATTAATAATAGCTTCTGCAACATTTTGCAAGATTATTTCCATCAGATGCAATATGGGTGACATTCCTTATATACTAGATCTGATTGCAGAGTCAAGAATAAGCAAAATCAACTTCGAGAGGTCTCCCACTAGGCCCCCCAATACATGTTCTACGTTCAGAGGAACTGTAGCAGTTGGTCCAGAGCAGGTGACAAGTTCCACAACTAATTAAGGCATTTCGAGCAGTGATATTACGGGATCCTGGCAGATTGATGGTATCCAACCAGAAGTGGGATTTCTTGTTGGTTACGGTTACAGATGTATGCCTTTCAGAACCGTCACCCAGTAACTTGCTGTTTGTAGGTCTGCATTGACTTGACTCTAGATCTCCCTGTACAGTGCCTGGTAATGGGGGTTAAACATT
The DNA here is from genome assembly GCF_040938575.1 of Ambystoma mexicanum. NCBI lineage: Eukaryota > Metazoa > Chordata > Amphibia > Caudata > Ambystomatidae > Ambystoma > Ambystoma mexicanum. The sequence goes on from NC_090927.1 coordinate 1,186,816,734, forward strand.
TGTAGTTCATTAAATGATGCCATTTCATCATCATATTTATGTCCACTCTTTTCAATCTTTCCTTTGCAATACTGATGTGTGCCTGATTAAATCATATTGGGAGTGGTTAATTGTCACTCAAAGCGTATCATATATTATGATTGATTAGGGGCTGGATACTGGTGGTAGAGTAATAGGCTCTGAATAGTGTTTCTATATCTTGCAAAATGCCGGTTTCATTATAGAGTTGTTATTGGAAGTATGTTTTATTTTTCATTTGACTCGATGGAATTGTGTTTTAGATTTTTTGCTAAAAATGTCGGTTTCATTTTTTAAAAATACGTTTCACTTATATACAGGCTATCCATTCAGTAGCGTGGCATCACGAAGGAAAGCAGTTCATTTGTAGCCATTCAGATGGCACTTTGACGATATGGAATGTAAGATCTCCTGCTAGATCCGTACAGACAATCGCTCCGCATGGTAAGTGTGGAGTACATTTTAAAAATGTAATGTCTCTTTTAAATTTTCTGTCTTATACCCCACAATTATTTATTTCATCCCTGTTCTCATTCCTTCTTGTTTTTCATGAACTTACAAAATTGCATTAATGGAGGTAATCCTATTCTCGGATATATGCTAGATACCATCCAAACAATGGTAGGAAGCCAAGGGGTGCAGAATGTTAACCTCCCTCCCTCTCGCTACAGAGATTGGAACATGCCAGCCTGCACACTGACAACCAGAATTGAGAATGTGAATCCCTCTGAGAGACTGAGATTTCTAAACCCCTGGCCTAAGGAGCTCAGAGACCCTCCATTGACTGAGTGGGATGTACTTCTCCCCACCGAGCAGGCACCAAAGTGAGGCGGAGGTGAGAGAGTTCTGTAGCTGTCATAGTGTGCAACCAGAAAGGTTTAGTTGTAGCCTCTGGTATGTACCATAAGGTACCTTTGGACTCCAACACCAAATTGCACCAGGGTACTTCTGTGTGTCCTGTAGTAGTTGGTGTCTGAGCAAAGAGGCTAGCCCACCTCAGTAAATAATATGTGTAGACATGAGTGTTGGGATGCCATTGAGAACAGTGTATGGTGGTTACAGCAGCAACTGTTGGTAGACTACATATTGTGTGGTGTTCTTTCACTTGTGCTACAATAAATCGGCTGTATGTGAGGGCGGGGTTGCAGAGAGATTGTAGTGACACACCAAAATGTTTGCATTTCACCACCCTCACAGAAACACGTTTGTTCAGGCAGGAAGAATTGTACAAACGTGTTGTGAAATCAAGTTATGAAAGCACAAAGTGAGTCCATTATATAATCACTGCAGAAGAGAATGTCCCTTGCCACCCTGTTTGTGTGGTCCTTCTGCTGAAGTTAAGTTAAAAGCATCATCAGATTTTGAAGTTTATTTTATTGGTTAAGGAATGTTGGAGAACTACAGTTTGCTTCAGTTTGTTGTAAATATTTCAGGCAATGACCGTTAGAAAACTACAAAATAAATTGGTAACTATTATTGCATTTTACAAAACTGGATTATCATAAGGGATCAAATGAACAGACTAACAGGGAAGTTAAAAAATAACTACAATGATTGATGCTGATTGGACTGCAGCACTCTGAGTCTGATAGGTTGTGGCAAAGCAGTGCTGTTGTCTAAAACACATCATGTATCTATGGGAAGAACAACACTAAACCTTAGGATGTAGCCAACCACCCATCAATAGAATGACATAGATGCAGTCAGTCAAAGGAGATTTAGCATCATGGAACTTAACCCATGAATCCCTGGGACAGGAGCAGATCTTTGTCTCAGGACTTCCAACGAATATAAAGACATGGTCAAGAAGCATCTAAAACAAGGGAGAGAACAGTGTCTCATAGCATCAAGATACCTTCCGGAGTAAAGATGGTAGAAGGATAAAGCGTGAGAATGAGATAATATTGAGTGGAATCTATCAAATTATCAAACCATATATCTGAAAAAGCAGCATTTTGAGCAGAGAAATTATCAGCTGTTACACCATATACAATGAATGATTTTTGGTATTTGCAAAGTTGCATCCAATTTAAGGGTTTGGTATCCAGCTGTAAAGCAGGATTTGTATTACAGGCCATATGCCCCACCCCCATATCACATTCCACGTGTTCTCAGATCTACGGTTTGGTAGTTTCACCTTATCTTGTCTCCTGATACTCGATTCCCCGCCTTAAATTACTGCTGCTACTTTTTCTCATTGTTTCAGATCCTTTTTGTACTTGTCATGTCTTCCCTTTATTGGGCTAGGTTAGTACACTAACTTTCAGATCATTCTTGGAATTTTTCCCCCAACCTCCTTAACATACAATGTTGGGAATTCTGGCTATTCGTTGCAAGTCCTACAACCTAGCTAAGCTCCTGTCACCATGATTTATAGGATAGGTTATGTACCAGCAAGCAAAAATTCCTTTGAACGGCTACAAGTATCCAATCCTATTGATTTATTTTCAACTAAAGGAAACTGGTTAGTTTGCTTTACATATGCATGTTTTGAATGCAATATTGTGTTGCCCTAGAAGGTCAACAATATTTTTGTTTAAGTACTTTTCTGGTTTGTTACTGCCAATAGTGTCCTGGTGAAGAATGTGAAAGATTTCAAAACATGTAGACTATTCAAGCTATAAGAATCTTTTTTTTTTTGCAAAATATGTGCCAGAAAATACTCCTGAAAGTATAGTTTCACTATATATGGAGCAGAAAAAAGTCTGGCACCATCTCAGTCCACTTTTAAAATCACACAAGGTGAAGGCTTTGATATCTTTTATTGGACTAACTGAAAATGATATGCCCGGATGGAGCCGTGCATTTAACTTTCATAGGCCAACAGATTTATTTTATCAGATGGTGGAAAAGTGAAATTGTATGTAAAGAAATAAATCAGAACAAATTATTCTCAAAGCAAAGTGATAAAATTAAAATATAACGTTTTGAAGGAATAGTATGCATGGAATGAAATACAGGTCTACAGTTTCTAGCGCATCTAAAAGACTGTAAAATGTCCTGCAAGCAGGGAACACAATGATTTGAGAACAGTCTACATTTAAAAGTGCTTTGGAATCAATGTTTTTATGCATTGATAAAGCTTCAGAAACCAAGGATCGCTAGCGGGATATACTTAAAAAAAAGTATCAGTTGGTGGTATCAAGAGGTACAGCCTTGGGGCTCTGCACCCCTTTTCCAGTTCTTCTTTGTATACACTTCTCAATGCAGTTGTTTTCAGACCTGAATGCTGCCATTTCTTTATCACAACAATCAAGTTTTCTGCTATTGTTTTTTTTAAAAGAAACTATAGACCCTTCTTATACATTATCAGAGATTGCATACTAACAATTTCTAGCTCTGAAAATGCTTTCTGTTACTGTTAATAATCAAAAAGGCTTTCATTACCAACTCATTAGGACGATGTTGATGAAACTTTGGAACTACAAGCTACTTCATACTACCAGGAACTTAGTAATGACTCCACCATGGGGTACAAACAAACTCTGTATCAAATCCATGCCAGGCAGCACTGAGGAACACCTCTTGCATATGTTACCAAACAATCCAACTCCTGGGACTTTTATTTGCTGTCAAAAATCCACAAGCCAGGAAATACAGGCTACCCGATCATCTCTGGACTAAATAATTGGCAAAAAGCCATATCAGGATATATTGAATCCATCCTAAAACCTCTGCTGATGGACACAACGCATTTCGTCAGAAAGATTCAAGAGATATACTATGTAACACTGGATGAACTTGTGGCCATGTTGGATGTCACTGTACTTTAATCCAACATTCCACATGATGACGCACTTGTTACATGTCATAAATTCCTGCGAAAAGCTATCGCTGATTTCATGAGATTCAGTCTCACACACAAAAATGTCTGCTTCAATGGAAGACACTACCTACAAAAGACCGGAACCAGCATGGGCACAAAAATGAAAACTCAATATGCTAACCCTTTCATGATGGACCTCAAACAAGAGTTCTTACAACAGTCCTTGAAACCACTAACATACCTGTGTTCTATTGATGGCCTACTTTTGATTTGGACAAAAGGTGAAGAAACTCTTGAACAATTTCTTGACTAACTTGCTTCCACCAATACATCAAGTTCACCATGTAACACTCCAAAAAGTCCATACATTTCCTAGATACATCCATCTCAGTTGGAAGAAACGGCCATCTAGTAACAACCGTATACAAGAATCCCACCAGAACGAACAATTATCTGCACAGGAAAGTTGGCACCGAAACCACACAGAGCAGTCCATTATCTACATCCAGGCCCTTCGATACCAATGCATATGCTCCAACTGAAAAACAAGGGGCAAGCAACTTGCTACACTCAGCACATCCTTCTTGCAGAAGGGTCACTCAGTCGGAAACATTGACAGGGAATTCGACCGTGCATTTAATATACCCAGAGAAAAAACCTCCTGCAATACAGACCCCAGACCCAGAACAAATTCCTTTGGTTGTTGCCTAGCATCCAGCCCTAACACAACTGAATAGGATTGCTAAGGTTCTACAACCGTATTCAGCAGGATTGATTAGCAACATCTTCAAAGAAGTTCCCATAATTGCATGCCAACAACCGAGAAACCCAGCACAGTGTCTTACCAGGCGTACATTTCCACTAGATCAAGAACAACATAGTCCTGAAACGTACCACTGTAACATCAGGAGATGCAAAACGAGCTAACACAACCCCATCGGATCTGACATTACATAACCCCACAGAACCAAATAATACAGATACAAGGGACATAGAAAATCTTATATTCCAAAATGCATGCAAGGAAGTTATGTAGGTGAGATCTGCAAGGAGCTGCATGAAAAGATGAACCTACACAGATGCAACATCTCGAACCAGAAAAAAGAAACACCAGTGTGTCGACATGTCTCACAGGATGGACACTCATTGGAAGATGTAATTGGTGATAGTCTAAAAGGTTGCCTATTGAGCACCACATAAAGATGTGGGAGATGAAGTACATGAAGATGCTTAACCTTAAAGACAGCAGTTTGAACATATATTTGCTTTGACACATTATGGCCAACTTTCAGCCAAGGTCCAAAGGAGGAGTTTTATGCAGTACTGGTAGGGAGGAGCAAAGTCTGGTAGATAGTTGGGATGATGGTGGAAAATGGATAAGAGTCTCAAGGAAGGCATGAGAAGGAAAAGGTGGAGGACTGTATACAATCAATTGGACCGAATTTATCATTGAAACTCAACTGTGTTCTATGGGGTGCGCAGTGCCGAAAGGGGAGCCAGCTGGAGAGAGGTGTTTGCTGCACCGGGGGGGATGTCTGGAATGTGCTTATCTCATGGTGAGCCAAGAACACAGAGGGCAAAGCCTTCTACATACTTACATCTCTAGGCCCCCACAACATATTTGGGAGTCTCAAAATTTGGCAAGTTTGAAAAAAGATTTCTGAAAAGAAAGCAAAAACAAACTCTAATTTTTCTGGGAGGTTTCCTCATTCATGCCATATATACCAAAATGATTTTTTAAACCAAAACCCTAAGTTTGTGCTTCTGTTCAAAGTGCTCAACGACACAAGGCATGACTATGCCTCGGCAGAAGTCCGACGTGGAGCCTTCCATAGTGTCATGGTGAGTTTGTATGTTCTTTTAGATGAGCGCGCAATTTTCATACCCACATCGCAGGCATATTGTTCATTCAGCCAATGAAGTTTAAAATGCTTTTTTTTCCTCCTTCATTTTGAGAACAAACTTTGCTGTGTCTTAATCTTTGCGAATCATTTCAAACTGCACCATCTGACAAAATATATCTGTGGAACTTCGAAAGCTAATGCTTTTTTCCATCTCTGCATACTATTTTTAGTTTGTCCAATAAAAAGTATCAAAATCTGCATCTTGTGTGATTTTTTAAATTTTTTTTTTAAATGTTTACATTTTTTTTTTTTAAACCGGACTAACACAGCGTTAAACTTTCTTTGCATTACCCTCTCAAATTGGCTGAATGTAGAATGGGAGCTCTGGAGCCATATTGCAGAAACTTTGCTCTTGTGCAAGTCAGTTTTGCGTGGTATTAGCAGTTGGACAAAAAGTGCCCTTATGTAAAAAAAAAAGTATGCCTTCAATTCATTTTTGCACTTAGGCACATATTCCCCTATTACTAATACCAGGCACTTCTAACACTACAGGAAACATTGCCCTAGTGAAAAAATGCAATGAAAGAGTACATTTCTTGCACTAGGGCAATTTCTGCCTTAGTGCTATTACCGTTCAGAGTTGCATTTGCACCATGCAAAGTTTCTGTAATTTGGAACCTCAACACGTTCAGCAGAATCTAATAAATATATATATAGAGATATATATACATACACATACATACACCAAGAAAGTTATGGTGTGTTTAAAAAGGTTTGAAAAAAAAATCCTTTCACCTGAAATGTGAAAGTAGGAAAGTCCGTTTGAGCAAGTGGGATGAGTAAGTTATGTATAAAGTAGCACTGCCCTCTTAGACCAAGACCATTTCCTGGAGAAAAAGGTTTGCATTTGAGCTAATTTGCATACCCACAATCCTTTGCTGTTGTGGCTCCGAACTGGAGGTGAACTTCCAGCGATGGCTACTTGGTGGCGTGGAATGTGTGACTTAGCTCAAATGTACTTTCCTATATATCTATATCTATATATATCTTAAATGGTGCTAGCAAAGCTATCTGATGAGACTCTGCAGTGCTGTGTGTTCTCTTGAAAAGTAACTGCGCTATTTATGCCAGGATTTTCACATGTTCTGGTATATTTTCTGATGTACTGTTTTTTGTGCCATACCTAACTTTTTGTAAACGCTATTTGTTTATTTTATTGCGCTGCCTCAAAATTAAACTGTCGGCACAACTTTTAAGAAATACAGTTTTGATACTATAAAGAGTAATGAATGAATCTCAATTGTTTAATTTGACTTACTATAATATTTTAGGGAAACAGATAAAGGATGGAAAAAAGCCAGAACCTTGCAAGCCTATCCTCAAAGTGGAATATAAAACGACCAAATTTGGGTAAGAACCCTATTTTTGCTTATGCATTAGAAGTGTGCATGTTCTAAACGTAATTTTTTTTTATTTTTTACTACTTTTTAGGTTTATAGGCGCAACTGTTGCAGATTGGTTTGATTTTGGGTTCAAAATATTACACGCACAGCGTCTCATTTATCATTGATGTTCATCCATGTGAAACTCCTGCCAGCTGTTTTTCGTTTTTTTTGCATTACACCGATTTTGTTTTGTATTTCTTTTTACGATTGCTTATTTTTTTTAAATTGCTTTGTGTTCGCTTAGAATTTCTGTATTGTTGATATAGATTCACAGTTCAATCTGGTATATGTACATATGTATGCAATGTGAGCACTGAACAAAAAGGGATTCCTTTTGTGGCTAATACTGAATAATATAGTGTTACCTACCTAGTCCATGTAGTATACCAGGGGCTAATGGCCCGGCAGCCAGAGTTAAAGCGAAGCGAGGCCATTTAATAATGACATTGGGACGTTATGACCCACCCGCCCCAGCATTGACTGTGGAACGGGAAGTTAACGCTATTAGCACACTTGGTTAGGAAAGCGGTAATCTGCTGTGTTAAGAGGATCCATCCTCCGTGAACTTCAGTGGGATCTAAACTTCTCAGCCCTACTTCTCCATCCTGACCCCCTAGTAACATATCCTATAGAACTCTATGTGCTTGATTGGCAACCTGCCACTCTTGACACTGCATATCTTTCAAGGGGTTGGGCAACTCTCAGCAGTAGCTCCAGGCCATCAGTCAAACTGCGGCTAAATACCACTTTCAGGTCTTAAAATCTGGCTCGGGAAGTGTTCAATATTGTCTCCCAATCTTCTAGCTCTGGAACGTTCTTGAATTTCAAACTTGCACCGTTGATCATGTGCTGCATTCTGAAAAGCTCCAATACCTTGCCTATTTCCCACAGGTCACCCCGTTCTCTTAAGCGCATCTTTGGGCAATCCGTGGTTCAGAACAATGGTCCATCAGTGGCGAAATCAGCCGAGAACACACTCTAGTAAATGTTATTTGCTGCCAGCTGTAGGGTTGCGGCCTACCCTTATGTACCACTCACACAGCTGCAGCACCATGATTGCAGCACCCGGATGGAAGCACACATCTTGCAAAAAGGCAGATAACCTGCTACTGCAGCATAGAATACTCTAGACTCTTGCCACCCACGCAAACTTCCTGCACAGTCCTTTCAGCAGCATAGTCTGCTTGCTCCTATTACGCAAACACAGAATGGTGTCTCAAGACAAGCTGTCACTAAGATATCAAGAATTCCAAATAGTAGTATCTATTTCAATACTTGAGCCCGAGCCAGAATCGTTGACTGAGCACGATCAAGGTATAAATCACATGCATTTATTAATCATCAAAAAAGCTTCAAAACCTGTTGAATATTCTGCCACATACAAATATCATATGAGACAATGCTATTCCAAAATTACACAAACCAAAGCTCAAAAGCATAACCCATACACTAGCATTTAGTGTGCAATACTTTTCGGTAATATTCAAAAGGCCCCCAAAACATCTGGTCAATGAAGGTATACCAGAATATAAGCATGTAAACAAGAATAACAGTCATTCAGTCCAAGAGGCCAATGAAAGTGCAAAAAGTGAAGGACATCATTTGTGCAAGAACGAATGTCAGTGTATGTTATGTTTTTGAGATTTGGTTTATGTAATTTGGGAATAGCATTCTTATGTGTGTATGTTCTTTTTGTATATGGTATGTATGTGGCAGAATATTTAACCGTGTTTTAAGTATTTTTGATGAAGTATACCTTGATGGTTCGAACTCCAGTATTTGAAGTTTTTGAACAGCCATTTACATCGCACTGCGGATTTGCATTTGTGACATGTGAGAAATCGAGGAGGGAGAGACGTTTTTCATAAATAGACCGCATTGGGATGAGCTGCCCTATGGGCATATAATATTGATTTACCAGCAGCACCCCTTGAAATTGACCTTGGGATCGGTTCAGTTCCTCCGGTTCCAAGTTGTGCAGGGTCCGTACCCCGGGTTCACCCCTGTGGAATTATCAGCAGCAAATAGTGATCTCGCCGTTCTTAAGCACCACGGATGATCGATGGGTTGTTGAGACAGAGAAGTTGCATCACCTACCGAAGATAGAGCTTCAGCATACAACATTGTTAAATCAAACATGCTAGAGAAAGTAACGGACTTGATGGAAAAAACTATGTCTACAAATACCAATGTGATCTGAGGGCTCTGGCAGGATACTTTCTTCAAGTCTGGCCCGAAACTCAAGTTTACACAACAGTTTAAAATCCCTTCAGGAATAGGATTGTGTTTTTGCTTGTGTTATATGAAAGATGTGTCGATTTAATATATTAGAATGATTTACATTATATGCCAACAGTATATCAAACAATTGATGCATTTGATTGAGGGTGACCAATATTGTCTAGCATCAAGGGTCTAAAGGTTAGGCCTGTCGTTTTTTTCTAACTAAATGGTTATCACTGCTTTTTTGCACAAGTATGAATGGGTTTTTTGAGTGAGGATGGAAGTGATTCAGATTAATGTGTTTATATGAGATCACAATATGGTGTGGTGTTAGACAATGTAATTGTACTAAATTAGATTTTAGGTGTATCAGTTTCATTAAGTTTTAATGTAATGTCAATGAGTGATTGTCATTTTTCTATTACTGGTTTTGCAATGATGTTTACAAAAGAAAAAATAAAATAAAAACCAAATGATCAATAAACAAGTTATGATAAAATGTCGTTTTTGAAATCAATCTTTTCAGAAGGTATTGTATCCAATTTACTTATAAATAAAACAAATGCAGAGAGAGTCCGTACAGGTCTAGTGGCAATTGTACTTTTTGTATTGCCAGTATAGGATTGAGGCTACTAAATGGAATAGTTTTTTGTTACAGCTTGTCGTAAGACACCATTCTGTTTGCATTATTGTTCTACCCCGTGTGTCTGCGACTTTAAATGGGGTTTCCCACATACAGTTTTTAGTCCTCCTATTCTGGAACATCTTATAGTCCGTAACAAAATTGCATCACCACAATCTGATCACTCACACAACTTCTAAAATAGCCCATGTAGTAGGTCACTCCAAACTACAAAATCTTACAAACACGCACACAGCCTTTGGCATGTAATTTTCCACAAACAAATCGGCAGCATTTAAAGCTGTACAAGTGCCAATTAGTATACCATCGGATACACAACCCTATTTATTTATGCATTGTGTGCCTGGTGCAGAGGCTGATTTATCGATTTAGTTTGTACCAAGTAAACTGTTGCCTTATGTCCAGTCCACCATGGCAGCAATCTATTTTATATCATAGCTCTCAACTCACACGTTTTTGGGGGTGTCACACGCCTTGCAATCAGCTGACTCCCCCGCCAAGCTCCCTATACCCCCATTAACTTCAATGGGCTTTCACCCATCAACGAAAATCCTGTTTTCATCTGCCTTGGCAAGACACAAATTTAGAGCTATGTTTAAATTATATGGGTAAATGTTGAAAAAGTAGCATTCTGTCCGTCCAGGGAGTATTGTGTGATAGATTTACCACAATTGCTGAGTGTGTATGCAGAACAGTAAGTCATGTGAATCTGGTGAATATTCATGTGCACCTCAATTCGACCCACCCAGTCGTTAAGAGTTTCAACAAATGCTCATCATGGATTTGATGAAAAGTGGCGATCCGTACTCAAAATGAGGCAGACGACTTATGCTGTGAAATAAATATAACTGTATAATAGAATTCCCTTATCAATGATGCTTTATTCACTCTCCCTTTTAATGGTGCAGCGTCATGTTTGTAGTGCCCAGAGCAGAGTGCCGCCTTACATGTTTTCACTCCTCTGCTAGACCCAACGGGATTAAAGTAAGCAGAATCATTGAGCATGATATAGAACAAATGCGAAACTTTCAGCTGTCTTGTGATACACTTATGTAACTAGAAGTTGATGAGAGGCAAATGTATGCGTCAATTATAGAGCCCACCCCTTTACCTCCGTCATACTGGAAGAAGAAGAAAACACTGTGCCTGACACCTGTTATCATCCCAATACCACATCGAAGGTATGAAAGACATTATGCGCTCAGACAACAGTATCGAATCTACCCTCAAACTGATGTGGTAGACATGAACCTGCAGACACCGCTGGACGCAGAACTATAATTGAAGTCTGGCAGATGTAATGTGACGCCATTAAAGAGAGAAGATACATGGACGCACTGAACTCTGTTTGAATAATTGAAGAACAAAGATTTGAGTGAAGTGACTAAGCCTATATGCAAATATTAAGAAAACCATATACACTAAGAAGATAAGTGACAAGAGATGTAATCCATGTAAATATGCAGAAACGCAAGGTAGATGAGACACACAGAAGCTTGCTAAAGTAGAAAATAGAACACATCGGCATCATATGATAGTAAGCAAGAAGCCTCAAGATGGGAAATCAAGGCTGCAATGCTGACAGGCAGTGGAATACACATTTGTGCAAGAACAAAGGGCATTTGCTTGGTTCATAATCAAGGATGCCGCAGCCAAAGCAACTACATGAATCTAAGAGGATAAACTATGTATTGTGAGAAACCTGAAGGTGTCTCCCTACCTAAACCTCGAGCATCCGTCATCCAGGTGGCTAGGAAATGGCCATTGCTATTGGATCCAGTGCCTGGAGGTGGTCCAGTGAGGGACGATCACCTGAATGGGCGGTCCTGCAGGAGTGCGACACTGACGGGCCAGACTCTATCGCCCTTCCTTTGACACCTTTTCCCCACCATCTCACGTAGGACATTCAAAACCACTGCCCCGCTGCCCCCCCCCTTTTCCGACACAAACACGTTTGCACAACACAGAGGACAATGGACTAACACCAGAACCATTTACCTGACATGTCCCAATACAAGGGTCAGGCAAAGTCAGGCAACTGACCATAATCATGCACACCTGACGGCCTTTTCCCTCCCCCACAGGGATAAAAGATGGAGCCAGAGAGCAGAGTACGGGCATGGCAGACAGCACAACGAGAATGCTGGGCAGGCTCAGCAGTTCAAGAGAAGGAGAAAAGTGGTGGGAATCGAGAGGGTGGCGAGGAGGGAAGCGACGTTGCTCTTTTATTCCAGGCCCGCGGACCCTTTGAGGGAGAGAGCATAAGACGGCGAACAATAGCTCAAGTGTCATACAGCTGATGTCAACGTTACACAGGGCAGGCCTACACTGATAAGCAGGAGTGAGGGAAACTCCCGCGACCGTGGTACTGACCTTGACTTCAGGGAAGCTGAAAGCCAAGCGGTTCATCACAGCCGGTGAGTCGAGGGGAGAACCGATAATCTGGGCTGTGTGTAGGGAGAATCGCAAAGTGGCAAGTTTGAACCAAGCTCAATGAACTATGAAAAGTGTAAGTACCAGAAGGCCGTAGGAGAGCCACCAAAAGCGGTCAACGTGGTCATACAGGAGGTCTAGTAAAATCCCTGTACAGTCGAAAGACTTTGATCTACAAACTGTGTGAAAGCAAGGGAAGTGAATCCTGCGTTGAGAGAAGGCAAGAAAGGGAAGTGAATCCCACAACATGTGAGAGTAAAGTGAATGTGAAGTTAGCAAGCGTGAACCCGACTGAGGGATGTCCACTGGAACTGTTTTAAAAGACATGAACATTTGAGAAGGGTCCGAACCCGAACGAGTGAGATCCAGGGGTAAATCCATCACCCAAGAAGGGAGACTGAAAGTCGAGAGGGGTCTATGCCTAGATCACCCGAGAGACATATGTGAAGGAACGTTGTGTATGTTATTGTTTTTTTGTGAGCCCATCAGGCCCTCGGAAGCAGGAGACTCAGCTACTGAAGGCCTTTATTGATAAGGACAGTTGAAGGGTCAGTGCCCAGAAGAGTGAGACCCAGGGTGAAACCATCACCGAACTTGAACTGTGGAAACAAACGTTCTTGTTAACAGAACTTTTTGGTAATTTGAAAACATCAGGCCCTCGGAGACCAGAGACTTTCCAGAGAAACGGGACTTGGCAATCGAGGCTCCTGATAGACTGGAACAGAACTGTTGACTCGTGCTAGGAAAGCTCAAGTGTGTGCTGTGCTCCAAAATCCCACCATTCCCCATGCTCAAAATGTGGGGAAGGTAGACTCAAGCTACCTCACCTTGACATATTGTTTAAGAACACTTCTTTCTTTTCTTAAACTATGCCACACCCTGTTTTGTATTAGTTGTAAGGTCTGGCCATAGGTTTTTTAGTTTAGGCCTTTTTATTTGACACAATGCCACTAGGACTGCCTTATTTTTCATTTGATGGTCGACGCTTGCTCCCATCTTAGATTTAGGTTTAGAGTAAGAATTTTTCCAACCTGCATACAGTGTTCATTGTTCAATAAACACCCTTGAACAGTGATCACTTGTGTCTGGTTTAATTGTTGCCACTATGAGTTTCTTATAGTATGCACAACATATTTCTCTTAGATTAAGTAAAGGAGTGAACAATTGCAAATGCCAAGTATTGTTCAATTAAAGATGCAGAAAGCACCTGCAGAATGGAGCAACCAAGTCTCCAGAAGCCAAGGAGAGTAATAGCACCTTATATAATTGAATTGAATCAAATAACATTAAATAAAAGGGCAACATGGACAAAATCATGGACTCCTCACATGTGATTCAGGACTGGAAAACAAGGCATATTAATAATGCTCCAGATGGAGATAGCAATGTACCTTCACTCCCTTTAAGGTTCAGAGGAAGAGAACAGTCAGCAAGGTCAACTACAAAGAATAAGGCTTGGCTTGGGGCCTAACTAATGAGTGGTGGTAGGCTAATTAGCTAAGAAAGGCAGTTGCCTGACGTTGTTCCCTTACACCTGGGTCTTGTTGAGTATGTGCTGCTAACGAGACGGATGTCCAAGGTTGGCAAGAGTGCCAACCAATCATGAGGGTATATGTAATGGTGGACTATACATTGTTGCACGGGCCTATCCGGTGCTCGTATTGCGTTACTACTTGTAGTTTACGTAGTTGGAGGTGGTTCAAGGTGTGCCTACCAGATGAGAGGCATCCAATGATGATATCAACACTTAACCAAACTATATATATACGTTTCCCTTAACCAATCCCTCCACCCAGTAGGTTTTTACTCTTAGCCACGTAGGATGACGTCATAGCTGATGTATGTCGAGGTATAAAAACTTTTGTGTAACCGAAATGCATTGAGAGTGTGTGAGCTACAATCTGTTTGTTCACCAGGTTTCCCTACTTTATTGAATTGATAATAAAGCAGTATTTTGCCATATTCTTGTCATGATCTCTGCTTCCAAAAGGTCAGGGTTTTCCCAACTCCCTTGGAAGCAGATCCATAACCCAGGTTCCGAGTGCCAACCAGTCCCAATTGGGACCTTTTGGACCTAGTCCTGGCGCCAGTGGCACCAGGCTCATAAATATGCCCAGTCCCAGCGCTGGAAGCGCCGGGCTCATAATGCTTGGGTGGACTTACCTGCAGCAGACCATGCTGCTTACTTGCCTGCCAGTTGAGCCTCTGATCCTCTTCTGTTTGGAACTACTTTTCCTGTTGGGTGGGGCAGGAGCCACTCCCTAGATTCAGAACACTGGAACTCTTCTGGAAAGCAGGAACTCTTTTCTTACCTAGGCGTGGCTGTGGAAGGAGACACCTAAGCACTACAGGAGGCTATTTAAACCACACCCGATGGATGAATCTTGCTTTGCGTTATTCTGCATCCTCTGCAGCAGAACGCTCATCGTGTCTTCTGCATCTGATCCTGGGCCTAAGGAAAAAGGCTTACCATGCTGAATCCAGTCTTCAGCAACACTTATAAAGACAAGAAAGAACAGGTTAGCATTACGGTCTTCAGTGACAGCTCTTCACTTACCTGGTCCATCGGCTGTCACCAACGCCTCGCGCTGCATTCCGGCATCTGAAAGACAAAGGCTTACCTACTCTTCGTGCGCTCCGGAGGTCTTCACACTGCATTCCGGCATCTGAAAGACAAAAGCTTACCAACTCTTCGCACGCTCCGGAGGCCTTCGGCGCTGCATCCCGCATCTGAAAGACAAAACAAGGTGCGTTTAAAGACATTGGGGAACTTTAATACTCACGTGCCATTACTCCTTTCCACATCTAACCCAGTGGGTATTCCGGCACCCTGCAGCCGCTCCGAACTTGTACCTGCAAAATAAAAAGACAGTTAGAGCGCATCGTGAAGCAGGCAACAAGCGCTTACTTACGTGCTTCCAGGCGCTTCTATTCATCACACGGGCTCCATCTTCAACTCACTTCAGCCCGTCATCCGCCATCGCCGGAACCCTGCAAAACAAGAAACATCATTACTAAAGACTTTAAAGACATTTGAATTACTCGAAACTTACCGTTCGTGCAGTAAACGACGGGCAGCAGTCCTCTGAAGTCAAGAGGCCTGCTCCCCTTATCCAGTGAAGAAACTGGTTACAGCACCCTGCCCCGAGGCAGATGGAGAGCACGGCGTTCACTTACCTAAGGTAAGAGCGTTAACCTTTGGGGTTCTACAGGAGAAGAGAAAGGGAAGAAGAGAGAGACATTCAATAACCCAGTTCCTTAATCCCATATTTTCTATCTGCAGACATCTTACCCTTCAAGTCAGACATACAGTGCGCAGAGGTCCATCCCAAAGAGCCAGCCGTGTGTTACACATCACCTTTGCAGATACGGTACACGCCCAGTCAAGACCGGCGCCTCTACGGGAATCAGGTGAGCGTAACAGAACGCAAAGCCTACCACAAAACTCCCGTCCAGGCGCTATGGAAACCTCGGATACCGACCAGCTAGCCCAGTTACTTGGGGAACTAAGGGCAGAAGTGCATGCAGCCCGTCAGGAAACGAACGCTCTAAGAAGGGAACTGATTATTTCCAAGGAGCGAACAGATGATCTCGCTAGACAATTGCTACAGTCACAAGCCGGACAGACCCCGTTACCCGCATCTGGGGGAAATCTTCCTTCTACATCCTCTATGAATCCAGTGCAGATCAACCTACCTGGGAATGTACCTCTGGCTCCGCCCGAACGATTTTCTGGTGACCCAAAGAGGTTTGCAGTATTTATCAATCAGTGCCGGTTGCATTTCTTATGCCGGCCAGCAGCCTTTCCAACTGATCAAGCTAAAGTAGCTTTCGTGCTTTCGTACCTTAGTGGCAATGCGGCAGACTGGTCGATCCCTCTAGTAAATCAAGATGATCCGGTCCTCCATGATTTTCAAGCTTTTCAGCTCAGTATGGAAAAACTGTTCGCAAGACATTCACAGGGGCAGGCCTTGGACAATGAGCTTCTTTCGTTGCGACAAGGTAATCGAGACCTTTTGGCTTATATTGCGTCTTTCAACAGACTGATAGTGGAAACTCAATGGCCTGAGGACAAAAGGATTACGCTGTTTTATAGAGGTCTACGTGGAGAGCTCAAAGATGTGTTAGCCCAAGTAGTGAATCCCCCACAAGATTGTTCGGACTATATAGACTTAGTCGTTCAAATAGATCACAGACTGCAGAACAGGAAGGCCGATCGTTCCAAGTTTGATGCTCGAGTATTTTCCAAACCGCCAACTCCTTCCAAAGGAGTAGACCCCGGGGAACCCATGCAAATAGGGGGTCTGAAAGGTCCTCTAACACAAAAGGAGCGGGAAAGGAGAAAACAGTTGCAAATATGCCTCTATTGCGGAAACTCAGGGCACTTTCTTCGAGACTGTCCGGTGAAACCTGCCAAGAAGGCAGTAGGAGCTGCAGTTACCAAAGTTACAAACTCTGAGCAGGGAAACGACCTCGCCCGACAAGAATAGAGGTCCTCTTGCCGAGCGTGAAAACCAGTTCCGTGACCTCGCATTTCGTGATACCTATGGTCCTCATTAGCCCTGATAATCCAGATCGATTACATGCAATTGAAGCTTACGTCGACAGCGGTGCCATCGGCAATTATGTGGATCATGAAATGGTTTTGAGGATGAATCTAACTCTTTGTCCCAAGGCTGTAAAGGACGTCATTACTACGGTGGATGGTACAGAGATAGCCTCCGGGCCAGTAACGCATACCACTCAAGAGGTGACGCTAGTAAGTCAAGATGGACACCATGAGAAGATTGTGTTCGATGTGATCAAGGCCCCTCAGTTTCAGATTATTCTAGGAATACCTTGGTTAGAGAAACACAATCCTCTGATCGATTGGCGAGCAAGAACGGTCCAGTTTCCAGAATGTGTCTCTACTTGTCACCCTCCACCTGGTGTTGCACTGGCAGCAATTTCTTCAGAGACTCCCCAGTTACCTCCCGAATACCTAGAATACCAAGATGTTTTCCGGAAGGATCAGGCTAACTCTCTACCTCCTCATAGGTCTTATGACTGCCAGATAGACCTGATACCTGGATCTACTCCTCCTTGTAGTAGAATTTATGCCCTCACCGAGCCTGAAAACCTTCACCTTCGACAATACCTGGATCAATACCTGGCAAATGGGTTTATTCGTCCTTCCAAGTCCCCTGCTTCTTCAGCTTTGTTCTTCGTTCCAAAAAAGGAAGGAGACCTTAGAACTTGTATAGATTATCGCTCCCTGAACCAGATCACCGTTAAGAATAGATATCCGTTACCTTTGATCCCTGAACTCCTGGAACTTCTGGCTATCAAGTCTGTCTTTAAGGCTTGGCAGCATTATCTGCTGGGGGCCCGACACACCGTTACTGTGATTACGGATCACCGAAACCTGCAATATTTGAAAACCGCAAAAGCCCAATCCTCTAGACAACTCCGTTGGGCATTATTCTTTGCAGAGTTTGACTTCATAATTACCTATCGACCTGGTACAAAGAACGGTAAAGCTGATGCCCTTTCTCGGATGGGAGTGGAAGAACACTTGATCAACCCTAAACCTGTACCAATCATTCCCGAACAAAGAATCCTGGGTGTAATCGCCACAGAATCCATAGAGGAAGTTAAGGATAAGGCCAGGCAACTTGTAACTCCAGCAGACATACAGAATTGGCATCTGCAGGGAAAGGACTTTGCAGTAAAGGACAACTTATTGTATTTCCAAGAACGATTATACCTACCCAGCGCAGATTTACAGAAAAAAGTAATCTCTTGTTATCACGATTCTTTAATGGAAGGACATCCCGGTATGGCCAAGACCTCAGAAAAGATCAAGCGCTACTTCTGGTGGCCGTCTTGGAAAAAAGATATCAGAGACTTTATAATGTCCTGTGGAGTATGCGCCCAAAACAAGAGTCAAAAGGAAAGACCAGCAGGCCTCTTACGCCCTATTGACATCCCACCTCGTCCTTGGCATACGCTTTCTATGGACTTCATCACCGATCTACCTCCATGCTCCGGATACAATACGATTCTAGTAATCGTGGACTTATTCTCCAAGATGGCGCATTTCATTCCGCTCAAAGGCTTGCCAACAGCAGCAACTCTGGCCCGAGAATTTCTCGAAAACATCGTCCGACTGCACGGTTTTCCTTCGGTTCTAATTTCGGATCGAGGTAGTCAATTTATTTCTCATTTTTGGCGAAGTTGCTGTCGGTCGGCTCAAATTGATGTGAGACTATCGACCAGTCACCACCCTCAGACCGACGGACAAACCGAGAGGACCAATCAAACTCTGGAACAGTATTTACGCTGCATGCTGCAACAAACTGAAAAAACTTGGAAAGACATCCTTTGGATAGCCGAATATGCCTACAATAACTCTGTCCATTCGGGAACTGGGAAAACCCCGTTTTTTCTTTTGTACGGCAGTCACCCTCGAACCTCGGAGTTGGATCCCCTCCAAGATCTTGAAACACCAGCAGTAGACTACCTGCATTCTACAATCACCCAAGCCTTTAAGGAAGCTGTTTCTCACCTTCAAAGGGCTAAAGAACAATACAAGAAAGGAGCAGATCAACATCGGAAGGAAGCCCCTCAATATCAAGTAGGGGATCAAGTCTGGTTATCCACCAAATATCTACCTCTAAAAGGGCCACGCACATTCAACCCAAGATACCTTGGTCCCTATTCCATCACTACCATAGTAAACCCAGTAGCTGTCAAGTTGGACTTGCCCCCGCACATGAAGATACATCCGGTCTTCCACGTCTCTCTATTAAAACCCGTGCAACCTCAAACCCGACTAACTAAATCTCCAAAACCTATCCTAGTTGATGGAGAACTCGAGTTTGAAGTCAAAAGCATTCTGGACTCCAAGATCTCCAAATCTAAACTATTTTACCTAATTGACTGGAAAGGCTACGGCCCCCAAGAGAGATCCTGGGAACCTGCTGAATATGTCCACGCTCCTCGCCTAATCAAAAGATTTCACCGAACATTTCCTGACAAGCCAAAACCCCCGGAGAAGCCCGGTTTGGGAGGGGCCTTGAGGGGGGGGTACTGTCATGATCTCTGCTTCCAAAAGGTCAGGGTTTTCCCAACTCCCTTGGAAGCAGATCCATAACCCAGGTTCCGAGTGCCAACCAGTCCCAATTGGGACCTTTTGGACCTAGTCCTGGCGCCAGTGGCACCAGGCTCATAAATATGCCCAGTCCCAGCGCTGGAAGCGCCGGGCTCATAATGCTTGGGTGGACTTACCTGCAGCAGACCATGCTGCTTACTTGCCTGCCAGTTGAGCCTCTGATCCTCTTCTGTTTGGAACTACTTTTCCTGTTGGGTGGGGCAGGAGCCACTCCCTAGATTCAGAACACTGGAACTCTTCTGGAAAGCAGGAACTCTTCTTACCTAGGCGTGGCTGTGGAAGGAGACACCTAAGCACTACAGGAGGCTATTTAAACCACACCCGATGGATGAATCTTGCTTTGCGTTATTCTGCATCCTCTGCAGCAGAACGCTCATCGTGTCTTCTGCATCTGATCCTGGGCCTAAGGAAAAAGGCTTACCATCCTGAATCCAGTCTTCAGCAACACTTATAAAGACAAGAAAGAACAGGTTAGCATTACGGTCTTCAGTGACAGCTCTTCACTTACCTGGTCCATCGGCTGTCACCAACGCCTCGCGCTGCATTCCGGCATCTGAAAGACAAAGGCTTACCTACTCTTCGTGCGCTCCGGAGGTCTTCACACTGCATTCCGGCATCTGAAAGACAAAAGCTTACCAACTCTTCGCACGCTCCGGAGGCCTTCGGCGCTGCATCCCGCATCTGAAAGACAAAACAAGGTGCGTTTAAAGACATTGGGGAACTTTAATACTCACGTGCCATTACTCCTTTCCACATCTAACCCAGTGGGTATTCCGGCACCCTGCAGCCGCTCCGAACTTGTACCTGCAAAATAAAAAGACAGTTAGAGCGCATCGTGAAGCAGGCAACAAGCGCTTACTTACGTGCTTCCAGGCGCTTCTATTCATCACACGGGCTCCATCTTCAACTCACTTCAGCCCGTCATCCGCCATCGCCGGAACCCTGCAAAACAAGAAACATCATTACTAAAGACTTTAAAGACATTTGAATTACTCGAAACTTACCGTTCGTGCAGTAAACGACGGGCAGCAGTCCTCTGAAGTCAAGAGGCCTGCTCCCCTTATCCAGTGAAGAAACTGGTTACAGCACCCTGCCCCGAGGCAGATGGAGAGCACGGCGTTCACTTACCTAAGGTAAGAGCGTTAACCTTTGGGGTTCTACAGGAGAAGAGAAAGGGAAGAAGAGAGAGACATTCAATAACCCAGTTCCTTAATCCCATATTTTCTATCTGCAGACATCTTACCCTTCAAGTCAGACATACAGTGCGCAGAGGTCCATCCCAAAGAGCCAGCCGTGTGTTACACATCACCTTTGCAGATACGGTACACGCCCAGTCAAGACCGGCGCCTCTACGGGAATCAGGTGAGCGTTACAATTCTTTGAGTCTGTCCGGTTCTTTGGGCCTGAGATAATTTCTTGTGGTAATCCCCTTTGGCACTTGGAACGCTCCAGGTGCTTTTGCACATTTGATAGTGGTGTGGATGGTTAAGATCCACCCTCTCAGATTCTTGATGTCTTCCACCATCAGCCGGAAGGTCCCAGAGTTTCCTGCGGAGAGTGGAAGAATCACACGTGTAAATTGAGATGGTCGGCAGGTACCTCTGAAGAAATTCCTGTCCGGTCCCCACAGGCGCCCCGAGGACTAAAGGTGAAGAAGTAGATTGGTGGAAAAGTCGATACTGAAGGGCTCAAACTGAGCAACGGATGCAAGTACAACATCTAAAGTGGCAAATAAAAGGGGAGGATATTAAGTAAGGGATTCCTGAGGCAAGGCCAACACTAAGGATGCGTTTCACACAGTAAAATGGAGATGATACCTTTACTAGAGAAAGTAAGAAAGACTATCTTAAAATTTGTTGTGCACATTTGTTCGGGGTTATGAATATGTTTGTGTAAGAAGTTGATTTGGTTGAAAAAGATGAGTTGATTTTATTAATTGTGATAATTGAGGTTCTAGACTGGGAATATAGAACAATACTAATTTGGCTGTTTATCAGTCCCCTAATTAAAATAACAGGACAGTGAAAATCGATGGACTGTAAAAAAGAAGTAAGGAGAATATTATTGTGTAGGCTTGGAAAGGTTTTTGGAAAATATTTTTAAGGAATGGGCGGCGATTGATGGTGCTTGCCCAAATTGATTGTTTTGATGTGAAGTATTCTTAAAGAAGGAAAAAGTAATGTTGATGTAATATTAATTGATTAAAGTAATAGCAGAGTAAAGGATCCGATAAGTATTGATAGTTAAAAATGACTTGTCATTATGGGGGACACCCACGATTTCCGAGGTACACACTGAAGACTGAAGATTAGGAAATATCATGCTGAATAAATAAAAGGCACGGCTGACAAAATGTTCACACTGTGGCCTCAATCGAGTTCTCTATCAAGAACAGTATTGCAACACATGACGACATACTTACATGCTGCGTATACAGGGACAAAAGTTGCAAAAAAGGTTAGCTATTTTAGAGCTATGGAAAATGTATCGGCGAGAAAGACCCGCCCAAGAAGTAGTGGATGCTTAATCATCCTGAAGGGGAGGGCACAATGCCCTCGGCTCCTCTTTCACCTTCTTTAGACAATAGATCAACCACAGAGAATTAAGGGTTTTATCCTTTGAAGGAGTTCAAAGCAGCAGAATGGTATATTAATCTGATCTATGCACCCCCCGCCTAAAGTAGTGAAGATAGTAGAGAAGAAATTAAGATTACATGACGCAAATATATATCCTGACGTAGTAAATGTGAGCAGCGTAACGAGAGAAGAGACAGTCTGATAGAGATAGAAGAGACCAAGAGACAAAAAGGCACGAAAGATAAATCCAGTGAAGTGACAATTGTACAAAATGAGGGCGATGGGAGGACAGGTATTACTCAAACTAGACGGAAAGGGTATTGATAAGGAAAGAAGAAATAGGAGCGCGAAAGAAAGGAAAAGGAACAAGAAAGGGTATTACAAAGCTGAGAAGGAAAAAAGAGGAAGCAAAAGGATGAACGAAGGTATGAAGAGCAGGTAATGGAGAGAAAAGCTGGGGAGAAGTGGGAGGAGATAGTAACACAAAGATTGAAAGAAAGAAGGTTACAGAGAAGAAGGGAAGAGAAGAGGGATATGAGAAGACGGAAAGAGGAAGAAAAGCAGGAAATGTGTAGGAGAAGAGGACAAAGGGATGACAAAATAGAGCACATCGTTAATAGATGTGTAATACCAGTTGAAGAATGATTGGTGGAAGAGAGAAGGTCACAATAACCTTGCAGAGCGCTGCATGAGATAGCTAGAATACCAACATGGGCTGATGAGCATGAGGCAGAAGGAATAGGGAAAAGGATTGGTGAACTTTATAGACAGATGAGGGGGAAAAGACGGTTCTGAGACCAGAGAGTATCAAAGGATCTCCACGAAAGAAACCAGAGACAGATCAGAGGACGTAATGCTGGACAAGCATAAAACGCTGTCCCTAAGCAGAATAGATCTTGATGACGAGGAAAGGGGAGAGCAGCCATACCAATTGGGGTATAATGATGTCAGACAGAGAGGGAAGAAAAAGAGAGCAAGAAGAGAGAGCGCATGTGGCTCCTCGACAGACCCAAACAAAGAAAGAGGGGTAAAGTGGTCAGATTTAGGCGAATCAGAAGTAAAAACACCAGAACCTATATAATATCCAAAACGACCACAATGACAGGCGCATAGCATTGGAGAGATGTCCCCGTCCTATGTAAGTAGATTGAGGTCATTGCTAGAATTGAAGACGAGTGGGCGAAACCAGCCACACCTGAAGGAAGACAAGGAGCATAGGGGGATACGATTTGTAGAACTGTATTTACACAGTTTCCATTAGAGAAAGGGGGAGGACGACCACAATATATACTGTGATCGCAGATGTATAAAGATAATTTGAAATGTAAAGCACCTAGTTTGACTTCAGGAGCAGGTAAATGGTTTAATGAGTTCTAAAGAAAGGCAGCGGGAATCACATCAGTAGTGGGTGATGTAAAAGGCCTACTAGTAGCTATCCTAGGGGAGAGAACTGGCGGCATTTGGAGACGAGTGGGATAGGCAAGTGTAAAAGTGCAAAACACGGCACATGCTGGAGCGCCATTTAATAATTGCAGAGCAGGTGTATGGAGGGCACTTAGAGTACAGTATCCTGATACGTTGGATATGGGCTCGATCATGACACAGAAAATGGGAGAGAAGGAAGATCCTGTTTATATTCAGGAGATCAAATAACATTGGTGTCTTGAGACGAGGGAACTGTGGGATCAAACCATAGCATTATTTTATCATATTTTATGTCTGGGACTGCCTGAACCAGTGCAAAGGCAGATGAAAAAATGGGGTTTGGTTGGAAGCAAAGCCATGGCCCGAAATCATTGTTGATTTTTACAAGAGAAGAATAAAAAAAAGCAGAGAACAGGAAGTTATAGAAAGCAAAATTAGTTTAGAAGAAGCTATCCAAATTTTCTATAGCAGGAGCAGTACTGACGAGCAGCGAAGGAATGATCACACGAGTTACTGCCTACGCAGCCAATCAATGTGAGGCACCCCGTAGATCAGGGAGGGTAAGATTTTTGTCCACGTGGTAGAGGACAACGAGGAAGCAGATTACAAAACCCTCAAAGGGAGTGGGGGATTTAATGGAGGACAGCCGCAACAGTGTTGGAATTGTGGGAGGACAGGACATATTGCCTGAACATGTAGAAGTAGGGGGGCATGCCGCAGAACTGGCAAGCTTCAAGAGGGGGGACAGGTTATTTCCCACAGTACAATACAGGACCTCTAGAGTATTATGCCCTAGATCACACTCCGTATCAGATAAATGCACTGTGAATACAGCGAACGCAGCAGATTCCGCTGCAACCAGAGTCACCATAAGGGCAAACACAGCAAGTGCCTATGCAAACAAAACCAGTACAGACGCAACAGTACAATCCGATGCAACCAGCAACAATGCCACAATTGAAGGCGAATACAGGAACCCCACAAACACATATTCCCAGAAAAGGAAGTGGGAAGGAATCCTTTTACGGTTACAGTGGTGAATTTGTCCACAAAAGAAAAGCCCACAGAGTGACCTGATATGTTAAGTACTATGTGACGCAAAACCCCCAAGAGGAACCGAGGGTCAGGGTAACGATAGGAAGCAAGACATTTTTGTTTCTTGTAGACACGGCAGCAACTCGCTCTTGTGTTTGAGAGGGAAAGTATCCAATGTCTGACATCGCCATGAATACGCAGGAATTTTCTGGGCCTATGGGTTTGGTTCCATTTACAAATGAATTACCAATTTCAAAAGGAGAACATGACATTTCTGCCATTATTGTATTCTCGACCGTCACCAGTTAACATACTAGGACGTGACTTGATGACAAAACGTAATATGACTATCTTTTGCTAACAAAGGGATAATATGTTCCACTCCAGGGATACATTACATGAATGTAAGAGAATGTATATTCGCATTTACAGGACATAAAGCATTACAAGGTGTCCCTTTAGATCCAGAAGTATTTTTGTATAGAGTAAATATTCTGTTGACATAGCTTCCTGGATTGATGGGTAAATTACTGAGGATACCCGAAAAATATTTGTTTAGTCCAGAGGTACCTATGGAAGATGAGGAAGGACAGGTTATTCCCATAGAACTGGAGGAAGTGCTAGTGAGAGAGGAAAGGGTGATTATTAATAGGGCAGACGACAAAGGAAGAGCATGGAGAACAGTAATAGCTCTTGACCAAGGGTGTAGACAAACAGACTTGACAGATGAGGAGTTGTTTAGAGATGAGAATTCCGATGATAAATTTATATTTTTTTATAAGTCTCACCTATTGGAGGAAAGTGGAGAATAGGGAAATACCACAGAGAATGGCACTGGTAAGAAATAAACCATCATTTTTCCAGAAAGATCTAGAAGGGGTGTAAAGTATTTTATGGACCAACAGTCCATAAAATGTGGGTCTATTAAGTGGAGCAGGAACAATTTTACCACAAGAAAAACAGTACCCCATGTCCAGAGAAGCAGATTTTCATATAGAAAACAGCTGTAGAAACATAAAAGATTACCACAGTGTTACTGTGAGTCCCCATCAATCTTTAATGGTATCCTTCAGATGTACCTGGGTAGCATACATCTTGAGAGCACAATAATTCAGTATGTCAATGACATATTTGTGTGCAGTGAGACAGAAGAAAAATGCAGTGAGGATCCAATCCAGTTAATGACAATATTAGCAGAAAAAGGATACAAAGTGGACAAGGGGAAACAGTACTGTCAGGAAGAGGTCTTGTATATCAGGCAGCTAATCTCTCAATGGAGAAAAGTGACACCTAAGGGAGCAGAAGCAATCATGAAAACTAAGTCCTGATACAGTGAGGGAAATGCAGCAATTTCTAGTCCTATACAATTATTGTAGGACCTGGGTTTTTGGTTACAGTACATATATTAGACCCCTTTTAAGAGGACTGAAGGAAATGACAAGTAAAAGTGAGATAGCATGGACAGACAAGATGACAGAATGATTTGAATAGTTAAAAAGGGTGATTTTTCAGCCCCTGTGTTAGGGATTCCAAACTATGAGGAGTTTTATTTATTATTGCATTCAAATGGAGTGGTGATGACAACAGTCCTTACGCAGAAGACAAAAAATCATTACTTACTACAGTGAGATTTTAGACCCCGTAATGAGAGGACATTACCCCTGCGAAAAAGCATTTGCTGCTGCATATGCAATTGAAAAAGCTGCAAGTATTTACAATGGGGTGCTCAATGACGTTATTCGTCTAGCATTCCTTATTCACCATTTTGGAGAAACCTAAAAGCACGTTGACTACACAAAGAGCATCAGGATATGAGGTGATTATTTCAAATCCAACTATCAAAATCGTAAGATGTAGATTAGTGAATCCAGCAACATTTACAGCAGAACCAGTAGAAAAGCAGAATTATGTACATGATTTCAAAGCGTATACTGAGTTTTATGACGATATTCCCCATGTTAAAGAAAATGCTCTGGGTGGGGGGGGGAATTCAATTTATTGATCTTTGAAAATTGATAAAACGACAGGAGAAAGACATAACGGGATCAGCAGTACTGAAGTTAAAACATATTGTGAACTTGAAGTAGTGACAAGTGTGAGATTGCATTCACATTGTTCAGCACAAGCTGCAGAATTAGTGGCACTTATCGCCACACTCGCAGGATTGTCCCGCTGTAAAAGGATGGGCTTCCTCCGCTCAGAACGCACACCACTGTAACATGCAGCACTATTGGACTAACTTATTAAGGTGCTAAGGCTCCAATTGGCTATCACCATGTTGAAGTGTGCAGCCTCTACTAAAAGGGCAGGTATGATTTCTTGTGGTAACGAAGCCGCAGACATTGAAGCTAAAAAAGCAGCTTAATTTCCCTTTATTTCTAATTTTGATGTAGAAAGTGTTAAGCAAATGTCAGAATGATGCACGATGATGAAAGAAGGCTTTAATATGTTATCCATTGTACAGTTAATTGAGCTGCATGGTCGAGCGCCAATTAATGGAAAAGACCGGGGTGTTCTTCATCACCCACGGAGGCTATATGGAGACAAGAGAGTACTGTAAAGCCAGTTATGCCTCTATTATAACTGAAAGTTGTGCTGGATCAACTTCATTATCCTGCGCATATAACAAGTCTCTTGCGGCCATGATCGCAAAAGACTGTTTTTTGCCAAATTTATTAGAACACGTTGCACAATATATTGTGCACTGTATTGTCTGCAAAAAATTCACAGCAGGTCACACCTTGCGAACAGTGAGATGAGCAATAGCCTGTCCCAATGGTCCTTTTCAGCATCTGCATATAGATTATGTGGATATGTTGCAAACATGCAATGGCTACAGATATGTTAGTGGTAGTATTACCCTTTTCCCGATGGATTGAGGCAGGTCCATGCACTCTCTCTGATGCCACATGTGCTGCCAAGTTTCTCATACGTGGGGTGTTTCCTATATGGGGTGTATGTAAAGTTCTATGGTCTAATAATGGGCTGCTTTTTCTAACTTAGGTGTTTGAACAAAAAACCCTTTTAGTAGGCATAAAGCATACTTTTTCATCTGCTTAACACCCACAAGCGAATGTTATTTGTGAGCATTTAAAGGGACTCCCCAAAGAGAGGATAATAAAGGTAAAGTAGTCTTTGAAGAAGGGATGGCTTATTGCCTACCCCTTGCCCTATTTGCGTTAAGAAACCAGCTTGCCTCAGATCACCACCTGTCTCCTCATGAGTTGGTGAATGGACACTGCATGCAAATACCCCTTGCTCCTCCAACTCAGATAAAAACTGATAGTGTAGCAAAACCTCAAACATTAGGGAATGATTGTTTGACAAATATGACTGCTAGGGTTTCTTTTATATTCCAATAGATCAGAAATCAGAGCGAAGTGTCTAAGAAAATTGAAGAAGACAGCCAACCGATCAACCCTACTGAACTATTGAAACCACATAGTTTGTATCCTGGAGACCAAATGATCATCAAAAGCTTTGTCTGCACTTGGCATAAGCCACGTTTTTAAGGACCGTACCCAGTAAAGGAGTTCACTCCCACTGCCATAAAGATTCAAGGAAGATGTGCTTGGTTGCATCTGAATGACGTAGAGCTCTACAAAGGAGAGACACCCACCCCTCTGACACCCGTTGACAGTGAAGTAAGATAAGAAGCTCTGCGTTTGCAGACTGGAATGCTTACCAAGAGCCAACAGGAGGTATCAAAATTAAATCGATTCGAGCTTTCGATCATTCCCAAGTTTGAAGGGAAACAAATGACTTTTCAGTGTTCACAGAATCATCCCTGTTAGGTAAAAGAGACAATGTTTTGAAGAAAAGAAGAGCACACAACACTTTGTTGCCTATAATGTTGCACACATTGTTGTATGCTGTATTTACATGTATACTCCAATCATGTCCATCTCTAGTGAGAGGCAACGTTGATATACTCACCTTTTTTGGAAATCCTAAGACAACCCGTCAGCCTCAGGATCATAAGTGCAATACTATAACAGTTTTTGTTATAAAAACGTGTTGTTACTATAAAGAGAAGCAGGAACTAAACATTGATAAAAAGAGAATGCAAATCTTCCATTTTGTAAGATTCACCTTGTTAGCAAGAAGAGCGCTTAATGTACAAAAGTACAGCGTTTATTTTGCAATATTTCTTGTAACTACATTTTGTACAATGTGTTTTTTTTTTTCCTTCTTATTCATATAGCATTTCGCTGAATGATGTTTTATAATATAGATGGAGTGTCCAAAAATGAGATCTCTGTTTCTGTTCATAACAAAAGCATGTGGGACATTTTCTGTGATGTTGTAAGACGCTTTATAAATCAATAAATACAAATACAAATTAACCGGCTTAATAGGGATGCTGGCGAATATTATCGGGTGATAAATGCATATCTTGATAAGTCAGCCTATTTAAAAAATAACCTATGGTACCAGCACATGAGTAAGGTGGGGAGAGGAACGTCCAATGAGAGCTGCTATGTATGTTCTCTCATCCCTTATGCCATGAGAACAGCCGTAACATTTATAGCAAGAGAAATATCTATACATGATGCAAAGTGCCTCAGACATTTAGCAGCATGCATGACAAGAGGACAATTTAAAGGGAAGTGGGTAACCCTACGATGCATGTCAGAGAACATTCCCATATGAAGATGCCTACATAAACACAGAAGATGATAAAAGACCATAAAGATGATCAAAGACACAAACTCAAAGAGCAAAATGGTCTAGTGCACATTTGATGGTCCAAATAAAGGAGAGGTGAACATTGTAGAACAAAAGAGACTGGATTGTGCAGATGCATGGGGAACACCAGGATTACTAGGATGCTGTGAGAGACCTCCGCTATTGGTACATGAGCAAGTAGCCACCAGTACAGGGTGGGAAGAAGGAATGATGGGCTGCAGTACACACTTATTAATGACCTGCACCAGTGAAAATAGTGCAATTAGTGAATGACGAATGTCTTAAGAAATGGGCCAAGCATGCAAAGTTTTTAACATGGTTTGGAGGTGAAGCAGGACCTGTATCCATATTGCCAATGAAAAATGAGACACTGCTTCAGAAACAGTGGACAGACCAAAGTTGGAGAAAATAAAGTATATAGGCACGCAATCGGTGCGACAGGGTTGAAAGGAGGAACTTCTGTGGTGATGGACCACTAGTGGGCTTGTGGATCTAGAGCTTACATGACGTTGCCTCTAAACTGGGGCGTAATATGTAAATTGATGCACATCAAAGGAAGGAAGAGGTTGCTTAACCTCACCCGACAGAAGAGAGAAAATGATTTTCTGGCAAAATGAATAGAAGCTGATCACGACATTCCAGATGAGCATAAATTGTTCAGTACGACGGCAGTGATACTTACGGCCATATTCATGCCAGGAGTTTAAGCTGCAGCAAATGCCAAGTGGTTACAAATCACAAGGTGGGAACTACTACAAACAACACAACAATAAAAGGATTTAAGGCGATTAAAGATGAAATGAGGGCCATCAGACTCATGACCCTCCAAAACAGGTATGTCTTGGACTTAATTACAGCAATGGAAGGAGGCGTTTGCGCAAAGATCGGGCCTTCTTGCTGTACATACCTTTCTGCCCATTATGAAGAAAATGGAACATTGACAGAAGCTAGAACTGTTATCGACCCTACATAAGAAGATGGTGGAAAAAGTGGATGAAACTGAAGATGAATAAGATGTTTTTCTTACCTGTTCTCATGGGTTCCAACCTCGCTGGCAAATGCATTCAAGATACTGATAGCAATACTAGTGTTATTATTGCTGGGATTCTGTCTCCTCAGAACAATCATAGGACAATGCTAGAAAACAGCGAAGAAAGCTGTTGAAATTAAGATGATTGATTTGACTGCTGTGGCTGACGAGCACACACAAACCAAGAACACCACCCGTGAGCACCTGAAAGGAAGCCCTATAGCACCCCAGGAACACAGTTTTATTATCCCCAAGGATCATCAGATCTATGTGGGACGTTTGGTGTTCTGTTCACCGACTGGGGTGTTTTGCCATATGACCTGGAGTGTAGATGAACACATAAAGAACGCAGGTAACCTGGGGGGGCTGACGTAGATGTGGATTCTGAATAAATCATAGAGTTAGCAATGTACCTTTACTCCCTTTAAAGTTCAGCAGAAGATAACAGTCACCAAGGTTAACTTCGCTTAGGGCCTAACTGATGAGAGCTGGTAGGCTAATTAGCTAAGACACGCAGTTGTCTGACATTGTCCCCTTGCACCTGGGTCTCGTTGCTTACGTGCTGCTAACGAGCCGAATGTGCAAGGTTGGTAAGAGTGCCAACCAGTCATGAGGGTCTTTGTAATGGTGGACCATACTTTGTTGCACATGCCTATCTGCTGCTGGTATTGCATTATCTGTATTTTACATAGAGTTGGTGCAAGGCATGCCTACCAGATAAGAGGCATCCAATGATGATACTAACACAGAAGATGGATGTATAAGTTTCCCTTGACCAATCCCTCCACTCAGCAGGTTTTTACTGTTCGCCACTTATGATGACATCATTGCTGAGGTATGTTGAGGTATAAAACCTTTTGTGTAACTGAAATGCAGAGTTGTGTGTAAGCTACAGTCTGTTCACCAGGTTTCCCTACTTTATTGAAATGATGATAAAATAGTATTTTGCCGTATTCTGCCATGTGTCTGTCTGGTTACTTGGCCTGAGATCATTTATTGTGGTAATCCCATTCGGCACTTGGAACGCTCCAGGTGGTATTGCACAAAGTGACGATGCGCACACCAAGTTGTGCGCTGTGCTAATAACATACTGAATAGGTTGCGCAACTAATGCAACCCTTCGCGCCCTCAGTCACTGTCTGAAAATGTATGTGAATATACAGAACACCTCACCCAAATGCTAACTTGTGTAGCCATCCTCTGCAAATGTTAACTGTGGCTGCCATATGGTTTAATACTTATATATGGAAAATTCTATGACAGACTACAGTCCCCATTACCTCAGAAGCCCTGACCGCTGCAGCACTTCGAGACCATACAATAGTTAAATGCTCTGCAAAGACCATGTAACGTCATCTCACTTTAGGTACATAATTTAGTAGTGGAGAGCGGTCAAGCGTGTCTGCAATGTATTATGGGCTAACTTTAGGCGAAACAAACATTGGTCACTATGTTCAAATGTGTGGCTAATGGTAGCAAAAAGGTAGAAGCCCACCTATTCTAACAAACTGCTTAAGGCTTTGTGTCTGGAATAGCATCATAGGCATTCTCTAAATTATTTTTTTCCTCAAAAAAGTTAATCTTGTTTTCAATCGAATATACCATGTTCTAAAGACTAGCAAACCCTGCAGCACACTTTCACCACTTGTTAATGAAGGATGTTGCTATGGTATGGAGGGTCTCCTAAGTGTCAAATGTATACGGTGTCACTATGCAGTGTCTCCTTGTCTGGCCGTGGAAGTCAAACATAGCTGAAAGAAATTAGTGGGTCCTGCCTTTTGTTTCTGTTATTGCTGTGTTTTGAGTGCTATTTGAGGGTTTGCTGCATCTGTGCATAATCTCAGGATGCTGCATAGTGCAATTCTGCTAACTGAGCCACCTTCTTGGCACATTGTGTGACAAATTGACTTCTGCCCTGCCGGAGTAAAAGAATGAGCAGAAGCTAAAGCGTTTACTCAGCCCTCAAACATCTACATACCAAGAGCCAACCCAATCCTAAAGGTAAAACCGGTACAGGAAAGATATATACCTGCTTCTCAGTTTGTGATAGCGTGGACCGGGGGAAGGCTATACTCAAGAGTGGTTTGAATGTGGTTAAGTAGAAACCCAAACCGCGCAGTCCAAAAATAAAATAAAGACATGTCCAATCAAGGGTCTATCAAAATATATACACTTTAATTAAACATACCATGTACAATAATAACTCATTAGAAAAACACAAAACCCACCTACTGAAGAAAGAACAAAGAATAAGCAAAAATAGCAAGATACAGCACTCGGAGTATTGAACCAGGGGTGTAAGGAAAGTAATAACCACAATGTTCTTTAAAAGTATTTGTTCTTGGATGCAAAAGGGGATTCATGTATTGTGATTGGTTTAGCAACCTTACACAAAAACATTTACAAAAAGATCAGATACAATAAAAGTACAATTATCTAGATTACTTTAGCATGCTACAACAATGTAAGCAGAGTGTGTGTAACATAAAGTACAGTAATAAAGTGCTAATGCTGGTGTTGAATGCTGCAAAAGTGCTTAATATGGGATAAAAAAATAAAAACGCATGCATAAGAGATGCATTGAAGTAACATACATAAAAGACAAATCAGTCTACCATCCAATAGCAATAAGATTAATTTTGTATAAAAATGTGGTTACTTCAATTGTTAATGGAATTGTACATTGTGTAGGGTAGCACACTGAAACATCCGTTTTTTTATTTATTTTTAAATTTTGGAAAGTTCTGGTGCCCAGAGAAACAATTGTTTTCCAAAATAGGCAATTGGAGTGTGAGACCAGAATTTCTGCCGTTGGGATAAGGTTCATTCTAAACGGCAAGAATTCTGTACTTCAATACACATTTGGAAATGTGCTCCCATATCTCTGAAGTGTTCCCAGAAGTTGATCAAATTTTGGGAGATGATTATACTTTGTGTAGTGCCTATTACTTTCAATTATCGCACCAGTTTTTTTTCATATTGAATAATGGAAATCAGAACACGATTAATGTGACCTAGCCAGTCTATGGGGCACGGAAATGGGCCTTTGGGGGCAGTTAGTACTTTTTTGCTAAAACATTAGTATCTTGGCTCAAGTCCCAATGCTGGGGCTCGGGGACCAGACAAGTCTTTTACCCATGCTCCCAAACAAGGGGGAGGCTAGTACACAACTGCAGGGTTCCTTCAACGCAGTGACTTCTTGGGTACCACTGTGGCTGGCAGAGAGGCAGGTCTTGTTCCAGCAACAGGTTCACCCTCAATAGTCCTTGGCGGTGGTTAGGGGACAGAGCTTGCCTCTGCCTTGGAATACTGTCTGGTGGAGGAGGACTTTGGAGGGATCAACTCTACCAAGAAAGGTCCATTGAAATCTTCTTAAGAGGTTTGGAGTCCAATAGATGATTCAAAGAAGTGATGTGAGACCGCTTTGTTTAAAGGCGAAAGTCCACAGTTGATTGGACTAAGGCTAGCTTTCTTTAGGGGTTGTCGGGTCAGAATGGTGCGGTGGATAGCATAATAAAATGAATGTCATTTTATTAAATAAAACAGTTTGAATACACTCCTCACTCCCTAACTCTTTCCCTGCTTATAATAAACTAAAAGGGAACACTCTAACCAAGGGATCTCTAAACCCTCACACTTACACAACAATCAAAACAAAAAGATATAACATGGCAGTTCAATTCAACAAATGCATACAACATATAACCTTGTTCACAGTATAGTCAATGTCTCCTGTCAAGGACTGGGCAAAACTCCCCTTCCCCAGATCCAAACAAGGTTCTGTCCAGAGTTCAAAAGAAAACAAAGGAAACCCGGTTTAAACACAAAGTTTTAACGCAAAGTTCTGTGTCAATGAAGCAACTTGTCAAAGTTCAAAGCGTTCACAACTGGATTAAGAACTTGCCCAAAGTATCTTGAAAGGAAAACGTCAAAAGCTCTCGCACCTCCTGGAATGAGAACTCCTTCACATCTTTGACAAACACACATGGTTTAGTTAAAATTGCCCTATTTCAAGAGTGACTAGTATGGATTCACAAGCTCATGAATATTCCTGTTGTCGGGCTGGTAATCCTTGGTAAAAAGAAAGTTTCTCTTTCACTTAGAAACTGTATTTCTCCTCTAAACCAATCACTGTCCTCTGGGTCATAATGCCTCCATCCAATGACAGTCGTCTCCCTAAGCCCCTCCTCTGTCAGCCATCTTCAGATTTTCACTGCCCACTTCAGTATTGGGAGTCCTTGAGTTTGCTCTGCAAGCTACTTCTACGTTTTTCAGTGGGTTCGTGGAAAAAGGTTCTATTTTAGTTTCGAAAGAGCCTGTGTGCTCTTATCTCCATCTGACGACAACAGGGATCTGTTGTCGGTGAAGTTCAGCGCCCCTCAAGCAGAGTGAAGATCCGCAAAGTTTCCAGAATGCCATCTGGCCTACTTCGTGCACTCCAACCATGATGAAGGAGAAGGAAGGAAGGTCCCTCTTCAAGTCCTGTACCAAGTGCGGGCTTCAAAATGTGTTTGTGGAGGATAGGCACCTGCAGTGCCTCTACTGCCTGCATCCGGACCACCACGAAGGAGATTGCGAGATATGCCGCAGCTTCTCCAAGAAGACAAAAAACAAGTGCAGTAGACTGGCGGTGTGGCTGAATGCCAAGGCCTCTGCCCTGTGCTCCGAGCAGGGGCATGCCTCACCCAAGAACGGTTGGTCCGAGGAGCGGGCTTCCATGTTCTGTAATGGTGCCTCATCCATGGGGGCCCAAGATAAGTCCATGCACTGTAAGTCCGGGTGCACTGGGGTCGCTGCAGAAGCGGTTCCCATGGCACACAGGGCGCGATCGACATCATATTCCGCCTCCATTGCCAGCTGGAAATCGAGCTCCTCCTCGAAGAGAGTCGTCTAACCTGGCTAAACTGCGGGAGAAGCTGTGGACGGAGAATTAGGACGAGATGCCGAAGAATGTCCAGGTGGCACAGGATACATTTTCATCGACGATCGAGCTGGTGGTGGCTGCTCTCTCGAAAGCTAAGGTGGCTGACCCTGAGAAGGTAGCCCGCACAGCAATGAAGGCATTCCTCCTTCCGAAGTGCGAGGCTTCCGTGGTTACTTTGACCAGGTCTGCAGGCACACCGGAGAAGTGGACATCATCTCAGTTCCAAGTTCCAGCCCTTCAGGGTAGAAAAAAAGGGGGGGGTGGATCAGTTGCAGGCCGTGGTTCAAGCCATAGAAATATTGTCCACAGATGACGAGGACCTGGAGTCCCTACACTGTCCACAAGGACGTGGATGAGGATGACGACTATGGCCTGGGGCCTAGTTTTTCCGATCACGCCAGTTCCGCTGGTGATGTCTGTGGACATCCTGTTAATCCTCCACACCTTGGTATCTGAGATCCAGAAGAGGATGCCTCAGGGGTCTGTTCCAATGGTCCACCAGCACCCGACCAACCGCCGACAAAGAGGAGGAAGCGTCCTCCGATGCCCCCATTTCAGCCTCCACATCAGCGTCTGGCCCCTCCCCTCCCCCAGCAGACCCAGACACAGGGACGGAGAAGGCCTCGACGCCGGACTGCAACAACCATTTAGTCGCAGCGGGTCCCCGCAGCGTAGAGCGTCCCCACTGGACGAGGTGGGGTTGATCCATTCCATGATCGCCAGAGCCTCCGAGCTGTTTCTGCTTGTGCCCGAAGAAACCTGGAAGGAGGGCTTCCTGTACCAGAGCCGCAAAGCCAAGAGGAAGACCATCATTGCAGTGCCCCTCTTGAACGACATGTGGTAGTAGGGACTGGCCCTCTTGATGAAACCTTGCACAGTGCCAGCCAAGTGGGATAGGCTGGAGAAGTAGTACTGGGTGCTGGAATCTGCACCCAAGTGCCTGAGGTCTAAAACCATAGCCGGATTCGGTGGTTTTGGCGGCCACGAGGAAACTGTTATCTAACCTGTCCTAGTCGTCTTCACTCCATCTGGACAGCAAGGGTAAGAAGATGGACGCCATGGGGAGGAATGTGATTTACACCACTGCGTCCCCCATGAAGGCAGCCAACGCACTGGCAATCCTAGCCAGGTACAACAGGGAGCTGTGGTACAAGCTGGGTCTGATTTTTGGAGTTCCTCCCGGACGACAAGAGGATGGAGGCGATAGCCCTCTTCCAGGAGGGAGAGGTAGCATTGGATCACGCCATCAGTGGCGCTGGATGTTGCTGACACAGGGTTCCGGCAGATGGGAAACCAGGCCTGCCTTCATCACCAAGGCTGGATGAAGGCCACGAATTTCCACTAGTAGGTCCAAACGAAGGTACTGGACATGTTTTTCGATGGAGATAATCTTTTCGGGAAGGTAGTCAACTAGTCCCTTCTGGCCATTAAGGCGGAATATAGAGACGGCCCGTTCCGTGGGCACCCCCCAGCAGCACCGCTGCTCCTTTGCTCCTCCAGAGGAAAGTCGGGCAGGTCTTTCAAGGTTTCTCCCCCTCGAATCGTCACCCTTCCAGGATGAGGACCGCTTCGCCAGCAGGGCAAGGTGCCAGTGCAGAAGAAAGCCTAAACCGGCCAAGATGTCGGGCCCCCACCCGTGCACCCCGGTGGTAGGCCGGCGATGAGGTTAGTCAGCGAGTGGGAAGAGATCACCACTGGCAGATGGGTGCTGGACGCTCTCTCCCAAGTACATACCCTGGAATTTCAGCACAGTTGTCTGCCGATCCTTCCGGTGGCCCGTCAAGATCAACACATCCCTCAGCTTTTGGAAGAGGTGCAGCCCATGCTACGAAAAGGGACAATAGATCTGGTTCCCCAGCGACTCCGAGGCTCCGGAGTCTATTCCAGATATTTCTTGGTAAGAAAGCAGACAGGCGGGAGAGGGCTGGAGGCCCATTCTAGACCTGCAGCGTCTGAACAACTACCTCAATTCTCCGAAATTCAGGATGGTCACGTTGCAGCATGTGCTCGGGCAAATGGAAAGGGGGGGGATTTCTTGACATCGCTGGACCTGGAGGACACCTACTTCCATGTACCCATTCACAGGAAACACCAGAGGTTTCTACGCTTCATAGTGCAGGGACAGCACTACCAGTTCAAAGCCCTACCCTTCGGATTTAAGTCTGCCCCCAGAGTGTTCACTAAGTGCCTGGCACCGATGGCGGCCCATCTGCGTCTACGGGGGGATTCACGTATACCTGTACCTTGAAGACTGGCTCATGCGGGCCCGTTCGAGAGAGTTGGCCGTCGGACACACAACGGCGGCTATCAAGCTGCAGACGAATCTGGGATTCTCCATCAATTAGCCAAAGTCCTGCTTGACAGCATCGCAGAATGCGCTGTTCCTGGGGGCCAGACTCAATACAGTGTCCTGCCTAGCATCACCCTCGGAGGAGAGGGTAGCGACCATTCAGGGAAAGGTACTGCAGCTGTTGTCGATGAAGACGGCCACGGTGCGGACCATCAAGTTGTTGCTCAGCATGTCATCGCCCTCCATCGACATCATCTGGCTCTGTAGGTTACAGATGCAACCTCTTCAGAAGTTCCTGGATGCCCGCTGGGTTCAAGTGTCCAGAAACTTCACGGACAAGAACACTGTGGACGACGAGTTCAGTCGAGCTGTAAGATGGTGGGGCGTCTGCTCCAACATCGCCCAGGGCACAGGGTTTCAGAAGCCTCGATTCCAGGAAACTGTCACCACGGATGCTTCCCTGGAAGGCTGGGGAGTCAAGAACACCTTTGCGGATTCCCTCAGCAGGGAATTGCACCCTTGCCATGAATGGGAACTTCGGTAGGACCAGCTGGACCACATCTTGGCCAAGTGGGGCAGGCCCCAGATCGATCTGTTTGCAACGGCGGCAAACTCCAAATGCCAGATGTTTGCCAGCAGATTCCACCAACCGAGGAGCCAAGGGAATACGTTCTCCTTCCTGGGATGTTTCTGTACGTGTTTCCTCCATTGCCTTTCCTACTACGAGTCATCAATGCATTCAGACCGTGTCGGGCCAGGATGATACTCATCGCCCGGCGTGACCGAGGCAGATTTGGTATCCGGATCTTCTCGCCAGAGAAGGAGGTGCAATGCTGCATCACGAACGAGAATCTCTCAACTTGAGGGCTTGGCTCCTGCAGCCCTAGAGTTTGGAGTATACGAGTTGCCTGCCGACTGCGGGGAGGACTGACGCATGCTTGATCAAGGTACATCTGATGGCTATCTCCCGCTACAGCAGGGCTCCAGGAAGATCTTCACTTTGGTCTCTTCGACTCGTCAAAGATTTCCTCGAAGGACTTTTTCATTCTTTCCCACCGGTGAAGGCTCCTGCTCCGGTGTGGGACCTCAACGTGGTGCTGACAAGGCTCATGGGGGGGGGCCCTAGCGCCTATGCATCAGGCACTCCTCAAGTTCCTCTCGTGGAAAAACGGCTTTCCTGTGGTCATCACGTCCACCTGACTTTCCACGAATCGAGGGTGGCGCTGCAGACGCACCCCTTTTTCATGCTGAAGGTTCTGTCGGAATTCCACCTCGATGTACCTTTTTGATGTTGCCCCTTTTTTCCCCCAAAACCTTTGTCGCCGGCTGAAAGGACTTTGCACTCGCTGGACGTTGTTTGTGCCCTGAAGTTCTACGTGGCACGCACAAAGGTTTTCTGAAAGACTTCACAGTTGTTTGTGAACTTTGGTCCTGTGACTCCATGGGAAGGCCTTGTCCAAGGCTTGCATCTCAAGGTGGCTCGCTGGCTGCCTCATACAATCATCGGTTGGCGAAACGACCGTGGCCCGGCAGTCTGAGAGCCCACTCCACGAGAGTGATCGCTGCGACGATGGCGTTCCTAACTGATGTTCCCCTGCTGGACATCTGCAGGGCTGCTACGTGGAGGTCCAGGCACACCTTCACAAGGTTCTATTGCGTCGACTGGGATTCCAGGGAAGAGTCCAGAGAGCACCAAGCAGTGCTACTCAACCTGTTCGCTTGAGGTCAGTTGCTTCATTAATTGCTTCTTGTGGGCCTTGTGACCTCCCGTGGTTGTGTAATGTTGTACTGATGTGTGTTTGTTATTCATGAGCATGTGAATCCAGACCAGACCCCATGCTGGAGAAAGTACAAGTTACTTACCTGTAGCTATTGTTCTCCAGCATGGGTTCACATGCAAACCCTCGCTCTGTCCCCTCTGTGGCTCTTCTTGGTCATACTGCCAGTTTACGTGCTACCAACTCTGAAGATGGCTGCCAGAGGAGGGGCTTAGGGAGAGGACTGTCATTGGGTGGGGGGCAGTATGACCCAGAGAACAGCGATTGGTTTAGAGGAGGAATACAGTTTGTAGGTGAAAGTGAAACAGTTTTATTTTTACTGAGGATTCCCAGCCTGACGACTGGGAATATATGACATATGATATATTTTATTTGTATCATGCTCATACACAAGTGTTTCAGTGCGCGACCAGGCAAAAGGGAGGGAAACGGGGGAAGAACACAACAATGATCTTACTAGGCCCAGTGACATTGAGAACGCAAAAGTGCATGGGAAAGGGATAGGGGAAAAGTGCATGGAAGGGGGAGAGTGGAGAGTGCGGACCAGAGGAGATACAGATAAATAACAAGAAATAAAAACAAATATATCATAGAGGCAATAAACAGTGGTAGTGCAGTTTAGCAACTGGCAAGTGCTGCGTTTATGGCAGCAGACTGGGTAAGTCTGATAAGTGCTGAAAAAGAAGAAAATGGGGGAGTGGTTGACTGTATGGGTATAGATACATCCTCAGTGCAAGGGGTGGCCAAGAGGCAGTGCAGGAGGGCGGCAGCGTGAGAAGGTACCCGGGACCAGGGGACAGAGGGTGGCCAGGTGCACAGTGCCAAGAGAGCAGATCAGCAGGGGAGAGGGAGAACGAAGGCAGAGGAAAAGAGGAAGGTGTTGAGGTGATTCTGTAACCGGAGATGGTTCTCCTCAAGTTTTATTTAGAGTGGCAGGGAGGCTATTCTAGAGGGAGGCCCCAGCCGAACACAGAGATCTACCCCCAGCTTGTTTCTTTGAAAAACGACTGCCCATGAGGGAATTAGAGGTAGAGGAGCGAAGAGCTCGAGAGGGGAGGTATTTGCAGAGGTATAGCTGAAGGTATTTAGGACCGAAGCCCCAGAATGCCTTGTGGACAATGCAGAGGGTTTGAATTTAATCCTTGCATTTAATCCTTGCATCCACTGGGAGCCAATAGAGAGATTTCAGAGCTGGAGAGATACAATCCCAGGGCTTGAGGCCAAGGACAAGTATTGCAGTCCTGTTCTGGATTAGTTGCAGAGGGTGGAGAATAGAGGCAGGTAGATTTAGAAAGAGGCTGTTACAATAGTCCAACTTAGAGAGAACCAGGGCTCCGGAGACAGTGAGCTTCTTGGAGAAGGAGAGGAAAGGCAGAGTACCTCTGAGGAGGTGCAGTAGGAAGTTTGACTTTTTAGAGACCTCAGAGATGGGGGCAGAGAAGGAAAGTGTGGAGTCAAAGATGACACTGAGGTTCTTAGCCTTGCAGGTGGGGGTAGGAGGAGGGCCAAGGGAGGCCAGCCAGAGAGTGAGGGGAAAGGATGGTGAAGGTGTACCGATGAGGAGGATCTCTGTCTTGCTGGAGTTCAGACAAAGATCATTGGCGGCACACCAATCTTGAATGGTAGTTATGCAATCAGAGATGAGATAGGGAGAGGAGGTGGCCGAGGGAAGCCTGTAAATGAGTTGTCGTCAGCATAGCACTGGAAATTTGAGCAGAAAATGGCAATGCAGTGGGCGAGAGTTGCCAGGTATTGGTTGAAGAGCCAGTGCGAGAGGTTAGACCCCCGGGGAACACCACAAGTAGAGGGGAAGATAGATGATAGGAAGGACCAAAGTTGGACCTGGGAGGGTCGATCAGAGAGGAAAGAAGTCAGCCAGGCCAGAACCTGATCAGTGATACCTGGGTTATCTCGGAGACGGTTGAGCAGATGGTATGATTGACTGTGTCAAGAGATCAAGTAGGATGAGGAAAGAGGGTATATTAGAGACAAGGTTGGAGAGCAGGTCTTGACGGATGTTCAGGAGAGCAGTTTTCGTTCTTCTGGCAGCTCTGAAACCAGAGTGATGGTCATGGAGACAGCCAACAGAATCGGAATGAAGGTTAAGCTGAGAGATGGCCAGCTTTTCCAGGAGTTTGCCCAGAAAGGGAGTAATAGAAATTGGTCGCGATAGCAGGACAGGAAGGATCAGCTATGGGTTTCCTGAGAAGAGGATTCACAAAGGAGTGCTTCAGAGGGGTGGGCAAGGATCCTGAGGGAAAGGAGTGGTTGCAAAAATCAGCAAGGTCTGGAGCGAGGGTGTCAATATGGTCGTTGAGGGTTTTAGAGGAACAAGGATGAACCTGTTTTGATGAGGTTTTCATAGATCGGACTTGTCTAGCCACCTCATCAGGGGAGAAAAGCGGAAAGGACGGGAAGGAGGGTGGGGAGGTGTTTAAAGGGGAGGGGTCAGCAAGCACAGACTGAGGGAATAGGAGGGGGAGGGTGGACAGGATGTCCTGGGCTTTTGAGATAAAGTGAGAGGCAAAGGCATTGCAGAGAGCCTGGGAGGCAAGAGGAGGGGTGGAGACTGCAGCAGGGTTGGCAAGCTCCTTGCATATTTTAGAGAGTTCTGCCGAGTTGTTAGATGCCGCAGAGGCAG
The DNA here is from genome assembly GCF_040938575.1 of Ambystoma mexicanum. Taxonomy (NCBI): domain Eukaryota; kingdom Metazoa; phylum Chordata; class Amphibia; order Caudata; family Ambystomatidae; genus Ambystoma; species Ambystoma mexicanum. The sequence goes on from NC_090927.1 coordinate 1,186,858,647, forward strand.
GGGCTTGAATGTGGACTCTTCTTGGTGCAGACAGAGAGTTAGTATTGCCTTTGGAGCAGGCGACAGGCCAGTTTGTCAGAGGATGAGCAAGAAGCCCTCCATTTCCTCTCAGCCGCCCTACACTTAGGTTTCTTGGAAAGTGTCTTGGCAGGCAAAGGACTGCTTTTGTTTCTGTGGTGTCCGCACAGCCACAGCAATTACATGGTGGTCCGATGTCAGTTAGGACATCTTGTGGGATCCCACCAGAGAGACGTTACTGTTCCTCTCACAGGACCACCTGTTCACAGCTGGTGAATTTAAAGGGGTTTGATGTGCCTCTCCTGTCAGTGCCTAGGCAGAACTGGAATAAGCGCACATTTTCAATTTTTAGATCCACCCAGGGATTGTTAAAATGATCTGCAAGCTCTGATGCCGTAGCCACATCTAAGTGACCAGCAGGTTTGTGAGAAACCAAGTCTGATGGGAAACAACTGGGGCTTGCCGCCTGGGTGAACAGCCAATTCCCGGCTTTGCCCTGCCACATGATTCTTGGGTTCCTTACCCTTGAACTGGCCAGGGCTTTCGCCTTGCACTGGTTCCTGTTTTTGGAATAGCACAGGGCTTTTGCTCTGCACCGGTAGGAATGGTTCAGTACCTCACCCTGCACCTGCTCCTCTGTCTGCCTCAACAGACTCTCCAGTGTGGGACAGTCTCTCTGTTCCTGGTAAAATTCCACTTGACCTGGTACTACATCTGAAGACGACTCTTCCAGTTCTGGCAGGCCCTTCTGGTCGGAAACCATTCTGCCATCTTGGGTTTCTCCTCTACGCCCGTAGGCAAGATGTTTACTCCATAGTACCTTCAGTGGCTGCTTAGCCCTCACTTGCAAGAATAGGATCCTCAGGGGACTTCAGGCCTGGACTGGGAGTTACCGGGACTGATCTCTCGTAATCTCCAGCAGCACAATCCTCCTGTTTTTGGGATAGACCAAGCCTTTCGCTCTGTGCTTGTTCTCAGTATTGGAATAGGTCAGGACCTCTACCTTGTACCGGCTCCATGGTCTTCCTCAACAGAGGTAAGAGTGGAACATCTTTGCGTTCCTGTCAACAGTAGCCTGACCTGGGAATCCAGTTGCAGACAACTCACTCAGTTATGACATGCTTCCATGTTTGAAGCTTCCCTTTCCACCACCTCGGGTTCCTTTTCTATGCCAGTAGGAAACCCTCAAATAACTGAACCCGGTGCTAAAACAATAGTCACCTCAATGGCCACTGGGCCATCTCTCCCAAGAGTAGGTGCCTCTGGGAACTTGAGGCTTGAATGGGGAGCTACCGTGGACACCAGTCCCTTGCACTCTGACAGAGGTGGCCTCTGGGCCGAAGTCCTCAAGCACTCCCTCCTTTGCTGCTCTCAGAACGTTGTGCTCCGAAAACTGAAGTTACTATCTCTGGGTCAGAAAGTCTGTTACCCAACAGACACACTACTGGAACATAGTTATGGACTACAACACAGTTCAGGGAGGGTTCACTTCTCCAACAAAGCCCTAATGTTTTCAAGGGACAGTACTTCAGATTATAAAACCCTCTTACCTGTGGATTTGGTGTGGGGGTGCCCTGCCTTTGCCAGTCGCCTGACAGCTTGGGCACTAGCAGCAGTGCCACTGTCCAGAAATATCTGAGTCTTGTAAGGAATTCCCTCTCCTCTCTCCCCCTCAAAGGACCCAGCACCATTCCCACGCAGAGCGAGGGAACCTTAGGCCACTTACTGGTCTAATGGGATTTATCTCTTAAAATGCCTACTCTGACTGTGGTCTCCTCTTCCATGGCACCAACAGAAACAATGACCTGCTTGGGCTTCCCCTACTTTCCTTTGTATGTGTCAAATCTCCGCATCAACTGATTGTAGAGTGTCTGAGTGCCTCAGTGCTAGAGGTGCCCAAACTCTGCTTTCTGTTGAGAGCTGACCCACCAAGGGTCTAGGATCTCTCTATGGGATTTCAAAGACCTTTCTTGGATGAGGGATAATAACCTCTGTCCTTTCCCTCCTTGTATTTTTCATAATCACTTGCCTCTGATTTGGGTGCCAACACCCTAGCCTTTTTGTGGGCTTGAGTATTGCAGACTTCTCAGGATTGTCACTCATGTCCCCTAAACTCTGGTGGATCTTCATCTCACACTTTCCAAGGGTATTATCTCGTGCACCTCCATTAAATATGCCCTGAGTGATCAGTTTTGTTACCTTTCACTCCATCCACACCTTGACACCATGGGCTGATGTGCAAACACCACAAAATGTCGAAGTTGGAGTACATCCTTGGGGATGTGACAACTAAGCTGTCCTTGAGTGCCACCCCCTGAGATACTTTCTTCCCCACTGGAAGTTTTGTGAGTCTCCCATTCAAACAAAATCCCCCCATCCGCTAGTAATGTTTGGAGTTGTGTTAGCAGTACAGTCGTCCTAACCTTACTGCCATGTAGGACACCCACTCTCTCATATTTGGCGTAGGCAACCTGTTCCAAGGTTGTACACGATACCAGTTGCGAGCCACATTGTGGCAATAACAAAATGCCTTGGCAGTGAAACTAATGTTAAATGTGCACTCTTGATTTGATGGAGTAGGCTGTTTGATTTATCAAAGTGTGGCATTTTATTTTCTTAAAATAATATTTAAAAAATGCCTCCCATTTCCTACTATGCTGAGGAATTCCCTACCTAATTAAAGCTAGAGGAGCACACTCTAACAACACAGGATAACTGACCCTCACACTAAACAACAAATATACAAAGAAATTATATGGCAATAACACATAACATGAACAATATTCAGTTTCTAAATGACCTTCTAATGTCCTGGGTAATTTCCCTTCCCCAGGATTCATTTGTGCAAATGTTGAAACTAAGAAAGAAATGTCTTGAATCAGTTCTTGAAAAGTCATTAACCAAAGTTCCCATGAAAACAAATCTATTCTTCTGTGTGAAAGATCCACTTCCTACAACCAGAAAATAGCACCAATGATAATCCTGGCCACAATGCTTTGTCATCTCCAAGAAGATTTGGCACAGTTCAAAAGAAAATGCAATATCCACACTGTTAGTAATATATAGTTCTTGTTCAACAGTTAGGAATTCTTTAATTACAGTCTTTAATAATCACAATGGTATATTTTTCAGGATGACGTCTCATTGCTGCTGCTTCAACTTCAACCACCACACCTTTACTTGATTTACCATGAGAACAATACCCTTTGTCTCACAGTACTCCACCTTGTTCAGACTACTGCAATGATGCATCTACTGGCAACTAGATAGACCAAACCCACTTCAGTACTTTAGATTTCTACCACAGCTTCTGTAATTTGGACTTTTAGACAGGCTTTGACAAGATCTACTTTAAAGTACTTCAATGCCCACTCGTAGGCAAGGCACTCTTCCTCTGAATATCTCCTTTCAAAAGGGGCAGCCTCTCTTGTCTGTCTGCCACAATAACAACCTGGGTTTGCCTTTAAGACAAACTTTTCTCTGTATTTCACAATCTTTGAAACTACAGGTTGTGTCTACTTCAAAATAGTATTTACAAGCAGTCCGCTTCCCTTCCCCAGCCTTACCTGCACCTTTCTGCCAGCTATCGGCCCAAGTAATTACCCAGAAGCCTTTGTGCCATTCTCTTAGCTTCAGGTCATGTTTGCACACTTGTATCTTGGGCCAATGAACCCATTAGTCACTTCACAGTACAGATAGATTGCTCTTCAACTTTAAGAAAGGCTGGTATTCCTGTTAATATGGCGAGAGTTTTGTCTTGAACAAAGCTTGTTCTCTGCTTAAGTGATATATACACTTTTAACTTCTTATTTGTGAAAGGTATGCCTCCTTAAAGTAAAGAATAGAATGCAGTCTGCCTTCATGAATCACAATTGGGCATACGCGCCCACTTCTTGATGCATTCAGAGTTTAAAGGTTTAAAGTTCGTTATGGAATTGTATTCCCAAGTAAAGTGAAGGATAAAATTCATCTCTCCTTTTGGGAATCACAATTAGTCACATGTAACCACTTCTTGATGTTATATTCACAAGTTGGAGGGTTCAACAATGTGTTTAACAAGATTAGGTGTTTGGTAATGATCTTCGCTACGTTCACCTTCCTTAATCGTTGACACTCCACCACACCTTTATAAAGTAACAGAATAGTGAACAGTGGATGTAAGCATGATTTCCTTTCTACGCAAGTAAAAAGACTTTTCTTTTCAACGCACTTGTTACATTTTCCATTATTCAAGTAATTCAAGTTCAAAGAACAAATTCCACTGGCTTTACTTGTACGCGAGTGAACGGGGAACTTGGTACTGTTGCCGGAAATGTTGTCACTCATCAGCTTCTTCAACATTTGATCTGCGTGTCGCACTGCTTCTATGACCTCTGCCACGGCTTCTGCTGCTTCTGACGGCTTAAGGCATCCTTCCTTGGTGAAGGTGTCTCTGGTCCAGCCAAACGTTTCTGGAGCCCCTCTCGCTCCTGAGACCTAAGGGCTTAGTAGCTGCTCTTCACCTCAGTCTCCAGCAAATTCAATACGCTGCAACCACAGCAATCAGGCTCATATGGGGGAAAGACTCCTGCACGCCTTCCGTTGCGCCGCCTCTGCACTTCAGTTTGGGGGTAAACGACCCTCTCGGAACAAAAAGGTACAATCTGTTGTTTCCACATTCCTGCGTCCTTTCTGTTCACCCACGTCTGCTTGGTTTGCCAGCCTTGTGTCTTCTTTCAGCAACGGCTTGCAGTCAGGTCACATTTCCAGCTCCCTTATCTCCATTCATGCTGCCTGCACCTAAGGGGGCCGTTCATGCCTCTCGGGTTCCTTCAGGTGTTGGCTGTTAGGCTCAATTAGCTTACTGCTGCAATAGCAACTGCATACCTTTTCAGCCCTCTTCCTCGTCCTAGTACTCATGGAATTATGGGACATGCAGTCGCCTTCAGCAAAATAAGCTTTTATAACATTTGGGCTAATTTTAAGGGTAGATTTATTTCCCTTAAAATTACTTAAGGATGGACTGTTAGAATTAGTGGTTATAGAGGAAGTCATTGGGTTTGTCTTTTTCTCTAGATCCTTGTACCATATACCTTTTCAGAGTAAGAAGGGTGTTTGTCTTGAGATACTGGCTTGCTCAGATTTAACATAACTTGTACCTTGGGTCACAGATCTTATATGCGAGTCAAGGACATTATAATAGCAATATGCCATTACCTGTTTGGAAATTCAGCAAGGCACTTTATTTCAGAGAACAAATACTGTGTCTCATCCCATGGGATCTCCTCACCACCCTAGGACCTGTCTCCTCCCAGGGCATCCTCCCACAGTACACCACCACCAAGGTCCGGATCAGGGAGAGTCTGCCTTTCCCTGGCCACCTGGGAGAAGACTTTACACAGGGTTTCAGTGAGGGATGCATAAGATTCTTTACAGCACAATCTGTTCCAAATCCCAATCATTGCCCACCAGTGTGACAAACCAACTTCTGCCCTACAGGAGTACAAATATGAGCCGAGGCTAACACTTCTACTCAGCCCTTACACACACATAGTTAAGCAATATATACCTCCTTCACCTTTTGTGGTAAGGTGAGCCGAGGGAGGGGTGTGAATGTGGTTCAGTAGCAACCCAAACAGCAAAATATGATGGTCTAAAATAAAGGAATGGCCAATCAGTGTTCTATTGAAATGTATATACTTTAAACACAGTGTACAATAATAGGTAACTAGAAAAATACTACACAGCACCCACCCTTGAAGAAAGAACACAAAATAATGAAAGACAGCAAGATGCAGTTCTTTTAGTAATGAATATGGGGTGTAAGGCAAGTAACCACAAAGGTAATTAAAAGGGTATGTTCTTTGATGCGAAAAGGATTTTATGTGAGCTAACCAGACTCTCTGGCCAAAACATGTACCAAGGGAGGCTGTTGGCATTCAATACTTTTTGCGGGTCTTGGTGGGCCAGCAGTTCTGAATCAGACTTGTTGACGCTGTACAAGCAATTCCAAGATCGCAAGAGTGCAAAAGGCAACCCCGGGTGTCCTGGTGGTTTGAATGAATTGAATGGTTCTTTAAAGCAGCTCCAAGCAGTTCAACAGCAAAAACACAAGGTCCTAGCTGTCTTGGCTCTCGGGGTGTGTCGCAATCCAGGGGCTCGGGGGACAAGATGAGTCCTTTTCTCGTGCTTCCAAACACGAGGGAGGCTGGCACATTGCTGGTGCCCTTCAACATGGTGAGGTCCTGTCTACCGATGTGGCTGGTAGAGAGGCTTGGGTCCTGTTCCAGCAGCAGGTTCACCATAGTGGTCCCTGGGGATGGTTAGTGTACAGAGCTCACCTCTGCCTTGGAACACACTGACGGAGCACTTGGGAGACGTCGACAGCAGAGGTCCAATTAAATTGTTTCTATGTGATATTTCCACATTTTGAAGGTAAACGTAAAAAAGACTGGTTTCTTTTTTTTTATGTCATTTTTGTGTGGTCTTTAAAATGCTGAAATATCACATTTCCTCCCCCTCCCTGTCCCCAGCACCTCCCGTTGGTTTTCCTGTTACTTGAGTGGCAGGGGGGATTAACCCCCAAACTCCTCATTTCCTCACCCACCACCACCGTCCCAGGTCAGCAGACACTTTCTCACCAAACACACACACACATTAAAAACACTTATCTCCCTCAATAATCCTTTCCTGTCCTGCTTGCGCTTGTCAGCCCCACTGCACACTTGTGTGCGGTCACAATGCAGACTTTCTAAATCAATCTTTTTTTTTTCTTTTGATTATTTAAAAACTACTTTTTCACCTAATACCATTAAATCTTCTTGAAAGGGAGTCCAAAAAATTATTGACAGAAGAGGTGTATGACCCCCTTCTTTTAAAGGCAAAAGCTCACAGGTAATTGACTAAAGCTATTCTGGTTTAGGGGTCCAATTCTTGTTCGTTATGGAAGAAGTGGACTTTGCCTTCTGACACCACACCCAAAGTGCTTTGTGGTGCAGGAAGCTGAGGGGAATGCAAGGAAAGATGGAGGCCGGGAGGAACCTCGCTCCATCCCCCAAATGTACACTAACTCCGTCCCTTTCCCTGCTCAATGGGATCAAACGCCTCTTTCGTATGCAGCACCCAGGTGTGAGGCTACTCATTTTGAATGGGTGTTCGCTTTTGTTTCCTGGGTCCAGGAGTGGCTATCTCTGGAGGAGAGTGTTAGTATCCAAGAGGAGGCATGGTCATGCAGGTTCCTTTCCCATCACTTGGCAGGATCATCCTGTCTGGACAGATTACATCACCTTCCACAGCTCAGCTGGCTCGCAGGAGCGAACTGGTGCAATATCAAATTTGATGTGGTTGCAATGTTTGAGCAGTGCCATGCAAAACAAAAGAGGTAATGGCTGGAAAGTTTAGAATTCATCTCAACCTCTGGCATCGCTCAGAGCAACCCACCAGACCATCGTTCTTTGCCTGCCGAGCCATTACATAAAGGGGAAAGACCATATGCAAATCAAGCTTAGTCCAGCCCGAACGGCTAGGTCACATCCCTTCTGCACGAGACCACATGCATTCTCAGACATGTTTCGGCCTCATAGGACAGTCTCATATTTAGAGTTTACACTGGTCCACAGGTCTGACACCGTCCGTGCGGAAAAAGGGACTGGGGTGAGCGTTCGAACACCCAGAGTCACGGCCCTGCACACTATAATAAATTTAAAGGGGAAACTCACGTTTTTTGCTTCCAAAGGTTCCGGTACCATCCCCATATTGGGGGATGATCCACAAGAATGGAGGAAAGGGGGGTGGGACGTATGTGTACCCCCTACACAGACTCAGAGGTGATGGTGTGTAGGCTGGGCTCTTGCTGTTGTCCCGTTGAGCTGTGGAGTATTTGATTTCTGGCTTCAGTGGGAATTCTGGTCCCGTTAGTCTTGGTGATGTGCCTGGCAATGAACCAACATCCTGGGCTTACAATGCTTCGATTTACTGGCAGAGCTGTAGCAGAGAAGGTTGAAATTGGGGCAACAGGTCTGCAAGTCAAGAGGATCTCCATGGGGGTCTGGTACCTTTCAATTTATGCCGGATGGTTATAAGGTTAACGCTGATGGGATGACACTAGCAGGTGAAACAGCTGGACGCCTGTAGAAGAGGCTGCGAGTGGCCAGTGATCGCACCAAGCTGAGGAACTAATGGTATGCAAGTGCGAGTTGAATTCCCTCAGACACCCATGTGTGATGAATTGTCATCTGGCAAAGGTGTGCACTCCCTGTTTTCTTTGAAATTCCATTAATAAAATTACAAAATGATGCCATTAATGATCTTCGAAAGGGTAATCTTCTGATTGGATTCCCCTTTCATAAGCTCCATGCCAAAAGTATAGTGTTTACCTGTGCCCTGCTGCTGCATCAGTATCCTGATCTGCAGCGCCTGCTCTATCAGTGCCACAGAGCAGTTTCACAGGTGCCCTCTCTACAGCTGCAGTGACAGCCAAGTATGTGCAGCACTGGGGCTGTATTTAAGATATGCATCACTGTTCCAAAATATTGTGATTATGAGTAGCCTATGCTGGTGACCGGGGCAGGAACAGGCAACGGTACTGAAAGAGCTGAAAGAACCGGAGGAGGGTCCAGAGACGGAGGCCTGGTCAGCACGACCTGTGGGATCACCTCCTTGACGATACCCTTGAGGAGCCCAGTCATCTGCGGGGAGAGCATGAGAAGGAGGACTCGCTCGAAGAAGAGGTCCTCGCAAGCTGCGGATCGCGAGGGTCATGGCCCTCAGCAGCACTGGGCCTCCTTGATCAAGGTGCCTGGGGCGTGTAGCCAGAAGGCTGCGATTGGTAGCTGTAACCCTGCAGGGACCACCCACCTGTACTGCCAGGTCCACCGCCACTTCCAGAGGGAAGGAGACTGGAACCTTCTTGCATGGCTCACTCTGTGGGAGTAGGACCGGGGACACACATCTGAATCGAAGATGGGCGCCTGCCTAGCAGGCTCTGCCACATGCTTGTCCGCCATGTTGGGGCCTTGCGCCAGGCCCCGAGCTGCGTGCTGGCTCTGACATCGAAGGGCACTCCTTGGCCCTGGAACCTGAATCAGAAGTGTCAACCTTGGATATGGTTGTTGTAGGCACAGAGCCCTCAGCCGGCAGGCCGGTAGTCGAATCGCCCTGCACAGCGACCCCAGAGGTGACTCTGATAGTCTGGGTGCCCTCAGCTACAGAGCTGGTAGTCGCGTTGGATCGTGCTAAGGACTTACTCTTGGGGGTATAACACGACGATCACTTCCCCTCTGGGGCTGAAGAGAAGGAACTTGATTGCCCCTCTGTGGATCGCCCGGTAGAGCCCCTGCGCCCCTTGGCTTGTGAGCCGGTGATTCAGGTTCCAGGGCCAAGGAGAGCTCTTGCATGTCTAAGCAAGCACGTGGCATGTGGCCTTCACACCCTCCTGCTCAGGGCATGGCACAAGGCCCCAGGATGGCGGATAAGCATGTGGCAGAGCCGGCTAGACCAGCAGACATCTTGGATTCAGATTCAGGTCTCCCCGATCCTACGCCCACAGAGTGAGCCATGCAAGAAGGTTCCAGTCCCCTTCCCTCTGGAAGCGGCAGTGGACTTTGCGGTACATGCGGGTAGTCGCCGCAGGGTTACATCTACCACTCGTGACCATTGTGATCCGGCGGCTTGCGAGGACCACATTCTCGGGTGCGTCCTCCTTCTCATGCGCTCCCCGCAGATGACTGGGCCCCTCATGGGTATCGTCAAGAAAGTGATCCCACAGGTCGTGCCGACCAGGCTTCCGCCTCTGGACCCTCCTCGGGTTCCTCCAGCGCTTTCAGTATCATTGCCTGTTCCGCCCCCGGTCCAGGTCCTGCCAGAGCTTCAGAGCCCTCCTCCTGTACCACCAATGCCTCCCCCGCAGCAGCCCATGGATCCACAGCTATCTACGGGTCAGGATCAGGTGGGGGGTGCCTCCAGCTCTCTGGTCTCAGGACCCGGACTCCACTCGGTCTGTAAAAAAGGGGGGGGAACAATGACTGATGCCCAGGACGAAGAGCTATCGGCCTCAGTAAAGGCATTTCATGACCGTCTTTTGTGCCTTGCAGAGCTCTGGGCTGGGGGGTCCCTCAGCCATATGAGGCCCCCCAGGAACCGAGAGTGCTAGCAGAGGTTTTGGCCAGGCGTAGCACGAGCCGCTCAGGCATTCCACTCAAGAAGGATGTCCTACAGGTGGCATGACCGGTCTGGGAGAAGCCCAGGTCCAAAGCCCAGATGAACAAAAAATTGGTCAGCTGGTTCAGGCTTTTGGCTGGGGAGCCAGTCCTCCTGGCCTCCCACCCCAACCACACTAATAAGTAGTGGTGGCAGCCTCCTTGTATTCTAAACCATCATCTTCATCGTCCTCTGCAAGGTAGAAGACAAAGCCCTTGAGTCTTTTGGCAAGTGGTGCTGACTCAACTCTGGGCTGCATTTGCGACGGGCCAACGCCCACCTAGCTGCGGCGAACCAGAAGCTGTGGCGGGAGATTGGGGTGTTCTGCCTGACCTCCATCTGGATAGGCAAGCCTCTTTTGAAGCCAGCCTGGCAAATGCCTGGGCAGGTGCGCAAGACCTCATGGAGTCTTCGGTCTCCCACATCGATACAGCCAGCAGAGGACTGTGCCTGAGGGTCGAGATGAGGCGGATGGCATGGATACATGCCACTAAATTCTCCTCTGATGTGCAAGAGAGGATCCGTGATCTTCCTTTTGAGGGTCAGATCATTTTCATTTGTCCACTGATGACGAGCTTATGAAAAAGACCTGTACGCAGACTGCCAAATCCCTAGCCAACCTGACAAAAGCAGGGCAGAAGTCCATCCCTCAGTCCCAGGGCAGGACCGGCTTCAAGGGGTTTCGAGACTGCAGTGCACCGAAGCCTGAGAGGTCCCCCAGCGACCACAGGAGGAAACGGAGGACTTTGCACATTTGTTTCCAATCCTCCCTCCTCCGGTCCCTTCTCAGACGCCAAAAAGCAATGACGTAATGGTCAGGGAACACAGTTCGTCTGTAGGGAAGCCGTCTGGCTCTCTTTCAGGACAGCTGGAAATGTTATTTGAAGAGTCCTTGGATTATTTCTATAGTCTCCACAGGCTTCAGTGTTCCTCCTCTTTTTCCTCTACCTTCCTCTCCTCCTCCGCTTCAGATAGGGTCCCCAGCCCTTTCTTTTATGGGAGATCCTCTCTTTTAGAGATGCAGGTGGTGGAGCTGGTTTCTCAGTCAGTCAGGGGCTCCAGCTACTATTCCAGAATTTTTGCGGTACCCAAGAACAACCAGGCTGACCTGAGGGTAGTCCTGAACTTGTCATTTCTCAACATATCTTTACCACTAGAATGCTTCAAGATTATTACTCCCGTGCATATATCCTAGTCTCTATGCGCAGTGAACTGTATGTGTTCCTTAGACCTCAAGGAAACATACCTTCATGTCCCCATCTACCAGCCACATCAGAAGTTTTTACAGTTAACGATTATGTCGTACAACATCCAGTACAAGGTGCTGCCTTTCTTCCTGAACTCGGCCTCTAGTATGTTCTCGAAGCTGCTGAATGCGGTGGCTGGTCTCCTCCGCCTTGAAGGCCACCACTTATCCCTTATCTGGACGACTGGCTGGTGAGGGCCAGCTCGCCCAAGGAGGCTGTGCACTCCTGTCAAAGACTGGCAGACGTTCTACACCATTTGCGGTTCTCCCTCAACCGGGCGAAGTCGCAGTTGACTCCCACCCAGGATCTCCTGTTACTTGGAGTGCGATAATACACAACCGTGCAACGGGTGTTCCCCACGCCAGTGAGGCTCTACTTTCTGGCATACTCATCCACCTCAGCATGGTGGTTCCAGCATCTTGCATGCTCATGGTTCGGCACACCCACCTCAAGATGAGGCGCCTCTAGCTCCACCTGGCAGCCAATTGGGACCAGGAATCAGGTTCGCAGTCAGACAGGGTCTCAAGTCCCGTGTCCCGCCTCACAGATCTTCACTGGTGGCTCATGGACTGCAATGTGCCAGTGGGAGCCCCTTTTACGCTGCTGGGGCCCACTCTGGTGGTGACGGATTCCTCTTTCGGGCTCGGGGGCTACTCTGGAGAGATACTCGATTCATGATGCATGGTCAACGGCAGAAGCCCTCTTGCATATCAATCTGCTCGAAGCTCATTGCAGTGGGCCTGGCACTCAAGGTTTTTCTGCCCTTCATCAGGGACAAGGTGGTTCTGATCAGGACAGACAACTCCACAACAATGTTTTATCTGAACAATTAGGGTGGCACCCAATCCCCCCCTCCTATGCACAGAGGCGGTATCGATCTGGAAATGGGCCCTGACAGAGGGGATATGGATTTCCTCGGTCCATCTCCCAGCGGACAGCAATGCAGAAGTGGACCCACTGAGCTTATTGGGGTTCAACACCTACTAGTGGGAGTTAGACATCAACTTGTTGCCCTTGTTCCAGCGCTGGGGGGATTCCGGATCTGGACTGATTCGCTTCTCCTTTGAGTTTCAAGTGCCCCCAGTTTGCTTTGTGGGCAGGACGGGGTCAGGGGTCTCTGCGAGATGCCTTCCAGATCTTCTGACATGGCTGCAGGTGTTATGCGTTTCCCCCTCCTCCATTGCTCCAGCAGACCCTCCGCAAGTTCCAGGAGTTGTTGGACTGCAGCCTCATCCTGATTGCCCCCCACTGGCCTTCGAGGGCTTGGTTCTCAGGTCTGCTGCAGTTGTGCTCCCAGGTGCCTGTCCATCTTCCGACCCCCAAGGGTTCCTGGCGCAGCAGGGCGGGGCAGTGGAGCACCCTGAACCAGCCAGGCTGGCCCTAGCGACCTGGGTCTTGACCAGCTGAGACTAAGCATGCTTAGTTTGGATGACAAGTGGGACATCATATAGGAGGCCCTCTTCTCGATCCCAGTATAGAACAAGTGGACTAGGTTTTGCCACTGGGCCCGTAACATGGGGCTTGTTCCCATCACCTGCTCCCTGGGTGACGTTCTGGCTTTCTCTGCACATCTGTTTCATTCTGGCGTTCAGGTTGATACCTGCTGCACCTATCTGGCGGCCATTGGGGTCTACAAGAATTCCCAGAGCATGTTTTTTCACCGGCTAACCCAGTGGTTAAGGCTCACCTCCAGGGGTTGTCCAGGCTCTTTCCTCCAATACATAGGCTGCATCTGGCCTGGGACCTTAATGTGGTTCTTGTGACCTTGCAGTGCAGGCCCTTTGAGCCGATGGCCTCGGTGGACATCCGGCTGATGACACTAAAGACAGTACTATTGGTGGCACTCACTTCTGTGCACATGGTCAGTGAGCTGCAGGCATTGTCATCATGCAGGCACTGTACCACATTTAATAACGACATGGTCATCTTGCATACTCACCCAAGCTTTTTGCCTCAGTGGTCTCCCCATTCCATTTGAATCAGGCAATCTGCCTGAGGTGTTCTTCCTGAACCCGCAGTCGGAGGCTGAAAGGGCTTACATTCCATGTACCTCAAGAGAGTCCTCAAGATCTATCTCTCTCAGACGAAATCCTTCAGGAAGTCTGAGGTATTGTTCATCACATTTGGGGGCATGTCTCCCAGGCTTACAAAGCTTCTATCGCCCGTTGGATGGTCCAGGCAATTTTGGAGACGCATGCGGGGATGGGCAAACCAGTTCCTGAGGGTATTCATGCCCATGCAGTCAGAGCGAACGCCACGGCCGTCGCGTTTCAGATACATGCTTCTTGGGATATCATCAGCAAGGCGGCTACTTGGGCCACTCCGTCGGCCTTCTATAAGCACTAGTCCCTGAATACCAGCTCCAGGCTCAATGCAGAGTTCAGTCAGGCGGTTCTGAAGACCCATTTTGCTTCGTCCTAAATATGAGGCAGGTTGTCACAGCTCCACCCTTTGTTCTTGTTCTGTGGAATAACCCAGAAGGATGGAGGAAAGGGAACGGAACGTAGGAGTAATTAAAGTTACTCACTGTAGTGATTAGAGTACTCAGTCCATAGTTCTCGTTCCTCCATACGTCCCACCCACCTTCCCCTGCTTGTATGCCAGGGGCTAATATATTCAGTGTGGCCAGGTATTTAAGGGTCTGATGTGTTAAAAGGGGACTGAGGTGAGGCACCAGAGGGCTTTGTCTCGGGGGCCTTCCTGTGCCCAGGGCCATGCCCCCACACGCTATAATAAATTTAAATGGGAAGCTCAATTTATCTCTTCCAAAGGTTCCGGTACCGTCCCCATGTTGAGGGGACGCCTCACAGGGATGGAGGAAATGGGACTATGTGTACTCTAGTCATTACTGTGAGTAACTTTAATTTCTGAATCCTCCTATTAGCTCTACTCACTCTCCTGCACCCAGGCCAGCGGGGCTGACCTCGATCGAGGAACTCCCCCACCCCCCCTTGCCTCTTAACAAAACCAGAAGTCAAAACACTTTAATTTGGTGTTAGAGGACATTTGTGGCACTACTCTCTAATTATGTGTGTGGCAGTGCTTTAGTGTACTTTGTTAGGAATGCACTTTTGAGTCTACTCATAACCACTTAATTGTCCCCGGTTGAGAATAAAGTTTCTTAACATTTGGGGCGCCAATGGACCTTCAGACCATACTGACATTTTCTTTCCCCTACAACACAATGGTTTTCATAACACACCACATCTGTGGTTTGCTTCTGAAGGGTGTCTGTGAATAATCATGATATACCTTATGTTTCTCATCAAATTAAATCGGTACCTTTTCTGAAAGTGTGCTTTTTTCTGTAAATATGATTAAAGTTATCCAAATCAGTTTGAATTGAAAACATGTTTTCTTATTACATGCTTGCTTTGAACCAGAGAGAAGGGTTGGAAAGCCATTGGGAAATCTGCAAAGGTGGTGTTTATGAAAACTACAAAAAATTGCGCGGTTAGGAGGAGTACATATTCTTAAATTACCCAACATTTACATACCCATAATTTCAATATAATTTCCGCAAAAAAATATTGTGGAAAATGTTTGCACCAGTGACTTTTCCCCCCTCCATGCCGGCATATTAAAGCAATATACTGTGTTCCCCTGACACGTCTGGTTAGGATGTGTAACAAGTCACTGTCCAAGGATCAATCATGTAAGATGTTGCACTTGGAAAAAAATAGACTTAATTTTCCAAAAGCTGTCTTCCATGTTGATGGGCTCTCCACTGCGGCCTAGAAGATGCCTTAGAACGAAAGCACCTTCACCTGTGCAAGAGGAAGATGATTATCTATAGGAGATCGAAGAAAAGGAAGCAGGAGTACGACATGGGGCGTGATTAATCTGTGGGAGACGCATATGTGCAGCATCAAAGAAACCAGTGAGCGACAAAGCAAGACGCCATGAATCTCAATCGTCACTTAGAGGCAGACGCTGAGAGACCTTTGCTTCAATCACAACTGTGAGGCAAAAGGAGATGCTACTAGCATCTGAGATACTGCTGTAGAGATCGGAGACGCAGCAAGTGGGAGGATCCTGGAGGTTGCAAATGAGATGCACTCTTGCATCTAGATCCCTGGTGAACAGCTGAGTGGGTAGCTGCAAGGAAGAGGCACTTAACACATCGCTGAGCATCTGTGTGAAACCCTGCAAAACCAATACACAGAGCACTCTGGTAAAACAACGTGAGGGAAGATGTGAGCCTGATATGTTACTGGGAATCCCACTGAGGGCTGCACAGCACTGAGTGAGTGGGGAAAAGCGAGGTTGGAGAAAAACACATGACGGAGGGGTCAACCCCCAGAATTCACAGGGAGCTGACATTTTATCCACAAGTGGCTAGTCCAAGGTATTGAAAACCAAGCAAGCAAAGTATGGCAACAATGCATTCTGGGACTAGAAAGCAAGGTCCCAAATTGTTCTGTTAATGTGAAAGGGACTGCATCTAAAAAGACAATGTTACGTTCAGTGAATTGATGGGAAAGTCACAAAGGGATATACAAAGATAATGCTCTCAATGTTAAGGGATTTGGAGAAGAAATGGAAGCGATGGATGAAAAACCGGAAAGATTACATCCAATTTTGAGTTGCAGGAACCTATAAATAACTCTTGGTTTCTCAGCTTAGCCAGTAGTCTGAACACTGGCCTCCGAGATGGAATTTGCAAGGCTAGGAATCATCCCTGAAGAAGCGAGTACTAGGAAGAAAATTACTAACCCCTCTGTATGGCAAATCTGTTCCAAGAAGAAAGGTTGGATGATGTTAGAAATAAGAGTCCTGGCCTCAAATGAAGAAACCGTTAATAGAGCGAATATAATTGGTGATAAAGATCAACAAAATGCACTGTGCCTTGGAGCCCACAGACTGAGAAAGTGCCTTAAACTTCAACGCAAAGAAGAAACCGAAAGCAGCATTGTGGCTGCGAGCCACGTGGTTGAACAGCGGAGCCACAGCAGTACACCCGATACATGGTGCAGCATCCTAGCAACCCCAACCCATCATAAAGAGCACTCAAAAATACATACTTTGAGTCCCTGTCACCAAAATGTGCAAGTTCTCAGGTGAATGGCCCGTCATTGAGAGAAGCATTGTCAAGTCATCCCTGAGACAGAAGGAGCAGAACTTCAGGGTCCCTACTTTATAGAGTGAAACTGTCTATTTTACAGGGTACAAAATAACCCAGCTGATGGTTGTGACCTCTTTCCAGCAAAAGGTCATGGCGATGACCCTTTCTCATCTCACTGCATGACTTCAGGGTGTTGTGAAGAAAAGACCCAAGACCACATTCTATCCCGCTTTTACTGGTGTGCGGTGCACAATTCGATCAATAGCTACATTGCTTTGTGTCCCTTAGCCAAAGGAACTACTAGCAGTCCGGTCCCAGAGTTCCTTTACAACTGCAACCAATCATTGAAGCACTGTTTTCCAAAGTGGCGCCTTAAAAATCATCTAAACAGGGGTATAGATGAACCTTGGTCCTACTTGTCTACACAACCCAATACCCAGAGATGGTCACATCGAAGGGCCAACACAACCAAACAAATTGTAAAATTCCTGTTGCCACTTTTCCTGTGTAGGCTTCCCAAATGAAATCCTTACAGAACAAAGAATCACGTTTATCTTAAAGCTGGTGTTGAAGGTAAAAGGGCTATTGTGGAGTATGATATGACCCTAAGAAACCTCCGTCTATTACCCCTAGATTGACTGCTTGGTGGAGAGGTTCAATAAAACCCTGAATAAAGCTGATCTGCAATGATGGTCGTAAATTGGGACATCTTACTTCTGTGGGTGTTTGCCACGCGCAAAACTCGAGTTCTTCCTGCTTCTTGCCTTTTGAGCTGGTTTATGGTACGGATCCCAGAGACCCAATTGATGTACTCTGTGAATGTCAGGACAACCAGGGTGAAACCCTGGCCCAGTGCACCTAGGATTCTAGGGATTGTATGATATTCATGTGAGAGTTGGTAAAAGAACACTTGTGTAAATCCCAAGAAAACCAAAAGGCACTTCATGGTCAAAAGGCCCACTTTAATTTGTTCAAAGTCTGAGACAAAGCTCTCGTCCTGTTTATTTTCATGCCCGCTGATTACCTTTCCCCTACTAGAGTCAAGCCTCCTGGTGCACTATAAAGAAAACAGTTCTCGCCTGCCCGCGGAACGGCTGCCGGGCCGTTTTTTGCCCGGTGGAAATGGTTCGGGAGGTTGTCATGGTGACACGGACTGTGGCCAGGTTGCCGCGCTACTACGCTGCGTTCCGAGCTTTTTGTGGTCACATGATATGGAACGCTGCGTGATCATGTAGAACCGCGTCCCAGGACGATAATTAAGGTTTCCATTTCAGCGCTCCAGTGCTTCTGATTGTTGATTGCAGACTGAAGCTCATCGTCCTTGATCCGTTGTTACTTCACGCTGCGCTGATTCCTGTGACCCGTGTTGCCGACCCTGCATTCCAACGGTATTCCTTTTATCTCAGCCCTCTGCTTTTGTTTCATTCTCGATCTCCTGCTGACTACGGCTTGTACTTGGACTTGTGATTCTCACTGATTTTGCTTCATCCTTGCCCACATGTTGCTGACCACGGATTGCTTAACGGATTCCTTCCTAGTTTTCCGCTTTGGGGCCGCTCCGTTTGTCAAGCACTAGGAACGCTTCCTGCTTCTTCCCAGCGTTCCGTGTCATGCAGGGCTTGTAAAGTCCCGTAACATCGGACTCACTACGGAGCTGCCCGCATCATCAAATTAGCATTATTCTTCTCCAATGCATTGCAAGGATCCACAAACCGAACTCCTGTAAGGCCTTTTTTCCTCTCCCATCGCCCTGGTTCCTTTTAATTCCCTATTTCTTTTGACAGTGCACTGGACTTTGAGGATGCTCTGCTGCTACCCTATTGTGCATCAACCCGTCCCTTGTGCCGCCTGGGTCCTAGTCCCTCCATAACCTTCCCTTCGTCGTTTTCCTCCAGCTCCTTCCTTCCTTAAATTCTGGACAATCGACTGGACTTCCACCTGATCCGTATGGTAAGAGAACTATCAATCAAGGCTGAATTACTAAACCCTGGGGAAGGGGAAGGGGGAGGGGTGAACAGAAGTGTAATCCTCTTTGCTGATATTTGACTTACCGTTTTAGGGAGAGTCACAAAGGAGGTCCACTAACCACCCTAGAAGAACTGGATTCTCCTACACCCTGGTTAGTGATTATCACTAAGGGTCTATCGTTTCCATTAGGACCAGTACTGATCTGTGCCTCTTTATTCCTGCCTGGTGTTTTCCTGTGGTTGGGCACTCCTCTCCCTTCCAAATGATTTACTCCTCTAGCTTGTCTTACTATTAGTAGCTAGTGAGGTGTATCATTGGGAAGGTCATTCTTGAATAAGACATCCAGACTGTTCTAGAGTCCAGTCCTCCTTCACGACTAAGCAAGTGAGGTACCCTTTTCTCCATCCAGAGGACTCGTATTCATACCTGGTGAGTGTACTATTATCCCTTGTTTTTGAAGTTGTGACATTTATGCATCCTAGAAGAAATTGCTGGCAAAGCGGTACAGGTCATGCGCATCCAACCCATTTTGTTGGGTTTTACATTTTTTTTTAATGTAATCTTTGTTTGGAGTGCTTGACATTACAACACCAATCGGGTCGGCAGCATCAGCCAGTGATATATAACATACATATCCATGAAATGTAGTTCCATCATAAGAGGTCCGACATCATAGTTACAGTGTTTAATACAGGCTAGGCAGCAAGACATGAACAACCAAAGTCACACCCCAATCAGATTCAAGTCCATGACATTTGGCACACTATCGCGGAACTGCTGCATGTAACTGAGGAAGTGAGACCATATATCAACAGGTTTGCAATGGGTGGGCTGGAATGATCTCCAGTGCTCCTCCTGTTCTGATGCCCATCTACGGGCCTGTAGCCATTTCTCCACAGTGGGACATGGGGGCTGCAACTACAACAATAGAATACTATGCACAGCAAGAATCGTACATAAACTGGGTAGCCTGTGGTACCCTGGCCGGAACCCATCAAACCTGTGAAATCGGCAGGTCAAGGGGCTAGGTACAACCGAGCAACCTAACATTTCAGATACTGTATTGCAGACCCCACTCCAGAGCTCTCGCAGTTACGAACAGTCCCATATCATGTGTAAATAGCCAGCATCTTCTGAGCCACATCTTCAGCACAGGAAGGAACAGCGTGGCCAGAATAGGCTAAGTCTGGCTAGAGTGTAGTGGAACCTCTGTAGCAGTTTGAATTGTATCAGGCGGAATCTGGAGTTAAGCAACACATTGTGGGTCTGCGAGCACATTGTCTCCAATCTTCATCTGTGATATCGATACCCAAGTCTGGACCCCAGGCTGTACGCAGCTTAGTGGTTTATTTGCTCGGTCTTGTATCAATTTATATATTCTGGTTACCCGAGGAGCCCTCCAACACCAGGCCAAGCGGCGGGTCATCTGGGGGCAGTGTCGGGAAGTCCGCCCATGTAGCTCAAATCGCGCGTCTCAAGCCAGCATAATGCAGCCAGCTGGAAGGCAGCCCTCTTACGGACCCCGGCAGGTCGCACCACTGCATCACGATTCCCATGTTATAGATCTCGCCCAGTGTGGCACACCCCTCTCCCCCCAGCGCCCAGTTGTCTGTGGGACCCTTACCTATTCAGGGGAGTGTCGGAAGAGCGTTGCAAAGCAGAAGGCCCCCATGGAATAGTTGGGGGTTATCCAACTGCTCCCATATCTTGCCCCACACAAGAGCGGTTGCACCCACAGGATCGATTCAGCCAGAGCATCTCCAAGAAGGTGGGAGCACCAGTGAGCGCACATTGCGCACACCAGCCGCTCAATTTTGACATGTGGAGAATGGGGGTCATTGTCAAACCAGTACGTTGCGAATTGTGCCTGAGCTGCAATCCAATATTTCACAAGATCCGGGGCAGCCAGGCTGCCTTGGTTGTATGGTATAGTCAATGATTCCCACTTGAGTCTCACTGCACCCGAATGCCACATAAAGTTGTTGATTTCGCTCCTCAGTGTGTAAAAGAGCTTGCCATCTGGCCAAATTGGAACATTCCAAAAATAATACAACAGCTTGGGCAGCACAACCCTTTTCAATAGCGCCACTCTGCCGGCAATTGTAAGAGGAAGTTTTGCCGAGTTACTCAGTTTATGAGGGAACTGGGGCAGGTATCTGCCATAGTGGCAGTCGTACAGTGAAGGCCGCTGTCATGTCACACTAACACCCAGATATTTAACCTCCTGTTCCGCCCAAGTGAATCCCATGAGATCACAGGGAGCAACAGTAGAGTCTGTCTGTGGGAAAAGTTCAGATTTAGCGCAGTGCCAAAAGCAAGGATGTCATGTAGGATCGGTGGTAACTGGATCTCTGGAACTCGCACGAACAACAAAACATTGTCTGCATAAAGAGAAATGATCTCTGGCGCTTCAGTCAATCTAAACCCGCTGTGTGAGTGTCTATGCCTGATCAAGTCGGCCAGAGGCTCCATCACAATAGCGAAGATCTAAGGCGAGAACGGGCAGCCCTGCCAAGTCCCTCTGCTGATGGAATAGGATGCAAGAGCCGCCCATTAGTGCAGACCCTGGCATTTGGGAGTGTATAGAGCAACCTCACCCAGGAGATAAAGCGTGCCCTGAAATTGCACTTCTCAAGCACTGCCTATAAGAGCTGCCAGGACACAGAGTCAAAGGGCTTCTGGATATTGAGCGTAGCCGCCACAGCCTGCGCCCCCAGTTCTAACTGAGCTAGGATATTGAAGTGTCATAAAGCAGTGGAGCGGCCAGGGTATCGACCCTGGCTGGTCCGGATGGACAATATATGACACATACGGAGCAAGACCGAGTGCCAATGCCTTTGCGAATATCTTCACATCACAGTTAGTGACAGCGCCTGATATGATGCACAGTTCATCGATGGCTTGTCAGGCTTGAGTAATACCATTATGACTGCCTCCCGTAACATAGGTGGGAGAACCCCGCATGTGCATGCCTCATCCCATAGGGTGGTCAAATGTGGGGCTAGGAGAGATTTAAAATGCTTATAGAATTCCATAGTCCGTCCCGGGGCTTTGCTGGATGGGAGAGCATCAATAGCCTATTCTATTACCACCATTGTCATTGGACCATCTAGTGTGTCCTTTGCCTCGTCTAACATGATGGAAAGTTGAAGTCCCTCTAAGAAGGTTTCTACCTCAGGGAGAGTATATTCATCAGAGTTTGCGTAGAGTGTAGCATAAAATGAATGAAATGCCAGATTCACGTCAGACGTCAAGTCTACGAAAACCCTGGACATATCGAGGATCGCTGGAATGTGTTGGCTCCCCTTCTCAAGCTGCACCACTCTGGCCAAGAGTCTGCCGGCGCGCTCGCTCTCACCATACCTCCTCGCCATTCCGGGGTTATCTAGAACTTCCGTTCTCTCTCTTCGTGTTCCCTGAAGCTATCCAACTCCTGTTTGATGTTGGCAATCCTGACCTATTGCTTCTCAAGTTGAGAAACGGTTTCTTCGTATGCTTTGATATTGTGACGTATCGCTTTAAGCAAACCAGCCTCCTTGGCCATAGCCATGAATGTATGCCTTAAAGGCATCCCATAGGGTAGCTTGAGTCTCAACTGAGCCGGTGTTGATAATGAGGTATTCTTCCACACACTTCTCCATCTCAGCTACGAATACTGGGTCAGACATCGCCAGTGGCATCAGCCTCCAAAGCCGATTCTCCCCGGCCGTCGCCCCCCAAGCAAGTGACAGCGTAACCGGAGAGTGGTCTGAAAAGGTCCTCGGCAAAATGCCAGCCCCTATGATGTTGCAGGTGAGGGTGTTGGATATCAGCCACATATCAACATGTGAATGCGGGTCATGAACCGTGGAGTAAAAGGAGTATGCACTGGTAGGGATGCAGCACCCTCCAGGCATCGATCACACCTAGTGTAGTCTGTTATTGCGCGGGCAGCCCTGGATAGTTGGCGAACCTTGCACCCAGATCTGTCGAGATTGGTGTCCATAATGGTGTTAAAATCTCCCACCCCAAAGTATGGACAATAAACGGTACAACGCCAACAGGTCTACCCACCTTCTCTACCATCCCACCAACATCCTTTCTACCCCCACCCACTGACTGCAAGGACCTGCGTTTACCCATTGCTACCTTGGTTGAAGCTGCTGCTTTAAGAAAACCTTTAACTGACCAGAGCAGGCCCGTTGCGCCTGCATGGAGTCCTGCAACGAGTCCAGTCACTCGCAAGTCGACCGACTGTCTCGAGTGGCTGGACCGTCTGACAAACTGTCAATGTCCAAGAAACAAGGGAGAAGTGATCAACCAGAGAACTGAGGGCTGTTAGACCGTGCTGCAAGCTTGAAGAGTAGCGCCACACAACTGTTGGAGGAAGCCAGCACTGTAAAGACCATGGCTGCCGCCTCCTCAACTACAAATACAGCACTGACTGATATGGCATCTAAGGTTGCTGAAATATCGATCTTTATATCTCCAACGTCTCCCAAAAAGGAGCAAACTGTGGCAAAAGTTTGGGACCAGCCAGCAAAGTTTGCAAAGTGTTCTCCACAAAATCTTCCATAGGGCCATCTAGACTGTTCTCCGGTACGCTGATGATGTGTTGATTATTGCGCTCGAGCGCGACTACAGATCCTCGTTTTTCCTGCGGATGGACTGCAGCTGCCTCGTGAGTGAGGAGACCTCTGCCCTCAGTCGTGATGTCATCCTCTGCTGTTCCCACTTTAGTCTCTAGTGTCAGTCTTCTCCATTCAAGACTTTGTGGCGCATGTAGTCCATCATGCGCTGTAATTCTGTGGGTTCCTCCGACACTAAGGGTTTGCTGCCATCCCCCTCAGCTCCACTCTGTATTTTGGGTGCAGCCTTAGTGTAAATGTTTATTGAGCTTGTTTCTTGCCGCCCCTTTTGGCCATGACCGCAGGGCAGTGCACCAGGAAGGATCCCAGGGAGTGTGCGGGAGGAAAAAAATTGCACAGGGATCAACTGGTTGTGACCCACCTGTCGGGGGTGCATGGGATGCCGCAGCCACAGCCACCTCACCAGGTTACACTAAGATAGCGCAAAGTGACCCTGTAGGTGTGCTCGGTAGCCACTACGACTACGGTCACCCGCAAGGTCGTAAAAAACACTGGAGGCAGACCAGTCCGAGCCTCAGAAGGGTCGATGTAGCAAGGATGAGGCCCAGATCGATGCAGGAGAGCATGTTCACAGTAGCAGCCAGACAGTCCAAGTCGGGCACCCAGACCACTTGGGTCAATCAGGGAATGACACAACCTCCAGTGCCTTCAGCCCTCCACGTACTTCAATCCCACAGAGCCACAGGAGGGACCTTGCGTGCACCCAAAGCGTCTATGGCTAGCAGCCCAGGCACCCCCGAACAAACCATAGGAAGGGGGCCTTGTGGCTTCCTTAATCAGCAGGGGGGATATGTACTCAAATCAGTCTCTGTAGTCAGGGGGTTGTGCCCAAGCGCCTCGGAGCACAGAGTAGAGTGCATCCAGGTCCAGCTGTAGGGCAGCAGGCAGTGACCCCAGGGCGGGGGCAGGCCGCACTCACAGCCAGGGACAAACTCTTAGCCCCACACCAGCATCCATTGCAGCCCCGAGGAGTGGTAGGAGGCCCAAGCTGGGAGAAGTCGGATGTCACCTGGTGATGTCCTCATACAGGGTGATGCCAGTGAGATAGACAGCAGCGAGGCCTGCCCATATGGTGTCAGTTGGGTGTGGTCCGCCGGAGGATCTAGTCCTTGGGTATCTGGGTAAAGATGTAGGCGCCCAAGTCTCCTCCAGCGGGGTCACAATGATGTTGATGGCGAACCAGGAGCCCCAACCATGCGGTCCAAACATATGCCAGGAGGGCCATGGGGTCTATGAACTGCCACAGTTTGACCAAGGCTGCCTCCCACACCACATCCCAGCGGGCCGGTGCCCAGATGTGACCGCCTCAGTCGCGGCCCGCAGCAGGAGTATGTGCGCCATCGGAGAGGAAGATGGATAGAAGGCGATCTGCAACCTGGTAGGCCCAGCAGAGGTCCCTCGCTGCTGGGGTCTCAATGTTCCAACCAACAGTAGTAGACAGCCTAACAGGGCTTCCCCCTCAGGCCGGATGCCCCCCCCCCCCCCAAAGGTGGTGTAAGCACAAGTCGGTTTCGGGCACAGAGCCAGCAAGGGCCGGTCCCTACACGGAACCGCCATGGCCCACCCCCAGCCAGCCGGCACCGCAAGGAAGACAGCCCTGCATACACAGCCTCCAGTCCCGCCTCTGTCCGCTCAGCCGCAGAATTCGTACAAGCCAATGGCCAATGGCTGGTGGGTGGGTGTCCAGTCACCAAACTCGGATGGTCAGTTCCAGGGTAGTCGCTGATTGCAAGGGCAGTTCACCAGTATCAGCGTACATGGCAGCCCTGCATCGCCGGGCCAGCAGCGCAGACAGCAGGGAAGGTAGGCAGGGCGGGCACAGCACCAGCAGCAGCTCGCTCCAGCGGAATCACGATTTTACAGCCATTCAGGTGGGTTACTGCCACCAGAGTCGACCGTGTTATAGCAGATACTTTCCGCCAACAAATCTGCCATTAAGCAGTCTCAGCATGCACTCTCCAAACGAGGATTACGTCATGAAGAGGTCCCGGGCTGCGGAGCCTTTCACTCAGGTGGCCATATTGGACGCATGCAACAGCGCCCACCACTCCCCCCTCCCCCCAGGTTTTACTTTTAAACAAAATTCATCTTGTGCGCATCCGACCCATTTTGTTGGGTTTTATTTTTGAAACATGCATCTTATGTGCCCGTGCCTTTCTCTCCCCTTCCTTTCCTCCCCACTTCCTGGGCATCCAACCCATTTTAGTGGGTTTTACTTTTTTGAAAAAAGCATCTTGTGTGCATCCGACCCATTTTGTTGGGTTGTACTTTAAAAATAAATGCATCTTGTATGCATCTGACCCGTTTTGTTGGGTTTTACTTTTTAAAAAATGCAACTCCTGCACCCGTGCCTTTCTCTCCCTTTCCCAAATTCCCTGCCCTGCCTGATTTCCCCCCTATCCCGCATCCTATTCCACCCACCATCTGATTGGGCTACCAGGCCTTTTTTAGACAACCTTCCAAGGCAGCCTTTGCCCAGGCAGCCCTCAGGTAAGGGCTCCAGGCCAAAGGGCAGCTCCTACCTACAGAAGCAGCTCCAAATCGTGTCTGCCGGTGTCAGCCGGGGAAGCAAGTAGCCAGCATCTGTCAACCAGCATCGACTGACAAGGTTAGTGTGGTGCGGTCAGGGGGAGCAGCAATCACTGCTCCCCACAACACTGCCCTACTTCTCTTATTAGTTATACTTCGCCCTAAAACACCACAACTAGGCAGACTGTGTAGCTTAGCCAACTCTCTCACCTAGGTGAGCTATGTTCTAACTGTGCAAGTTAGCAATATCTTGCTTCTGATCCAAGCAGGGAGAACAAGCATTACTACTCCCCTTTGGCCTGCCACGCCGCTTTTGGTACCTAGTGGCTTTAGTATGATGCACAAAGCCTGCAGTGGGTTAGAGGTCATATACTGCATTAAAGCCATTATGTTAGCTAACCATTCTGGATTGTATTTGTATTTATTAAATTTTATATAGTACTTTAAACCAAAGCGCTTCACATAAAACAACATGAATACAGTAGAAGCAATAAGTACAAATCATGAGTCAAATAATCAAGAACAGTAAGCAGAACAATTTGCCGAGATCATTAGATTAAGAACCTTGGTATGGGAAAAGCAAGGGAGGAAGTAGTAAAGAACTGTCAGGAGGGAGGATGAAGTAGGTGGGATTTTAAGGAGGAGCAGAAAGAAGAGTATGAAGAGATAAAGCGGAGAGGGAAAGAGTTCCAATGTAGAGGGGCAAGGAGCTAGAAAGATCAAAAGTGGGAAGGGGCACATGGAGGGGGTGGGACAATGAATAGAAAGTGGTCAACACAGCAGAACGGAGGGGGCGTGAGGGAGAGGAGAAAGAGGAGGGAGGAAACGTAGGGAGGGGCAAGATCATGAAGAGATTTAAAGACGAGACAGAGGAAGTTGAATTTGAGTTGAGAATGAAAGGAAAGCCAACCAAGCGAGGAAAGCGAAGAGGAGATGGAGTCATGCGGAGAAAGGGAGCAAAGAGTGCGGATTGCACAATAGTAGAGGGATTTGAGGGGGGCAAAATGAGAGGCGGGGAGGCCAAAGAGGAGAGCTGGACAGTAGAAGAGACGAGAAAAGATAAGGGATGAAAGTTTGGTGGTGTGGAAGATGAGGGAGGATCGGCTTTTGCAAACATTGTAGGGATGATAGCGACAAGCACGGGAGGTAGGATAACCCTCAGACTACCCTGCAGCATCACCAATTATCCTACTCCCATAGGCACTCTGCCTCCCAATTTCTATCAGCCATAGTCTGCATTTACCATACTTGTACAAAGTAGCCATCCTGCAACCAGCCTCATTATGTAAGTTAACTACACTTTGTATCGTGCCAATGATTTTGGCCACTAACATGAGCCAAATCCACACAGAATTGCAAAGATAATCACTCTTCTCATCTAGATAGAACTGTGAAGGTAATCATGCGTCACATCTTGATAGAATTGTGGAAATTAGCATGCGTCACATCTAGACAGAATTGTGTAGATTAGCATGAGTCACATCTAGATAGAATTGTGGAGATTAGCATGCTGCACATCTAGACAGAATTGTGAAGATTAGCATGTGTCACATCTAGATAGAATTGTGGAGATTAGCATGCATCACATCTAGATAGAATTGTGGAGATTAGCATTTGTCACACCTAGATAGTATTGTGGTGATTAGCATGCATCACATCTAGATAGTGATGCCATTAACCAGCCCTACTGAAAATCTTACCCCTATGCATACTTCTCTCATACTGAAACCAAAAACAACCACACTCCAAGCACAACAAACTGCATGCACTTACCTACACCGCAACAACAAAACAAACCACACAGATTCGCACAACAGCACATGATGGCAACCAACTGCAAAACACGATTAAGAACAGCAAACAGTGTTAACCGAACTGATGCTGCCACCAGCACATCACAGCTCTCTTGCTCTTCTCCCGCTCAGTCCTACTGACCCACCCACCCTCTTTCCCTTTCAGATCCCCCAGAGCACCACTCCGGTGGTGATAGTGCGTGGTATAAATATCCTTAAACATTAACAAACAAGCTAACTTTAGCTGTGGGTAACCTGCTAAGTGAGACAGATGCCCTCCAACCCCCCTAAAAAAAATGTGTAAATCGTATTAACCCATTGAAAGAATATAGCTATCACCCATGCTTCAGGGGCTGTACCAGACCAATAACGGCCAGCCTAGTCCAGTCTGAGGGAAGCAAGTGTCTTGGCTCAGGCTGGTGGGCTATAGCCGCCCGGTACATTCTCCCCCAAAGCGAGTGTGATAGCTATTTGCACCCTGGAGCTGCATCTGGTGTGCAACTCATTTCTATGGGTTTATTTGAGGGGCGACTTGCCCGCCATATTGCGCAAAGCTAAAGGATGACTGCCGCCAGAGTAAATAGAAAAGGGACAAAATCCCTTTTCTTCTATCACGGCGGGCGAGGAAGAGTGGAAGCAGAGCGGACACCCCGATGCAGCCCGGCTGGTCAGTGGTGGTAAACTGGTGGTTATTGTGGCAGTGACTGGGGGGCAAGGGCGAGTGGGTAGGAGGCTGGGGGAGGCAATGGCTGGCGTGGAAACCAAGTGCTGAGAAAATAAAATGGCAGAACCCAGAGAGAGCGCTCGGGTTGCTGGTGAAACAAAGGCAGGGCACTGGCAGTTCTCAAAAGAGTGGCAACCACCTGATTGTCTGGGCACCCTTCCACCGGTGTCAAAGCAAGGATTTCAGTGTCCCTCTTTATTCAGTAGCCACTCTAATAGGTTCCAAATTTACTGAGGAACTTAGTCCTGAAACTCTACTGCCCCTGCAGAAACATCACGTGCAACTTCTACTGTAGAAGTTCCCAGCTGTATTCTCCTTGTATCCTGGATAAAGGGAGTGTTTCCTCCAACAGATTTGTTCCACTCCGGGTCAACAAGTCCTGAGGCCATGTCCAATTTCCTGGTCCCTGTGAGAAATTAAACAGACCCAAAAAATGTTAACGGTTCGCATAATTGAACCATCCCAGAGCCATTCGTCTTGCTGGATAGAATTAGCAGGAAACCCTGATGGTTTGTGGTGCTTCTGCATACATTTTCATAAGCAGAACGCCATCTTGGCCTTGGATGCCTACATGATGCCACATATCGGCGAGTTGATCATCTGATGTTAGGATCTGCAAAGTGTCACAGATGACACACAAATCACTCTCGAGTCATAGAGATAGTTCACAGGTTTTTATTTTCTTTGTGAGTCGTAAGGCTGTCCATCTCTCTTGTCAGGCTTTGGACCTGCTTCCTAGCACATGCTTCACAAGCCCTTGTTAGAGATAGTGAAGGTTGACCCCTAGTGTCTGCAAGCTGTTAAATGTTACAGATGGTTAACTAAAATGCTGGCTATCTAATTTGCCTTCTGCCACTTCCCAACTCTCCCTTCTCTATCGAATAGTTAGTGCTCTAATGGGAATTTGGATAGTGTCTTGCACTTACTTTGGTTTCATTCAGGCTGCCCTTGCTCATATACTCACCTCTCCCTCTCTTCCCTCTCGCTCCTCCCTCCTTTCTGATGTCCCTTCAGTGTTTCACTCCTCCTGGTCTTGCCTCCACCCTTTGATGTTCCCCCCCCCACACTCTGTGCTACTACTCCCCTCCTTCACACTACACTTCCCTGCAGACTACTACTACTCCCTCCAACTACTCAAACACCATTCTTTCACCCTGTACCATTCAATCCACATTCACTCCTTACATTAATCGGTCTGATCATTCGTCACACAAACACACACACGGTCATTCTGCCGAACCACTTTCACTCCTGAGCGAATACCTCACCTGCTCCTCGAGTTTCCTTCAAGCCACAGCTCCCTCCTTCTTCCTGCTGGTCTATTGGTTGTCTTCCCCTCCCTATTTGACCCTACTGCTTCCTGTCCTCTGCTTAAATTCTCCTCCTGTGAGTATTGTACAACTTCCCCAGGCCAATCTGACCCGGTCTTCTCCATCTGGGGTGCGTTTGTGGGATAGAAAATCATAAGAGAGGGCTAAGCCTGCTCACTTCTCTTCACTGATTCACTACTACCAGTGATGGTGGTGTAGGTAGTCCTATGTTCAAGTGTATGTTCTGGGACCCGTTCCCGTGGAGTATCCCTGTAGGTTTGGGGGAGGGCAATTCTTTTCTCCGTTTTTGCCCCTGGTGGTCTAGGGGACCTGTGACTTGTTGCTCGTGCTTGTTGGTAGCCTCTTTCGTGCCATGACATGGGTCTATGTGCTGTGTCAGTGTGCAGCTGCAGTTGATCTCTCTCCTCTGGCGGGGCACTGTTGCATTCGGCTCTCTGTGGGGCTATGGCGTCTTTGTGGGTTTTCCTCTACGTTGTCTTTCCTTCCACTCTGGGTGTGGGGCGCTAATGCCGACTTTCTTTTTTGTCCTTTTCTGTTGGCTTCCTGCACAGGGCTGGTGGTCACTGAAAATAGACACTCGTCAATATCGGAGACTTGAGGGAGAGCTGGAAATAAGGGTCTGCAAACAAGCATGATGTCACAAAGGTGGCACATTTGGAATTGGGCCCTCCCTGGGGTCACTGGGGTAGGACTGGTTCTGGATTGCTCCCTAGAAGCCCTCCGGCTGAGAGGGGTTCCAGTCCCCTGATCACGTCACCTCTTCCTAACCCCCTCCAGCAGACGTAGCATAAAAGGTTCCTGTGCTGAATTAGGGGCATCGGAAGACAATATGGAAATTCACCTACCCTGAAACTCCCTTCAACTATTACATACCTGCCTTCAGTGTCCTTGCTGGTTGCTATGTGTGCAAACCTCACATCCCTAAGTATTAGCAGTGAGACCCCCACCCTTTTACTGCCTGACTGGGTGTGATATTGGTGTGGAAAGGATCTATGCTCAAATCATCCCTGGTCCTTTTTTAAGAGGTGCGTTTCCTGGAGCGCTACTATATGCAGCTGGATTCTATTCAGCTCCCTAAACAGCTCTGTAAATTTAGCCGGAGTGTACAGGCCACGTGTGTTAATCGTCCCTAAATTAATCACCATAGTGCACTACGAGGTGCCCCACACCCCTGAGCGCAGTGTTGACCATAGCACACCCGCTCTTCTTCAGCCCCCCCAATGCACTCGTGTAAGACCCACCATTGAAAAATAATGCTGCTGCGACCCCTTGAAATACATTCCCCATAACAGTTACTGTCATTAGCTCGTGGCCCCTTTTGGTAACTACCGAGTAACCCCCATTATATCTGCCAGTAAGCAAAGTGCCTGATCTGGAAGGTAGTCCCCTCACATCCAACCCAGCTTGCCAATAGATTTCCATACATGGGGAAAAGTAACTACAGGTCTCGATCCACCAGACTAGTCAATTCCCAAACATAACAGCGAAAAACCTAATAAGCTTTCCAACTTGAAGCAAGTGTTCTCCTGACTGCTAGGCCAGTTCTTCACCCAGGGGCGATACAGTATCCCATATATCATCAGGCATGTCTGGACGGTCTGTTCCCCCAATTCCCTGTGAAAGAAAAACAGGTTCCAGTCTTTGCCCATTCAGCGGTCAGCTCTTCTTTTTTTTTTTCCCTCCGGTGGCACCACACACCAAGAGATTTCTCCTCGGGCCCCATCAGGGGCTGCAGCACTTTGCGCTGCACCCTCCTCGCCAAGTGTAGTTTTCTGTAGCCAGGCTCCTTCCCCTGCCGTGAACTGTCCACTGCATCCCTCATCTTGGAACAGTTTGCTTTATTCCATTCACCCAGCTCCTCTTAATTCCCTGGGCAGGGTTCAAAGTCCTCACCCCCCTTACACGCTGAGGATTCTCAGCCACCAGCCAGAATGCCTGGCTTTTTAGAAGAGAAGAGAATAGGGGGTGACCCCCGAGGCTACCCATCGAAGCAGCTTGGCGTTAAGATCGACTTGTGCAGGGGGACAGGGCCCTCCTCCATGCAGCACCTCCCGCAGTTTTTTTCAAGTGGGCAGCGAACCAGGTAGCTCCTGCACACCCGGACTCACCGCCTCTTAGCTTGCAGACCCTTGAAATTGGAATCCAGGTGGTAGCCCCCATGGGACCTGAGCCACGCAGCAGAGCTCTTCACCTTTTCTCCAGCACGGGATAGTCACTCTGCTCATACATGTGGAACCCGCCAGAGACCGCTCATTTAGTGGTCTCCGATTATGCAGAAGGTCCCAAGAGCCTTCATGCTCCCCAGATTCACCGCCACTGGTATTTTAGGCAGCCGAAATTCTGGTGGAATCCAGACTGCGTAGTCGAGCACTTCGCTATCTCTCCACGGAGTCGCCTGACCTATGTCCTGCACTGGGGGGGCTGCGTGGTCCACGTACATCGACTTGGACACCTGACTCCTTCACTCGAGTTCTCTCGCCTGCACTGGGGGTAGGGGGGGGCTTGGTTCACTGCTCGCCCCCTCCTCGCCGCTCTGTGTTCACTTTGTCCCGCAGCGTCTGCTGTGATGGCGCTCTGGGCACCAACCAGCTCCTCCTCGCAGCCACTGCCACTGTCTGCGGCAGTCTCCGGGCTCGTCCACATGATCCCTTCGGCCCCCGCTTCTGTAGTTACTGCATTGTAGCCAGGCCGATGGTCAGAGGAGGTACGGATAAGGAGTCCTACCTCGCTGCCATCTTGGCCACGCCAATCCAACTTAACTTTTTGAAAGTATTTTTCTATCACCCTGTAAATGGGGGATTATAGCAATTTAAATAGATCAATGTTCTTTGTCTCGCTGTTGATTTAGTTGATCTTCCTTACATCCCAACAGCTCATCAGAACTATCCCCAAATGTCAACACCTTATTGCTATAGTACCTTTAACTTAAACCTACATCGGGCATATAATTATATAAAATAGTTACAGTAACAACTAGTACAAAATAAAACAAACATCAGGAAAAACTTTTGAGAAAAGGTTTAACCACTTTTAAAAACATTTCCCAAATCTGGTTATTTTAACCTTGAGGAAACGGACTGGTTACAGGATCTGTTGCTTAACCTTGTCCCCCATTCAATCTATTTGCCCATTCAATGACCACATTTTAGATGTGAACTGCCTGATTTTATTGGTCACGGGTTGGGTCGCCTGTTGGGCTGAGTGCCACCACAAACCAGGTGATCATGGGGTCAATGGGAAGGAACTGATGACTGCCCCACAATGCCATGTCAATGGGCAAGGGCTTGTTAGATTGCAATTTTAGGAACTCCTGTTGCTTTAAGGGAATCAAGAGGGGCACCTACGTGCACTGCTCACCTTACATAGGTACAGAAATCGTTTATAAAACTGCAGGGTTAACAGGACCTGAACTAGGAGTAGTTAACCAGCCACACCACACTGTATCCCCATTCATTCTCATGAATGGTGTGGCAAGCAGAGGTAAGACCAACAATGGGGAGCGACTAGACAACCCCAAGTCCCACCTCATAACGATAAGCCATGCCCTGGAAGCGGTAAGCCAGAAAGCTGGGGATGGGGGGGGGGGTGCAGAAACAGACAAACACTCAGGGATCTGGAGAGGAGAGGGAGTGTTTCTGAGTAGTAGAGTGGCACTTAGTTATGAGGGATGGGAGGAGAGAAAGTACTAGAGACTTGGGGCAGTCAGCTGAGGTGGAAAGAGTGAGAGACTTGGCAGGTAGGGGAGGCTGAGGAGACAGAGGCTTGGTGGCGTTAGAGAGGAGAGAGGGAAAGGGAGGACTCTGGTAGGCAGAGACAGACACTGCGGATTGGCAGGGGAGAAGAGAACGAGGTCTTGGAGATGCGGCTCAAGAGGAGAGAGAGGGAGTACACACCAGGGAACAGAAGACTGGAGAGGAGGGACAGACATCCAGACCTACCTACCTAGAGGAGTGGGGAACAAAGTCCCAGGCAGTTGTGGAGTGAAGGTAGAGAGGAATGTGCCCTGAAAATTTATGATTTAGAGAATAGGGAGCGACAAAATAATCTACGCTTTTTTTGCGTTTCCTGAAAAAGGTGAAACGGGCATCGTCCAGGCAATTTTAATTGTCAAAAAGCTGTTTAATGATGAAAACACCATGGAACC
The DNA here is from genome assembly GCF_040938575.1 of Ambystoma mexicanum. Classification (NCBI taxonomy): domain Eukaryota; kingdom Metazoa; phylum Chordata; class Amphibia; order Caudata; family Ambystomatidae; genus Ambystoma; species Ambystoma mexicanum. The sequence goes on from NC_090927.1 coordinate 1,186,892,270, forward strand.
CACCATTGATAGAGCTCATAGAGCAGGAGGAAGTACCCGAGGCCCCCGTTCCATACTGGCGAGGTTCCATTAGTACCCGGAGAAAACAAACATCTTGGAGAAAGCCAGCGCAATGGGACAAATTGAATGGGAAGAATCAAGGGTCAGCATTTACCAGGACATGTCTTCTTTCACTCTGTCCAGACGCTGCGTCTGTGCCCCCTTGACAAAATGGCTCAATGCAAAAGGAAAACATTATAGATGGGTATTTCCCTTCTCCCTAAACTTTGAACATGAGGGCTACAAGTACAATTTGATAACAGAAGATGAAATTGGCAGGGTATCATGGGAACTACTAGGAGAGTCTTCTCAGAACGAGAAGTCCATAGAAGTGGGGGAGACACAGGGAAAGAACACAAGGTTTGAGAAGCCCAACGACAGACGACGCATCAGCGGATACCACAAGTTCAAGAAGTTGAATCCACCCTCCCCAGCACAAACCTGAAGTGGGAACTGAGAAACATAATTGTCAGACCGGATGGAGATCTTCTCTGCACACATTTGGTGGTAGAACTAACATTTTAAGGTGGTATGAGGCTATGCACTGACACCCAGAATGCTCAGCCTTCTGAATTGAGGCGCCAATTCTGGGTAGAGGATCGTGAGACCCGAGACAATAAGTCACATGCAGCCTCAGGGAGGAGGGAGGAGAGAATGGCGGCACACGAAAGGCAAAGAACTGTGTGCTAGTATTGAGGGGGGCTCAATGGAATGCTATTGTGGGAATAATCATGCCTGGAGAAGGATGGAAGGACTGATGGTCTGCAACAATGATGGCGTACATCTCATCTGCGGCTCAGACACGATCAAAATGGGCTGAGGTGGGAAAGTGGATGTTTTGGGTGTTCTGGAGGAGCAGGGGGGTTATCAACATACTTACAAGCAACACAACACGGGGCGTGTACCAAATATCAGGAATGCAAGTGAATGAACCAGGCAGCTTAGCACTCGGGAGATCCATAGAATCAGAGATTCATACAGACACTAAATGGAAAGTCTGCATGTCTGACCTGATCTCCGAGATGTCCTTGGGCTCACTAAGCGTTAAAGGCCTTAACCCCCATTGAAAATATCCCTAACAATTCGAGAATTTAACCATTTGAAGCTGGATGCCCTGTTCTTACAAGAGACCCATTGGGAGAGGGGGAGGAGCAAGCCATAAAAGCAAGGGCTCTTGAAAAAATGTACCATGCCTCGGGTGAATCCAAAAAGAGAGGGGTAGCAGTGGTGATTGCTAACAAGCTGGGTTTCACAGAACTCTCCACTCTTAGAGACCCAGAAGGATGCTACATATTCGTCAAGGGGTTGCTAAAAGGCCAAAAAGTATCCTTAATTTCAATCCATTGCCCAAAAGACGGACAACACCACTACTGGGAAAAAGTGAAAGGGAAAATCCAAACCTTACTAGAGGGGCATTTACTTATTGGGGGACTTTAACATGGTCCTAGGCGTAGAAACGGACACAAAGGAGGTTTCCCTGTCAAGGGGATCTTGGGCACAGCTGAAGATGGCCCGCCACTTTACTCAAATAAATAACGAACTGGGGAGTGGTAGATGCATTGGTCCGTGAGGGAGAAGTTGCCCCAACGTACAAATTCCACTCAAAGGTCCACGATACCTATTCAAGAGTCGATTGTCCTCTTAGATTCTGCGCTGTTACATAAAGTGAAAGTGTCAAAACCAACCATAGAGCCGGTCACCTGGTTGGACCACGAGTTTGTGTAAAATTGGGTGAGCGGTCTTCCGAGCAGAGAAAGGGGAGGTGGATGTGCAATTACCTGCTGTTGAAAGATGGAGAGGTGGCCCAGGGCTTGTTAGAATTGATAAAGGAGTTCTTCCAGTTCAACGACTATGTGGAGGTGAGGCTAACAGTCTGGGAGGCATTTAAGGCCACGATACGAGGGGAATTAATCCGACTGGCAGCTACAAAGAAATAGGAGAGCGAGAAAGAGAAGGACCTGAGAAGCAAGATAGAGGCACTAAAACCTAAAGGGATGCGTAAATATCCCCAGATAAACTGGCGAAAGTGTAAAGATATAACACAGTTGAAGGATCTAGCGTTTCTCAAGCAAAAGTATATGGAGAAGGGGGAAGACGAGTATTAAAATACTAGCCTGGAATTTGCGGGCTCAGAAATGCCAAGAGAATAGGGTCAATCCGTCAAACATGCTCAGAAAGGGTATATAGATACCAGCAAATAAAAAAGAGGAGTTGCGTAAATACTATGAGACCCTCTACTCCACTGAATATATGGGGGATGGATCCCAGTTAGACTAATTCCTCAATGCTCTCCCAATACCCAGCATCCCCCCAGAACAGGCAGAAATACTAGAAGCCCCATTTACAGCTGACGAAATTAGCTCGTCAATAGGGAAGATGAAATCGGGAACATCTCCAGGGGAGGATGGCTTCTCCGTCCGCTTCTTCAAGACATTCCATTCCACTCTCGCACCCTTCCTGGCTAGACTGTTTAACCAGGTGTCTTCCCGGACTCGCTGCTAAGGGCCGGGATAATGGTTCTTCCCAAAGTGGGTAGGGATCCGACACAATGGCAATCATAAAGACCTATCTCCCTGTTAAACGCAGATGCAAAAAATGTTTGCAAAAACGTTAAGTATCGGACTGGAATCACTGCCTTAGTCCATGGAGACTGTCGTTTTTATTATGGAACGACAGAGCACAGATAGTATTCGTAAAACATTTGACTTGATGCACCTGGCTCAAGAACAGAATCTGGATGGTTTCCTGGCCTTCATCGACTCCAGAAAAAGCTTTCGATAGGGTGGTGTGTGGGTATATGTGGAAGGTTCTCAAGAAAATTGGATTTGGCCCCAACTTTTGTAGATGGATCACAGCACTATATGCGGCCCCGACGGCAAGGGTTCTAGTTAATGGCACAATATCAGAATCCCATCTCTTAACCATGGGAACTAGACAGGGCTGTCCTTTCTCCCCACTTCTATTTGCTCTCACCATGGAACCCCTTGCGATAGCGATTGGGAACAGTCCGGACATTAGAGGGATAGGGTGTGGCGTAGTTGAGTTTCAACCATTGGCAACTGTTCCCAGACGATATCCTATGTTATCTATCTGAAGTGCAACATTTCCACCCCCATCTAGTAGACCAAATGAACACCTTTGGGGCACTCTCAGGCCCAGAAATGAACACCACGAAGTCTAGTGTAATGCCACTAAAGCCTGTGCACACTCGCATGATAGACCAGGGAACACTGAGAGGGATGAGGCTGGAAAACAAAGAAATGACCTACTCCCCCACGACCTGTCCCATCTGATTGAAGTCAACATCACTCCAGCACTGACCAAACTGGGTTCAGACCTTTCATGCTGGGTCCCCTCGACTCTTTCGTGGTATGGCAGGATGAACGCAATTAAATTGACAGTCCTCCCGCGCCTATTATATTTATTCACAGCGATTCCCACTCGCCTCCCAGTACCCTTTTTTGAGAAACTTAACTCATTGATCTCCTGATTCATATGGCAAGGGAAGAGACCCAGAGTCAAAAGAACCACCCTCACTCCTCCCAGAGACTTTGGAGGTTTTGCCTTACTTGACTTCTTCTTGTACTACAAAGCGCCCAATTGCGCATCTTCCTAGAATACACAAGGGATGACATGGGCACATTCTGGTCCTATCTGGAGGATATGTATACTTCCCACGGAAAGGTTAGAGACCTGTTGTGGGCCCGACCAAGTCAGTGCCAGTGAGTCTTGGGGAGCACCCAGTGCTGGGGGTAATATGGACATTGTGAAAGACTAATGGGTGAAATGTGGTCCTTTCCTCCTGGTCATCCCTGTGAGCTCAATATGGAGTCCCCCAATAGAGCTAGCTAATAGGAGATTTAAAAACGCACAAATGTGGTCAGATAAAGGTCTGGAGAGGGCGGGACATTTCTTCGAAGAGGGACAGTTCAAGTACCTTCGGATGATGAGGGAGGTGCTGGTGGAGGAGGGGGTGACAGTGTTGCTTATTTGAGGCTGAAAAGCATCTGTACAGACCCCATGGTCCTAACGCCATTCTCCCGCCCATTAACAGCCTTTGAATGAGCTATCAATGAAGCTACCACCAGGAAGGGGATTGTGTCCAAATTGTATAAAGTGTTGGTTACAGCAAAATTTCATGCAATCTTGGGAAGTGGAGACTGGGAGGGAAATAGCCACAGAGACATGGGACTGGGTTTATCAAATTATGTTCCATGGGAATCTGCTCATGGCGACAATGGAGCATCATTTCAGAATGTTACGCTGCTGGCACCTAGCCCTCCCAGAAAATGTCCAAAATGTTTGCCACAGTTTCCCGCCTTTGTCCCAGGGAATGTGGGATGCTGGGCACATCATATCACATGTGGTGGACATGTCCCAAAATCTAGGTGTGCTGGGCTGAAGTCCTTAGTTGGATGAAGGTGGTAGTGGGCATAGCCTTCACCCTTGACCCACTGCAAATGCTACTGGGGGTGCCGGAGAGGGGCTGGGATGAAAGCAGGTTACCAAGTATATTCAAGGGGATGGAGAGCAGCCCAGGTAGCAATAGCGCAAAAGTGGAAGAGCTCTGCCATCCCCTCAAAAGTGGACTGGTCCCTCAAACTTTGGGACAACACTTTGGCAAAGATATTGGTGCCAAGATTTAGTGAAGAAATCGGACGGTAACGAGGCACAATCCTGGTTGTCTTTCTCAGGTTTTACATTCAAAGTCACGACTGCCTCACACATTGTGGGGTGGAGTTGCCCCACTTATTTCGCCTCCTCCCATACAGACAGCAGGTATTTAACTACCTCTGGACCCAGTTCTTTGTAAAATTCTGCCGTTATTTTTATTTTTTCCCTTTATTTGTTTTTGGTACACAGGTACCGTTACACATTTCACAACACAAAGTTGACAACGTGTTCCATCGCAAATATATCAAGGCAATAGAAAAGGAAAATTACAAATAAAAATATTACTTCACATTTTACACACATACTTACAGATATTCAAATAACACGGAGAGGAAATTTGTAATCAACCAATCTAAAAAAAGAGAGACTAAAGATAAAAACGAGTCCCCCAATAAAAACAAAACAGTGGAATCCTAAAACAGGTTAAGAATAACCACAACATTGAAAATTACAAGACTAAACCTAGAGAAAGTAACACTCATAAAGAAGAATATACAACGTACAGCACAACTTAATTCTAAATTGTTAAAGCAAAGTAATAAGGATGTCATCCAATACGCATATTGTTCACAGGGCTACACACATTCTTGCTCTAAATAGGGGTTCGAAACAAATCCATATCAAAACAGTGTCCTACGAGTTGGATACATCACAACTCTCGTGTTTGTAATGAGTCAAAAACAACTCGGACAGAAACTCAATACACAGATTACACTTGAGAACACAGTTGTTTGATTTCAATCGACTTTAAGACTAACACACCATAGATTTCTGCCCTTTGGTACCTTCAAAGAAAACATTTTGAGATGGAGTTATATTCTTTTTCCTTGAGTTGACCGTCTATATAAGTCACCTTTCGAACTGTGGCAAATATGATGGTGTGAGTGTGCCCCCACATGCATCTCATCCAAGTAAGATTACGAGAGTTTATTGGTATATCATTGATGTAGAAACCTAAAACGAGCATTCTCTGCTGTTCAAATTGTGGACAGAAAAAAAGATATTTTAGTGTTTCAGGTACGCCTTTGTCAGCACAGAAGTGACAAGCACCTGCTGGTTTGGCAGCGAGTTTAGTGTTCCAATTTTTAGTTCGGTGATGTGTGTATCGGGTCTAGCCTAAACCTCATATAGAGCTTTCTAACTTTGTTACAAGGAAGACATGTAATGTAAGGTTGGCGTTGGTCTTGTGCATATCTAAGCTTAGCATATTCTTCGAAAGAGGAATATTTAGCAATTGCATCGGATGTAACAGCCCATGCATTTAAGAAGAATCTCTTTTTGACTGCTGCGGGTCGCTCAAAAAGATCATGTGTCTCCATGTTAAGGGAGGCCACAATATTACTCATGCAAGTATGAAATGTGCAATCGAAACCGGGCAAGAGTTGACTAGCATTGCATGGAGATCTTCATACAATGAATTAGCGGGCGGAAATGACATCTTGGTAAAATTGGTTAGCAATTTCCAGGCAAATTTAGAAACAAGTGAAAAAAGCCCCAATTCATGTGTAAGAATAGAATTAGGGAGATACATGGGCAGACCAAGGACCAATTTCCATATTTTCCCCTGAATTTTATTCAAAATGGGACCTTTTTCCAACAGACAAAGGTCCAAGCCATACAAGATTATGGCTTCAACCTTCAATTGAGAGAAATCAATTAACGGCTGTAGCGAGAATGAATGTACAATGACGATGGAGAATTAATTTCATCTGGGCAATAAGATGCAAGACTTTGGTGTTCAAAAATGCTTTCCACTTAACTAAAGAGTTGGAATTGGAAAGAAAATAGCCCAAATAAGTCATTCCAGTTGAAACAGGAATGAGGTTGGAATCAATATGCCATTTAAAGCTGCAGGTTTTTTTCTTAGTAGTGGAAACCAAAATATTAGATTTGGCAAAATTGATGGTCAGATTGTTTACTCAACAGTACTGTTGGAAATCGAATTTGCAATCGAATAAGATGACATTGTTTGCAAAGGCTAGCCAATTCAGACAAAGACCACCCAATTTCACTGGAAAAATATCCAGAGCCTCCCATAGGGTGTTAATGTCTGCAAAATATAAATTAAAAAGAACCGGTGCAAGGTTACATCCTTGCTTGACAGCCATCTCTGTAGGGATGCTATCGGATAGCAAGCTAGCACGATTTATACGTATCCTATAGGAAGTGTTTTGGTGAAGGAGTGCAATAAGCGCCACAGTGGTGGGCGGAATACCATAAGCCAACATTTTATTCCACACTATCAAAAGCTGAGGATAAATCTAAAGAAGCCATATAAATAGGGCCATTAGATGTGTGATCGGAATACACTAGTAAATGCGATAGGATTGCGGCATTAAGTTGAGTTCCAATCGCTTTTCTAAACCCTACCTGGGCACGTGAGAGAACATGATTTTTGGCAATAAAGGATTCCAGCTCTTTGAGGATAAGAAGAGCGAAGATATTGGCTGCGACATCAATTAGGGCTATCGGCCTAAAATTCACCGGATCATTCATAGGACCCTTTTTGTACACGAGAATAATAATTGCAGAGAGCCACGATGGTGGAATGGCTTTGGATTGAAAAATACTCCGAAAGTGAGTTAATATAAAGCTGATTTCGAGAATTTTAGTTTGTAAATGGCCCATTCTATACCCTCAATAAACCATGGACATTTAGCAGGAATGCTAAGCGATGTTAACTTTTCAGTTGATATGTATAGTACTAGTAAGGTGTATTTGCTCTTAAAGTAGGTATACCAAGTGGCTCCATTAATAGCAGGTTCAAGTTATGGAGTCTTGGTAGAATTTGGATTACGCGGAATAGCCCACTTGTCTCTGGTATTCCATTTGCCGTTCTGCCGTTGTACCATCTGTGCCTCGCACCTTAGCAGTGGGCAATGCTCGTATTGCCGCTGAAATGTCTTGTTGCGTACAGGGTTTAGCCAACACTGCAACTGCCTCTTGCGCAAATGTCGTGAGGGATGCTTCCTCCACAAACCCCACTAGGTCTTCCGCAGCCAAGGTTCTCCTGGATGCATATGATTGTTCGTAATATGCACGAAAAGCTTCCAAGATGGCGTTGGATTCTACCACCACACGGCCAACCACAGTGCATTTGGCTGCTATGTCCGTGACGCCCCCTTCCCGGCGAAGCTTTGCTGCCAAAAGTCAACCAGGCCTGCCCTCTTCCCCATACTGCCGGCCCATCGCTGACCACAACAGGTACTTAAACTCGCGATCCGCCAGGTTATTGAATCGGTCTAATGCTTCGCGCAACCCGGCCCTAAAGTCTGCATCCCCTACCTCCCCGGCTCTGCTCTCATAGCCCTTAATTACTGCTTCTGCTTTGGTCAATTGTCTCCATATCAATTTCAGCACTCCCATTTCCAAGGACATACACCATCCACGCAGGACCACCTTAAAAGCTTCCCACGTGGAGCCCTTTGTGGACACTGATGCCAGGTTTTCCTGAAAATACAACTCAACAAGGCGGAGCACTTCAGTCCAGAACACTGTCAGATAAGGCAGAGGCTTTAAACCTCCAAAAGGGTGTAGGGGCGACTTCACCGCCCGCATCTATGGTCCAGAGAACAGGTGAGTGGTGTGATAATGTTCTCGGGAGAAGGGAGCATTTAGTCGTCGTGCGCACCAGGAGCGGGCTTACCAAAACTTAGTCTAAGCGGAAGGAGGTATTATGGACCGACGAGTGGAACGAATACTCCCGTCCCTCGGTGTGTAGCACCCGCCAGACATCCACCAACTCCAACTCAGTCATGCACCTCTGCACCATTTCCACAGCCTTGGAAAGAGGACGAGCACCTCCTGTGGAACTTCCCTGACTGGGTCTAAAAAAACTGAGATTCCCCAGCCCATACCACATTAGTGTGCAGGTATTTATGGCACTGAGATAGTGACTCAAAGGAGGACGGATCATCCACGTTGGGGCATAAATATTCACACATCACAGACATGTGCGCCCAGCTACCCGTCACAATCACAAACTTCCCCAGCTAGTGAACTGCAGTTTCCGTGGTATGAAATTGAAGTAACTTGTTTATCAATATCATAACACCTGCCGCGTATGTGGAATAGGATGTGTAGTGTCTGCAGGCCCTCCAGGATCTGGCAACCCCCTCATTCGCCCCACCCCATGGGTCTCCTGTAAGAGAACCACCTTGGCACTGTGTTGTTAACAATAGGAACCACCTTTTTGAGCTTTCTGTGGGTTGTTTACCCCTCGTACTTTCCAGCTCACAATTTTGCCTCTAGCGATAGTCACCCAAATGTATCAAACCGTCTAGCTCGGCCTCCATAATCCTTGGTTCGAACATTGTACCCCCACACACCATACCACAAGAATGACTTACCCACAAGAGATGTGAATCATTTTTTCAAATACAACCCCAATACTCCCTGTCTTCCTGCCCCTCCCCAAACCCCAACTCTCCCCCATTACGCCTCCCGAACCACATTGCCTTCCCCCAAATAGCAGTGAAACATTCCCCCCCCCCACCCCAACCCACATTGATAAGCCGACATGGGCATCAACCCGGGGGCGCTGGACACTGCCACTGAAGGGGCTCACCCTCTCCACCTGCCTCCAGGTGGAGTGGGTGACACTGCCACCAATGGGTCAGCATATAAGCCCGCTGAAAGTGCCTGCCCATATCAAAATTTGTCCGACCACACAACTGTCCAGTTCGCCGGGGCTGTCTATTCCCAACTCAAACAATGCATGTTCCAAAAAGTGGCACTGCAGCCCTGCATACCCTTGAATGGGATGGACCATCACTCCTTCGGCAGCGTCTCAGTTAAGTCATGTACTGCCCCGGGGTCACTGAAGAAGTGTGACTTGCCTTCATGGAGAACCTGCAGCCTGGATGGATACAGCATAGCGTACTGCAGTCCGCGCTCACGCAGGGCACGCTTTGCCGCCAGAAAAGACAGACAAGCCTTCTGGACTAATGGGGTGAAGTCAGGGCAAAACTGCACCCAGGTGTTATCGTATAGCAAATCAGCAAACTCCCGGGCTCTGCGAAAGATCATGGCCCAGTCCCTGTAATTCAACAAGCGAGCAATGACCGGCTGAGGACTCCTGCCCTGCCTAGGGGTCAGCTGCGACACCCAGTGCGCCCTTTCGATCAAAAACTGAGATGACAATGTGGGTGCCTGCAGTACTTCCCGGATTAACTTTTCCATAAAGACCTCCATTTTCTGCTGTGGGACTGATTCCGGGATACCCACCACCTGGATGCTATTCCTGCGGGATCTCGCCTCCAGATCTTCGCTCTTCTCCTTGATGACCTTAACCTCCGTCTGCAGTGTGCGGATCGCCTGTGTCACTTCCCTGCTAGTGTCCTCCAAGACCCCCACTCTGTGCTCTGCCTCAGATATCCACCCATTTTCTCGATACGCTCCTACATGCAATAGACCTTATATGCCATTCCATCTAGCTTTGTATTGATGGATGCAAATCCAGATATTATTTCAGACAGCACCAGGCTGAGTTCCGATGCAGGGGTGCCCTTAAGAGGCTGCGAGCCGGTCCCACCCACGCCGCCTCACCTGGTCTGTCCAGGGTGCCCCGGGGTGAGGGCAACTTCTCTCCCTTACTGCTCAGGTCCTCCTTCTGGCAGAATGGCAATCGGGATTGCCGCTTATTTCCCTTGCAATGCTACAGCTGCTAGGTCTTTCTCTTGCCCCCCTTCCTCCAACGCCTCAACGGTACCTTCAAGGTACTTCAATTAGCCCAGCTCTGCACCTCTGTGGAGATTCAGGATGTGTCCCTCAGCTCTAGTATCCAAGGTACTCACCAGTAGTGGGATTTGGGACTGCAGGGAGGTGGCTCTCGTCTCGCCAGTGGTGCCCTCCAGTGTAGAGGGTGTCTATAAAGTCAGAAAGCAGCTCCTACTAGTAGCCTACCAAGGTCAGGGGTTGTCAGCAACTCACTTCACCCAGCGGGAGGGGGTGCCAAGCCGCAACCATCCCAGGAAGCCCTCTTCCACCTCCAGCAAATCGCTCCCCCTGCTCCTTGATGAAGTTACTCCCACTGATCCCCCAACTCTCGCCTCTCCAGCCTGGCCCAGGAAGCAGGGGAAAACCACCCATGTGGCTTTGGCTCCTCCTCTCCCGTCTTCGGGCAGTCCACCCCATCTGTGAAGCATGATCCGCTTCAGTGGTTCACCAGTATAGGGCTCACCTGGCAATCACCAGCCCCTCAGGTGAAGCCTCTCCCACCCTTGCTGCGCCGGGCCCTCATCACTTCTCGCGCCCGGCTGCTGCCAGCAGTTCTCTCCGCTCGAAGACCGCACAGCCACAGGGGCGCACTTCAGCCTCTCCCAAAGCTCTCACCCGGCTTGCAGAGCATTAAGGTTTGTGCTCCGCTGCTGGGATTTGCGGCGGGTGCAGTGGTCGATTTTCCCCCCCCCCCCCCCCCCACTCCCTCTGTTAGCAGATGAATCGCGAAGCTCAAGAGGAAGCGTCCATCCTGGTCACGAGCTTGTGAGCACCCCTTAGTCAAGTGATCTTGTAAAGCTTCTCATTTTATTTCTTATGAGACCAAGTTAGTGGAGCTCAATGGCTCCCTATTGTCTTCAGTTACGTAAGTAATGGCTTTTTTCTTGGTGGCAGGGAGTCTGATTGTCTATAGTGTGGGTAATTTACTCTAATTCAGTTACAGCCTTAACAGCATTTCCGCTTTCACATCTATATAAGGGAATTAAGTGTGCCTCTAGGCTACAATTAAAAAATTCTGTTGGCATGCATCATTGCTTACAAAGATGTATCTGAAGCACCAAACACTGTAAATGTCTTATTTGCTATTTTCCCATGTCCCAATATTTCTTTTATCACACTCTAACATTTTACAAAAGAAATTGCAACTTGGGGCATGCCCACCATATTTGGATTGCTTTTCTTTGTTGACCAAAGTTCCTACAGCTCGCTCGTATTCTAATTTTCATAAGGTTTACTGAGGGATTTCTGCTCCATCACACGTAATCTGACACCCCACGAATAGGGGCAGCAGGCACAGCCCAGTGCCATTTCATCTCTTCGGGATCATTGCTGTTTGAGTAAGCAGCAATTAGCCTCTTCTGGTATTCCCTTGGGTGCACTACCTGCAGAAGTAGTGGGCGATGTGCCTGAATACAGACTGGGTGCACGCTTTATGTACGATTCCTCTTATGCGCTATATGAGAGATGCAATGAGGTGATATGGCCCGAGTCGACCCTGTAGGTAACGGCCCACTGCCCAAGTTAAAGGTCGAGCGCAACAGTCCTGTTACCGAAAGGGTCGGCCCGCCACTGAGGGACATATTGCCATTAGAACCTGTGTAATTCTCTACACTTGTGCTAATACTGAAAGCCGCAGTCCGTTTTCAGTGTTGATGACCAAAGTCCTCAACATAAAAATGGACTGAAGGGACAGCAACACTGGCCGGCGCTGCACAGGAGAGGTACGTTTCTTATTTCGTTTTTTGAAAAAAAACACCATTAGCTTCCGTGTAGGAAACTAGATGGGTGCTTAGGTGAGTGGGACGGGGGTGCTGGCTGCTCATGAAGCTTCTACCATACAGTAGAGCCTGCGTTCAGAGCCCTCTGATTGGCTGGTGGCCCCCTTCGGGCACAATGCGCCTGCTTATCTTCCATGGTGCCTAACAGCACCACCAAAATCAGGCTCTTCCCTTTCATAACCACCAGTTACAGTGCATAGCTGAATGCCTCGCAGTTAGGATCTGTGTGATCACTGCACATCACAAAAAGCAGATTTCTGTTCGTTTTCTTTTACCCTATTTCACTGCAGATATATGCAGGGGGCAGACCCCCTGCAGCCCTCCCTATACTCCCCACCCCCCCCCCCCCCCAAAATTTATTAGAGGAATAGTGCGCTCAAAAATATTGTCCCGAGCATTCAGGCTTGTAAGTTGATCGATTGTAAAAATATTTCCTATGCACCTTCCCATAGTTTTCCTCACTTTTACACATGCAAAATCAGGCAGCAGTGCGCAGCAATCTTGTGCTAATCTTATCCGTTTATCCATCGCCCTAAGGTGAACTGCCCTGGCGGCACTAAAACATATACCCGGCCCCTGAAGCCGACATCACTAGACACGTACGGCCCATTTCACAACGCCAATGCACGTCTCGTGTCAACGTTCTCTGCGCTCCAGCTTATGATGTGTCTCCTTGGAAATGGCAGGATGCCTCTTTCCTCAGTAAGTATAAACGGAGCGCTTCTAATCAGACATCAGAGTTGCTTTTTCAGTCGTTTCACTGTCTTTTTTTCTGTGTATCCTGTGACTCGTTTCTGCTCTGTTCAGCTATATTCGTTGTTCGTAGCACGTGTGAACAGATACTAGTACTATCATTACTATCTATTTTAATGTTGTAGTATGACAGCAATACAGCCCTACCAGTACGAGCCAGAGTATTCTGAGGCGGAATTAATTGAAAGAGAAAGACGTGGAAGCGATGGGGCTTCGGATGACAGTTGGGAGGACGAATCACCGGATCAAGAGCCTGAGCCTAGTCGCATGGATGGCGTCTCCACCTGGTGTACCTGTTATCAGTGCGAGGTCATGCCAACCGAGGAGGAGAACTGCTGCTGCTGAGAAAACTCAGGATGCTTGGCCTACATATCGGAAGACGAGACACGGCCGCAATGCGTTACCGAGCTGCATGACTTCAGGGCAGCCTGCCTCACACGGTCCGTGTTGAGGATTATGATGGTGCTTATGCACAAACTTCGCAACAGTTCGCCCTCGCAATCCAAGTAACAAGTAAGTGTACTCTAAATTTGATGTCACTTTGACCACTGAGGTCACTTGCATTTTTTTGTCTCATATATTGTCGTAACTTTGATCTATCACCACCAAATTAATGTAGTCTTGCAATTCTATACATCGCTCGCGATTTGGGGAAATCACAGGGGTCATCTTATGTGTCTTTCACATACAACCAAGAACCAATATTTCTCTGTGCCTCAAACGTTAAGGAATGCATAGCTGTTCACTTTTGTAATGTGTCCACACTTTAAAGCCCAAGTTGATTGATCCATGAAGTAATATTTGTACTGGCAACTATACCATATGATATAAGATTGCATTTTCAACTAAGGTTTAATATACTTTTCATGTTTGTTTAAATATAGTATGTATCTTTCGTTTCCACAGGTGGTACAGGCTGGTGGCCTATCGTGCGTTTACATGGTGGCTTCATGGGAGGCTTGGATACCAAGTTCGACGAGTAATACCTGCATGTGTCGTTGGTGCCATTAGAGCCACATTCCGCAGTGACAGCGGTCAGTACAGGGGATTTTCCCACACTGTGCTGCAACCCGAAGTATACAATGTATGGTACCTTTGTGCCATCAACATCGGCAACAAAATAAAATGCAACTGAACTTTTATGAATAGTTTCAATTTTTCTGTAAATCAAGGACACACTTTGTCCTGGCAGGGTGGGAACAACCAAGGTGCCAAACAGCAAGTACACTTCAAAGGTATTTTCCGCACAGGGGCCATTGTACACATGGCCTAACCATACCCACTGTCTCCAGGCATGCTCCCCTGAAGCAAGCTGCGCTCCTGCAATCCACATAAATGTGTCTCCATTCAGAAGTGTTCCGGTCATTTTCTGTGTACCTCTTGGCCATCCACCCCTCCTCCACTCGCAATGGCTTTTCGCACCTGTGACCATGCCCTCCCTAGGGGGCTGGCAGGATGGGGATGGCCAAGTGCCAAACAGCATGTACACTTCAAAGGAATCTTCTGCACAGCGGACATTGAACACATGGCCTAGCCAGACTCCATGTCTACTGGCACTCATTCACATACACACCCACTTTTCTAATTTTTTTTTAAACACCTTGATATTTATGCTGAGAACATCTGTGAGCACTGCAAGTTAGCTCATCGTCGTGCTACCTGTTCTCCTGCTACTAACTACCGTGCTAGCTGAATCTAACTATTTTAGTCAAGGTAAGGGTAGGTTACGTAATAGTCTCTTTTTGATCCATCTATTTCGAACGAATGTACCCAGTAGTGTAATGTTCGTTCATCTCATTGCCGTTACCATTGTCTTCTGTTTAATTTGTTCTGTTATCGATATATAGCAAATGTCATCAGTGTAAATTGAGATAGAATTGCATCCTTCGTGAGCCATGTCTATAAGCATGTTTCCTTTTGATGCATGAAAGTACATTCAATGGCCGTTACGATTTGCGTCACATCAATCAATTCTGTATGAAAGTTATCCTAGTGTACAGTCGAATTCGCTACACAGGTTTTGCTTCTGTGACCAAAACAAACATTGCATAGAAAAATTATGATAACATTCCATCTTTCTCATGCATTCACGTAAAACATTTTTTAAGTAGATTTTTCAAGAATGCCTGCTTGTATGGTTGGCGGTTGCCGTTCTAAGATCCATAACAAACCTAAGGGCACAATAATGCATACACTCCCAAGGAATATAGATCTGATTAGAGCATGGTTCCGATATTGTGGATTTGCACCAGGTGTGCTTGAAAGTAGAGCCCAGGATGTCTTGGGGGGGATTTGAGGGGCCATTGATCCTGCAGCCTGCACTTTACCCCTGATATATACGACCAATCGCGGTACACCAAGAAACATCAACCCAGAACATCTCGCAAATTGCTTCCAAATGCAATTCCAACTCTTTTCATGCACATGTTGAACCAGGTGAGTCCCGGATGATCAATTAGCTGTAGGCATGGGGATACTGAACAGGTAACTACATGAACAGATTGGTGCTTTCAGTGTAAATGTTTCTTACTAAACTTTGCATATTTACCAGATTGTATTACTTTATAACTATACCACATTTTGCTAGACATCTGTTCCTGGTTTTAAGAGCATCATAGAAATGAATTATGAACATAGTAAAAGTATGCCCCTGCGAAATAAGCATAATCTTATTGTAATTTGTTGCTTCACATGTCAATTCTTTTAGGTGAGCGTATTGACTGAAGCACAGACCATCGGTAGTGACGACATCAGACACGTCCAGTATACCAATCGTGAGCCATACGGACTTCCAGAAGTTAATATTGAGAGTTGGATCATCCCACATATCTAATTGTACCTTTACCACTTTGTGACAATACACTGAAAATGAAGGAGCAAAATTCTGCATCCATTTCTTTTCCGGAGTCAACAACAACTTTGAGCCCCTATCAGGTAGTTTTATTTCGCTTTTCGAATACGGGAATGCATTATGCATGGAATTTTAAATAATATGTAATAGTTTACGTATCCTATCGTTTGTTTACATAATTCTTCATTTATGGGTTTTTATTTATATGTACCATTGTCTGCATCCGATTCTCTGTTCAATTTCACTGTTTTCATCCATACTAAAAAAAGTACTGTGTTGCAGGGGGATGCTGGTACTTCGACTACAATTGCATCACCCTTTGGAACTGGTCCAGAGTATGAGGTATGCATACTGACAGTTCCCTTGAATAAAAGAAAGTAAATCCTACATCTGATATAAACGTGCAGTGTTTCAAACTTTTATCATTTCAGTTCTAACGTTACAATTTCTTCCCTAACGCAGAATACAATGGAAAACGCTTGAGTGCAACATTACAATCAGTAGGTTTTGCACAGTGATCTCTGATCGAGTACACTTGCCATCAATCAGATGAAATTTGAAATGTCTATTTTGACTAACTGACGTACACTGTTTACGAGGGTAGGTATGTAAGCGATGTGTGCGATGAAAGAATTTGATTTCAAATACGATTTACTTTTTTAAAATTAATATTATATTCAAGGGATGTATACAAGGTCAGGAATTAGAAGAGGAGGCAAATGGATCTGAGGTGGTGGACCGGCTTGCTGCTTGCTGGTGCAGTCGTTAAATTGAAGAGCACGGTTTCACATAGAATCAAGAAAACAAGGGTAACTTACAAACAATTTCGTTTTCGAAAAGTGCTTTGGGCTGGTGTTGTCTTCATAACATTTTTTTTAATCTAAAGTGCTATATACTGTATGTTGGATTTACATTGAACATGTTTTTACAACCCATCTCGTAGAGGCCCAAAAGGAAAAGAAGAATGAAGACGCAGACAACAAATGAAACCAAAGATGCTGCTTGCCAAACAGATTTCACCATGGAGCAACTATTATTTGAGGCGCGGCATGGTCCAGTCAATAATCAGACTCGAGTTGTTTATGCCCAATGGCCAGAAAATGAATTGAATGTGACCGGCGAAGCAAGCAAAGTGTCTTTGGACCATTGCTACAGTGTGAGAACTGGACAGGATGAAGAAGAAACTGAATACAAGGAAGATACTTTTAAATTACTCAGTGACAATTTAACACAATCTACACCTGCAAAAAAAGGGCCACCCAATAAACAATCACATTGATGGTTTCTCCAATATATAGTAATCCATCTGTAATGGCATGGATTACTATATAGTAAAGTATATAAGTTGTCAAAGCTGGCAACAAAAGAAAGAGAGAGAGAGTTTTATAAATTAATGAATAACCTGTTAGCATAGCCATTATAAATATGTGGCGAAAATTCAACTTAGAAGACTGCTAGTGAGTAATATCCATCTATCAGGAGATATATGTATATATATTATATATAGTGTAGTATATAAGTTGCCAAAGCTGGCAACTTATATACTATACTATATAGTAATCCATGCCGTTACAGATTAACTGGGACCGCCCCACTGATGACTGACATTCTATTATCCAAAGACTATTGCGAATACTTTTAAGTCACCAACATATGGCTTTGCCCTTTCTGCACTGGCAGGTAAGCATATATCTCCTGATATTATAGCCAACAATGTATCCATATGAATCACGTTTCAAATCCAACCAATGCCAAACGGGCAAACTTCTCACAGCAATTCTTTTATTGTTAATTTTTAGTGAACTCTGGTTGTGATGTTGGACACAAGTGAAGTCTGTTATCAGGAAACAAATGAGGTTTTTCCTTCTGCGTTATTCGCTGTCTGCAGGTTCATATAAGAGTGTGACACTGGCTTCCCTTAGCGTTCTCACTGTTTCTGTTTTCTGACTATATGGAATCTGTTTTCTGGCAAGTCTGATTGAGTAACAACAAATGAGTCTGTCCTATGGTTTTCGATGCAGTTCCTTTTGCAATAATAGATGGATATTACTCACTAGCAGTATTCTAAGTTGAATTTTCACACATATTTATAATGGCTATGCTAACAGGTTATTCATTCATTTATAAAACTCTCTCTTTCTTTTGTCCCCCCCCCCCGCCCCTAAACCAGTTAATCTCATAATTTGATGGACTGCAAAAGTTATTAACTTGTATATGCTCTTATACAGTTAACTAATGTTTGAACTGATTACACGGCCAATGACACAACTAGCATAATACGCCCTAAAGACGACCCTAGAGGTTCGAAAAACACATGTGGGCAACTAGATCTATGTGGCAATTGGCAATTATATATGTGGCAAATGCACCTATGTGCACCAATCCTTGCAACTGTATCTATGTGGGAAACGTACCCATGTAAATGAATCCTGACGTGGCAATTGTATCTATGTGGAAATTGTACCTATGTGAGCAAATCCATGACGTGGTGATGAATACTTTGAATTCAAAATGCAATTGTATCCTATGAATCCCATCCACAAGTGAAATTAGTTCTTCCTTATGTGTTAAAATATCATATGCACACACAATATTTATTTTTTGTGGATGACACACATCCCTGACATGAACTTTTTTGCATGTAGTTTTCTTTGGCTTGTTTAAATAAACACAGTATCTCAAATGCTTCCAAGACCTCTCTTGGCCTATCACTTTTGGAGAGTGAGCACGACTAGTGAGGGCAGTTTTCAACAAACTCACAGAATTCTGTCACACAGGAGATTTTGGAGCTGTTCCACAATATGTGCCTAAAGTACAGGCTCAAGAGATTGCATTTCGGCACAGACGGGATGCAATATCGAACACTACTAGCAGTATTAGCGCATAACGAGAACATAGAGAGAGAGCAATCAAAAACTGCAGGAAACTTTGGGATGCTTCGTTACACAATGGCCTTTGCAAAAAGAAGCAAAAAATAGGTGGGCAAGCCAATATACCAGGAAATGGAATTGGATTTTGTGAAAGATCTCACTTGACTGTGTTGGACATGCATACTCTTGGAATCGCTCATGATTTTGTTCTTAGGACACATACATTGCCACAAAACATTGTAAACGTGGCCTGTGCACTGAAAGCAGACCTCATGGAACAGTTCACTTCCCGGTTCAAATGATTCGCTGCTATTTATATGTTCAACAATGTTTATACATTGTACATGAATAGAAATCTGTTCAACTTGAATTTCAAAGTTATTAAAAGTATAAATTGTCCAAATAAAGCGTCCAAATTGTATATTCAATTGTATCCTCTTTGTCAATTTATTTTTGCAAGAAACACCTGTTGGAGGATGCCATACAGTGCTTTCACACTCCCCGCTTTCGTCATGCTCTTGTGGGTCCTTTACTGATCGGGGGAGGCTCAGAGGGTTATCAGCATGAAAGCAACTGTGGGGTCTGAAGTTGCCTTAGCAAGCATGTGTCGATATTGCTGAATAAATACGCGCCCCACCAAGGAATGAGACCTAGGCTAGATAACAAACTTGGCATGCAAGAACTACTGACTGTAAGCAAAATGCATGAAAGATGCCGGTTGGTGTGAAATAGGTGCATTGTGACCTATATGTTTTTATGGGGGCATGTGCTAGGGGTCTTTGCTATCGGATGCCTTATCAGAAGGGCCGATCTTTGATTTGCTGCCTTTGGAGTCTAACGATTTGAAACACAGTGGGTATAGGTGTTGGTGTTATCAAAATATATGACTACGCCAGATTAGGTAATGGGAGGTGAATTTGAGGTGGTGCAGGGGTAGGTTCTGGGGAACAGATGCGTTCAAAGTGTACAGGGGTCATGGGTTCAGGAGACTGCAGCCTGGCATGAGGGGTTTGGAGATGGCATGAGTCAGTCAGCAGTGACGGATTGTGCACAAAGGTTGGCGCAGGGCTTGGTCTGACATTCTCGTACGAGCACATTTTGTCAGGTTTCGAGACTCGCTACTTGCAAAAATGAATAGCTGCATTGCAGTGAGAACAGGAGACTGGCTGAGCTGACAGGTGGTGGGGGCCAGCTGTACGAGGCGCTGGGAGAGTGAGCAGTTCACCAGAGGGGCAGAGGGACTCTTAAAATAAGGCATTTGGAAGTAAACAAAATGAGGTTCAAAGCATACACATTAGCAGAGCGTTAATACTTATATGAAACATGGGTGATGCAAATCGGTACAGGAGGGGTGGAGGTGTCTCCCACCTTAGCTTTGATGTCATTTGACCGGTACAAAAATGCTTCAGGGGGCAGGGTATACTGCCTCTCGTCCAACATTTGTTAGTGTGCACAAAATTTGGTGGAGATGGAAGGGTTCTTCTATTTAGGACTTGTGAGTGTCTCACATCCGCAGAGCACATTCCTCCTCGAAAACGGGGCACACGCAGATGTGACAATGGGGAGGACACTAACCATTACTGCTTTCATAAAATAAGTAAATCACTATAAACTTTGCGCGCCAACAATTTGTTTTTTTTTCGAAAATATTTCAAATGCCACGTTGGTCTGCAGCGATAACCGCTCCCATGGGAGTGAAGGTCACTGCGTTTAGTTTTTGCTTGTGAGCTGTCCACATCCACGCATCATAGACTGTTTGCATAGGCACTTCTAAGTAGGGTCGATTGTTTTTCGTCTTTAGAAGAAAGGGAGGATTTGCAATTAAATGAATGAAGGGTGTGTAATACCGTCAAATATGATAAGGTTCACCATTCCAAAACTGGACAAAGGAACATGTAATTTCATTTTATGAAAATTTGTTGATCTGAACGGAGACACTGCGTTGCGCAGAGAGAATACAAATGCGTATTATTATGTAAGTTTTACTGTAGACAAGTTTATAGACTAACGAGTCAAGGTTTCATTTTATGACTGGTATTGCTGGTTAACATTGTAAAGGGTTGTTGTTTTTCGCATATTGTAACGACACGCAAAATAACCCAGTGTGTACTTGTCTTTGTCCCGGGCACATGCGCGGTCCAGCACCGAAGTGCATGTAGTCCACGTCAGGTATCCCACAGGTTCCACCAATGCCAAATTTTAGGCTAATATTGCGTTAAAATGCCATCTGTGTTATAATTCTTCCATCACCTTCTGCATCCCCATCACATTGCGAGCTAAACGTAATCTATAGCACTAACCTCGCAAGCACATCGTAGACTCCCAACATTCCACAGTGTTTTCTCTGTGTTTGCGTTTTCACATTTGTGTTCATCATTAGTTTTCACACAGTGCATAATGTGTACATTGATAAATTAGAATAAAGAACGGCTACTGAGACACATTTCTGTTATGTTTTCTACACAGCTACATCCTCCCATTCTGCCAATGTTATAGTTTCCAGATACCAACTGACGGCTTCTTCAGCAGGCAGTTGCAGATTCACCTAAATGGCTGGATCGCGATCACGCTTTTGTGGGACGATCGAGCCGGGCCGATATGCCCTTTCGCGGTACCAGCGACACTGAGCAACTTGACATAGTTTACGGTGCTCTAGCAACAAGCTGATGCCAAAGCCTTGTGATTCACAGTGCATCCAATGCGCTTTTTATACCCAAAGGAAAACCATGTGACTCACGATAAACATTTGTGGATCGAGAACAAAGAAAGAAATTACCAATGTGGTTGAATATGGAAATCGGCGGATGTTCTTGGAGCGTTTATTGTGAAATAAAAACACATTCTAAATTGCAAAGTATTGCGGTTTCCTTTAAAAATAGTGTTTTGTAGTCCGAATTGGGACGTGCTGTGCTGTGAGAGGATGTGTGTAGATATTCCGGGTTCTGCGTCAGCTGACGTGAAGACGTAGGTGATGACTGGGCACGTTTGGCTACGCGGCACAGTAACGTCATGGAGATAGGCGGAGAATATGGCAAGGAATGTTGATGTCAGCTTCAGGGGCGGGGGGATATGATTTGATGCCGCCAGGGCAGTTCATGTTAGGGCGATGGATAAACGGATGAGATTAGCACACGATGGGCGTGCCCTGCTGCCTGATTTTGCATGTGTAAAAGTGAGGAAAACTACGGTAAGGTGCATAGGAAATGTTTTGATGATCAATCAACGTATGCTTAAAACCACATGCCCGAACGATCGGGACAATAATATTTTTGAGCGCACTATTCCTTTAACTTAATCCATCTCCCCACATTCACAATGCCGTGAAATGGGTCTTAAAATTGTGATAATTTGGGATGCGCAGTAATGGGGTGATACGTGCATTTACTAGTTCATTTTGAATGTTCACAGATTCACAACCGGTGAAGCCTACTCTTTTGTACTCTCTGCAGGGTCCTGCCTGTTTTCATCGATGGGTATGTCTGGCTGTAGTTACTATACTTACTATTTAACATCCTTATCCTCCTTCCAGGGATCTACTACTTGAAGCCTTCATCGACTTTGGTGCATTTTCTACTTTTCTGAATATATCTGTGTAATATAAAGGCCAAACAGAGTCCTAGGTCGGCCCATTTCTTGGGGGTGGGGAGCAGGGGATAATTCTACCTTCTGCAGCTACTTGAACATTTACTCCACTCTGTTACCAAAACTGCCAAACATTTAGAAATCCATTTGTTGTCATGCTCTTAGTTGCCTTGTGATCATGATCCTTCCCTCTTAGCACAAAGAATCTGAATCTGCATACCCAGCTAGTCCTCTAAAATAATTCCCCGGCTCTGTTGCCCCCTACACAAAGGTTCACTGACCCGCCGAGCGGGCGAGACAGATTTTCTCTAACAAGCTTGTTCTACTTTATATATTATAGTTTATTTTAGTAGCGCCTATACACAATGTGTTTCAAAGCTCTTCAAGGCAAGGGAGGGAACAAGGGAAAATACAATGACGTTCTTACAGGCCATGAACAGTAAGGATGTGAAATTAACTATCGTACTTGGCCTGACGACATTTCAGGTAGTGCAAGATCTAAGACATAGATAAGGAAGGGAGGGGGAGAGTGGGAAGGAAATGGAAACAGCCAGGCGACTACCGTACTAGGCCTGATGAGCCGGAGAAAACAAAAGGTGAGGGAGAGGGGTGGGGGGAGAAAAACAAGCAACTATCGTACTAGGCCCGAAAGACATTTTAGATAGTGCTGGAGGGTGTGGGGGTGGGACAAGTAAGGAGAGGTGTAGGGGGAGGGGACAGACAAGGTTGCTATCATACTAGGTCCAGGGACAATTCTGATAGAGTAAGTGCATAAAAGAAAGTAAGGGGGAGGGGGGAGATAGGAAAAGGGAGAAGAGGAAAGAACAGAGAGTAAGCAGTCAAAACGTGTGGAAAAGCAAGACGGGAGAGCGAAAACAATTGCAGAAGTCAGTAGTAACACATAATGTTGCAAGCCTGGATACAGGATTAAGATGGGAACAGCTTGATTCAGGGCCGCCATGAGAAAGAGTGATGGACCGTGAATCAATGAAGTCCATAAAAGTCAAATCCAGCATTGGCCACAAGACGGTGATGGTGAAACCAGAATGTATCAGGACAGACTCCTGCAGAAGTAGGCTGGAGGGTGCAGGGGGAGCAGGGTAGATGAATCAAGCAAAACTGGCAACACCCCAGAGGGGTGGGGATGGCTAGTGGGGACAGAGGGAGTAAACACATGTTGGTGCATGCTTACCTGCTGGCTGAGCATGGGGTCAGGCCCTGGGTCCTCCTGCTCCGAACAGGGCCCAACAGGAATTGTCCTTTTCTTTTTCAGGTCCAAACAGGAATTGTCCTTTTCTTTTTCGGGTCCAAACAGGAATTGCCATTTTCTTTGTCGAGTCCAAACAGGAATTGCCCTTTTCTTTGTGGTGACCAAACAGGAATTGCCCTTTTCTTTGTCAGGTCCAAACAGGAATTGCCCTTTTCTTTGTCAGGTCCAAACAGGAATTGCCCTTTTCTTCGTCTGCTCTTCGCTTCAGAGGTCCGGGCGAGAGACATCCTTCATCTAAGAGTTAAGAGCCGGAAGGAAGAGGCAGGGCTAAGAAGGTTGGCGGTGCTCAGGCCAGGTGACCAAGATTCACTTGCACGTGCTCCCCATCTGCGAAGGAAAAGAGGCTGCAGGGCTCCTTAACTAGGGAAAAAGAGCGGCAACCAGGAAGGCACCAGGTGGGTGGGGCTTGCTAAGTGGAGAAAAACAGCAGTAACCAGGAAGGCACCAAGTGGACGGGGCTTAGGCCGGGTGACCAAGATCTACTTGCACCTGCTTCCCATATGCATAGCAAGAGGCTGGATGGCTCCTTAAGTAGGGAAAAAGAGCGGCAACCAGGAAGGCACCAGGTGGGTAGGGCTTAGGCCAGGTGACCAGGATCCACTTGCACCTGCTCCCCATCTGTAAAGGAAAAGAGGCTGCAGGGCTCCTTAAGTAGGCGAAAAGAGCGGCAACCAGGAAGGCACCAAGTGAGCGGGGCTTAGGCCAGGTGACCTAGATCCACTAGCACCTGCTCCAATATGCGAAGGAAAAGAGGCTGAAGGGCTCCTTAAGTAGGGGAAAAAGAGCAGCAATCAGGAAGGCACCAGGTGGGCGGGGCTTGCTAAGTGGGGGGGGAAATGGTGGCAACCAGGTAAGGCACCCGGTAGGCAGGGCTTAGGCCGGGTGACCAAGATCCACTTGCACCTGCTCCAATATGCAAAGGAAAAGAGGCTGAAGGGCTACTTAAGTAGGGAAAAGGGCATCAACCTGGAAGGCACCAGGTAGGCGGGGCTTAGGCCAGGTGACCAAGATGCACTTACACCTGCTCCCCATATGCAAAGTAAAAGAGGCTGGAGGGCTCCTTAAGTAGGTAAATAGCGGCAACCAGGAACACACCAGGAGGACAAGGCTTGCTAAGTGGAGAAAAAGAGCGGCAACCAGGAAGGCATCAGGTGGGCGGGGCTTAGGCCTGGTGACCAAGATCCACTTGCACCTGCTCCAATATACAAAGGAAAAGAGGCTGGAGGGCTCCTTAAGCAAGGGAAAAGAGCGGCAACCAGGCCTTCAACAAATGCCTTTCCCGTCTCGCCGCAGAATAAATGTCAGCAATCAGTCCCCTTATAGATGCAGTCTTATTAAAGGGCTCTCCTCACCTCATTTCTTGGCCTCACAGCTCTTTCCATGCCTGAGGGGTGGAGCCAGCCACAACATTTTGCAGGTGCTAGAGAGCGGTTTTAAAAAGCTAGTAACGAGTGCAGCCAATAGTGATGTTGGAGATATGTATGCACAATTCTATTCCCTCCCCAATCAAGAGCACCACTCCAATAACTCATTTTATCTAATCTTTCACTAGCCCTGCCCCTGACTCGTTTCACACCACTATCTGCTCTCACCCCTGTGCAATAGATAGCCAAGAATCAGGCCGGTGTGTAGAAAGAATATATTTCTTAATGAATAGGACAATTAATATTTGCACAAATCTCAAGACACGCCACCTCCTTCTGTGGCCCGACATTCTTTTCTTTCCTGGCAATTCACTTTTGACACAAATTTAAAACACCAGTTGGTTTAGGATAATGCAGATTCAAATCTTTAACCCCATAACATGTACAGTTTTCCTTCTTTGGTTATTTGCACCATGGTTACATAGAAACATATGTCTCTAGAATACTTTGGAGACCTGAGCCACTGACAAAATATTCTTAATGTACAGAATTGTGCCACACCATGGATATATCAGAACAGTTTAACGTCACAATATACCTTGCCTGGTGTTTACTTTATAACATGTAGCATCTTGAAACCTGACCGGATCATACGCTTGACAATACACATTATATGAAGTTGAATGCTTTGAATCTCCCTGCACACTTGGCAATGCTAGCAGTGTTGGAGCACAACAGACATTAAAACAACATTTTATATATATGGAACCCTTCTACCTTCACCACAATGCAATGATTAATCTCTATAGTAACAGGAGACACTTTCTCACTCTCTGTAGAGGGTGTGCTTTAAATGAGGGACTTCACACTATTTAATTTGGCATGGCACTTTACTGTCACAGCACAAACCCAAATATTCAGTTGACATTTAACAACCCTCTTCTTAAGGCAGGGTCTGGGGAATGGTGAACAGTTATGAATTTCATTTTTTATAAATACACCACTTCCCTTTAGGGGATTTTGGAGTTGGCCACAATAAGGTAAGGGATACCCACTTTTTAAAAAATGACTATACCTTAAATCGGTGCTAAGAGAGGGATCAGAGGTTTCAAACTCCCCCCCCCAAACTCACCTGTGTTCTTTGACTATGTGGGAGTTAAATTATTTAATAAACATGCTAAGCATCTACTTGATCTGCCCACCCAATCAATAAGGGCAAGATATTAAATCCAACAGATCCCCACAAGACTTGAGTTGGTTGGACAAGTTTACTTACATAGAAAATCTCGGGGTTATGTGCTCAGGAAAATACATCAAGGCTTCTGGATACTCAGGGGAAACATAGGGACCTAGTTGGACAGTCTCTTCAGGTTCAGTCAATCAGACAATCCATCCCTTTATTTGCCTCTCAAGCTTCCCTCCAGATGTTAGTCGTCCTTCTGGTCTAATCCACCTCCCAGACAATGTTGGTTCTCCAGCAGTTTTTTTCTAGCAGTTCCCATTCCGATGATTTCACAGCTGTCCTCTTTCTCCATTGTGCATCTCCTTATAATTATTTTACCACTACCCCAAAATATTCTAATTAGGCGAGATCAGCTCATTGGCTATTAATTCTGATTGGACGTCTATTTTCCTCACGTAAACGAGACCTAGTCTCTTCTCTTAGGATTAGTTCCTTTAGTGACTGAGCCTTAATCAATGAGTTATGGCTCCAGTTCCTTGAATTACCTTTCTGAACAATTTTAGATTTGCAACAAAGTCTACATCATTGCAATTGTTTTCAATTTACAAATGAGCATTGTAAAATGTCTGAGTTTGTCAGACCATGCCAGACTCATTGAAATGGCGTCTGAATGAGGTTGCAGGTTTAAATGGCAGATTTTTGTAATGTATTCAACAAATATAACGGTTATTGACACAAGATTTTCTACAGTTATCTAATTCAATAAGCTATCATCTCCTTGAATCTCTACTTCATGACATTTTCTGGGTAGCTATCATCACAATTCAGCTTATAACATCAGTTCCCAAGGTCG
This sequence comes from Ambystoma mexicanum, assembly GCF_040938575.1. NCBI lineage: Eukaryota > Metazoa > Chordata > Amphibia > Caudata > Ambystomatidae > Ambystoma > Ambystoma mexicanum. Next base: position 1,186,919,205 of record NC_090927.1, read on the forward strand.
AGGTTTTATGAGAGTTGAATCATTGAATGGAGATTTCCATTAACGTTTCATAAATATGTACAGGATGTCCGAGAGAGTTATGCTTCCAGATATAAAGGCCAAAGTATGATCTTCCATACAATCCTATGTAAAAATGGCATTCATTTTTTAACTTCAGTTGCACATTACATTTCTTTTCTTCAAACTTAGACTTCGGTCTGGGCTGTCTGCTTCTTAGTTTATTCTGCTGGCCCTAAAGTCATTTACATTTTTTTCCCACGGCTAATGCCATTTGGGTCCTTATCTTCTTTTGAGCAGAGGGTATAAATTTGCCCCCTTCCTCATATGGCAGTCTCTGTAACATGTCAGTTGTCATTCAGAGCCTGGACTTCGCCAGGAGTCGAATTGTAATGCTTTGTACTTTTAAGAGTTCACCCCTATTAGCTGAGTCTCCTATTTTCACAGTGGTCATCTGTTCACATCATAAAAAGAGATTATTGGGTAAAGAGAAGAGCAGAGCATCTGATGGGAGAATGTGAGTAGTGCTGGGCCTTCGAATCCCATGAGAAAAATGTCTTTTGGGCTAAGCGCAGCTTTTCTTAATGCACAGAAAACTGATATTTTTAATGTTGCAATTCCTTCACTTCTTTAAAATGTATTTATTTGTGTTTATGGTTTATACAAACCTTTACACAATTTTTTTAATCAAATTTGCAGACATATATTCATTATATTCCATTACAAACGGCGAACAGAGACATTCAATTACATTTCATATCATACAAAACTAATATGTTACTTCAATAAAAGAACAATACTAACATAGTAACAAAACAATATACAGTAAGATTCACTTTAATCCATTAAATCAGACAATTTAATTGAGTTTCTGGGAAATTATTGGGGAAATTGCCTTCTTCCAAACATAGTAAGCAGCCCCTGACATAATAGATTCAGCTGAATTAATTGCAACCCATAACTGATTTTCTTCAATATGTGCAATAATAGATGCACACTTGTTATAACCTTGAGCATACTAATTGTATACATTGAGTAAGGATATGTTGAGAAGTCTCAATTTTTAAGTTACATAGCCGACATAGCCGTTCCTCTCTTGGAGTCTGTGCCCAGCACCCTGTGTACTCAAGAGTAGGTAAGAAATGAAATCATAGATATGTTACAAATCTTCTAATCTCTTTAGAGCAGATTTTAGTAAGATATGATCAAGGGGCACCCAATGTAAAGGCCTGTGGACTATATTCCTTGTACATAATACACTTTGATAAATAATATTGTTACAAGAATCATACTCTTTAGCTTTCTTCTTAATCAGATTGAACTCGATTTGGGACGATTAATATCTCCCCCAGATCTAAATTAAGAAGCTTCAAATATTCCTCAACACCTTCTTTCAAGTTAACCAAAATTCTTTCAAGTTAACCAAAAAGAGATTGTTAGTATTTCTGTTGTATTGTTGTGCCATAAGTCCATGGATCGATCTTTCATCTATCAGAGTCAATATAATGTTAAAATATAAAGCACATTTTTGAATCAATTGTATGGATCTAATTGATGTTATCCCAAGTTCAATGCGAAGCGCAGTCCCAGGAACTGACTTTGGAACATTTCAAATAGTATGCATCATTTTTTCCTCAAGTTTCACAATCCCTTCTAATTTAATTTCTGGTATAGTTACGATCCCATAAGTAATGCTAGAAAAAATGCTGCTAGTAAAAAACCTTAACGAGCCCCTCAATGTTATAACCTTTCTTGTACATGATCCTCCTAAGGAGGAGCCATTTTTTTCAACACCTTTTAAGCGTATATTGGTACAGTAAAAATCATTGCAAGGAGTATTTTGAATTGGAACTCTTAAATAAGTATACATGTCAACTACCTCCAGTTGAACATCATTAATGTGCCAAGCAAATTTAGGCGCAAACTTTGACCACATAGATGGACGTCAAGCCAAGTTCTTTCCTAATTATCGCAATTGGTGATGATTTCGAGAGGGAAAGTACATACCTCCAAAAGATTCCCTCTAATCTCGGGCAAATGGTTCAAGAGAGTGAGAACGATGCTTTTGCACCGTACATCAGGATCGGCAACACCTTCATCCTATAAAAATCGAGCACCGGTACAAGAGAAAATTTGCAATGGCGAAATCTAATCCGTCTTGCCCGAGTTGCAAGATTTTTAGTTTTGTTCTCTGTAAGAATCGGTGTTGCTCGCATTCATGGACATTCCCAAGTAGGTAATTTCTAAGACTTCCGGAATCCTCGCTCCATTCAAAAACCACCCTGTGGATTCAGCTATTCTGCTCTGCTTTCAGGCAAACACCAAGATTCTTGATTTTGCTACATTTATCCGCAAGCCATGTGTAGAAACATAGATGACAAAATCATCAAGCTGATGCAGACCGATCTGAGTCTGATCCATAAGCACCAGATCATCTGCATACAATATTCTGTGAACCTGTGTTCCTGCAAGATTTGGCGGAAAACATGTTTTTAAATGTGGATTCTATATCTGTGATATGTAGATTGAATGTGGCTGGTGCTAGACGACACTCCTACTTTAAACCTTTAGCCATTTAAAATTGTGCCATTACGTTACTAGAATTGTCCAGTCTTGCTCTAAACTTGTGGACAACCCCATGTCTATAATTTTGTCCACCTGCCAATAGTCATAATGTCTTGTGTCCATACGCCACCTATTCAGATGCTTAAGGAGCAATGCTGCAAACAACTTTCTGATATCAAAGAGGTCGATAGGCCTGTAGTTGACTGGAACAGATCTATCGCCCTTCTTAAAGATGGGTACCACGATTGACATTGTCCATGAGGCAGCAGGAATCTTTTTAGATGCTTTGATGGCATCAAACATAATCTTCATGCACTGAGCCCACTGGTCTGGGTTGTTCTTTAGAATTACATTAGTGAGGCTGTCTGGACACTCTGCTCTTGAATTGCTAGATGACTTTATCAATGCAAGAATATCCCCCTTCTCCATCTCAAATGACCAACAAGCCATTGTTTCCTGTTCAGAACCTCTATACCAAATTTATGACGATTTACAAAGGATTTCCTTGGACCAATTGAAATGAATGAATGCGCACCTATGGCCAGTTCACCCATTGGTCTGCCATGTGGTCCTTTAATTGTGTGGCGATGGATAACTGTACAACCATCAATTATAAAATCTTTTACTGTCCATGTTTCTTGTAATGGAAAAACATGACTAGATCCAATGAGTACATTACCTTCTGCATGATTAAGAAATTATTTATATGCTCTTGTATTCCAACATACAGGACAGCCCATTCCCATTAACTTGGCTTTTATAGTGTATATCATTCCTCGCTTTGTGTTTTATAGTAAAAGGTTTAATACTTTTTGGATATTCATTGTGGCCATTAAATGGCTCCTCATACCTTGTTAGTCAGACTATCCCATTTAGGTAATTCCAATCTCTGTATGTCGCCATTTCGAAGCATAGAAAGACAAGGGATGGAATTCCATAAGGCTAACAGTCTAGTTCTATTTTTTAAAAGGGCTATCATTAGCAGGACTAATTTCCTTCAATTTTGCAAATGAACTCAACTTCTTCCATACATCCTCCCCTTTTATTGTGTTGGATGAAGCTTTGTTAGTATGGAGATGTTCATTTGCACTCAAAACCTTTGAAATCAATGTTCCCGGAAGCTTTCAGGGTGATGTGTGATCAATCATAATCGCTTTTAATTCTAGGGGAGCATCCACTATTTTCTGGAGCGGTTGTGCCAATTTAACAGAAACTGAATAATTTGTGACCCTCTTATCAAGTCTGCCACGAAGATCAACCTGTCTTAAGTTCCCCATTTTCACTAACACGTGTGATAATGGTATTGGAGGACTTCAGTAATGTGCGCTAAATCAGTTACATCTTTGACAACCACAATTACTTGATCCTTCATGTTAAATGTCGTTCTTTGAAGAGGGGGTACATTGGGTATGTGTGTATGCAGTCCTATTGAATTAGTTTTATATTTATTTCCTTTTGTGTTATTAGATTTTTGTGAGGTGGTTTTGTCCATCTCAATTTCCTGACACAAAATATCCATAGCATATGGTTCATAAGTAGCATGCACCTGTTCCTCGTACACCCCTACCCCTCTAGTCCAGTATCTGGGTTTATTTTATCGGTCAGTACCTTTAATTCTTTGAGCCGAAAGTCCTGTGCATCAGCAACAACCATGGGATCTTTATTCCAAATATCCAGAGGATTACAGGGATTAACCATTAAAGGCACATAGACACTGATTGGACCCCTATCATCCTAGCTGCTAATGATTTGACTCTTCTTGATCTTCAGCCAACATAGTACATAATTCAAACAAAGAATCAAGCTTAGCTGACATAGTGAGTAAAGTAGAGTATAAATTATGCTCGTTACCCATATGCTTCCCTACAGTTGCATTCAGGTATGGATTACTTGATTCTAAGACCATGTTGTGTTCCTTATCTTCTGATTCAGAAATTAAGCCAGTTAAATTGGGAGTCAGATACATTTGTCGGCTTTATAAAATCCATATCGGTATAGGATGGCCCCAATTAATTTCTTTTTAGATTGTTAAATACATTGATCTGTTATTGTCAATAGTAAATGTAGGCTATCACTCAAAGTTACTTTACTAGGTGTAGTCTTTGCTAAATCAATTTCAGTTCGTTCAATGTTGGTATTTGTTAGAGGGGTTTTGGGGCTGAAGAAATCCATAATAGGACAAACTAAATTAACAATATCATGCTTAATGCCCTCGCGTCCTGTCTACCCTTTTTTATTCTAGGGGCATTTTTCAAATTATCATGTTAGACCGGGGCTCCTCATCTTTTTACCCAATCGCAAGGTATCACTCCTCAAACCCATAGGTTTTTGTCTCTTTTGTAAAGTAATTCCAGAAATCCAAGACCCACAACTTAACTGCTTCCCACAACCTTGTAAAAATAAATATTAGGCAAATTAATCAGTGGGGCAGAAATAAAATAATATAATGTAATTATATCTACAAATATATAAGTAAAAACGGAGCTCAAAGGCACCCAGGCCCGCGGTTGCTCTGCTAAAAATGACAAACGGATTTTGTGCACACGTTTGTCTTTGAAAATAAAGACTTTGAACAATAAGTTTAAAATGCAGAGCCACAGCCTACCAATACACGAAAGGCGAGGTTCCAATCTCTCAGACGGAAAGCTGCGCCAACTGTGCTAGGGGAAACGTGGCACAAAAATAAAGATTTCAAGACGGGGCTCAAAGGCACCCAGACCCACAGTCGCTCTGCTTGAAATATCAAACACAATGAGTGCACACGTTAATTAGTCATTGTGAATGGTGAATTCAAACCGCGAGTTGCGAGATAACAATTGCAATTCCTTTACACATCAATGTCCAACTTCCCAATATAATAGACATTTGAATGGTTCAGGCCTCTGTAAACGGTTCCTTTCAACCCAAACTGCCAAATGCATTCATTTGTATGGCAGCTCTAGCTTTCCACTTTTCTCTCATTAGCCTGTAATGGAAGGCAGGCCTCCTTTCCTTTCAGCCTTGTCATTCACACACAGGGCACACTTAATCTTATTCTTCCTTTTTCTGGTAACACTGTTAAGTTATTTGGCAGTGTTGAAATGTCCATGCTGGCCTTTCGGTCTGCCAGTTAGTGTGCTTTCAAATTACAGGAAAGTATTTCTGCATTGGTAGGCCCCAGTCAGCCAGAAAGTTTCCTTTTGTGTTGGGGCTGAAACTACCCCACGGTGATCACCCCACACCCATTGCCGAGCCAAGTACCTGTATGTACCACTACTAGTTGTAGCTTTTTGTGCTCACTGACCTTGGTAAACTTCATAAATAAATGGTCTCTATGCTCCCAACCGAAATTGACAGAAAAATTGAATCCTAGGGTTCAGTGTTCGTTACTTGTGCTGGGAATCAAAGGGGCACTTTCTCGAGGTGATGTGAGTGGACTACAGTTTCCGGCATGTTAAGCAAACCTATATCTCCATCTCGCCAGGAACTGGATGTGTTGCCTGCAGGCTATCCATAGATGCCATAGATGCCATAGGTGCTGTCGACCCCTGTTCCTCTGAGAATAGGAGACTGAAAATCTATTGCACCTTCCTTTGGCCCATTAGATCTTGTTTTCATCCCAATTTAGAGGCTACGTAGTTTCACAAAGAGATGCTAATCATCGGAAGGTGTGTGAGTCACTACAAGCCAAGCAGAGCAATACAATCTTTGCATTCACCATGGGGGGTTTATTGATATGGGTAGGGCAGGCTTCTGTCCTCTGCCTCTGCAAGTTTATTGTTGCTGCCTGTTAATGATGTTAAATGTGAACACTGCTCTCTGAGGTGAGAGATTTGATATGCTCGTGCTGTATGTAGCGTCCCTTTCCCATCTGTGTCCCTGGCTGAGAGTCGTGGCAGAGTTCTGCTTTCTCCCTTCAACTTGCTCAATTTGGGAGGGCTTAAGCCCCTGCTAAGTAAGTGGGTGGCTCTGCCTGCACCTTGCATGCAAACCAGCAGAGGTGTGTGGGGCGGGGAGATTACAAAGCACCTTCACTTACTCAAGTCTATGCCAGCACCACTTTCCACTTGGGAATCGCTACTGGTCAGATCATTCTAAGAAGTAAAATGCACAACAAAAACGCCAGATTAGCAGAACCTAATGGCCTGTGTTCTTTTGCAATGTGTGCCATTTTAAAGCAGGCTCATTTTGAGTGTACTTCCCCAGTTCCATTGGAAATCCTACTACTCCAATGTAAGGTTGCTTCAGTGCTACGTTTCTATGATCAGTATGCTTTTTTGACTTACTCAGCTTTGCTTTTAAATTGCTTGCTCAGGCACGGTTGTGGTGGAGAATGGGATCTACAATAGGGTGGACGCTCTAAAGGGTCAGCAACCTCCAGCTATCCACATTTAGAACGCCCTTCAGAGTACCTAACCCCTTTTTTTGATAAGCCAATATTTCTTATTTCACACATTGGTAGTTGTGATGTCACTGTGTGTTAGACCATCACCATTGTCGTTATGCTCTTAAAAGAAGCATTTTAAAACTACGCTTTCATTACTTATTTGCTTTGAATTATAACGTGCACAACTGTACCCAAGTAAATGAGTAGGCGCCATTGACTTGTTTTACCTACCCTATCATAAGAAACTAACACATCACATCATGTAATAGAACAATACAGTAACCACGGCTGTAAGCCGATTGAGCATGTCTGAGATGTTTTACTATTTTTTTTTTGCAGGGAACCTTTCATCATTCTGTCGGGTGGCCTTTCATATGACACTGTAGGAAGAAGGCCATGTTTAACTGTTATGCACGGGAAGAGCACTGCTGTGTTAGAAATGGATTATTCTATTGTCGATTTCTTAACACTGTGTGAAACACCATACCCTAATGGTGAGTACTTTAAACCTGGTTTGTCTCGCATGAGTGTTTTCATACATCTGCACTGTGACAGGCTTTCAAGTGGCAAGACAATAGAGCACTTTATTGAACCGTAAACACGTATAGGATTGTTTCCTACTCATCCTTGCCTCCAGCTACCTTCATTTGAGTATGTAGATTGAGCAGCACATGTGAATCAGGACTAAATGTCATGATGCCAGAGACCCATCCTTCCTTACTCTCCACCATTTTCATTGTTGCCTTTCTCTCTTTACATTCATTGTATGCACGCACCTGCCTTTTTTAAATGCGCTCGGAGGGCCCCACCTCATGCTAACCCCCTCACCCCCACAGCCTCACAGCCACCCATCATGGCGACTGCTACACCCACAAACTTGTGCCTTGTGAACCTTGTTCTTCCACCATGAGTACCTGTGAGCCTAGTCCTGGACACCGCTATGCCTTGTTCTAAGTCACACAGCTGCTTAACCTAGATGTGCCCATTACATTCTGGTCTTCTATGCTTACCATATCCCTTTTCTTATTGTATTTCATTGCTTATTTGGTCATTCGAAATTCCAGTGTGTTTTCAGCTACTCTGCACGCCCATTTGGCATTGCATTTCTGTGCTTATTTGGTCATTTGAATCCCAAGTGTGTTTTCAACAACTCTGCACCCACATTTAGCATTGCATTTCTGTGCTTATTTGGTCATTCGATTCACCCCCATCTCTGGTACTCAAGTGTTTCTATTGCATCTGCTTTTCTCGCTTTCTTGGCTACTAGGCCGCCTGGTGAGTTTGTGTTCGTGCTGTGCAGTCTGTCCACTATCTTCCATCCTTACCTGGCCACCACTCCTATGGCACTCACCATCTTCCCTATCTATTCTAACTGCTATACTATCACCTATCCTCCCTCTCACGAAGTCTGGAAGGAAAAAGATTAATAAAGACATCCTAACCACTAATCCTGGCCTACCCATTGCAGGCACCTGCGTCAGTGCAACTTCCAGATTTTCACTGACATCCTCTTTTCTGTCCCCTCTCCAGATCTTTGGACTTCACATCTTATCTCCACTCTCCCTCCATTCATATATTCACCCATTAATGATATATGATATGATAATGGTGGCACTAGATGGGAAGTACTCTGGGGGGGGCTTCTCATCGTCCAGGTGCATCATTTACGTCTATCGCAATGGCACGATCATGGCTCAGGGTCCTACACCAAACCTCCTCCTCTTCAACCGGCACTTGATGTCCCTTATCAACCTCCTTCCCACACCTGCTAATCCTTTTTCCTCTCTCTCTGCGCCCCCCTCCTCTGACTGGTGTCCCACACCCCTGTACCCCTCCTCTGAAAAACTTCAAATGCAGTGACGTGCTGATCTAGCCACATTTAACGCTCGCTCTGCTATCAAACACTCTGCAGCCATCTGGCTCCTCCTTGAAGACATTGACCTCGATATCCTTGTGCTTACCGAGATGTGGTCCAATGCCAGCTCAGTCACTGTTTTTCACTCCCTTCTCCCTGATGGCTATAAGATCATATCCAATCCTCGCCCTAACCATGCTGGCGGTGGGGATTCCCTGATCTTCCATGAGTGGGTCCCTTCTTCCCTCATACCCGCCCAGCCATGCTCCTCCTTTGAGAGCCTGGTTGGCAAGTTGGTCATCTCTCCCACTTCCTCCCTGACCATTCCCACGATCTACAGGCCACCTGGCTCGATCACCCTCTTCCTCTCTGTATGGGCTGACTTAGCCTCCTCGCTCCTCACAAATACCGCGAACTCCTACTCTTGGGTGGCTTCAACATCCACCTAGACTCCTCAATCACGGCTTCCACTGTCTTCCTTGACCGCTGCACCTCGCTCTCTATTCTCCCCTCTGGTCCTACCCACTCGATGCCTTGATCCACACTGATCTTTTGCTCGCCTCCCCACTCGCCACCCCACTCTCCTGGTCAGACCACTCCCTCCACTCCCCTTGGTCATCTCTGTTGTCTGATCGCACCTCCCCAGCTCTGCCAACCTTGTTCACGGACATCCGCACAATATAACAAATGCCAGCTGCTGCCTTCGCATCCACCTTCATCCCCTCTATTCCTCCATTGCAGACTCTACCTCCGTCTTCGCTCTCGGCAACCTCCATCTTGCCATCACTAACACTTCAATGTTCTTGCCAAAATCATGAGGGTCCGGCTGAAACATGCCTCTAAGCATAACACCTGGTACGATTCTGAACTTGCAGCCCTAAAACGCAAGTGCACAGTTACGGAACGGAAGTAGCAGACTTCAGGCTCACCCTCTGACAAACTAGCCTTACCGACTCTCTATTCGTTCCAAGAAAAGGTCCCACATCCAGGCTCGCATCTCTGGGGCATCCAACAATACGGCTGAACTCTTTAAAATCTTAAAGGAACTAGCCAACCCATCTGCAGTCTCCACCTCACCTTTTCCCCACCCAGGTCCTCTGCAATGCATTGGCCACACGCTTCACTGCTAAAACTCAGGACATCCTGAGCACTCTTCCCTTGCCTCTCCCCTTTCCCCATCCTCCCGCCACCCATGACCTCTCAACCCCCCTCCGCATAGCTCTACTACTTCTCTCTTATCACATGTGATGAGGTCACTAGAGTTGTCAGCTCTATGATGGTCTCATCCAAACAGGCCTTCCCCTGTTCTTCCAGAACCATTAAGGACAACATCCGCTCTCTTGCCCATGAATTTTCTGATTTGTGTTTCGCTCCTTTGCTACTAGTTGTTTCCCCTTTTCCCTCAAGCATTCTCTTGTGTGCCCCCTCCTGAAAAAATCTTCTACCAACCCCTCATGTCCAACTAACTACCACCCCATCTCTATCATGCCCTTCCTTGGGGAATTCTTGGAGAAGCTGGTCTTGCCCAACTGACCCAGCACACTGAGCTTGCCGGTTGCCTACATGACCATCAATATGGATTCCGAGAATCCAGAGGCACGTAAACTGCTCTCCTGAACATCCGTGAAGAACTACTTGCAACCCTTGGTTCTAACTCTATAACTGTACTCATTCTACTTGCTCTCTCCTCTCCATTTCATACGGTCAACCACTCCATCCTCAAACGGGTCCATGATACCTTTGGTATCTCGGGGCGGGCACTGGAGTGGCTGGCCTCCTTCAATAACCGTCCCCCCACGTTATCCCGGGCTCTTTCTCCTCTCCCACCTCTATCTCCACCTGTGGTGTTCCCCAGGGCTCCAACATTTCTCCCTGGCTCTTCAACATCTATCTTTCTCCGCTTGCACAAGTAATTTCCACTTTCTCCCCTTACTTCCAGTATTATGCAGATGACACATAACTCTGATTCAAACTACCCTCTGATCCTCGCCTTACTTCCTCAATCATTCCTGACTGCCTATCTGCCATCCATTCCTGGTATGCCTTCAATGAACTCTGCCTCAACGCCAGCAAGACTGAGATCCTACCCATTGGGAACCCTGCTCCCTCTTTCTTCCCCTCACTCTGGCCACCCTTTATGGGCTCTCCCCCCTTCTCCTTCATCTTAAGCCAGAAACCTTGGAGTAATCTTCGACTCCTCTTTCCTTCCTCCCTCACATCCAGGACCTTGCCAAGAAGGCCCACTTTCAACTCTACCTCCTCAAAGGAATCCTTCCTTTCATCACTTTCCCTCAGAAGCTCAATGTCTCCAGAGCTCTGGTACTCACTTGGCTGAACTACTGCAACAGCCTCCTCCTCAATCTACCCTCTTCCTCTCTACGTCCCCTCCAGCTTTTCCAGAATAGGGGTAGAACCCACAGCAGCTCTCTGTGTCAAACACTTCTTTAAACTGCGAGCTGTTGGCTGATCTCGTTCCTCGGCTGGCTCCCTCCTCTGGAGCAGCCGCCTCCTTCCTCTCTGTCTTCAGCCAGATCTCCTCAAATTCCAGAAGCTCCTCAAGACTTCCCTTTTCACCTCCTCCTTCCCCCTCCCCCTCCTTTGCTAAATTCCACCGTCAATGCGATTGGGTACCAGGGCCTTTATTTGTCCCTCCAGGTCCTGGCCTTCCACCCCAATAGCCTCCAGCCTATGCCCAACCCTTTGTGCTCCAACTGGCCTGTTCTATCTCACAGGCCTGCACTTACTGTTTTGCCAGTTGACCACTCTTACCAAGTGATCTCTGCCAGGCACTTGTAACTGCTTTTATTCCTTATTCCCTAGCACGTCCCTTTGTGGCACTCCTAGCTGCTTACCCCGCCCCCACCCGAATCCCACACCCCCCCCTTTCTCACTCTGCACTTGCACGCTCTGTGTGCTCACAAGGCCTAGTAGGACTGTGTCTCCCTTTCTTCATTGTTATTATAATTGCCTTTCATTCCGATGTCCCCTGCCTGTTGCACTGTGGGCGCTTTGCAACACAATTTACTTGATGTATAAGCGCCTTGCAAATGCACAATAAAGTAAATAAATAATAAAATAAATAAAATAAACACATAGTTGAGCGCCTGATTATTTTCATTATGTAAGAGTGAACTTATTATGTTTTAATGAGGCTCTGAAAATGTCATATTGTGATATATTTTTATCACTTGCACCTCTTTTGTATAGTTTGTATTTATTGTTTGCGACTGTGCCTGGAAGTTGCTTGAGTGTCTTTGTGCACTTTAGGAAGGTTGAACAATCATGCAAGGAAGAATACTTTTTTGGTTTGAGGCACTTATATTAATTATTAGTAAATCCAGCTCTAGGCTGGTAATTGTCCTATTGGAAATAGGGGAATAATCTACAAAAATGAGTAGCTCTCTGATATTGTCGCGCATTGGACAGCACACAGGGTTCTTTGGGTGTTTTCAAACCTAATCTTAAAAACCTTCCTGCATGGTTGCCCTATAAAATATAGCTTTGTTAACCAAAACGTCCAACCCATTTTAAACAGTTTTTTACTCTCCAGGCTAATTCTAAACCTATAAAAGACATGTCTCCAATCTTGGCCAAAACATGAATCAACAACCATAACCTATCAATGTCTGGCCCTTATATTAAAAAATACAGCGGTTTCCTTGCAAACCTCCTCCAGAAAGTACTCCAAGTTCTGGCCCCAACATGGCCTTTCAGTTTTTCTTGTCACCCATCCACAGTCGTTTTCATTCTCTAGAAACCTCCACGGTCTGCCTTTGTTTTATCGAGACCGATCCGCTATCTTTCTTTTTCTTTTCCAAATATCTCAGTGCCCCTTTTTTCTCTAGACATCTGCACATTTCTTTTCTCATTCAGACTCCTCCACTGTCTCTTGGTTTCTTCTCAGCAGTGTTTTCTCATAGGCCAGGGCATTCGCTCCTTCCTCTGCCTTTGTGTTTTGGGATGGTGTCTTCCTTTCTCCCCTCCCTCTACCACACATACACTTGTTTCTTGTAGATTCAAAGACGATTTCTTCAGTCCCCTCAATCAGGGTCCTTGTTGGGCAGCTAATATTATTCTTATGACAGGGGTCTCTCCTTTTCAGGATTTTCTTCATCTCTGGGCCCTCTCGGAAGGGGTGTGGTTTCCGGTCTTCTGACTTTTTCCAGGTACCTGCAGTAGAACATGCTTGTGCACTCCACCTCCTTCACACCGTTTAGTCCTGGTGGGGAGGTCTCTTGATCTGGCCCATTTTCTACTTAATAACTGGCAGCAAGCAGGCTACCTCGGCGGAGGTAGTGGAAAGCTACTTTACCCACAGAGCCTTGGGTCTACTTCCTTCCTAATTTGCACTCCTAACTGGTCTTCTCCAGCTCCTTTTATAGACCTGGGATGGTGGGTGTATTTGTAAGCTAGCAAGGGAGTGTTATTTCGTTTGCCAGTTGTTAGTCATCTTTTATTAGCTCATTACCTGTTGGGGACTGGGTCTCTAGGACATGCATTCCTGTTGTGGTGATCTATGTTCTCGCATCCTCCATGAGTACAACATAATACCGTGTCTCCGCAGGGGTGATGAGGCCAGCGAATTCTGCTACGTCCACTCTGGAAAGCAGAGCAGGTAGCGACTGGACTACCCCAGTCTCCTGTGGCTAAGCCACCCTCATAACAGAGGATGGGGAGTGCCTCCTGGCACATAACCTTCACTTTAACTTTGTCTCCCTCTTTTGTTTTCTAATGGGAACCTACTCAAATAGTGTAGGTTACCCTTTACCTTGTTCCTTGATGTCCTTCCTCAATGATTATAGCTCTAAACCGAGGAGCCACTGCATCCCTATAGCGTTAGTCTTTGTGCTGAGCCAGCCTGGGAAATTGGGCCCTCATCTGTGACAAGGATACATTTTCTGCCTTCTAAATAAAAACATATGGCATCAATATGCATGGGCTTCAAGCTACATTGTGGTAAAGTTTTTTCCCCTCTTGCAATTACTTTAGAGAATCGGGTGTTTGTCATACAAAAATCTGTGATAACACAGACGACTATCGAAGCATCCTTTTTTAGTAGTCGGGCATTCACAATAAAGGTGAATTGCTTAGACATATATAGAGATATAGAAGGAAACCCAGTAGATACTGTATGAGCACTTGCTACTAGTGTCTGTTCCATCTATTCCGGGTTGGATAAGATTTTAGGTATAAGAAAATAGAACTTAAAAGGACAGGTCAGGGGTAAAGCATTTAACAATCAATATTTTTAATTATTTAAGACCTTCTTAAAACAAGTATTATATCATAAGACATCAATTCAAAACAAGGGTCATCAAAAGGAATTTTTATGACATATAGCCATTAAAGGGCTACCCTTCAGTAAGAGCATAGAAAAAAGGCAAGAAAGTATTTTAACAATTGATGTTGGTATTATAGCTCTGTTATTTTACAGAGACATCTAGTCTCTCGACATATTTCAGTTCCAAAATGTCATTTGTATAGAACTTTCATCAGGAGGGAAAAATTGTGCATTAAATTCCTATTCTGTGTCCAGCTTCAGTGAAGGTAAACAAACAAACACGACCTTGGGGAGGTTCTTGTGGGGGCGTACAATCCTTCTGTTGAATTGTGGTAGGAAACATGTGTTTACCTACTCTTTAGCTGTGGTGGGAGCTAGTTGGCCTTGCTGTGTTGGCGGTTGAAAATACCCCAGTGTGCCCCAGAGATAATTGACCTAGCGTGAGGCTGCCCGTCTTCAAATAACTGCCTGCATCAGTGCTGTGTGGCATTATGGTCCTCTGGTGGACCAAAGGGTTGTTTCATCTGGAGTATGGCAGAGGGAGACGGCGGAGTGCTCCAAGATTTAGGGGTCTACACCCTTAGTGGACGGTGGGAAGTTTTGGTTCCAATCTGCTACTGGCTGAGGTACTGCACCAATGATGAATACTGTTGAAAGCCTTGGTAACAGTGGAAGCCAATTGAGCTGGTCTAGAGCCATTCTGGTAGGAGCGTCTGACCCAGCTAGACGCGGATAGGTAGAGTAGCACAAACCCCAAGCTGGACTTTGTGCTTTTGTTGCCCTGAGGAGCCGTAAATAACAAGCGGTTTGCGGATTAAATGAGCAACCAAGGAGCAGACGGTTTTCTAGTGTAAAAATAAATAAATAAATTGCTTAGACAACCTTAACTTTTAAAACATTTCCTGTTTTTAATTCCTGCAAAGTTATATTCTGCGTTGGGGGAGATCTTAGGAGGGGGGGAACAAGGGGGCAGCTCTTAAACCTTTCAATTAAAGGAGCTGTTCTAGTAGAGAATGCAAGGATAAATCTTGGGTAATTTCAAGTTAGACTTTAAAAGGCCTTATGGTTCATTGTGCTGGTGCGAATGGGAGTATTTTGTTTACCCTCTACCTTTTTCTATGGGGGTTGGGTCAATCCTTTCGTACTGAAAACCCAAGACCTTTTACCTTCCTTTGGCCAAATGCCATTTACCAGAATTAGCAGTGAGACCTGCGGCTCGAAGGGCCCACAAGATGATTTATAGTTTTTGCATACAACTGGCCCAGGTTTTATTATGAATAAAATTGTTGTCCAGAAAGTGGACTAATAGTTTTGCAGGAATTATGTGCTTTAGGCTTTGAAAAAGGGTCGGGAGATACCTTCAGTTCAAAGTGAAGGACTGTGAATTGGAATAATCCTTCAGGGTTGCAAAATCGCACTTTTTCTCCATCTGCTTGGCCTAACAGAAACTACAAATATCTATCGGCCTGGTCTAACATGGAAAAGAACTTGATGGTTCCCAGTTTTTTCAGTTGATTAATACATGCAGAGCATGCAATAGGCATTGACGTTGTGCTGGCCTTCGCTCTTTGAAAATCAATACAGGACCTCAATGTTCCATTGGATTTTCTGACTAGCGCAATTGGCGATGATCACTGGTTCTTGGATGGTTCAATAACCTAATGTTTTGGAGCATTTTATTGTCTTCTCCTTAATAAACTCCTGTTGAGACAGTTGTTCTATAAGGTCTAAGATGCACTTGTTAACCCCGCAGGGTAACATTTTGCTGGAAAAACTCCTCAAAATCTTCCAGGATTTGGCGAAAAGACATCAAGACGTTGGTCCAATAAATCATACAGGACTTGTTGTTCTTCCTGCAGAGATGGAACTGCCATCGTGGATACCCATTTAGGACTTAGGATGTCCCCTTCCGGCGCATGCACCTCCAAAATTCTTGGAGCTTTTTGAGTATCTTCTGGGTTTTTAATGATGTGTTCCTTGCCTGTTTTATGGGCGGTTTTTATTTTGGGGCCTCTTCTGGTTTGAGTGCAATGATCGTTCAGATCTGCATTATAGGAAGTGGGTGAGTTTGGAAGTATAGCTAATTGAGTAGGTGAGCATCGATGGTTATTGATAAAGAGTGGGTATGCTCCTTGGAGGGTATGAGGAAACTGCTAGTTGAATCTTTGTGCAGTTTCTATGGTGGGAGAACTGTGGCAATGCATCTGTGCTTTTTTTGTGGGTGGAGGGAGTATATAAGGGGCTATTGCTGTATGGTGAGGATATAGATTTGAGGGCCTAGTGGGGTTGTACCTGTTAAATAAAGAATGGGAAGGCTTTCATTACAAGAGCAATAACACTGTCTGATATGTAGTTATTGGTAATCCTTCATGAGATTATGGCTAATGCAGTCTGATGGTCTTTGTTGCTAATACTGAATAACAATATTGATAATCTTGCTTCATGGTCATTATTGCAGATACCAGCCTGGTCCATATTGCTTGCTAATCACTTGCCTGCTGTCATCAATGCTGATCAGTTGTCAATTTGTAAATTCAACTTAATGATCCTTTATGCTAATTGTTCTTGCTAATACAGACTGATATCATTATTGTTCTATAAGAGGCAGTAACATATATCTTATTGGTCAATTCCTTTGAGAAAAATGTGCTTTGAATACAATGTTTGGGTCCAATTCAAAAGGAATATTGTTAGAGAAATGTCCTTAAACTGTCTTATAAAGTGTAATGATTGCTTAATTTGTGACCCCATACTTGATCTCAAAGTGAAACATATGTTATTGTGATCTGTGGTTTGTGGGAAATGTTATGCTTGGTGGAATATTTTGCAGAGTTAGTCATGTGAGCGATGGATTCATCATAGTTGTTCCTCAAGCTCGCCTATGGGCCTAAGTATCCTGGGTCAACTGGGCTAAATTATCCACCTGATCCACCACTTTGGTCTTTCCAGCTGCCTTGGAGCTTATTGTTGTATCTTGTATTTGTATTTATTTGAAGAACAGGAATGTCAATTTTTGGACTGAAATGACATCCAATAACATGTTTACAGATGGTGGAAGCATTCCCAAAAAGGGCACTGTGGTAAGTCAAACGTAGAAGTCAGTCCTGTGTCCGAAGCCTATATTCACCTACCACAATCTTAATGCTATCAAAAAGAAAGAAACAAAGAAACAGAAAAGGTTCCTAAGCTTGGCTTAGTCTGGGGTTACATCACCCAAGGAATGTTGAGTGAAGGCAGGTTTTCTGACACACCCATTTCCTCTGCAAAGCATTCAATGGGATTTCCAAAAATGTTTCAATTTTCCTTGCTCAAGCAAACATAATGTCTTTCTCAAATGTCCACATCCCGTCTCCTGGGATGTAGTCATTTGACCTGTGAAGGCCAGTATTAACAGCCACAACCAAGTTTGTCTGTGGAGCCTCCTGGCTTATCTTTCTCCTCAGCCATAAGTTGGCTACCGATCGATACAGACCTGATCTCAGCCCTGAGTGGGCAACTGGCTCTTCCAGTCCTATCTGGTTGCTCTGTTTCCCACCTCATTAGGTATTATCACTCTCAGCCCCGACTGGGCCATGGGCTTCTTGAGCCCGGAGTGCTTGGTTTTTCACACCCTCTAGTGGGGTATTTGGGCTTTCTGCCCCAATGGGGGTACAGGCTTTATTGAGCCATTTCTGGTGGCGGAACGCCCTCCAGCCAACCCCTGTGTGTTGCCACATATCTTGTCTCCAACAGCAGGGTTTGTGGATGGAGGCAGACTCTGCGGACCATGCAGCTCGGCACTCTCAACTCCTTGGTGATCTGCGCGGTCAGCGTCACTGCCTCTCGTCTCCCTGCTTGGGAGTTTCGTTCTGATGCTCTGGATTGTCAGAACTTTTCTACGAGTTTGCATCCTCTATTGGTGGCTGCTGCCGTGTAGGGTTTCTTCCTTCCTCTGAGAAGCCGCGTTCTACTTGCTGCCTTCGGTCTCCTCACACCATGCTGACTGCTCGTCTCTCAGCTCCTCCTCTGCACGGCTACGAGTGGGAGCACGTTTAACACTCGCCAGGTGCTTTTCTCATTCCACTGAGGGTCGCTTGTTTTTAGGTGCTTCCCCAGAACGCAAGGCGTGATTCCATTGATCCTGTTTTACACGATAAGGCAGTAATTAATATATGTCAGAAACATAGCCATCCACATTAAAAGGGCCTTATGTCTGATTGCCCTGTGTCTGATTGCCCTGTTCAACTTCCATATAACCAATAAACATGTCAGACTTTGGAGTAGGGGTAGGTAGGATGGGGTCTGTACTTGAGCATTCCTTGTCCCCAAAGGGGGACGGGGTCCCACCCAGTGGAATCCCACTTGCCCTGTCCCGTGGGAAGAGTGTTGTATAATGGGCTCACATCCCAAGTCCAAGAGGGGGTGACTGCCCCTTGGGGAGAAGGGATGAAATCCCTAGATTCATCACAGTACCTCTACAGTAGCTCAAAGATGAGACCAAGCAGTGGTCGGGGTGATTAGGAGCGGTTGGTGGCTCTGCTTCTCTACATTTTCATTTGGGAATCCACCATTCCGATACATTTATTTTACAAAGAAACTGTTACAGAATTTTTATTTTAAATAGGCAGTCAGAACAAACTCTCTCCGGCAGCATTTCTCTGTGTTTATCGGCGAGGCTTTCTTGAAGACCATGCATTCTACAGTGTGCAGTGACACTACACATGCCAACACAACTGCACAGAAGTTACCAGGACCGGCCCATTTACTGAGCATGTAGAGCAGGCAGCAACAGAGCATAAGACGACTGGAGAGACACAGCGGTAACAGACTCCAGCTCTCGCTTTAAACCAAGCAGTTATCTGAAAGTCTGGTATGCACACAAAAAATTGAATTTTATAAAGTGGAAATGGTTATTTTGATTTTGGTCACCAACTAGAGCCATCTGCGGGCTTGCAGATGTAAACTCATAGCACCCAAACATTAACACCAATTGCAAAAACTCAGTGTATTCATAACTGACAGAGCTGGGCTTTTAATTATGTTATATTGATTAATGTACCGGGCACTGTTACAATTTGCATGGTCTCCGGTGCTCAAATGGAGAGAAATTAGGTGGGTATGTTAGTGAGGGAAGAGAGATAGGCTAGACGTTGTGCTATGCTTGCCGAACCAAGAGAAACTGGCATTTGTGCATGTCTGCGTTCTCAGTGTGTTTGAATTGTGTGCACAGGGCTTGTTGTGTCTAGAGGGGTAACGTGTCTGAGTTGTTTGTTGTTTGCAGTGGTTTGTTCTTGTGGCTGAGGTGTGGCTTGAGCGTTTGGGTTTAGTATTGACTTGCCCTTGTCCATGTGTGGTATGTGGTAGAGGAGCAAGGAGCAGGGGGCTGGTTAGTAGTTAGTGGTGGTTTTATTGTTGGATCCTGGATCTCTACTATTCCATGATTGCCTTGTGTGCGGGGGTGATTTATGGGAGGTTCCCGTTTTTATGTTGATCTCTGTGAATTGATTAGCCAGGTTTTCTGAAGGTTAGGGGATCTATCATTCTTAATTCCTTCGGTAAAAAGTGCCATACTTTGTTTATTAAATGGGAGAAGGCTGTTCCTCCAAATTTTATTTTCTCGTAGTGTTTGTTTTCGATTGACGTCGTTGCTCGATCTTAGGTTTCTTCCTGGTTGGTATCGGTTGATTTTGGCTTGGGGAAAATCGGCTTGTTGTTCATGTCGCGATTTGTGCGTGATGCAGAGGGCTTTGAAGCTAATGTGTTTTTTTACTGGAAACCAGTGAAGGCTTTTCAGGGCTCGTGTGATCTGGTCCTTTCTGTTTAGTCTCAGGAGTAGTCTTGCTGCAGTATTTTGGATGCTTGGATTTGTTTTCGGGAGGTGTTCTGTTATTCCAATGTACAGGCTGTTAGTTTAGTCTATTCTCGATAATGATAATACCAGGGAGATGATTGCAACAGTTCTGTGTGAGAAGTTGATGTAGGGGAGTTTCCCTCTGAAAAAAATCACAAAAGGTGGACGCATTTCTTTGCTATTGCGTTAGCTTGTGGTTCTAGTGAGTGTCAGTTGTCCATGAGTAGTTCCAGGTTTTTATCATGATGGATGCCTCCAGTTGGGTTCCCATGCATGGAGGCCAGCTCATGTGTCTGTGTTGCATTATTCTCTGGGGGTAGGGAAATCATGATTTCTGTTTTTTTGTAGGTTTATTTTGAGATTGTTGATTGTCAGGTGTAATTGTCCATGAGGCATTTGTTGAGGCTGTTGTCTGGGTCCTAAGTTGGAGTTATCTTGAAGATGAGTTGGCTATCATCTGCATAGTTGTCGGAGGTCAATCCATGGGTTTGAAAGAGTTTCATTGGGGGGGGGACATGTAGATGTTGAAGAGAAGTGACGAGAGCCTGGATCCTTGTGGTATGCTACAGTCGATGATTTTGGCGTCGGATGTAAATGATGGTAGCTATATTTCCGTTAATATGTTTGGCGAGGAAGGATTTTAGCCAATGCAGAGCAGATTCTTTTAAGGCTGCATTCTTCCAGTCTCTCTATTAGGGTAGTATGTCAGATTGTATTGAATGCGGCTGATATGTCTAGTAGTATGAGGGCTGATCGGGTGCTGTTGTCTGCGTTTATTTTGAGGTAGCCTCGTATGGTTAGTAGTTCTGATTCAGTTCCTTTCATAGGTCTCAAGCCGACTTGGGAGTGGTAGATTGTTCCGTTGCTTTCTACATGGTTGAATAGTATTTTGTAGGTGTGGTTTTCAAGTAGTATCACTGGGTATGGTAGGTTTGATATAGGTCTTTAGTTGGTGGGATCTTCCACATTTCCTGTTCATTTTTTAGGAGGGGCTTGATTTGTATTTGTTTATTTATAACGCGCAGCATCCGGCCCAGGGGCATCAGGGCGCAGCTTGAAGCAAAATATACATATCTTATATACATACATAGTTATGTACAAGAGTAGTGAAACAACAATAGAAATATACATAATTTGCAGAGAAACTGATTTGTATGCTGATTTGAATGTTTTGGGTAATATTCCGCCATTTAGCTACAGATGCATAAGTAGCCGGAAGCATGATGCTTGTTCTCTGTGGTTGAGGATTTTTTTGAAAACGCCTGGTGGGTATGGGTCAATGGAGGTCAGGAGAGGTTGGTGTCTTTAATTTGTTTTTGGAAGGTTTCTTCGTTTATAGATTTGAATCGGTTAAGTGTTGTGGTGGTTGGTGGTGCTCTGGTTTCTGGAGTTTACGTATTTGTTTATCATTGGGCGGCTTAAGTCGATCTGTTGAATTTTTTTTTCTTTTTTTGTTCTCAGGTGGTTTGTGATGAAGTTGTATAGTGATTGATGGTTTTGTTGCATGATGTTGGATTTTTTATTTCTTTTATTTGTAAATTTAAAGTTATTTTTGTGAGTTTGTTGCTGGTTGGATTCTGGTGGCGTAGTATGCTTTATTTTTGTTGTTGCTTTTAGGACTGCTGATTTGTAAATTCTGAAGTGTCGTCGGAATTTTTATCCGATTGGTTGTAATGGTTTCTCCCTTGTTTTTCCAGTTTGTGGTTTTTTTTTTCAAGTTCCCTCCGTTCTTCTGTGAACCATCTTGCTGCCATTTTCTTTTTGCAGTGGCTTTGAAGAGTTTTACAGGTGCAAGTTGGTCAAGGGCCTTTGTGATCCAGATTTTATTCTGCTGAGTCTGGAGTCATTCTGTTTGGTTTGGAGAGGGTTTGGTTTGGTTGATTCCATTAGCTCCGTTAGGTTTTCCAGGTCAAGACTCCCCCAGATTCTTTTGTTAGAAGCATCGAGTGTACCGTTTGCGGGGATTATCTGGTTTGGGATTTTGACATTGAATGGGATCAAATGGTGAGTA
Source organism: Ambystoma mexicanum (assembly GCF_040938575.1). Lineage (NCBI taxonomy): Eukaryota > Metazoa > Chordata > Amphibia > Caudata > Ambystomatidae > Ambystoma > Ambystoma mexicanum. The sequence goes on from NC_090927.1 coordinate 1,186,941,110, forward strand.
CTGTATATGATCAGTATCGGTGGGATGGTGGTCGACAGTCCATCTCTGCAGACAATTGTGTCTTACGGTGTGTCCAGGAAAGTGGGTGGGTCAGTGTTCTATTAGTTTGAAGTTGATGCTTTCCAGTAGTGTGCGGAGAGAGTATATTGTGGTTTTGTTTTCTTTTTCTTACCTGACGTTGAAGTCCCCCAGAACAACTGTTATCGTGATAAGTAGAGAGGTAGGTGATGGCATCTGTTAGCTTTGCTGCAAAGTTGGGGTTGTAGGATGGTGGTCTGTAGATCAGGAGGAACAGTAGGTTAGCTTGGTGGTCGAGCTTGATGTTGATTAAGAGTGATTCACAGTCTTCAATGTCGATTTGGGGGGAGCAGTGTAGTGCACATGTGATGTTTGTGCGCTAAAGTGATTCCACCTCCTCTCTTGTTTTCTCTGTTGGAGTGCATTAGTTTGAAGTTGTCTGGTATGGCTTAGTGGGTGATTGTTTTTTAAATTAAACGGTAACCATGTTTCTATGAAGAAGAGTGTGTATGTGCCGCTTTCACTTAGGAGGCCGTACATTTCTGTTTTGTCTTTGCCCATGGATCTTAAATTGCGTAGGCTGCAGTGCATGGTGTGTGCGCTTTACCTTGTTTCTTGTTGCATATCCTTTTTTGCGTTTTGCTCAGAGTGATGTTTGTCGTGCTTTCTTTTCCTGAGGTTCTGTCCTGGATGAGGCTATTTGCTGGTTGTGGAGTTAGGGCCTCTGTCTCTTCACTGAGGAGTTCATTTAAATTGAGGGATGGATTTCTTTTTCCTTTGTTCTAGTTCATAGGAGTGGGTTGTTTGTAAGTGTGGTCTTGTATCCAGTCTTTGTTTATGTAGGGGGTGTGGATGGTTGGTGATTGTAGCTTAGCTCTGAATTGTTTAGGGTCTTAACAAAAATATCTTTAGGGCTGTTGGGTTCTGATAGTTGTGGATTTTCGATTTAGTCTGTTGAAGGCCAGGTTTGTTTTGGGTAGTTACTTGGAGGTTGTTTGTGGGTTGTTTTCCATTGAGGTAGGATCGTAGGTGGAGTGTTAGTGGGAGATGAATTCTCTTTTTCTTCTTATCTTGGTCCGTGTCCTTAGTCTGTTCAGTGGTGATTGGTCAAGATGTGGGAATTTTGTGAATTCTGGTAGTAGTTTACCGTTCCATGGGGGTGCGATTACCTTCCCGTTTTTGTTATCCCCTCTTTTTTCTTTGTCCTCCTTGTATCGTGGCATGTTTGTGGTCTGGCTGTCTTGGTCTTGCATTTGGGGTTGTGGTATATTCCAGTGGCTGGTGCTGTCCTTGGTGGCTTTCTTTCCTGAGTTAAGTAATAAGTTGCCCTGGTTGTCGGTCTCACTTTTTGATTTGGGCTTGGATTGCGGTAGATTCCTGGGTTGGTCGCTCTCACAGACTGTTTAAATTGATGCGCTCCGACCCATTGTGGCGTTTGGTTCGCTGTGGTTGTTGTATTGTGCCTCTGTTTGGGATTTGGGCTTTTGTTGTATATTCCAGGGGCAAATGCCTTCCTGGGTTGGTTACTTTCCTGGTCTCGGATTCAGGCCTCCAGTTAAGGTGCGTATAGGCCTTTTTATCCACAGGAATCTTGTCAGTACAGCCCTTTTTAATTCTTCCTTGCGTACCACTTAAACGGGCTATTTATGGCAGCACCCCCATAAATCATGGAGCTCACTGGTGACAGCCTGACCAGCAGCAGCTTGCAAATCAACACTTTACTTTAACAATCCACACAGTTCCTTGAAAGAAGCAACTGGGATGAGCCCTGGTCTGTTTAATTTGTTTAACACTCATCATTAATGATTCTATCAAGATAATACTTTCTGAGTAATGTAAACAGGAATTTGTGTTTTGTTCACTTTGTTTACGGCCTGCATTTTGTAAGATAGTGTTATTAAAGCATCTTGAATCGTGAACATGCTTTTCATGTTGCTTTAGGAGGGATCTGCGTGATTTATGCGCTGCTGATTTTCCTGCGACGGAAATGTTCGCATGGGAAATGTACTTATTACAAAATGTTCGTACATTTCCCATGCAAACATTTCCATTACAAATCATGCAGATTTCCTCACTCACACCCTCACTCCCTACTTGCCTTTCCTGACGAGCTGTGTCCCTGCAGCGCCGGTTCCCTTTCACCTCTGATGCCGCAGGGAACTTTTTTTTTTACTTTCACTTTTGCTCGGGTGAGCAAAAGGGGGTGCCCCCCCGCATCCCCTGCCCGCTATACTATACAGTATAGTGAGTGGGGTGTTGCGGGGGACACCCCCGCGGCCCCTGGATTTATTTATTTGTAATTGTTTATTTATTTTCATTTTTTTTTTGGCTAGGGTGAGCTGCAGGGGTGCCCCCCCCCCGCACTATACTATTATAGTGAGTGGGTGTTGCGGGTGACACCCTCGCAGCCCCCTGCTTTTTATTTTTCTGGCAGGGGGTTAGCGGGTGTCCCCTGCAGGCGCTCACTGTAATGAGCGGAGTGTTGCCCCCCAGCCCCATACCGACCCCGCCGAAACACCTAAACACCTAACACAAAAAGTTTGACCTTTTGGTAGTTAGAACTTTTTGTGGTGGGTGTTTTAGGTCTTTTGGTGGGGTCTGTAATTTTAACTGACATTTCGTCCTATTCCGCTTTAGGACACAGATAGTATTGTGTAAATTGAAAATTGTCTTAAGCAAGGGCTGCATTTCTGCTTCCTTTTCCTCAGTCTTAATCTGCTTTAATAGAGGCTGCGCGTTTGCAGCAGCTTGGGCATTTCATACTTTGTTGTCCTTTCATCACAGAAGCACATCAATTGCATTCAATAGCTCAGGGTTCTTGATCTCTTGAGGTTTTTAGGAGAGCATCCCAGCAAGCAGTTGTTTGGCGTTTGTGAGAAGGAAAAACTGTTTTGCTGATCTATATAAAGATGTGGGGGTTCTTAAGATTGCATGCGTTCCCGTGCATGAAAGGGCAGTATAAATACATTGTTTTCTTAGAGAGCGACAAATAGTTAGGCATGTGGTCTGAACTTTAACTCCCTTTGTGACCACCCACCACAAGCAGGTATAATGGCTACAGGTAGAAGCAGTGGTGTTACATATTTTCACCGGCACAATTTGTACCGGTACCTCAACAGGCCTGCTTATATTCAGGCAAAGTAGCCTAATTTATCCACAGAGCTGTTATAAGCATGTCATGACCCAATGCCAAATATTCACAGCAGGGCTGATTGCATAATGCCCACATTTCTTAGCAGGACTGCTGTGTTTTGGGACAGTACCTGAATTTCTTAACATAGCTGCTGTTAAGAAAGCAGAAACATATGTTAGCATTTTCTGCGGTGAGCTAAAGTACTGAGAAAGAACAGTGTCTAAGCTCTTTCCAGCGACAGTGTTAGAAGATGGCAGTGCTGTCAAATACTTCAATCCCTTCAACTGTGTCTTGCGCTTATTGAGAATTCTGCTTCTCGCATATCCGAATACTGAGTCCCACTGCCAGAAATCTAGCACATTTCAAAGCCTCATTATGAATCTCCTGACTGACTAATGTAGGATAGTCCAAACCGGCTTAGAGCTTTTGTCATGCCATTTATGTCTGGCAGGCCTCGCATGGAACTGCCAGTGCCCTAACCATATGTGCCTTTCAGTGTCAACCAGACCGAAACACGGGTCTGGGGTGCTGTTGGTACTCTTGTTCAGAGGAGAATTGCTTAACATTTCGGTGCTGGACTGCACTAGGACAGGACAAAGACTGATATATTTTAGATATTTCTCCTTTGTGAAAGATAGTGAGCTAAAGACGTTGGATAAGTCTCTCGTAACTGGGACTAATGTCCGGCAGAGGGACTCCCAGGAACCCCCTTGGTTTTTGCATATTTAAGTAACTTTGGGTCTCACCCTAAGTTACTAGGGGAATCCAGACGTGCCTTGCTCACTATTCTTAGAGAGGCACAGCTCCACCTTACTGATGAGGTCCAACCAGACCAAAACGCGCGCCTGGGGTTGCTGTTGGTATTTTTGTTCAGAGAAGAATTGCTTAGCATTTCGGTGCTGGACTGCCCTAGGGCAGGACAAAGACTGATATGTTTTATATATTTTTTCTCTGTGAAAGATAGTGAGCTAAAGACTCTGCATACGTCTCACGTAACCTGAACTAATGTCCAGCAGATGGACTCCGAGGACCTCCCTTTTTTTTCACTGTCTACAGCCTCTTGAGAAATATAGATCAGTGGGTCAATAACCCTGCTGTAGATATTATTGTGTAACCAACTAGTTCACATCCTGTTGATAGGTGAGTTAATATGCATTTAAGATGAAGGTAACATTCAATTGTAACAGTTGACTTACCTTTCGACTTATCAAAAGGACTACTAAATGTTCAGTAATTCAGAACACGCACCTTTCATCCGGGATGCTCTACTTGTAATGGTTCAGAACACACACCTCATCGGGCTGCTATACCTATAATGGCTCAGACATAGAACACACACATCCCACGAGGACCACTATACTTGTAATGGGTCAGAACAGACACATCTCAGTTGGGCTGCTATACTTGTAATGGCTCAGAACACACAGCTCGTATGGGCTCTTATATTTGTAATGGCATACAGTGTTGGTAAAGCATCTGCATTCAAGCAAGTGCTGCATCTGGTCAGACAAAACTCTAACTCTATCATTCCCAGGCTAATAGCCAAATGAAGGTTTGAACACCTCTAAAAAGGAGCACCCAATGGTAAAGCTGCACTAGATTTTTAAATAGAAAAAGCATTTTCAGTTTTTGGGATATTTATTGGTGCTATGTAAAAAGACAAACAGAAAAACAGGAGAGGAAGAGCAACTCTGAACCTAAGCAATACAGGAGAACAAAGGTGTTGCAATGGAACAGGGAACATACTAAATAATCCAAAACAGGAATTTGAGCAAAAGGAAGAGAGGGCAATGAGCTACATGATAGGGCAACAAAGAGTGAGAAGGGAAACATAGTTAATAATAGAACAGACACACAATACGAGTGAGGGATAGAAGCAGAGCAAAGGAGACATTGAGACGGTAAAATAAAAATAGATCAACAGCAGGTGGGGAGAGATGGAAATCAAAAAGCAAGATTTAAGAAGGGCAGGCCAATAACATAAGAGACGGTGCAAGAAAGATAATCAAAAAGAGTGGCAACCACTACTGAGAAAATGAAAAAACAGATATAGCCATAATGACATGAGTGAGGAAGGCAAGTTTTATCAACTGATAGAGCGAGCTATAGGAGGGAAACGGCAACAATAGAATTCAGAGATGGGAGAGGCAGAGTGACTGAGAAACAGACCGCAAAACGTGGCATCGCAGTACTTAAGGGTGAGAGACAGGGGAACAGAGTAACAAAGGGAAGGAGAGATGGAGCAAAAACATGGAGTGGCTGTCAAGCAGGTAGTGCCAAGCAGCAACAGTAGGCCCGAGAGGCAGAGAATTGATGCTGGTAGTGTGTGGGACTTGATTTATGAATCACCTGATGTAACTAGATGGCATCTGTTGTAGCTCTTAACTGAATTTGTGCCCAAGTATCATGAAGATGAAGCTGGGTAGTATGTATCTACACGTTTCTTGTGTGGGGGAAATGTTTTCAACAAGTGCAATGAATGATTTAGAACCCTTTTTGAAATACAGCTGTTTTGTCACTGTTTTCGAACAAAGTTTAAATTTTACACACAAATTTGATAGTTGTCAGACACTTTTTACTCTCTTGCGAATGAGGAAACTCATTTTACTCTCTTGAAATTGGATTTACTCTCTAATTCTAAAAATTGGGAATAAAATAATCTGACTCCAAAATCCTATCTGGAACACTGTTTGGATTACATAATTTAGCTTCAGCACGTGGTGGTAATTGCCTCGCTGTGGTTGTTCTATTGTCTCAGTTTTGGATTTTTGTTGGAATGTATATATATATTCCTGGGGCGGGGTGCCCTCCTGGTTTGGTCACTTCTCTGATTTCGGGCTATATCAGTGTGCTCCTGTACACTGTGGTGTCTCTTTCTCTGTCATTGTTTTATTGTGCCTCTGGTTTGGATTTCCGATAGATTTTCATTACATTCCAGGGCAGGTGCCTTTCCTGAGTTGGTTGCTTTCCTGTCCTCGTGTTAAGTCGGTGTGTTCCTGTGTTCCTACACAGAGTAGCATCTCTGTGTTTATTATATTGTGCCTCTATTTTGGATTCGGGTTAAAAGTGTGTGTATATATGTATATGTAAAACCGAAAACCCCCAGAATTCACCAGTTATGGTAAGCTAAGCAACCATAACTCGCGCCACCACCATGCACTGCTAAGACTAACATCCAGGACATCAAAGATGACATCACAAATGTCATTGATGACATCACATGTGAAATTTATTTTGATGAAAAGTCCCTACAAGGGGTTGTGTTTTATAATGTTGGTAACAAGATATCAGGGGTGATTGTGTAATGTTAAACATGTAATAACTAGCTAACAATTCAAGACTATCACACACTTGTGCTAGTACAAACAATACATATGAAGACCCACAATGCATACACATCAGAGACACATAAAGGGAAAGTAAAGTAAGGAAGAAAGAAACAGCATCAGAACATTTTAATAGCATTAAAGTTTATTTTCATGTATACAAATAAATTGTGTTTGAGGTCTGCCTATTGCCCCATGTACATGCACCATGAGCTGAGACCAAACCCTAAGGAAAGTACTTTCAGAGAATATGATAAAGTTAACGTCTAGATATCCAGAACCTTTTGATTTTTAATATTGTGACTGTGCATGAACAAAACCATCTGGCCTAGATATGTCAGTGAACAAAAACAAGTGGCCCGGATATGTGATGTCTTCATTGACATTTGTGATGTCATCTTTGATGTCCTGGGTGTTAGTCTTAGCAGTGCATGGTGGTGGCGTGAGTTATGGTTGCTTAGCTTACCATAACCAGCGAATTTCTGGGGGGTTTTGGTTTTAATGTTTTTTTCAGTGAATTTAATGGGTTTGTATTGGTGCAACTTACCCATAACATCTCTTTGACAAGAGAATTCCATGCTATTTTCCTCCAACTTACTAATATTATACTTACCCCAATATAGCAACCTTTTTGTCCAATTTATGTTTCAACTTAAAACTCTGCCATTTCCCACCTATAAGCATCATTTTTAACACTTATATACTTTTTCCACTGTTTTTGTTTCCGTCATGTCCACGAACGTCTGATGTCATTTTGGAACTTTCCTGACAGTGCCACGTGACCATGCGCTTGCACGCGGCATGATGACTTGTCCATGAATGCGCTTGCACTTCGCATTCGGGTCCTTGCTTCGAGGAGAGTTTGGAACTACATTTTATACTGATCTTGGAACTTTAAAGCTCAAAATGTACCCTGGCACAGCTCCTACACCTATTCTTATTCATTATCAATGAAAAATCTAGTACAACGCACATACTTGGAAGAATATTAGCAAAACTGCTATTTATCTTAATAATGGCATCCGTTATTGCCATCTCTCCTCCCCAAGAGCCACCACCAGCTGGAGGATCCACACAACAAAAACGCAGTATTTCCAAAGACCATGAAGAGGACCAAGAAGATGAGGTAGAGGAAGTGGTTACCTCTACCACCCAGAGAGAATCATGGGCGTGGCATTTCTTTACCACTTTTGGGAATGTACCAAAGGCTAAAGCTACAAAAGTGAAATGCACTGAGTGCTCAGTCTCGGACTACCTGGACATTACTCCTACGGGACCACCTCCATGCGCCGCCACACCAAATCCAACTACCGCAATGCTCTCAGAAAGATTGTTCCTTTGTTAGCAAGTAGTAGGCTGTCTTCCTCCACATCATCTTCCTCAACCAATGCTTAAATCCCACCAGCTACCTTGCATGCAATAAAAGAGGCTGTTGATCCATATCTTTGGAAGACAACAGTTCTCTGTATATATTGCAACACACCACTCTGCATTTGAAGCTGTAATAAAGGAACATGAGAAACACTGCCCACTACCTTAGAAGTAACACACACGCAACATCTTTCCCTGTATACCTGCCCCTCCATATTAGTGCTTGGTTCCTCTTCCCTCATTTCCCTCCTCACCTTTTTAAAACAACAAAAGAAATGTTCCTTTATGAACCCCCTTTTACAGTTAGAAAATAGGACTAAAACAAATCTTAGACTCCATCTACTTTACATTTCTCTGTAAAGTACATAAACTCAATATGTTTTTCCAGCATTTCTATTAGCATTTTGTATTATGCTAATGGGAAAAATGTGACGTTCATCCCCCGTTCCAGGGACCGGAGCAGGGGATAACGGCTCGGCAGCCCGCCCAAGTTATCGGCCCAAGCTAAGTGTCTGTGAGCACCCTGATACTGCAGGCTTCAGTGCGTTATGAATAAATAAATGAGGGCGCCGGACCATTATCCTCCATTGCTGTCCCTGCAATGGGGGATAAAGGCCATTAGCACTCCTGGTTCCCAAAGCGGGAACCCGGGGAGTGGGGAGGGGAATTGAAAATAGATTTTTCTACCTACAGCAGGATGCCTGTGGCGTCCCGCTATATAAAGGAAAATCCTTTTCCAAGATGGCCATCATGGAAAGAGAAGGTGGGGCTCCGTACAGAGCCCCTCTTCCCTTTTGATGGCAGCCTGCAGAAGGCAAAGTAAAAACCCTATCACCATATTACCACAAGCACATTTGCTTTACCTTTCAAACCTATCCTACGTTCGAATAACTTTACCACATAGCCGGTTCCAGGTGGAAATGGCCGTTTTAACACCATGTCTCCAGGATGGTGTCTGGCATGGATTCACATGCTCATGAATATTTCCCGTCGTCAGGCTGGGAATCCTTGGTAAAGAAAAAATCAGTTTGTTTCGTTTCTGAACTGTCTTTCTACTACTAACCAATCACTGGTCTCTGGGTCATACTGCCCCCAGCCAATGCCTGCCTCTACCTAAGCCCCTCCAATGGCAGCCATCTTGAGATTTTTACCGCACGTTCAAGTGTTGGGAGTCCTCGTGCTATAGCTCTCGAGCTTTTACTGCGTTTTGCCTTTTTCCTAAGAGCTTTCTTGTATTTTTCGGTCAATTCGAGCCTCAAGCTCACTGATTCTTCTTCCGATCAATGGGGACCCGTTTCGGAATTTTTCTACTCCCCTCAAGGGCAGATTTTCGTCGAGTTTCTCTTCTTGGAGGATTCCGGAAGATCTTTGAGGCCTACTCCGCGTGGACATGGCCCAGGACAAAGGAGACACGACTACTGGATACAAGCTGTTTAGGAACTGCTCTCTATGTGGATTGCAGAATGTCTTTAAGGAGGATGAGCACTCCCGGTGCCTCTACTGCCTTCACAATGACAAGTCTCACGTGGAGGAGGACTGCGCGTTCTGTAAGAACATGTCCGCCCGGACATTGAAGGACCGTCAGACTCGACTCACTAACTGGCTGGAAGGGAAGAGCCCAGCAGCAGGTGCGAAGAAGTAGTCTGTGCAGTCTTCTAAGACCTTTGAGGGCACTTCGGCGACGGGGGCCCAACAGAAGGCAAAGCACCGCGAGTCCGTTGGCAACGTGAGCGCTGTTGGTTCGGGCTCCTCGGCTGCCAGGAAGGGGGCGATGTCCCCAACGCTGTCAACCGCGAGCCAACGCTCTGGCTTGGGGGGAAAAGGAACTAGGAGAACTCGGTTAAGCTTTGGGAGAAGCCCCGGTAGATCCCGACAGAGAAAGCCAAGGGGGGGGGGGCGAGGCGTTGACCCTCCTCCTAACATGAAAGCCCCAGACGTGGCCAAGGTCATGAAGGCCCTGATTGACCCGGCGAAGGCCTCCATTGAAGGAGTCGGGGCGGCCCTGGCGAAGTCTGTGGAGGCTACCCCAGTGGAATTGACTTCTGGGCCTAGAGTTTCCCTGCCACCCCAGAGGGAATCATCTTTTCAACCTATCGAGAACACCCCTCTAAAACCCTGGGACAAGAAAGGGGGGGGGGGGTGGGCACAGTAGCCATAACGGACACAGATACCACCTCTGAAGATGAGCTGGCTGGCATCAAAAAGATCCTGGACAAGAAGTTTGAGGAAGTCCGGTCCTATGAGAGGGATCCTGATGAGGCGGATGTAGAGAGCAACAGTGGAGCCGAAGAGGAGCCGCGGAGGAGACGGAGGATCCCATGCCCCAGCCGTCGCTCCAATCGCAACCGATGCCTATGCCACAGGACAACACAGGAGCGATCTTGATGGCTATCCAGACCCTGTGTACGGAGACAAGGACGAGGTTGCCCTTACCCCCCAGAGGATGATCCAGTAGCGCCTGGACCGTCAGGGAGCCCACCGAATAAGTGGAAGTGAATCCATCCTCCGCCTCCTTTACAGCCTTCACCTCCTTCCCCTCCACTGAGGGATGAGACGGGAAAAGAGACGGCGTCGACAGGGACGGACGAGGACAGTGGTGATGACAGGACGTATCTCCCATCACCCCCTGCCCGGCCCTCCCCTCCCGACGAAATTGGCTTCTTTCATGCCATGATCGCCAGGGCAGCAAACTTTTCCAGCTTTGTCCCGAAGAGCAGAAGGAGGGTTTCCTTTACCAACGATGGGAGACCAAGAGGAAGACAGTCCTCTCAGTCCCGTTACTGGACGACATCTGGGACGAGGGACTATCGCTGTTCAAGAACCAGTCCACGGCTCCTGCGAAGAGGGACCGGTATTGAGAAGAAGTACCGGGTCCCAGATTCCACCTTGATGTGCTTCAGAGCTCAGCCGTCCCCGGATTCATTGGTCTCCGCGGCGGCCAAGAAGAAATCGGCAGGGGCGACGGCATCAACTTCCACTTCCCCACCGGACGGCGAGGGGAAGAAGCTGGACGCCATGGGACAATGAGTCATCTTGTCTGCGGCCACGACCATCAAAGCGGCCAACGCCCTCGCGGCACACTACGACAGGGAGCTGTGGTTCAAGATCGCTCCCCTCCTGGATTTCCTGCCAGACAAGAGGGCGGAGGCCATTGAAATCCTACAGGAAGGCGAGGTGGCGTCGGACCACGCCATCACGGAGGCCACGGACATCGCTGACACCCGTTTTCGCCAGATGGGAAACGCTGCTTGCCGGCGCGGGTGGCTCAAGGCCACTGACTTCCGTCAGGATGTTCAGACCAGGGTACTGGACATGCCCTTCAATGGGCACAACCTGTTTGTCAAGGCAGTAGACGAGTCACTGTAGACCATCAAGGCGGACACCGAGACGGCCCGGGCCTTGGGTTCTCTCAACGACAGCTGCCCTTTCGAACCCCTGGAGGCAAGTCTCAAGGTGCCTTGGGTTGCGGTTCCGCATAGTACTGCCAAGCGGCCCGCTCATCGTCGCAGTAGGCCTACAGAGGCCGCAGCAAGGCCGGAAGACACTAGCGTTGTCGCCAAGGAGGCCAAGGCGACAAGGCCTCGGCGAAACAAGATTGTACCGGCCATGACATCGGGCCCCCACCCAAGCACCCCGGATGATTGCTGGATGCTCTGGTCCACGTGCACACTCTGGAATTCCAAAGAAAGTGTCCCCGTCTACCACCCGTGGCCAGGAAGGAAAACCACGTGCCACAGTTACTTCTGGAGGCACGAGCAATGCTAAAAAAGGGCGCGATAGAACTCGTCACAAAGAGGCTCCAGAGCTCCGGAGTATACTCGCGGTACTTCCTCATCCAAAAGAAGACCGGCGGTTGGCACCCATCCTGGACCTTCGGTGCCTCAACAAATGCATCAGGTCCGTGAAGTTCCGGATGGTCAACCTTCAGCACGTGCTGGGACAGCTGGAGGAGGGCGGCTTCCTGTCGTCGCTGGACTTGGAGGATGCCTACTTCCACATCCCAATACACAAAGGACATCGAAAGTTCCTTACGATTCGTAGTCCAAGGGCGACACTACCAGTTCAAGGCCCTACCCTTCAGTTTGGAGTCAGCGCCAAGGGTCTTCACTAAGTGACTGGCACCGGTGGCGGCCCGGCGACGCCTTCAGGGGATCCATGTATACCCCTACCTGGACGATTGGCTCATCCGAGCAAAGTCAAGAGAACTCGCCGTCGATCACACGGCAAAGAACGTCCGACTGCTCACAGATCTGGGATTCTCAATCAACTTCGCGAAATCCCACTTGGTACCATCGCAAGACTCCCTGTTCCTGGGAGCCAGACTCGACACAGTGGCGCGATTAGCTTCACCGTCTGAGGAAAGGATGAAGGCCTTCCTGGGCAAGGTGCAACGGCTGTTGACCATGGACATGGCCAGGGTGAGGTCCATCAAGTCCCTTATCGGCATGATGTCATCATGCATCTACCTCGTGCGCCTATGCAGTTTGTGGATGCGACCACTGCAGGAGTCCCTCGACGCCCGTTGGATGCAAGCAGCGGGCAGTTTCGAAGACCAGATCTCCCTCAATGAGACATTCCGCCAAGCAATCCGGTGGTAGGGCAACTGCGCGCATCTAGCGGCGGGTATGGACTTCTAGACCCTGACACATCCTGCCTGGAAGGATGGGGAGCGCACACCGGCGATCTCCACGCAAGAGGCCTTTGGCTCCCGGAGGAGAGTTCACTACACATCAATGTCCTGGAGGTCCGAGCCGTGTTCTGGGCGCTCAGGTCGTTCCTCCCGTCCCTCAAGGATAAGGTGGTGAGGGTCTTCACCGACAACACCACCACGATGTTCTACATCCGGAAGGAAGGGGGGAACCAGACCCCAGCCCTATCCAAGGAAGCGCAGGATCTGTGGCACTGGGCCGTTGCCCACGGGATGTTCCTGGTACCCTTCCACGTGGCAGGATTAACGAACACTGTCGCTGACTCACTCAGCAGGGAGCTGCGCTCGTACGGTGAGTGGGAACTCAGGCAGAATCAAGTGGATCTGCTATTCCGATGATGGGGCAATCTCCAGATAGATCTCTTCGCGATTGTTAGGCAGAATCCTGTGCAGTGCCCTTAGGGACCTCTACACACAATTAAGACTACAAGTGGTAATACAAGTTCACCTTTGGTACAAGCCTGTACTACACTGTTAAAGTGGTAGCAGTAGCAGAGCAGCCAGACTTATCTCAAGAGCAAATGAGCAGTAGTAGAAATTACACACAGGACCACAATTACTATGACTCGAGCACTGACTCAAGGTTTTTGGTTGAAATGTAAAAGTACATTTATTTCTAAATCATCTGTTGGTAAAACACTACACTTCTATTAAACTAAAATCACACAAAAAATACACTACACACAACCAATTCTCTTTGTGCAGGACAACTCCAGGTAAGTACCTTATGATTAGACGGACCTGTGTTGTGAAACAAGACGTTACTGGGAATACATGTGCGATCACTTTCTGACAGTAATGACCCTTCGGTCTTACTAAAGATACGCCTATCCGCAGAAAAAAATGTTACAGGGGTAAAAACCACACTTAGCACCTGAGTTAACAAAAGAGAGTTGGGGCAAAAATCATAGGCAATACTTTTGTCAAGGCAGACAGAATCAGAGAACACTTGCTGACTGGAAAATAAATGTCAATAGGCCTGTGCCAATGTCAAGTGGAACCGGGTTCCTGTTGTCGAGGATCACAGTCAGACAGTTAAAGATTCAACGTTGCCAGGAGTACTTGGATATTGTCAACAGAGGAAGCAAAAGTTATAAAAGGGAAGGAAGACCAGGGCAAGCCTTGGATGAGGAGAGAAGGGTTCACCCTAGCTCCTCGAAGCTGGACACAATACCTTTTTCGTTGAAGAAGCTGGTGTCACGGCAGTTGTTCCTGGTAGTTTCCTGCAGTCTCACAGTTCCTGGAGCTTCAGTCGTGGGGACAAGGACGACGTCTGGAGTGAGCTGCACTATGCAGGGATGAGGCCGGCATCAGCGACAGTGAATAAAAGGTGCGCTCCTTTAAAACAGGAGAGGCTCTTCAGATGGCTATCCAGACCACTACAGCAGGGTGCAGCGATTTCGACCAAGAGGATCCTCTGCCTGTGGAAGATGAGCTGGTTGATGCCACCAGGCTCAATGGAAGAAGACTCCGGACTGGATATTCTCTTGTCGTTGAAGGGTAGATAGCTCTGGACTGCAGCAGGGCTTCACCGGGACTCGGTAGTTGCAGCAGCCGTCTTCTTCTCCGCTTCTATTCAGTTCCAGTGGCGACGCCGACTTCCAGCCCAAGAGTCCTGACTTTTATGCGAAAATCCCCCATTCACACAGCCTGGCTGTCAATCAAACAGCAATGGGGGTTGTCCGGCCCGGACAACCACCTCAGCCAATCATTCCAAAGTGCGACTTGGGTTTCCAAGGATACCCTGTGCAGTGGGTGACTACACCCCTCCCTCACATTCAGCCCATCTAGACACTCAGGCGCCAAGAGGAGGGCTTCTTGGCAGAAGCTTGCCAAAAGACGGTGAACAAAGAAGGCAAACCTGGTTTGCCGTGCAAAGTAAAACACAAGAAGGACTTTAACAAAAAGAAATGGTGAATAAACCCAACCGGAGCCAAAAGAAAGAGTATTTGGTCAAGCGGGTTTATGTTCGAGGCTACTGTAATAGCCTGGAACAATACGACGTTTATATGATATAATCGCGGTAGAAAAGTTAGGGTAGATACCACTGCCACCAGCCAAGTTTAAATGTTAAAAGAGCAAAACAAAGCTTAGAGGCACAGACAAAAGGGATAGGAATTAACCCTTTCCAATACTCCATGTAAGATGGCATGTACTGGGTCTGTCGTTTTAAATCACTACATAAAGTAAATGGCAACTTTACCTGATTCTGGGGGACAGTAGTCAGCCCCAGAAAAATTGAGTCAGTGGGAAGTCTAAAAGCCAAACTTGTGTCACTGCACTGAAGGTGCTTTGTAACACACATAAAAATTGGGTCTCATGGAGTGGTCCTCCAGAGCCTACTATAACACAAACAGTAAACTACACATGGCAAAACACATGTAAGAGTGGGAAAAAGGCTCCCACTCTTACCAACTGGAAAAAATAACTCCAGAAATCCAGCAAAGCTGCTGGGGGACTGACTAGGTGAGGGAAATTAGCCGTAGAATGAGAATTCTCCCTGACCGCGACAAACACCAAGTGCCGGAGGTTCGCCAGCACGTTTCCCCAGCCGGGTAGCATGGGCGATGCATTATCCTTCTCCTGGGACGGCCTGTTCCTGTATGCGTTCCCACCGTTGCCGTTGCTTCTGCGACTCATCAGTCAACTCAGATGGTCCTGGTGCAGGATGATCCTCGTCGCACCGGCGTGGCCGAGGCAAATATGGTTCCTGGACCTTCTGGACTGGTTAGCGTCCCCCCTCAGTCAAACTGTCGACGGACACGGATCTTCTCGCCAGGGAAGGAGGCGCCATCCTACATCACGACCCAGGATCGCTGAACCTGCAGGCCTGGCTCCTGCAGCACTAGAGTTCGGAGGCTACAATAACCCGGCGGACTGCAAGGAGGTCCTTGCAAAGGCCAGGGCGTCCTCGACTCTTAAGTGCTATGGGCATAAATGGAAGAGGTTCTCTGTCTGGTGCCGTGCACATTAGATCAACCCTCTACGGATCACGGCCCCTCAAGTGCTGCCGTACTTGCTGTTGCTGGCCAAGGTGGGGCTGGGACATGCCTCCATCAAGATCCATCTGGCGGCTATCTCCCGCTACGCCAGAACTCTGCGGCGGTCGTCGCTGTGGTCTCACCGCCTAGTGAAGGAGTTCATGAAAGGACTGTTCCCGCCGGTGAAGGCCCCGGCCCCGGCGTGGGAGCTCAACGTGGTACTGACTAGCCTCATGGGCCCACCATTCAAGCCTCTGCATTCGGCACCGTTGAAGTTCTGATTGTGGAAAACGGCGTTTCTTGTGGCCATCACCTCCGACGAGTGGGAGAGATCCAGGCCCTCTCCTGTAAACCTCCATATCTGACATTACACAAGACGAGGGTAGTGCTGAGCACCCCTCCTTCATGCCCAAGGTGCCATTGGACTTCCATCTCAACAAGCCCTTGGTTTTACCTATTTTCTTCCCGTCGTCTTCGTTGCCGGCCGAGAGGACTTTGCACTCGCTGAATGTGGCTAGAGCACTGAAGTTCTACGTGTACCACACAAAGAGTTTTCGGAAGACATCACAACTTTGGACCTGCGAACCAAGGGAAGGTCCTCGCGAAGGCATCCATTTCCAAATGGCTCTCCGGCTGCATCATGCACTGTCACCGGTTGGCAAACCGACCGTTGCCCGGCCGTCCAAGAGCCCATTCGACCAGAGCGATCGCTGCTGCTACGGCGTTCCTGTCTGGCGTGCCCCTGCTGGATATCTGCAGGGCTGCGACGTGGAGGTCGACACACAACTTCACGAGATTCTACTGCGTTGACCGGGATTCCAGGTGGGAGTCCAGAGTCGGCCAGGCAGTGCTGCGCAACCTGTTCGCTTGAAGGTGAGCCTGGTGAGGAGGTAAGAGATGCTTAATGTTGAGTTGTTGAAATGCTTAATGTTGAGCCTTGCCACCTCCCGTGGTTGTGCATGTGTGTACTGCTATGTATTCTTGTATTCATGAGCATTTGAATCCATGCCAGACCCCATGCTGGAGAAGGAACAAGTTACTTACCTGTAACTGTTGTTCTCCAGCATGGGTCTGGCATGGATTCACATGCGAACCCTCCCTCCAACCCCTCTGCGGCTCTTCTCTTGGTCCTACTGCCACTTTACGTGCTACCAAATCTGAAGATGGCTGCCAGAGGTGGGGCTTAGGTAGAGGGCAGGTATTGGCTGGGGGCTGTATGACCTAGAGACCAGTGATTGGTTAGTAGTAGAAAGACAGTTCAGAAACAAAACTGAAACCTATTTTTTCTTTACCGAGGATTCCCAGCCTGACGGGGAATATTCATGAGCATGTGAATCCATGCCAGACCCATGGTGGAGAACAACAGTTACAGGTAAGTAACTTGTTCCTTTTCGTCCCTCTCAGTCACAGCCAGTAGCCAGATTGTATGACTTATGACCTCATAGCATCACCCAGACAAGGAGGCCACTGCCCCAGTCTCCAAAGGTATATCACTATTTTTTGTACATAAATTATGGCATTTGTCAAAAAATAAAACAAGGGCACATTTACAAAACCATGCTTTAAGGTCCTTGCCAATGCTCCATATACATGTTTGCTTGAAATTTGCCCATGTTTTATTTTTTCCAAGTGTCAAAATGTATGAACATACAATAGTCATATAACTTAGCCCACACTTGACAAAATCCATTCTGTCTTTACACAAACATTGAAGGTTGGGTCTATAATCTTCCTGAAATGTTTTGTCCACATTCGTCAAACGGCAACAAAGTTATAAGCCATCTAAAAATGTTGAGAGCCCCCCTCTAATTTAGCCCCCTCTTGCGAAAATCTCACCACACTTGACAAAAACCTGTATATTTAGATTTAAAATTGTTTTGCAAACTTGTGCAGATTCGTCAAATGGCACCACATTTATAAACCTTTACAATACTTTGGGACACACCCTCTAAATTTGTTCTCTCTTGACAAAACAGCTCCACAATTTCCAAAACCATTCAGAATGAAGTCTAGAATACAATTCTAAACTTTCATGCAGTTTCATTGAGTGGCGCCAAAGTTATAAGCCATCCAAGAACTGCTTTTCACCAACCATGTAATGCACAAATATGCATAGATGCCCCCGAACATCTGAAGTGTTCGCGAACATCACAGGGCTGCCCCCGAACATTCTGACTGTTTGCAGACTTTAGGGGTGTTCAAAACGGCTATTTCTTTGGTTTCTTACAGCCATTTCCCATCCCATCCCATCCTCATCACCCCTCACCTCCACAGAGATTGTTTGATAAGTTTGACAAGTGCAATGTTGTGTTTTCATATACGTTCTGAAAATCTGACGCACATCGCGCTTTTCACCATCCAATCAGGGGGCAGGCGCGTCCAGTGTCTGCGAACCTCACGTCACCCTCTAGGCCAATCGGGGCCTGTCCGCGGACCGAACAGGGAAATCGGTCAGCGAAGCAGAGACAGATATCACACGTTTTTTGGACCCACTTTTTGGTAGTTTAAAAAAAACATATTTACCAAGCACGATTCTGGGACCAAGCCTCCACTCCTGGCGCAGATTTGGTGAAAATCCGTCCAGCAGTTTGGGCTGTAGGAGTGAGCAAAATTCTTTCCATTATGTCTATGGAAAAAAAACACATTGTGGCAACCCTGCTAAATTTGCCGCCCCCCCAACCCCCCCCCCGCCCTTGATGAAACTTCACCAAACTTGGCAAATGAATTCAGAGCGGGCCATATACTACTTTTGCAAAGTTTGGTGATGATTCGTCCAGGGGGAGTGAAGTTATAAGCCGTCCAAAGAGTGTTCTTCCTATGGGTTTAGCAACTTAACCATAACTACACAGCCGCTACCGCAGGCTGTGTAATGTGTGTGTGTGTGTGTATGTATGTAAATATATGTGTATATATATTTTTTCCAGGGGTGGCTGCCCTCCTGGGATGGGATTAGGTTGGTGTGCTGTGGCATAGAGATGTCTGCCTCTCCTGCCTTTCTTATTTTATTGGGGTCAGTGGTAGGTCTGTGTGCTGTATTGCCTGGTGATGTCTGCCTCGTGTTGACTGTAGGGTTGTGGGACTTGTTTTGTCGATTTAGTTTTGTCTTCGGGTTTCTGTTGCGGGGCGGGTGCCCTCTTAGGTTGTTCAATTTCCTGAGAGCAGAGATAGATTGGTGTGTCGAAAATCCTGAACTGTCCATTACACTCTAAACTAAATACAAGGTGAAAGTAGGGATTTCTTTGAGCTATAGACTTATAGCTTTCTCTTGAAGTTTCGGACATAAAGTTCTAAGGTGCAGGAAAGACATTCCACTAGGAAATGGGGCTTCCCTTCCCCCAGTGGTTTTGATAATATTTTATCACAATTCAAAGTTGTTTAAGGGGGAAAACTCTTCCGTTGAGCCTCCTCAAAAGTATATAATTTTCTTGTATGAAAACAGTTTACTTGAATCACAGCATAGGTCTCTTGATCCCTTAAAGGCGTACGACTCCTGCATTTTCTCAGTCCTCCTTCCTTTCCCTGCTATACTCTCCTACCAGGTATTGTTCCTTCTTCCAGAAAAAAGGGGTATGAACCGTCCCTTTTTATCCTTTACCTTCTTTCCCCCGGTTTACTCGCTTGCTAGGGTATCATCACTTTCTTGCTTGGGTGCGAGTCCCAGACTCACTGTTTGCCTGGTTCCATAACCTGCCAGGGCTTCTCATCTCTGTTCAGTTTCTCTCTTGTCCAGCTCCCAAAATGTTTCCAATATTGGGTCGGCGACCCTTTCTCATTAACTCTACTGCCTTTCTTTAGGCTCGTGTTGCCTTTGCTTAGGGTCTTTCTCTCAATGATGTTCGTATCAACACTGTCTTTACTCAGGCTCTTTTTCTCAACCGTATTCATTTTCAGTAATGAATGTACTTTCTTTACTTGGATTCTCTCACGTAGCACATGGTGCACAGCGTTCGTCCAAAAGCACCCCGGCAACCCACTCATCTGGTCTTACCGTCTCTTTGCAGAGTCTTCAGCGTTCCTCATGTGTTCATTGACCGGCAGTGTGGCTTGTGAGTTGTTAGCTTCCCGCTTTACCTTCCTCCGTGTTCGGCAGCTCAGGATGCCTGAGACAGAAGACCAGTGAACTTCCCCCGAGTTGGCTCATCTGCACACTGTGCCTGTTAGTCTCTGCACTGTGCTCTGCAGTCTGCTTTCGTTCGGCGTCCTCCACCATTTCAGCTTCCGTCAGGTGCCTCTCCAGTCTCTGCCTCTCTAGTTCTCATGAATTCGGTTCAGCTGTGTCCTTTTTAAATGTTTTACTTTTTCTCTGCAGTTTCCAATGACTAGAAGGCAGCATTGGCTTATGGTGTCCAGTCATCCTCATTACTCCATCCCTCTGCCTCAACTCCGTACCAAAGCGGGGGGCGAAGGTACATGAAGTTCTGGGTTCGAAAAACCTGGGAAGTTAGTCTCTATATTACAATAAGATATGTAGGAATGTTACCATGGCACATGGTTGTCACTAAAAGTTATGACTAAAGGGTTGTCTTGACTCAGTCTTTTCCTGTTTCCCTGGAGCTTGGTCTCTCCCACGTGATCCTCCCGCAGATCCACCCCCAGGGTTGGTCAGGTAGCTTCTGCCTATCCCTGGCCACGTAAGAGAGGCTTCCTTGCAGGGAATCGGTGGCAAGGTTGTCAGATTTGTCATGTTTAATCAAAAATGCATCTTAATTCAATACAGTGGTTATACTCCTAATATGCCTAAATTCAGTATAGTGGCTATACTGAAAATGCACCTAAATTCAATACATTTGCTGGGGAGGAAGACGCTCGAGAGCTGTGCCAAGATGGCAGCTCATATGTGACCTTCCATTTGGCCTGCCATAAATCCTGAAAAAATCCTGACCCATCGAGGGCTACACACCATTGAATGTGGTGGCGTGCCACAGGTGACTGTGGTGATAGATTGCTCATCTTGTGAGGCTCTGGTTGGATCTGGCGGGCAGCTGTAGTTGGGGTTTGCTGCAGTGACCTGCAGGTGCAGGCGAGCCGGACCCTAGCGGTAGACTCTAGCTGTAGTAGCTGAAGTCTCGCTTTTGCTACAGAGTGCCCTGAGGCACTCACCCATACGACTGCATTGGAGCGGCAGGTGCAGTAGTGGCCTGGCCCTGTGCCATGTGAGAAAAGGCGCACATTCTCCTGTACATCCTGTGGATGGTGGGCTTGCCGGCCGCTGAAAAGAAGTCCCGGATGAGTGCTGGGCCTTTGGTGGGCGCCATGATCAGCGCCCCGGCCAGGAAAGACAACGCAAGGTGGGCTCTCAAGCTCTGGTATTGGCAGCCCTGTTGGCCCCCAGCCTGGGGCACAGCTTTTTTCTGTGCTGCGCTGCCACCTACTTGAGGAGCACCGGGGGGTTGAGCACAGACTGCGGCGTCCGGTAGACTTGCTATTGAGCTGGCGGAGCCGCGCTGGTCCGCATAGTTGCCGGGAAGCCAGATTGGATGATCCTGCGCTTTGCACCCTGCATATCGGATAAAGTGAGGTGCGGCTCGCAGGAGTGGGTCGGACCACAACAAATTGGATTCGGGCTGGGCTGGGGGCCTATTGGAGCTGTGGCTGTGGCACTACCTGGCTGCATGAGTTTCTTCAGCCGGAGGAGCTGCTGCACAAGCTGTTGTCGGAATAACTGATGTTGGAATAACTGTCAGGACTGCAGTGGGGATGAGCTGATTTTCCTTTGCAACTACAGTGTAAGGTGAGTGGGGGAAGCCTGTACCACACTTCATAGTGATTCCTGGTGCTGGGGAAGTTCCCACTCTGCTGAGCGACTGTATCTTGAAGGGAGGCCAGCGTGAGCAAGCAAGGCGCTATTGGAGCAGTGTGCTTCAGCATACATTTGCACACTATCAACACCTGCTGACTCCCCCAGGTGACCCTGATTTGGTGCACTCAGAGTGGTGGTGGGCCTGCTGCACCTGCACTGGGGTTACGGTACTCTGCAGTCATGTTGGGGAATACAGCCATAGGAGATCACGATGGGGAAATATGACAAAACCCAGGCCAAGCTCCCATATGGCTCCCTTCGGAGGCGGTGCAGGTGAGAGTGGAGACTCCTCCGGACATGCTTATGGACATTAAATGTATACTGACCCAGCTGCAGTCTGGTATTAAATCGCTGAACAATAAAATTGACATGCTCACCTGTAAGATCGATCACATGCAGGTCCGGCTCAACAGACATGGGGACAGACTGGACGAAGCTGAGCAGTGCATCTCTGTGGTTGAGGTTGTCTCCACCACTGCATCCCAAGAGATAGTTCAACTCTGGAAGGCGGTCAAAGAGAAGCAGGATGACCTGGAGTCTAGGTCCCGCAGTATCAATCTTAGGATAGTTGGCGTTCCGGAGTCTGCCGGAGGGGGTGGGGGGATCCATGGAGCAGATGGTGAAGGCGATGTTGTGCGAGGTCCTCCGAGAGTCTGGATTTTGAACGGCTTTTGTAACAGAGGGCCCACCGGGTTGCAGGGTGGCGTGCCCCGGTGCTGGGAGCGCCACCCAGACACATCATTGCCAGGCTCCTTAACTACCTGAACAGAAATCCTGGTCTGCAGAGGTCAAGAGAGTTGGGCTACCTTACCTACCACGGAAACCAGATCCACCTTTTTCCTGACTTCTCCAACAAAGTGTAGGCTTTGCTGAAGAGTTTCATTGAAGTTAAAAAGCGGCTCAAAGCGAAGGGTTTCAAATATGCAATGTTGTTCCTGGCAAGACTGCTTGTCGCACACAATGGAAAGACCCTCTTCTTTCACTCCCCGGAAGAGGCAAGCGACTCCCTGGACACCGCAAACAATGGCGCTGGGCCATCAAAAAGGAATGGCCAAGGCAGGAATCCATCAAGGAGCCCTGACTACAACTTGGGCCTAACAGTGACACTCCCAATGTTTTCTTTTTCGCAGTATAATGAGGGGGTGCTGGCCCCCAAGCTTTTTTTCTGGTGGATATGGCGGGCGGGTTGGTAAAGCCTCAGTGTAGCTCCTATCCTCGGGATGCAGGTGGTTGTTTGGGTGGGGGCGGGTCTGTTCTGCTCCTGCTTTCCCAGTCACACTCTGGCCGGCCTCCCTTGGCCCTGCACCCGCATCCACCTGCGAGGCAAAAAAGCTTGGTCATCTTTGACTTTGACTCCTTCTCCACTCACATTTCGGACATCTCTAAAAAGTCCAACTACCAGCTGCATCTCCTCAGAGATGCTCTTCCTTTTCTCACCTTCCCCCAGCGGCTCACTGTCTGTAGAGACCTGGTTCTCTCAAGGCTGGACTACTGCAACAGCATCTTTCTCAACCTCCCTGCCTCTGCTTTGCGCCCTCTGCATCTCATCCAGAACAGAACCGCAAGACTTATCCTTGGCCTCAAGCCCAGGGACCACATCTCTCTGGCACTGAAATCCCTCCACTGGCTCCCCGTGGCTGCAAGGATCAAGTTCAAGACCCTCTGCATTGTCCACAAGGCTTTGTGGGGCCTAGGACCTACCTATCTGCAACAATTCCTACCTAAATACTGTCCTCTGCTCATCTACCTCCAACCTTCTGCAAGTGAGCCGGTTCTCCAAGCAGCGATTTGGAAGGAGATCTTTATCCTCAGCAGGGGTCTCTCTGTGGAATAGCTTCCCTGCCGCCCTCTGTCTTGAGCCTGATCTCCTTAAGTTTTGGAAACTCCTTAAGACATTCCTCTTCGCGTCCTCCTTTTCTCTCCCTCTGCCCTGCTAACTTCTGTCTCCGTTCTATCCCTCTTCCCCTCTTTTCCGAGATGCTTGCTGACTGGCTGCCGGGTACTTCATAGTCTCACAGGTCCCTTGCGCCCTTGCCAGTTCTCTCGCACTTGCCTCCAGGCCTTGCACTTGCCTCATCGTTACTGCACTTTCTCAGCACTTACCGCAGCTTCTTACTGACTCAGCGCACTTGGACCCCTCCCCACACTTGTCTCCTCCCCCTCTCCTGTACCTTCTGTGCACTTGCATGATCTGAACGTACCATGCCTTGAAGATTTGTCTACCTGTCTTCCCTTGTCCCCACCTTCTTGCATGGTGGCGCCTCAATGCATTTAGAAAAAAAGTAGAATCGGTGTCAGACATATTTGCTGTTATCTACACTGTTAATTGTATTATATGCACTTACTCTGCCTGTGCATATTTGTATCGTTCATAAATGCAAGGGCTCTGAATGACTGTTGTTTTTTCCCCTTGTTCCCTTCCTCCTTGCACGCTTTGTGTATAGGCGCTTTACAAATAAACATTACCATACTGACCACTTGGGGTTGCCGGTGGGGTGGGGTGTGGTGAATGATTGCGATGGGCTAGTTCAGACAACGCATGGTCCTCAAACCGCTATCAGTTTCGCACAAGGGGAAAGTCTTGGTGGGAAAGTTGTGAAGTGGACAGGACTCGCCTGGTTCGGGAATGGGGGCTTGGGGGTTTGGATGGTATCACTGGACTCCCTGCGTGGTGGCTTGAGACGAGCGCTGGGTGCACAGTACCTGGCATGGTCAGCCACGTGTTAATGTCCTTCTACAGGGCCACTGGTGGGTTGGGGTGGGGGGGTGCACGTGCATGACGTGGAACGTTCTGTGGCCTGAATGGCTTTTTGAAAGCAAGGAAGGCCCTACATTATATATGCAGAGGCACCAAGTGCACATCGCCTTTCTTCAAGAGACGCATCTCTGGCAATGGGGGAGGCTGCATTTGCTAAATCCTGGGGATGCCACAGGTACCTTTCAACATACCCTAGGTACTGCAGAGGGGTTGGTATTCTCGTTATAGGCTCAGGGGGGGGGTCTCAGTGTACGAAGGTGGTGAGGAACAGAGAGTGGCGAGTTCTAATCCTTGTAGTGCTGGGGCAGGCATTTATCTTTGTGAACTCCTATGGTCCTAATACTGATTCCCTGGATGTGTTAGAATTCAGCGAGGAGCGCCTCAGGAATCTCCCAATGGGCACGATATGCTGGGCGGGGGCGTTCTATGCGGTCATGAGACTGCCTAGACAGATCAGGGGTATTAATAGAGGAAGGCTAAATCTGCTCGGAAAGGATAACAAATGTGTTGAAATGCTGGACTGGTGGACATATGGAGGGAGCGCCATGGCGCTGAAAGAGGGTACATACTTAAGTCATCTGTACATGGGACAGCTTCCAGGCTGGACTTTATTTCGTTATCTGCTGACAGTTTGGGCTGGGTTCTAAGAAGCAAAATATTGGCACATACCCCGTCTGATCATGCCCCGGTTGTGATGCGTTTGTCAATTCCTGCAAAGTGGCAGGGGGGAAAGAGTTGGTACTTCAAGAACGAGAGCTCGAAAGACTCGGTATTCAGGGAGGAAATACTTAGTGGATACTCCATTCCTTTCAGGAAAATGGTGGCACCGTTTCATCACACTACAGCCTTTGGGAAGTTCAAGTGTGTAATCCGCACTCTATGCATCGAGACTAGATTGCGATAGCTAGAATTGGTTAGGGGTTTGCCACGGACACCGAAAAGCAGGCCAGGTTTGGGAGGTGTTTGGTCTGTTTAGAGAGTCAGCTGACCGTGAGGTTCGGTTTCTTCATAGGAGTGTGGTGGTAAGGTGAGGGCCAGAGGACCAGGTTTCTGCTTGCTCGTTTGATTAAAGTTGAAACCTCTAAATGACACATAGCGGTAGTTGAGAATCAAGCAGGTAATTTTTTAAACACAGATCAAGGGATTATGGGGGCGTTCATCGAATTCTATCAATCTCTATATTCCTCTAGGCTTGCAGCGGGACGAGGAGAGATTGACGAGTACCTGGAGCAAGTGGGGCTGTACTTCGTGGCGCAGGAAGGAGGAGAGTGGCCGGGTAGACAGTTATCAGAGACAGTTAATAATATTATTATTATTATTATTATTTAGGAGATACATGAAGCCATCGAGGCCCTTCCGGCTGGGAAAGCCGCTGGCCCGGACGGACACTCAGCAGATTTTTTTATAAGGCGTATGCAGAGCTTTTGGTATTCCCAATGCTGCCTATGTATCGGCAGTCTATACAAAATGGGGCACTGCCAGGGTGAATGCAAGTAGCTGTGGTTACCTTACTCCTAAAGCCGGGGAAGGACACTGACGGCTGCTCCTCTTATCGTCCGATTTCTCAGATAAACCTGGACAATAAAATCCTAGCCAGAATGCTGGCAAATAGGCTCTCTCCAATTATGCCTAGATGTGTATTCTCTGATCTGGCTCCGTTCATTCCCATGAGGTCCACGTCTTATGGGAGAATTTTCAGCCTTTTGTCGATTCTTGACCAGAGTAAACCGGTGGTTGCGGCCCTACTTGATGCTGAGAAGGCGTTTGATTCCAGTGAGTGGCCTTTCCTTTTTACGGTCCTGAGGCGCAAAGGGGTGGGAGGGGATGTTGTAAAAATTGTGGCTTTGTTGTACAAATGCCCAGTGGCACGTCTTTCTGTGAACGGCAGACTCTCTGAACCCATAGCGATGGAGAGTTGCATGCAGCATGGATGCCGTTGTCCCTCCTGCTTTACACGCTGGCAGTCGAACCATTAGCGGAGATGCGGCTGTTTACGCACAAATTGGTCACCTCACTTTATGCTGATGTTTTTGCCCACTTCTCTGGGCTCCATGTGAACCCCTAGAAATCTGTACTATTGTCCTTGACGAGTGGAACTGCGCCATTCCAGGAGGAGTTTTAATTTCAATGGCATGCTGAGGTCACTCGGGAGGATGATGACAAGATCCCCTAACATGCTCTATCAGAAGAACTTTTGGAAACATCTGGTGCACACAGAGGTGCTACTCCGGAGGTGGATAATTCTGCTGCTGTCCCTTTTTGGGCGTATTTCGGTGATCAAGATGGTGATACTACCCACATTTCTTTGCTTTCCGCAATGTGCCCATTTCGATCCCTGCTAAATATTTTAAATCATTGAAGTCTGTAACAAAAAAATTTATCTGGCAGGGGAAGGGGATACAGGTGCAGGGGGAGACTCTTGTGGCCCCCTTGGAGAGGGGAGGACTAGCTTGACCAGATTTCGAAGCGTATTGGTTGGCTGCATAGGCATTCTTTTTGCCACACTGGTACGAGTCAATCCCGGACAGGGCGTATGTGTAAATAGAACGAGCAATGGTCCATCCTCGCTCCTGAGGGCTGTTATTCTCACCTCACCTTAAAAGATATTCAGGCCGCTGAGCATGGTTGAACTCACCTACAGCGCCTGTAGAATAATTGATGCCGCTGCGCACAAAGGGCTACTCTATTTCCTGCTTCTCCCGGTTAAGCATGTCTCAGGGATTCCACTAACTGGGGAAGAAGGTTTGTCCAGTCTATGGACAAGTTGGGAATCCACTGCTGGCAGGATCTGTTGTCTGATGGGCATTTCCTTATGCTGGAGGAATTTAAAGTTAAAGGGTAGATCTTTGCCTTAGTTGTGTTTGTGTATTTTAGGTTGCAGGTGGAACTAAAGGAGAGGTCTGATGGTTTTCCCTGGGAACCCAGCACCGCACCAATGCTGCGATGGGTTGATTAGCTCAGGGATAAAGTCCAGGATGTTTTCTAGTCTGTATGCTGCTGTAATAGATGGGGTCACTGGGTGGGCGGAGGACTCTCAGGCTAAATGGGACAATTCTTTTGGTGCCTCTTTGGCCTTGATTGTTCGACCACAATACCAATCATAGAGAATCTTGCCTGGGGTCTTCTGTGCCACTCCTCTACCATATAGAGAGCAGAAGTACAGACACACCCCTCCAGTCTTTACAGTTGGCCTTTCTTCATGTGGACACATGCACCATTTTTAGATCCATATTCTTCATAGCCGCTTTCATTTTGCAACCCAGGCATCAGTCTGTTTGTTCTGGCAGTCTCAAAGATGTCTGTCCAAGAATTCTCATGAACTGCCTCTTTACCCTGTTGAGCAACATCCAATCCATGAATGGGCTCCCTCACGCCCTCACACCATAACAATAATTGCCAAGTCACCAGCATGCACGTAAAAGATCTCAGCAGAGTTCTTGTATGGTGCAGTGTGAATCAACAATGTGTTAAATTTGGGTCATGGAAGCCAGTGTTTCCAGGACTTCATGTGCAAAGCTCTGTCTTTTCTTACCTACCTGCAGAGACGGAGCAAGAAGTTCTCCTTTCGCATGTAGAACAGCTGCTAAGCTGTTCTTTTTTTTTTTTTTTTTTTTATTGTTTTTATTTGGTTTTTATACAAACCTTTAAAAAAAAAAAAAACTAAAGTAGCCTTATAAGACTTTCCAAACGACTCACATAGCTTTACATTTTAGATTTGATGTGTATAACAACATCCCACGCTCATCAACAACCCCGTGATTTTAAGCCTCGTTTTTTAAAGTTATCGTAGCGTTTAAACGCTCTTTAGCTACCTGAAGAAAGGATACAAGAGCATACAGGACAGGTTTGTTAGACCCGTCAAACAAGGCTTTCCACCAATCGTCGCGAGTTAAGCATTTGAAGTTCTTTGTCACTGTACTAAGGATACGATTTCTTTCTTGCTCAAGACCAGAGCATGACATCGTCAGGTGCTTCAAGGTTTCGTTTGTGAAGTTACAGAAGCGACACCTGAGGTCTAAGCCCGGTCGTTGGGACCAATAGCATAGCCGTTCCTTCGTCGGCAGGGCGTTCAGTCTAAATTGTAGATATAGGGTACGCAACCACTGATCCGGAAAACATGACAAGTATGTCGGCACACAACCATAGGCTCTAGCTTCTCCAGGGACTTCTTGCATTGACCTTGATGTCGCTCTTTGGTCACAGGTGTTTATCCAATCCGATCTCCAGAGCTTCAGTTTGGCAGCATCAGGATTTTCTAGCAGTAGTTGTGGCGTAATGTCATATGAGGTAAGAACCTCCTGGCATAGCTCATTCCATTGATAGACAATTGACGGCGCTTTGTCAGACTCTGGGTTTTGGAGAATTGCAGTTTGAAGCATAGGTTTTGCTTGGATTAATTTCCTGTAGAGATTTAGCAGATTCCAAGCAACCCTTGCTTGTAAAGAGATATACCCAAGCTCATATCTAACACAAACCGTTGAAGTACCTTTTGGGAGATGTAGAACTTTAGACCAAAAGATGTTTTCAAGAGTGTTCCATACTTCGTTCCCACAGCCAAAGGCATTTTCACCAGCATAAATCAATGAGGGCACAGCCTTCTGCTGAAAGAAGTTTAATGTCGGTTTTAAAGAAAATTTGCCAAATTTTCTGTTAATTAGAGACGCTTGACATGCCAGTTGGCGGCATTTTCTCTTTGCTTCTTCAGCCCATGGAGCATCATTTCTGCTCGCACTTAGGCGCATCCCTAAGTAGCGGGTATTTAGCACGCGCCCGATGTGTTCTTTGTCTAGATACCATTTAAATCTCGGCTTGTTTGTTTTTGCACCTTGCAATTTTTCAAAGACGATGACTTCGCATTTTCCCTTGTTGATGTTTAATCCATTATCTGTTAAGTATTTTGCCACAGCAGTTAATTTACGTTGTAGACCTATGGGTGTTGAGTCTAACAAGATGATATCGTCCGCATAGACTAAATAGTCTACGTGTGTGCCGTGAATTTTAGGTGGGAAAGTGCGTAAGCCGTTGAAAGCGTCTTTGATGTCAGATATAAACAGGTTGAAGATACTTGCTGCTAGGGGACATCCTTGTTTCACACCTCTAGAAGTGACAATGGGGGCTGATAGCTTGCCCTTTAGATCTAATCGCACTCTAATTGAGGTGTTTGTGTGGAGTTCACTAATGGCAGCCAGCAGACTTGGCAGACAGGCCCATTTGGACATTTTTCCCCATAGAAGCTCTCTGTTTATACTATCAAACGCCTGAGATAGATCTACCAGCACAAGATAGATCTTAGAATTCGTACGAAGCGCTTCCATCTTCATTAAATTCAATAATAGGAGATTGACGCAACAACCTACGCCCTTTACAAAACCTGTCTGTCTAGGGTCTACCCGCCGGTTGTAAGAAGACCACTCCAGCAATTTTTGCTGCAGAAGGGTTGCATACACCTTTCCCAGCACGTCAAGGAGTGCAATAGGTCTGTAATTTTTAGGGTTGTTGCGGTCCCCTTTTTTGAAGATTGGAATGATCACTGCAGATTTCCATGAGCTAGGGGTCTTGCGACACTCAATGATCCTGTTGAACAGTGATTCACAGAAGGTTGCCCAATGTTCGGGCTGGCGCTTGATCGTAAAGTTTGTTAACCCATCAGGGCCTGGCGCTCTGGAGTCGTGCACATTCTTGATGACTCTGAGGATGTCTTCATATCCGAATGCGAGGTCCCAGTGTGGTAAATTTGGGGGCTTCCAGGTGTGATTGAGATTGTCCTTGCAAAAGAGATCAGCATAAAAAGTTGTCCATTCAGATTCAGGCACCAAATTGGCCTGAAGGGCATGTTGTGGAGCAAGGTGATCGTTTATGAGTCTCCAATATTCGACTAGGTTAGCAGACTCCATTTTTGCCAGCATGAGCTCTGCGTCATTTTGCAGCATAATGGCCTTGTGGGACTTTATCCAGTTCTTATAGGCTTGTTTAATCTTTTGAGCTTGGCTTCCATCGTCTGTAAGAGGATTTTTATGTATCAATCTCAACTGCCGGTGTAGAAGGCGCTTCCGTTGTTGTACCTCAAGGTCGAATTTGTGTTTAGGTGTGAATTGGGTAAGTCTTAGATTATTTTTTTTTTGTTCTTGGTATTGCGTCAGCAAATGGTCATACTCCAGAGAGTGAGAAGACTGGAATCCCATGAGAATGTTGCTCACCTCACTTGGTTCAAGATTCAAACGGACCCGGCCGGATCCTGTTCTAACAGAATGAGACCATAGAGCCTGGGAAAGGTGAACTTTCGAAGTAAATTTTTGGACCACCATATCGTGGTCACTGTGAGTCATTTTAATGACAACGAACCTGTCAGTTCTTTTATGAATCGTTTCAGATACAAAGATGTAATCAAGTGTAGACTTTTGTACACCTCTTCAAGTTGGAGCCGCTGGAATATCCCCTTGAGTTTGTCCGTTTAGCATCGTCAGGCCACGTAGCTCCATTTCTAAACACCACTTCAATGTCAGTTGGTGTCCCAAGTTGTTTAATCTCTTCTTGTTTCCCAATGGGTTTAAGTGAGTGAGGCAGTCGATGTTAAGGTCGCCGCAAATAATCAGTTCGTGTTGTGGGCCACCTTCCAGAATCTCGTCCAACGCAGTTGTGACTTCATCTATGAAGTATTTAGACTCAGCAGCTTCGTGGTTCCAGTAAAGATTGACGATGTGAAGATTTATGGCCAAGCCATCGGCTGCCTTTTCAGAGACAATCTTTACCACTTGAATGAACGGAGAAATGTTAGCAGAACTTACAATCCGAAAGCCTGAGTCCAGTTTAACAGCCACCAGTAGGCCTGCCATAGGTCTGCCCTTACGCTGTTTAGTTGCAGGGTTATGGGCAAGTTCAAATCCTTCTAGTATTGGTTTGTCGCAAAGCCACGTCTCCTGCAGGCAAGCAATATCCAATTCAGCAGACCAAGCAGTATTAAAAAGATGGTTGAAGCCCCTGGTATTCCAGGATCCTAGTGTGTAAAGTTTGGATGGAGAGGAAGCCTGGCGTTAACGTGACTGAACATTGTTTAAAGATTCAGCTAGCCAGGACCAGTCTTTTCCACTCGTTTTATACAGCAGGCAGTGATTGGTTGCTTTGGTTTTGGAGTGAGCTGGATCGGCTCCATGAATTGTGATTCTTATCCGATTGTTACTGGATGGGTCGAGAACTGGCTTCCAATTGTTTACTGCAGTGCATTGTGATTTGTCGCAAGAAGCTATTTTGGCAGAATCAGTTGTCTTCATGTTATGAACTTGATCAACTTTACCATCATGTACCATGTTAAAAGCCACTTTTGGTGCGCCAGTGAGTGCACGGGCCGGTGCCATGGAGATGTCAAAACCCAGCGACAGTAACACCGGGCCGGCTTGAAGAAGTATGTCAACTATCAGTTTGGACTGCACGTGTAAGATGACTGCATCATTTTTCATCTCGTTAAAGAATTCCACTATTTGTATGTCTTCGGATTCAATCGCTGTAAGGCTTGGAACGAGATGACATAACCATAGGACGTTGTGCCGATTCATGATCAAATCATCTGCAGTGTCAATACGTTCCAAGGGCACCCGATGAAGCAGTGGTTGGCTTTTTTTATGAAGCAGTGGTTCATTTTTTTTAATGCGAAGATTGACCTTATTGGAAACATTTAGTAGGTCATTTCTTAACGGACTTGATGATGGACTCACATTTGGGGTCGGTTGCAGTGGTGTGGGCAAAGTGGAAACCCCTGGGACATTATTTATTAATTCCAAAGTAGCAGGCTCAGAAACTGGCATCTTACCACGAAAGTCCAACGCTAACTGAGCACTGGTCTCATCTAATGTGTTCTTTTGACGGTCCGAGTTGTCAACTGGAGCAGTTTTGGTCTGTCCAATTTCACATAATGTGACCACTCTGTTCGATGGCTGAGATGACTTGTTTGAACAAGGCAGGTTTACAAAAGCGGCTCCATTAGTCTCTGGATTTGCACAGACCACTACCATGGAGTCTGAGACGATCTCTGCCAAATCTTCTACCTCATCCAGATCTTCAGTCTCTACATCCTCATATACTGACATGTTTAATAGTTCGTCAGAAGTGTCACATGAGTTAGTTTTTGCTCCGATTAATTTGTCCAATTCAATGACAACATTTCCAGAATTGGAGTCCGACACTCCACTTTTTTCTTTCAGGATGGTCTTATTGACAGTTACATTAACTGTTTTCAAGTTTCTCAGAAATTTCCTCGAGTCTTTGCCTCGTTTTGTTTTTTTCAAGGGCAAGTTTTTAGGTTTTTTCAGCCCGTTTTCTCGGCAAACCTTAACACTGGGGCCAACTGGAAGAACCCTCTTGACAGATTTAAAGATGTCAAAGACGGCCGAGGCAACACTATTCGCCTCTTCCCCCACAAGTATGGGCTCCTCACCGACCAAGTCTGGGTTTTGGAACTGGGTCGAGGAGGAAGCCAGTTGAGGATCTAATAGAGCCAAGTTTCCGACGGCATGAGTTGCCAACAGTATGTCCTGGAACTGTGTGGGGTTGCTTTGATCAGGCCCGACTGAGACTGAAAGGTCGTTACCTGTTTGAGCCCGAGGTTGGCTGTCAGCAGAAAGCGCCACCACATTCATCGAGTCATGAGTACTTGTCGAAGCAGCTTTGTCCACTGTGATCGTCGGAATCTTACGAATTGTATGAGCTATTGTAAGATTCACCGCAGGCTGCATGCGGGCGGTCTCAGTCAGACTGTTAGAGAGACCGAGAGACGACTGATGTAAGCTGCAAGAGGACCCGTTTCCTCTGTCGTCTAAGAGGCCATTGCATGAGTAGTTTGTTGACTTTTGATGGAACAGGTTAAGTGCTTGTTTCGCCACGTCAGCCAGAAGTTTTCTGTCTTGGTAGACATTTTTGTTACAGTCTGTTAGGGCCCCCAGAGCCATTTCAGCCTTCGTGTTGGTGTTCAGAACTGCGTCCATAAGAGACGTGTGCGTATTTTCAAGCGTGGCAATCTTTGTTTATTCCAGAGACAGCTGCCGTCAGATCTTTTAGGCTATCGTTCAAATGTTCGTACATTTTGAGAAAAGGTGTCAACGACATCGTTGTTGACGACATGATGATGGTCTGGAGTTCTTGCATATTTGGCGTTTTATTTATCTGCTTCAGATGTATAAGAAGTTTGTTAACGATGTCTAAAGAGTTTCTGCGGTTGGAAACACTTTTGTCTTCCAAAGCCTTCGATGTGTCCAGAACAGCTCTTGAGTGACAGATTGGGGTCTCTGGACACGGCTCAAAGACAAGCGCCACAGCGTCCCTATGAATGGAAACAGCGCTATGAGAGATATCAGCCTGGGCCCTATTGGGAGAGGAAACTGGCGAAGGTATTAGATTGTCATACGCAGTGTAGAATCTTGGTCGGTGAGAGCCCGTACTTATTTCTTCTTGATCTGTGTTATATGTTTTATTCAAAGCACATGTGCTCGATATATGAGCTTGATCGCCAGTAGTTTCGCACGTTGGTATTGTGTTTACAGATATCAGGTCAGTCTCAGATCGCCGATCGCTCATTAGAATACCAGAGAGCGACTTGGTGGGGCTGTGACCTGTGGCCGCCGCAAACACTTTTCCTCGGGCTCCCTCTTGGGTGAAGTTTCCGTTTGAAAATGGGGTAGATGGCATCTCTAGCGTGTCGCAGCTCTCCAGGATGGAGGCAGAGTGTACGAGCGGTTGTCTTGAGGGTACAGAAGCGTCCGCCGCCAAATCACACCACATGCCCTTGTCATCACTGGCCCTATCACCCAACACAGTGCAACCAGCAGAAAACACCAACGCTGATATCGATGAGGTATTCACACACTCACTTACTTTTGTGAGAGTCGTTGTTGTAGTCTGCGTCGGCTCCGGTCGTTCTTTTACCGGAACGCGGTCGTGCTCCGCTGTGACGGGAGCCGAAACCGGCTCGAATGCATCGTTAGGAGTCACCTTCCGGGGGGTGTCAGGGGATTCGGGGGAAGCCGCCGATGACCAAGATTGTTCCAGGTCAGTGCCCAGCGTGCAGGGCAGCTCCCGCTCTCGCTTCCTTTGGGCCCGTGTCTTCATCAATGTACACGCAGCTTTGCCTTTGGATTTGGCAGCAATGTTTACTCTCATGATCGCGGTAGCAATATAGAGCAGGCAGAGAGAAGGAGAGACCACAGGGGGGGTCCGGGAATCCGCGGACTTCCTCGGACTCCTCAGACTCTGCCAGACTCCGCGCCCGCTCCGCGGGGATCAGCAGTTTTTAAGGGCACTCCCACAATAGGCAGTAGAAAGAGTAGAGTTACTGGCAATCACTCCTCAGACTCTGCCAGACTCTGCCAGAAGCTGTTCTATACACATTGGAGGTTGTTGGGGCAGTTGTTGGGGCAGTCGCCATGGCGACTGTGACAGCACGATAGCATGTCGCAAGGGGAACGTCGTTGGTGGGCATGTCACGTGACCGCTATTTAACCAATCCCGTTTGTTTTGAAGCTCCGTGCGGTTTCAGCTTATCCTCGTTTGCTACTTTTCCTGTTCTTTACAGGTAAATCACAACGGCTAACGAATCCCGGCTTTCGTATCCGCGCCTCTGTGAAAGCCGTGTGCTGGTATTCCAAATTGGTAACATTGTGCATGTTATATCTCTCCCGCTCCTGATACGTTTACACACGTTAACTTCGTTATGATTTATTTATGAACTCCTGACCTGTTTCCTGACAAATTTACTCACGTGTGTTCTTCCAGTGTTTAAAAGCAGCTGACTTTCGTGCTACCATCATATTGCTGCAGGGGTCATTGAAGGCTATTTACATCAGACTTACTCAGCTCTTCATCAACGGAGCGTAAGGAATTACAACCGGATCGACTCTCCATTCGGCTGCCTTCATCACTACAAGTATTCACCAGAAGGTGTAGTGGTGGCCGAGTTCAAGTACTGTCCACAAATTGGTCTACATTTTTCGGTTCCTTCTGCAAAGTAAAGTGCACAGAACTTATGGACGCTCTGCTGTTTTGGTGCGGCAACTGCAGTTTCAGTAAACTATTTCTGAAGTGCATCGCTCTTTTCAAGAACGTCAAAAGAGCCCAAGCTGTAAAAACTGTTTCGGCACTCAAAAGAAACACAAGTGTAGCCCTGTATGAACGAATCGCTGTCTTCTTGAGGGCAGGAATCAAGGTCATTTTGCATATGCCAACATACCCTATACAGAAGAACAGCAAATGAGGAAGGTCCTCTCGAAAATGGCCACAAACCGGGCAACCCGCTGAATCGGGAAAACCCTTCCACTTCTAAGTGTTTCCTTGCAACCGAAGGCAATCAAACCGTGCCCTCGTAATCAGCCACCTATCCTTTTTAAACGGGCTCCATATCAGATATGGTTGTATTCCAGTAAGCCTGCTAATGCTAGTGTGAAATTGGCCAGATTTTTGGCCATACTCTGACAAGATTCTTTTTCTTACTGGAATATCTCCAAGCGTTGCTTTGTATACTGCCCCCTCATTCTTAGTTATAAGTGAGGCAGGCGGAAAGAGGACACCTAAATTAACTTCACCCATAGTTGAAGAGACATAAGCAAGCCAGGGGATTTTTTTCCAGCTAACTTTACCCAGCACAGTGTGTATAATAAAATGACAAAGAGAAGCATGCTTATTGGCCCACAACCAAACCCAGAGTAAAAGAGGGGCCAGCGCCCACTGGTCCTCCCAAAACTCCACACCCAGTTCTCTGTGGATGGCTATTCCAGAGACACTGGTCGGGAGCCCTAGCAGGTTTTTGAAGAATTTGCTCTCTTTGCTCTGGATTGATTTCGGGCTTGCTTCAATAGGACGAGTTGGTTTACTAGGACATCTATCCAAACCCTGACCTTTTCTTAATGATTGAGGCATATTATAGCCTCTGCTGCTGGAGTCCCCACGGGATCAAGCTGTGAATCACAGCTTTTGGAGCCATATGCTACTTACAAGGTGGCTATCCAAGGAATTCAGCAATTTAATTGTTTGGAGATTTCCAGACTGATTAGAGAAGAGAAGAGGATACGCAAGAACTCCCTTAAGAAATTGGGAAATTAACCACTCTGAAACAAAAACCTAGCTAGTTATCATTTCAAATTAGGTTTGTTGCGATTAGTAGAGATAATAGGT
Source organism: Ambystoma mexicanum (assembly GCF_040938575.1). Classification (NCBI taxonomy): domain Eukaryota; kingdom Metazoa; phylum Chordata; class Amphibia; order Caudata; family Ambystomatidae; genus Ambystoma; species Ambystoma mexicanum. Next base: position 1,186,977,358 of record NC_090927.1, read on the forward strand.
TTTTCTTATTTATTCTGTACTATTTGTATCAACTTGTATAATGCTTTTTTCGTTTTATTTGTCGTTTTCTTGTTATCATAATTGTTGTTTTGGAATGATATGTATTTCTTTTGATAAATCTTTAAATAGAGTTGTCAAAAAAAGAAATTGGGAAATTGCAGAAAGAACCAGAAAAGGTCCAAGAATTCCTATCAGGAAAGAGAGGGTACTCTCCCCTACCAAAGAAGATTTTAAGACCGACACAAGACATACTCCCCTGAAGAATGTCCTACATTGTTGTATATTAAGGACAGAAACGTGTACAAGTCTGTTTTTTTTTTAAATACACTAACAGGAAATAGGCTGAAAATAGGCATAGGAATCAGTGTTTTTGTTTACACATTTGAGATCCTTGAATAATTATTGTAACCTGACTCACACATGGTGCTTTCTACTTGTGTTGTTTTAACATATTGTATGTTTTATGTATTATGATCATTTTTATGATTGTTTTATGAAATTGTGTGATTTATGATTAATAAGATTTTGTGATATTTGATTCCACTTTATGAGGGAAGAGTGTAAGGTGACACCGGATAGAATATAGGACTTTATTTTTGTATATAGAAACTTGGTGCACCAACCTGACACTAGTGTGTCCCTTGTGCCGTTTGGGTTAGTTCCCTACTAACCTTCCCCTATCCTTCTGTTGTTTCTTCATCATCTCTAGACTCTGTGGATCAACGATTCCTTGGGAGCATTAGAGGATCAACTTTATCAGTAAGGAGGCTTGTCATGGTCATCGGGCCAAGAACGCAAACGTTAAAGGGCCACATACACAGGGGGCCCAGATGGACACAGTCCTGGTGCCTTTGGCACCAGGCTCATGAATAACACCAAGCAAGAACATTTATTTGGGACATAGCACCTCATTTTGGGTGCAAAGTGCATTTAACATGGGAACTTCCATTTACTAAAGCAGCCCCATGTGTACTCTTGGGTGTAGCTGCTGCTATTGGGTTGCCTTTCACGTGCTGACTCTCTAGGAGTGGCAGGCAAGCCAGGCCTAGTGGGCGTGCCCACAATGGCAGCTATATAGGCTGTTCCGATCCCCGAGGCAGACACTTTGCGTTATCATGCATCTATCGCATTCTTCTTCAAATCTTCCGGAATGCTGAAATCTTCATCTTGGCACCGCAGCACGACGCACTCCGTCCGCGACAGCAGCACCTGCAAGTAAAAACAAAAGGCAAAGTTAGACACTTAAAAGACGTTCAGTTTAAGGTCGGGCTAACACCGAACCTTGCGCTTTTCCTTAAACCATCACTTACCTGCTGTCGGACATTGCGGTTTCACCCATCTTCCACCTGGCCAGGTTTCGCGCCCCCACAGCTGCATTTCCACCTATTGGGAAGAAAACGGAAGAGAAACGTTATTCAGGAATTAACAACAATATATAAAGCAATAATACAAAGACATAAAACCAGAAGAGGCAAAGAGAAAACAGAAAGGGTAAGAGTCAAGAGATATTGAGAGACACTTACTACCAACCAGGCGAAGCATAGTCACAGCTGGACTGGACTATTACTTACCGGGGATCAGTGAAGGAACTAGATCCCATCGACCAGCGCCCCTGCCAGAAGTAGCAGGACAGAGAGCTTATCATCATGAGCCTTATGGGGGCCGGTACATGCCCACAGAAATCACACCTTGGGTTGAAGGGTTTGAGAGGTACAATAGTCACAGATCAGCGCACTCACGTTCTCTCATATCCACGCAGGAGCAGTGTCACCAATTGCCGCCGCTCACAGCTTATCCGCAGAGGGAAAGACCTGACGGGGTGATCTAATTCCTGGCAGGGCTGCAACCGTGCCCCAACGCCTCCACAGAGACCAGGTGAGCGTAACAGGGCTAGAATATAGGACAGAGAAGGGGGCTAGCGGAGTGTTATTTTCCTATACCTGGGTAAATTAGTGTTACCTATTCTTTCCTTTCGGCCGCAAAGAGGGAATTACTTGACTCTACTGAAAGCCTGGGTTTCCACGTACCAGGTCAGTGTTTTAAACCGCATTCCAGACAAACCACTATTCATCTCAGCAGTATAGTTTCGAATGGATAGTGTCCTCCAACGTATTCCACTTCTTTGACATGTAATGTCCACAGCTGTGCACTTCGGAAACTTTTTCGGCAGAGGGCGTCCTACGTCGATGACGTCGGGTTGATGTCCCTCAAAGGCCTCCGTCGAGGGGATGTTATAAATAGGACGCACGGCGCCCGTAGCCTCCGTTCTGTTTTTCTCTGCAAACGTGTTTGCTTCGAGAACTCGGCACGCCTCGTGTGTTTCATCGTAAATGTCTTTTTCTTCGACCCCTCAGACACTGCTGTCTGGCTTCAAGACCTGCTGGGACTGCAAGTCGAAAATGTCGATCACTGATCCGCATCGCATTTGTTTGTGGTGCTTGGGCAAGAGTCACAACACCGTCGACTGTTCGATTGCCAGTCGCTGAGTGCCAAGGCCTTGCGATGACGTAAGGGGAAGCTCCAGGTAGGTAGAGGTTCTAAGCCCAGTAAGTCTCATGCTTGTAAATCGAAAACTGAAGGGGTGTCCATCGACGATTCAAGGGGTGACTCTCCGTGTCGGGAGGAGGCCCGGGGTTCTCGGTCCCGGAGTAGTTCCCGCCATTCTTCTTCCTCGCCGCAGTGTTCTCGGGAGCGCCGTCACCAATCGCCTTCCCCGTCCTCCTCGGAGGATGTGCCGCGAGGAAAGTGGCATGCCTGACGAAGTCCTCGACTCCGGAGCAATGGGCTGCCTTTAAGGAGCAGATGTTGGCGATATTTCAATCTCAGGGCATGGTTCCGGTCGCGCCTTCTAATGAAGCCAGCAAGGAACGGTCTTGGGTTCGGGTCCGCAATGCGACTCGCACTGGGAGCCTTCAAGGTCCCGTTCGGACAAGGCTTTGGATAGTTGCAAAAGACGTGCTTCCAGGTCTTGGTCCTCGTCTCCAGCAAGACTGGTGCAACCTGCTAAGGGCTCGAAGCCGGCGTTGACTCGTTCGGTGCCGTATCTGTCCGACTCGGACATCAACGCTTTGTCGTCTTATCAGACCACGGTGCCGTCGGCGACAGTGTCGATGCCGAAGCCTTCGGTGCTCAGGACGCCGACGTTGTCGCCGCTTTCGGTGTCAAAGCCTTCAGTGCCCTCGACGCCTTTGAGTATTTTTGCCCGCAATTTAGCATTGGAGTACCCTGATTTGGTGGATCCTTCAAGGAAGGCTACGACGAAGTCTGTGAGGCCTGTTTTGGACTCTATTGAGGACCCTGGTGACCTTGATGAGGCCCCACTCTTTTCTGGAGACAGTCAGTTGGAGGAGTTGCGGCAGACCCTCCATGATGCCAGTGGGTTGGACACTTCTCCGGAAGTGGAATTCGGTAGGCCTGATCCTGGGGCTCATGCAGCGTCTTCATACAGGAGGCTCATGGCGAGGGTCTCCGAGTAACTGGGCTGGTCCAGTCCTCCTGAAGACTTTGTGCAGGATGTTCTGACGAACATTTTAGATCAAGGTACGTCCTCTGACCCTGTTTTGCCATTTCATCTTACCTTGCAGAAAAGGGTGGCAGCTGCATGGCAGTCCCCGGAATCTCTTCCGGCTGTTAATAAGTCTTTGACCAAGAAATATCACCTTTCCGTTAGCGACCCCAGCTATTTATCTACTCGCCCCACTCCCGAGACTTTGGTGGTTCAGGTGGCTACGGCCACCTCGAGGCAGGCGGCGTACTCTACAATCCCTCCGGATAGGGATGACGAGCGCTTCGACGGTTGGACCCGAAGGTATTTTCTGCTGGCAGCATGGCCCTGAAATCAGTCAACTCGACGTGTGCCTGGGCAAGGTTTTCACACACTCTGTGGAATTGTTTCCTTGGCGGCTGAGCATGTTCCCGAGGGGGAAGAAAGAGATGGGTTCCTTGCTCTTGTGCAGGACGGCAAGGATGCCATGTGTGAATCCCTTCAGTTTGGTTTGGATACAGCCGACAGTGTTGGCCGTTCCATGGCTGCGAGCACCGCTATACGCAGATTTGCGTGGTTGCGGAAGTCAGGGTTTGCTCCAGATGTGCAGGCACGTCTTTTGAACATGCACTTTGATGGCGCACATTTGTTTGGCAGCAAGGCTGACGAGAGCCTTGAGAGGTTGCAGACCTCAAAAGCTGCGGCGGAATCTTTAAGCGCTGCGGTGCATCAACCTCTGCCTTTTTGTCCCAGGGGACAGCAGTGGAGGGGAGTTTCTTTTCGTTACTACTCCTCTTTTGGTAGAACGAGAGGTGCCGCCAGTCAAAGGGGCCAGCAAACAAGTGCCCGTGGTGGTCGGGGAAATCATGGCGCCAAAGCCGCTCAGGCAGCTGCCTCTTTGCCTTCAGGCACTGCCGCAGCTGCTTCCAAACAGTCATGAGTCCATGTCCCATGGTTCGCCGGTTGGGGGCAGACTGTCTCAGCATCTCGAAGAATGGCGTGCTATTACTTCAGATGCATGGGTTCTGGATACCATAGCCCACGGCTATTGCCTTCCCTTCCTTCAGTGGCCTCACGACAATCCACCGGGGAAACTCTTTGAAGCTTCCGGATCCGCTCCTTGCACAGGAAATCTTGAGCTTGCTGGAGAAAGGTGCTATAGAACTGGTGCCTGTAGCTGAGAGGAACAAGGGATGCTATTCCCCCTAATTTTTGATCCCAAAGAAAGACTGGGGATTGAGACCAATCATGGACTTGCGTTGGTTAAACAAACTTCTCAGGAAGGACAAGTTCAAGATGGTCACTCTTTCTCAAGTCTACCAGGCCCTTCAACTTCAGGATTGGTTGGTGTCTCTGGACCTCAAGGATGCTTACTTTCATGTGCCGATTCATCCGGTGCACAGGAAGTACCTGAGGTTTGCGGCTGGCGACTCAAATTTTCCGTTTTGGTTCCTGCCGTTTGGATTGACCTCCGCCCAAGGGTCTTCACCAAGCTTATGGTGGTGGTGGCAGCGTACCACAGGCGAGCGGGATTCACATCCATCCCTACCTGGACGACTAGTTGATGCGGGCGCGCTCTCCCGAGCTAGCGTTGGATCATCTCGGTGTCACCTGAAGCACCCTCCACAGGCTGGGCTTCTCCCTGATTTTCAAGAAGTCGCATCTGACACCTTCCCAACAGCTCCAGTACATCAGGGCTGTATTAGACCCGTCCTTGGGGAAGTGTTCCCCTCCGAAGTGAAGGGTTAATCACATTGTGCAGATGGTGGACAAGTTTCAACATGCCCAGAGTCTCCCGGCTTTCGAATTCTTAAGGTTGCTCGGCCTCGTGGCATCCTGCATTTTTCTGGTGCCAGAGGCCCGGCTGCAGATGAGATCCCTGCAGTGGGCTCTAAAGATGCAGTGGTCACAGTTCTCCGGCAAGATGTCGGATCTCGTTCAGATCTCACTCTCGGTCTCCCAGGATCTTCTGTGGTGGGCCAATGAAGGGAATCTGATGAAGGGGGAACAGTTTTGGCAACCGTGGCTGGAGGTGACGGTAGTGACGGATGCTTCCCTCACAAGATGGGGCCCTCATGCCAATGAATTGACCGCCAGCGGTCGTTGGCCTCTGTCGGAGTCCAGACACACATCAATTTGTTAGAGCTGAGGGCCATCAGGCTAGCCCTGAAGGCGTTTCTGCCCTCTGTACGGGGGAAGAGTGTCCTGATCATGACGGACAACAGTGGCCATGCATTACTTCAAGAAAAAAGGGGAGGGGGTAGGGTCACTCCCGTTGTGCAGAGAGGCAATGCAGCTCTGGTTCTGGGCCATCCAGCAGGAAATTTCAATCTCGGCAGTTCATCTGGCCGGAGACGAAAATGCAGCAGCAGACGCTCTGAGCAGGGATAGCATGGTCTCCCACGAGGGGGAGTTGGCTCAGGAAGTCCTTCAGGAGATCTTCGCCCTTTGGGGAACCCCGAAAGTGGATCTCTTTGCCACCAGTGTCAACCGGAAGTGCGAGAGATTCTGCTCAAGGGAATTTCCTCCAAGAGGAGCCTTAGGAGACGCGTTTGTGGTGGATTGGTCATTCCCACTGATGTACGTGTTTCCTCCAGTCCCCGTCATTCCTCAAGTGTTGCAGAGGTTATGGAGGTTCGGTTCCCACATGATCCTCATTGCTCCGGATTGGGCCAGGATAGCGTGGTACCCGGACCTACTAGAAATGTCCATCTGCCCTCCACGCCGTCTTCCCTACCGAGAGGATCTGGGCGAGCGTGCGTGCGCAAGGGGGGTGGGGGGACAGTTCTCCATCCAGATGTCAAGACTCTCAACGTTAACGCTTGGTATCTGAAAGGTTGAGGTATAAGGATTGGGACCTCCCGGATGACGTGATTGAGGTGTTGCTTTCGGCCAGGCGGCCTGCAACTAAATCCATGTGCCGTTGGCGTAAGTTCTGCGACTGGTGCAGAGATCACAATGTTGATCCTTTTCAGTGTTCCATTCCTATGGTTTTGTCTTTCTTACTTTCTTTGGCCCACAGGGGCCTTCAAGTGGGTACCATTAAAGGTTACCTGGTGGCGCTGTCATCTTGAAGTGCTCATCTGAAGAATGTTCTAACTTTAAGATTCCTTTGATTTCTCAGTTTCTTAAAGGACTGATTAATGTATTCCTGCCGTCCCCTTTCCAGGTGCCGGTTTAGGATTTGAATTTGGTTTTGAAATTTCTCATGGGTGCTCCGTTTGAATTGTGCTTTGAGATTACTGTCCTTCAAGACTTCTTGGTTGCGGTTACTTCCGCTAACAGAATCAGTGAATTGCAGGCACTTTCATCTAAGCCACCCTTTACTGTGTTTCACAAGGACAGGGTTGTACTGCGAGTACGTCCCTCTTTTCTACCCAAGTTAATTTCTGAATATCATTTGAGTCAAAAGGTGGTTCTTCCATCTTTCTACCCTCCTCCTTATCCTGGTAAGGAAGAGGAGCGACTCCATGGGTTGGATCCTAGGAGAGCTCTGAGCTTTTACATTTCTAGGATGTCCAGGGTCAGAGTGGACGATCAACTCTTTGTGGGATATGCTGGACACCGATTGGGCCAGGCTGTTACCAAACAGACCTTGTCCAGGTGGATTATCCTCACCATTACAGAGTGTTAACGATTGGCGGGTAAGGATGCTCCGAAAGGGTTGCAAGCTCATTCCACTAGGGGCGTGGCTACTTTCGCTGCCCTCCAGCCGGGTGTTCCTATTTGGAATATTTGTAATGCCGCCACATGGGCTTCAATACACACCTTTGGTAAACATTATTCCCTGGATACAATCCATGGTCAGGAAATGGCCTTTGGGAAGACGTTTCTTTATTCCGCAATGTAATTGGGTACTCTATAAATTATTTTCTCTCCTCCCATTTACTAGTACTGCTTTGGGAGTCTGTCATAGATGTGGAATACGTTGGAGGACACAATCCATTCGAAGAACAAGTTACTTACCAAACTGGTAACATTCTTTCGACTGGATTTTCCTTCAACGTATTCTTCATCGCTCTCCCAGCCTGCCCCTCTGGAGAATTTCCTATGCGATTGCAGCTTCCGTTTCCGCAAGGCTAAAGTGCAGTCAAGCAGGCATGAGATTGGTGCCACGTGTTCTGGGTGAAAAACTTAAACTGAGGCTACGGGCGCCTTGCGTCCTATTTATAACATCCTGCGGTGTCGCCCTCGACAGAGGCCTTTGAGGGACATTGACCCGATGCCATCAACACAGGACACCCTCTGCTGAAAGTTTCCGAAGTGCACAGCTGTGGACATTACATGTCAAAGATGTGGAATGCGTTGGAGAAACATCCAGTTGAAAGAACGTTACCAGTTTGGTAAGTAACTTGTTCTCTGGTGCCAGAATCTTTCGGACCCCTGGATCCTCTCCGTAGTCTCCACGGGGTACCACTTACTGGTACCTTCCTCTCCTCCCTCTTTCCCCCCTCTCCCACAGATTGAGCCAGCAACTCTGCTGGCGGATATCCGGACGCTCGTCGAGAGCCAGGCTGTGGAAGAAGTCCCAACCTCCCAGCAAGACTTGGGCTTTTACGCCAGGTTTTTCATCATACAGAAGAAGAACCAGGCTGGCCTGAGAGTTGTGTTGGACCTTTCCACCCTCAATCTCTCCTTCCCTCTGCAAAAATTCAAGAGGGTTACGCCAGCTCTTACTGCGGAAACACTGGATAGGGGAGACTGGATGTGCTCGCTGGATTTTAAGGATGCTTACCGACACTTCCCGATTTGGCAGCCGCATCGTTGCTTACTGCGCTTCAGGATCATTGCCTTCCATTGTCAAAACAAGGTGCTACCCTTCGGCCTCAACTTAGCTCCCAGGGTATTTACCAGGTTGATGAATGCAGTGGCAGCCTTCCTCAGGGCCCAGGGTCACCACGTCTACCCATACCTTAACGACTGGCTCGTCAGGGCCACCTCTCCAGAAGCGGTTCAGCATACTGCCTCTGCACTGATGAACACACTCCATGATCTGGGGTTCACTATTTATCTCAAGAAGTCTCAGCTACAGCCCACGCAGAGCCTGACCTTATTGGGCCTCATCTGGGACACAAGCTCTGTGAGAAGTCTTTCCCTCGGAGGACAAGATTGCAGCCATCAAGAGAGCTACAGCTCACTTCCTCTCCAGGCCTGTGACCTCGGCCTAGTGGTACCTACGGCGACTTATTGCAGCGGTCCTTTTGGCCGTGCCACACACAAGACTGAGGATGCGGAGATTACAGCTGCACTTCACAGCCTCATGGATTCAGGAGAAGGGCTTCCAAGAGGAGCCAGTCAACATTCCTCCCTTTCTCCTCTCGGACATCTTCTGGTGGTCCGTAGGCATCAACCTGAGGCACAGCAAGCCCTTCTGGCAGCCGGCCCCTCAGGTCACAGTGACTACGGACTCTTCCCTAGAGGGCTGGGGAGCCACCCTGGACAACCACAGCGTCCCTGGAGTCTGGACTCAGCAGGAGTCCCACATCAATTGGCTGGAATTGAAGGCCATATGGTTCGCTCTCCAGGCCTTTCTGCCTCTTATCGAGGGCAAGACCATTCTTATCCAGACAGAACTCCACCAGCATGTACTATGTCAACGAGCAGGTGGGCACCAGATCCCCTCTGCTGTGCAACCTAGCAGTCGGCATATGGGAATGGGCTCTGGAGAATGCCATTTACCTCAGGGCTGTCCACCTCCTGGGGAATCCAACCTGGAAGTGGACAGGCTCAGCAGACTGGGGGCGGACATTTACGAGTGGCAATTGAACAACTGGTACTGAAGGAGATCTTCCTCAGGTGGGGGCATCCCCAGGTGGATCTTTTTGCCTACTGGGACAACAGAAAATGCCAACAGTTCACCTCCTGGCAGGGGCAGGGCTCCGGCTCCCGGGGCAATGCATTCCAGATCCAATGGAATGACATGATGGCATATGCCTTCCCGCCCATACCCCTAGTCCACAGGGTGATCTGCAAGATAAAGGAAACCCGGCACCTCCGCATCATTTTGATAGCTCCCTGGTGGCTGGCCAGACCGTGGTTCTCCGTGCTCCTCAGCCTTTCGGACATACCACCCAATGACCTACCGCTGGGCCTAGCTCCTATCCTGGCCCAGCAGGGGGCAAGGTACTCCACCCTGCTCCTCACAAGCTAGCCCTCGCAGCGTGGTTCCTGAGCAGGTCACGCTGAAACACTTGAGCATATCTCAGGCTTACCTAGAGATCATCCAGGGCACTAGAAGCAAGGCTACTAGGAGCCAATATAAGAGTAAATGGTCTAGATTCTGTCATTGTGCCGACTCGAAGGAGATCGACCCTCTTAAGTGCACCTTGGATGACGTGCTCTCCTTTTCAGCACACCTCGCCCATTCCGGTGTGCATGTGGATACATGCTGCACCTATCTGGCAGCCATAGGGGCTTACAGGAACTGGAAGGAGGGCCTCTTCCCCTCCAATCCGGTGGTCAGGCGTCATCTGACGGGCCTCCACAATCTTTACCCGCCTATAAAGAAGCCACACCCAGTGTGGGTCCTTAATGTTGTGCTGGGCGCCTGGGTGCACAAACATTTTGAGCCTATGGCGTCCGCGGATATCGGCTGGTCACCATAAAAACAGCTCTGCTCGTGTGCCTCACCTCAGCGCGCAGTGTCAGCGAGATCCAGGCTCTGGTGGCATCAGAGCCCTACACCACTTTTCACAGGGACAATGTTGTCCTGCAGACGTACCCTGCTTTCCTACCCAAGGTGACCTTCTCCTTCCATCTCAATGAGGAAATAGTCTTACCCACTTTCTTCGCCGACCTCAAGGACGAGCCTCAGAGGGTCTTGCACCGTCTGGAAGTCAGACGCGCACTGAAATACTTTCTGGACTGAACCAAGGACCTCCGCAAGTCGTACGCCTTGTTTGTAAATTTCGGTGGGTCAAAGCCCGGTTATCAGGCCTCCATAGCAAGGTGGATGGTCGCGGCCATCAAGGAGGCTTATGAGGGGCAGCACAAACCAGTGCCAGCTAATTTACGTGCCCATGCGGTAAGAGCTAAGGCCACGACCATTGCGTTCCAACGACATGTGCTGTGGCAGGTCATCAGCAGGGCGGCTACCTGGCCCACCCCTTCGGCTTCCTGTAAACACTACTGTTTGGACGCCGCCTCTAGGTCAGATGCAGCATTCGGGCAGGCGGTTCTAAGAAAAGTTTTTTTTTAAGATGGGGCTCCTCTCCACCTTGGGGCTACATTCAGTTGTAATTGCCCATACAGTATGGAGGAAAGGGTATGGGACATAAGAGTAATTAATAGTTACTCACCATAGTAGCTAAGATACTCTTAGTCCATAGTCCCCTTTCCTCCATACGTCCCACCTTCCTCCCCCCTAATAATACTGGAGTCATTAGGCAATGCTGATCATTGTCGATGCGTCAATGGGGACAGAGGAGTAGCGCTCGTTGGCGGAGTCAGGCGAGCGCATGCTCCCAGGGCCTTGCCCCCGCGTGCCTCTAAATTTAAAGGGGGGAAGATGATTTTTTTCTGGTGAAAAAGGTTGTCTCTCCCGTCGCTCGCGAGGGACACCAATACAGTATGGAGGAAAGGGGACTATGGATTAAGAGTACGTTGGTCACTACAGTGAGTGACTATTAATTTTTATGCTGTGCAAAATGTAATACAAATGCTCTCTTAGCCGTCGGGTCTGTTTAGTAGTTTTGCTAGAAAATAGTAGTCCTCGTGCCGTTCTCACATCAAATTAGAAAGAGGGTGATACAACAAGGGAAAGAGTCAAGAAGGGCCAAAAAGGAAGAAAGATTTGCCTGCAAGTGCAGGGTAAGTAGGAGAGGGGTTAGCCGACTTAAGAGTCAGGGAACGCGTCCGTTTCTTGATCAGTGACTTACGAGATGCATTAGCTGTGAATGTCATTATTACCTGCATTCGATAAAGGTATTTCCATAATTTATTTTATTCATTTATTTGGCTTTGGTTACAGAGTAACCTTTACAAAAATGAACATTTCATTGTTAATACAATTTTTTTTCCCACAGGATTCTATAAATGCAGAAGAGTAATAAAAACAGTCATACAATTTCACAGGATTACACTCCTAAAATATGTTAAGCATATGCTATAAAAAAGTCAGTATTAATTAGATCAATTAAACCACCATTATTTCCAATTACACCAATGGCAATTACCACGGTAAATTCAGAGAATTAATTCAGGTCAGAAAAACATCGACCCGTCCCACTAGAGCGGCCTATTCCTACTGCCTCCAGATACCTAGATTAAGGTTAAATAAAACAGGCGGTAGTAGCTTCCCGGTGAAGGCGGCCCAGTATTGGAACACACTCCCAACTTGACCTTAGAAAAGATCAATCCTACTATAGCTTCAGATGAAACATCCTCAAATGGTTACGCTCCAACGACCGCCAAGATTAGCCTATGTATACTGTAAAAGCCATCACTTGAACCCCCATAGCTCTTTCGTATCTAGCTTCATGTATATATTTACTGATGTATATTATTGTATGTTGCACTGGTGTATAGCCCCTAGTTTGACTCATTGAATTGTATTGCTTGTATGTATCTTTCCTCACTATGTAACTAAGCTTAAAGTCACATTGTATGCTGTGGCGCCCAGTTACCTAAGGGTCCGGTGCGCATGACGAATGAATGAACAAACAAACGATCATAAGAACTAATTTCCCAAAATGTCCAGACATTTGCAAATGTCTGTCAAAAACCTAACTATGGCAATCTGTAAGGTAACCCATCGACCGTGCATCATTTCCAGCCAAAAACTATTTAGATCTACGCAATGGGTGTTTGGTACAAATTTGCTGAAACGACTTAGGCATTCCACTCTTAGGGCTTCACACTCAATCACCAAATGTTTAATGTTTCAGCATCTGCTGCCCAAAGACAGAACCTGCACACTGAGGGTTGTCCAGACCTTTTATCTCTTATATCAGTTAATTCTCTTTTCCGTCCGAAGAACATTAAATCTAAACCGCATGAATTCCTGCATCCAATGTTTGTCCAGGAACATAACCAGATAGGGCTCCATTACCCCTCCCCCCTTTTTTATAATGGGACACAATTTGACCGTATAGCTTGGTTTCGAGAACCCTGTCCACTGTAGTATTCCAATCCGAGTATTCTAAATGTTTTTTTACCTTCAGTGGATTGAACATAAGTAGTTCCAATGATGCCCTGATTTTTCCCTGGATTTCCAAGCATTAAATTTTCAGTCTTGACAGATATTGAGTAGGCAGCACCACTTTGCAGACCAGTCCCCATGATGGCATACAAAGTAGATTTCCTACCAGTAACCAACTTTCTGAGAAGTGAGAGACTACGCCACTCCTCCACAGTTGCCAGAGAGAACAAACCAAGTTTGTATCTCAAGGCGGCCAATGGCACACTTCGGGAGACATCTTAAAATGGACTTCAAAATCCGCGATTCATATTTGTATAGCTCCTCTCTACACCAAAGGGGGAATAATTCTAGACCGTAACAAAAGTGCAGAATTATTTTACATTTGTAATATTGCAGGGTGGGGACGAAGGAGAATTTACTGTATTTTTTGTCTCTTTTTTTCAGTTATGCTATCTGGGAGTCCACTTTCCCATCTAGGTAATCTCTATAATATATTTTTTTGTCCCCAGAGATACGATAGCTTAGATATCGAATAAACAATCTGACTGCCAGCTTCACAGGGTTTAAGCACCACGAATACTGCATGGGGCGCTCTCTCCCAGACAGAGAATCACTGTCTTTTTTGTGTTAATATTCAGTGGATTTATAAGCGTAGGCGCTGGAGGCCTTTCGGTTTATAATCGTTCAACATAAAATCGTCGGCATAGGCCGTCCAATACACCTTTACGCCCTCTCCTACGGGGGGGAGGCAAGGAGGATTCTTGCAAGAATGTACCCTCATCTGTCACGTACTGGTAGGTGCAAAAATGCATCCTTGTCGTAGCCCGTTCAAAACTCGTATAGCTTGCGACAGAACACTGTCGTTATTAAGACGAATTTGGAGCCTGGATCCTTCATGAAGATGGTACAAAAATGAAAGTAAATTTTATTTATTTATTGTTTTTCGTTTTATTGTGTTAGTTGACACATCAACTTTTTCAATATTATCTTACATTAACATAGGGTATTATAATACCTTAGCACAACCGTTACAGCATAAGAGCACTTCCACAGAGAATAGGCTTAATAAGCATCTTTTAACAATATAAAACCCAAATTAAGACACATAACTAAAAAAATCAATCACCGCAATTTAGATTAAAATTCAATTATATCAACAAGACTAGTTTATCATAAATTCAGTTTCAAAATAAAATTTACAGCCACAATTACTAATGAGACAGACGTAGCATTAAAAATCTCGTGCCATAGTTGATCTTTTGTTACCAAGGTTCTTTCTTTAAAATAGCTAAAAAAATAGTTCTTCCTCAGATCTATCAAGCCAATACATTCCGAGATTAAATGAGCACTAGTCTCAGGATGATTCACAAGTTTACAGAATCTGCATTCAGTCGACAGAGCCAGATCTTTGGCATAAAGTGCCTTTTGAGATTTAGTAGGTAAGAGATTTAAGTGTAAACGTAGAAAAGTGTCTGCGTAGGATCTATCTGGAAATTTTTGGATATATAAAGGTATATCATTCAGTGCTTTGCAAAATAAAAGATCCAGCCTTGTATGCTTTATAATTTAGGCATCTATTTTCAGTATTAATATGGTCAGTCATATAAAGTTTTAATTTTGCTTTATCTGGAAATTGAATTAAACTTTCTAGTTTAATATCAGCTGCTGCTAGAAGAGCATCGCATTGTAGTTATCATTTTGACAAGGGAGTATTCACAGTATTATTTAACAGATTTTTTAGTACTGGAAACAGATTTTTAGACAAATCCGAGGATAGCTGGATTTTCCTATACAGTGCTAACATTGCCCACTGCACAGCTACTTCTAAGGATATTAACCCCATTTCATAGTGGATAAGAGGGATTGGCCTACTTGTAGGAACAGGCAAGATCATTTTCCAAAAGATTCCTTCTAATACATCCCACTTGATATCTTTGTCCAGTAATTTAGACTGGGCACCATCAGTAATGATGGGGACGGCTTTTTGTAAATAATATATTTGTGCAGGAAGCAAGGAAAATTTACCATACTTCCTCTGTAATGCCTTAGCTTGGATAGCCACCATTCACATTCTAAGGTACAGTTCTTCTTTGTATGGTTTCTCACCTAAATGAGAGTTAACATTCACTCCCAAATATTTGTATGAGGTGACACATACCAATGGGTGCTTAGCAAGGGTCCAGATGAATTTACTTTTGGACCTTTTATTAACATGACTAAATATCAGAACATTCGACTTTTTGGCATTCATCTCCAGCTTATTTTGTTAAGCAAATGTAGACGGGGCTGATAACTTTCTTTGCAGCCCTATTGGAGTTAAGTCAAAAAGAACTAGATCTTCTGCATAGAGTAAATACTGAATATGATAGGCGCCCAATTTAGGCAAAAAAGTCAGGATATTCTTAAGAGCATTATAAAAGTCACTGATATAAAAATTGAATAATATCGGAGCAAATGGACACCCTTGTTTCAACCCTACGTTTGTCTCAATAGATTCTGATGAAAGACCTTTAGTCGAGAGTTTGATTTTAATCGAGGTATTGGAATAAAATTGGTGGATTAAAAATATAATATACGACGGACACTTAACAGCTAGATGTTTGTTCCATAAACTATATCTCTGAACTGAATCAAAAGCTTGTTTAAAATCCACAAACGCTACGAAAACCGGTTGTCTGTTTTTTATTGCTTGTGCTTTAATTGCAGCAATTAATATTAAATGTAATGCTGCACCAATGCCGGCGACAAACCCCGATTTATGAGGATCCATTAGATTTTCTTTAATCGGCCATTTGGTAAAATCTCTGATTAAGAGTCTTGCTAGGATTTTGCCAGGTGCATCTAGCAGAGCAATAGGACGGTAGTTACAGGGATTTGTTTTGTCCCCCTGTTTGAAAATTGGTAATAGTATAGCAGTCTGCCAGGAGGGTGGAATTGTCTTGGTCTTAATTATGATTTGAAAAATTTGATTTAGGACCTCAGCCCAGGCTTCCGGATGCGCTTTAAATATAAAATTTGTGAGCATATCCGGGCCCGGAGCCCTTGATGAACTAAGCTTTTTAATTATTAGTAGGATATCGAGAGAATAGAACTTAAATTGAGCAAGATCGGAAAGGGATGTTGTGTAGATTTACAACAATTCCCCGAAACAGAATTAATAGTCTTCCAAATCTCAGTGGCAGATTTTAGAAGCAAAGCTTCAAGCATTAATTCAGCTTCTCTCTGTTTCACCATGTGAATTATCTGTTTAATTTTATTTCGATAGCCCATTTCAGGGCTATTTTTTGCATCTTGTTTACATTTTTAGGCAGCTTATGAAGGGCTTTACCTAAATCTTTTTTTAATTAATTGATGGATGAGTTCCATTTATATTTATGGTTAAAAGTTGGTTTAATACCTTTACAAGACTGGGCAATGATCTGGATACAGTCATTGTAAAAGGTATGGGAATTCATTAATTTATTTCCAGCCAAGAGTTCAACTTTTTGTTGTAAGCAAGAGATTTTATTAATATTCCATCTGATTCGATTCTGCGCATTATTTATTTCAAAGTCACCAATAAAGTTTGTGACTGGATCAACTGAGTGAGGAAACCAAATTACTTCCAGCATCTCATGATCACTAGCCTGAGTAGGAATCACTTCAAATACAGAAACTAGATTGTTAGCATGCTTTGAAATATATACATAGTCCAGAACTGATTGAGAATTGGCTCTAGACCAGGTTGGGTGGGGAGGAGTATCTTTTATATGAGATCCATTCAAATATGTAAAATGTCTCAGTTTCATTAGCCGAGACCACTTATCCGCTCTAGTATCTGATTTAGGAGTAGAATTTAGCAGATTCATATTAAAATCCCCAGCAATAATGGTAAACGTATTGGTCGGGTCTAGCAGAAATTGATCCAAAAGAGCTTCAATTTTACTTATAAACAGTGGTTCTGTTGGAGACAGATTCCAGTATATATTCAAGACCGTTATCATTGGAAAAAAAGGATGGTTTCTGTTTGGAGTACGTATGATGACTGGTTGTATCCCATGGTCCAGGAGATGGCAATTGGTCCATATATAGCTGGGCATCAATTCGGACTGCCATTAGAAGACCTGCAGCTGGTCTGCCTCTGGCCGCCTTTGAGGCTGGAACCAGGGTTACCAGATGGTCAGGCCAAACTGGAGTTTGCATCAACCAGGTTTCTTGTAGCAGTATTAGATCATACTTGTTCAGTAGCTTAGAATTAGATGATAGTAAGTGCGAGAATCCCTGCGTGTTCCAGGAGACCATAGAACATTTGCGAAACAAGGCAGGGGCAATAAGCTAGTGATTTGTCGAAACAGCCCCCATGTTCTTGGTTAACCAAGCCCATTTTGAGGGGACCAATTGAGGAGGAATAGGCAGACCAGAATTACATGAGCAGCATTTTTGAGGATCTTCTCTATTGGGAATGATAGTGCAGTCTGCTCTCGCTATTTGCAGATTTATAGAAGGTGGAATTTCTTGAGGTTCAACAATCTCTAGATCTAAGCCTTTCTCTAGAAGTAGATGTCTCTGCTGCCATACATAGTTTTTTACTATTATCGATGGTATAATTATATCGACAGCATCTTGGTAAGTAGGCTTAGGGTAGGATACTCTACTTCTATTGTTAGCGAGAATTCTCTTATAAGGCTGATTTCCCAAACCTAGTGAGTCCCCCAGCAGCTTTGTTGGATTTTTGGGGTTTGTTTTTTTCTCCTGCTAAGAGCTAGACTCTTTTACTCCCACTCTTAGGCATGATTTGAGGTATGTCTTTGACTTATGTGATTATGGGCTGTGGGGTTTTCTTTTTACTCCATAGGGTATCATCTGTTTTTCTGTATGTGTGGTACACTGCACCCTCAGTGCAGTACCACAGGGGTGTCAGTGACCCCCAAACATAGACTCCATACCCTGGGACTGACTACTGTCTCCCAGGGCATGTAAAGTCACCATTGGCTTTACTAGTCCAAAATTGTGAACAGAACCAGTACAAACCATCATATTGTGGAAGTACTGGTAAGAGGTAATTTGATTGCCCCTGGGTCTGTTTTTGAGGGGGTACTGTCCCATCCCCCCTCGTCAAGTTTCTGGCTGGTGGCAGTGGTTACCACGCGAAATATTCCACCGGAATATTCTCTTATGGGATTTTCCCATTGATTTTAAACGCACCACTTTTTGGTGCAATGTTAAAGATACCGCTGGTTTGTTTATTTAATATTAAATCACCGTTTGGGTCTTTTTGCCAGAACTCTATTCTAAAATGGCGTTTGTGTCCGTCTCTGTAACTCTGACCAAGGTCGAGCCCTTTGTTCCACTTTTTGGCGGGCATCTCCACAGAAGCCCTCCAAATGGTGCCACTCTGTCTGGGTTCCACAGGAAGGGTGGAGGGGGGAATTGGCACCCTGGACTGCGTTGCCTTAGCAGCCCAAGTCGCACTCTACTCTGATAGGCCCAGTGGTGAGCCACCCGGCTCACCACTTAGCATGTGTGATTGACAGCTAGGCTGATGAATGGGGGTTTTTCTGCATAAAAGCAGGGCCTTTGGGACTGGAACTTCAGAAGTCGCCACAGGACCTAAGAATCCGAGAGGGACGAAGCTGAGCCATCTGCAACGACGACACCACCGGTGAAGCCCTGCTGCAACTAAGCCCTGCTGCAACTACCTCACCACCTTCCCGACGACAAGAGAAGATCTTCTGCTGGACGAGTCTTCTTCCTCTGAGCTGGTGGGATCAACCAGTTCGCCCTTTTCGCCTTCCAAAGACGTTTCTTGGTCGAATCGCCCGTGCCAAGCACCCCGGCGCCGGATAGCCAAGCTCACCACTTTTGACCGCGAATATAAGGACTGCACCTTTTAATTGGGAACTCTGTGGCTGGTTCCATCCCTGTGCAGTGCAACGACTCCCCGTTCCCTCCTCGACGAGATATTCTCTTTCCCTGGTCGGAACCACGGAATTCAACCACTGCCAGGATCAACTGCCCTCGCTGGAGCTTCCTTTCTCTTTAAGGTACTGTGTCCTGCCTGGCCTCCCTTTCTATAGATTGCTAAAGGTGACCCTTAAATCCTTGCCTTCTAAACTGGGTTGGCTCCAGGCCTTCTAACTATATCTTTTGCATCACACCAACCTCTTTTGAACACTCTGCAAAGACTTTTAGTGCACTTTAAACCGTGTGATCCTGGGGACGTGGCCAGCAGCCATCCGATGAGGACGTGAGCCCGCGCTGCTCCCGCGCCACTGGCCTCATCCTGTTAAAATCCTGCTAAAATATATATCCGAGCTGAACCCTGAAATACTCCAGTGGTGTGTGAGACACTCCTGCACCGAATCGCGGTGCTCCGACGCAAATCCGTAAAAGGAATCGCCGTCCAGATCGAGTGGAAGTTGCAGGAACCGTGACAAGTGCTGAGCCCAAGATGGCCGCCATAACTGCGAGCGCACACTAACTGTCGGCCGGCGGCCGGCGCATGCTCCACCGGGCCCTGCAGTCAACATCCTGACCGCGGTGGCGGAGCGGTACTGTGGTCGCAGGCCCAGCCCACCTGGCGAGAACCCAACCGAACCGGGGCCTGAAGAGGGCCCGGAGCGGGAAGCTTGGCGTGTCGGTGTTGGCGCGGAAGAAGACGCACGGCGTACCGGCTGGTGATCCGACTAGCGTGCCCCCTACAACCGGAGACGTGGACCCGCTGCTCGAGGCCTGAAACATCCGGCGGTAAGGAGAGGGGAAGGCGGGATAGAGAGTGCTGGCGAACCGCTTTCCCTCCCCCCACGGGCAAAGGGCCGCCAGACGGAGCCGCGATCCCCACCGGCGCCTGCTGTGGCCGCGACCAGGGGATAGAACCATAGAACTGCTGAAAGTGTGGCTAATAGATATTGTTTGGTCAAGGGAACGGTTAAGCCAGCACAAGCATAAATATCCGCCGGTCGCAGCGGGCCCAGCACCACCATTAGTGCCTACCCCCAGCACTGGCTGGACCCCCCACCCCCGGGACCAGACACCAGCACACTGCAACAGTACTACACCAAACAGAGAATGGGTAAGGAGAAGCCCAGGAAAACATCCACACAGAGCAGGATCGAGCAGTATGCAGCGACGCCAGCACCCCGCTCACCAGAGAGGACACCACCGGTCGACCCGGACCATGTGGATAATATTTCCTTAAGAGATATCATGAGTGCCATCACCAACTCCAGGACCTCAATGGAAAAAAAGATGGACAGCATCGGTGCAGACGTGTCCCTGCTACGCCATGATCTGCAAAAGCTGACCTCCCGTACGGGAGAGGCAGAGGCGCGAATCTCTGAAACCGAGGACGGCCTGCGAGGCGTAAATAGGCAAGTGGCGAGTATGCTAGCACGGATAAAGACCCTGGAGGCAAGAGTGGACGATAGCGAGGGTAGATCCCGACGCAATAATATCCGCATAATCGGCCTGCCGGAAAAAGCCGAAGGGGAATGCATGGAACTCTTCCTTGAGGACTGGTTGACGAATATTTATGACGGAGAGGCATTTTCTAAATTCTTCTCTATCGAGCGGGCCCATCGCATCCCAGCTGGCAAAGTGATACCAGGAGCTCCACCACGCACAGTAATTGCCAGGTTTCTGAACTACAGGGACAGAGACACGGTACTCCAACTGGCAAGATCGAAGGGAAGTTCAGAAAGCACGACAGTCATTTGACCCGCTTAAGAAACATCTACAATCAGTGGGTGTCAAATATGGACTGCTCTTCCCTGCCCAACTCAAGATATTCCATGGGGGCACGACCGTGCACTTCACCGACCCCAGAGAGGCGTGGAACTGGGCCGAACGGCACATAGAAGGGGACTGGAACACGGAGGGGAGAAGGAGAGATAGACGCAATAGTCCTCGCCCAGAACGTCCGCCAGAGCAGGGCCAACAGCAGCGTCCACAACCAGGAAACCCGCTGCGGGAAGAAATATGAACCGGGAGCAGTTTTGGGCAGAAAGCCAAAACTACTGAGCCTAGGAGCACCACAAAATCTCTCACCCCCCACGCCGATCTACGCATGAGCGAAGACTAAAACAAAAGAAGTCCGCGACAGCACCACGGACAGGTGTTGTGTAATCTAAGAAGTTCAGATGCCACTGAGAGTGGCTTAGTTAAGGTTTACTTGTTCTGTTTACATTTCGGGCGACAGATACTCCAGGTTGGGTGGGAGTATAGGGAGGGGGGTTAGGTAACACTACTGGGGCA
This sequence comes from Ambystoma mexicanum, assembly GCF_040938575.1. Classification (NCBI taxonomy): domain Eukaryota; kingdom Metazoa; phylum Chordata; class Amphibia; order Caudata; family Ambystomatidae; genus Ambystoma; species Ambystoma mexicanum. The sequence goes on from NC_090927.1 coordinate 1,186,998,213, forward strand.
GTAGATGCCTTCAGGGGAACAAGAGATGGAGCTGGGGGGAGGGGGAGTTTTCACCCTTGTTCTGGGTTTCGTCTTTATTTTTGTTCATGTATGGTCCGACAACACTAAATATTCACTCCTACAAACCTGCATCACACGGCGAAACAATAGTTTGTGCATCTTCCCGGAATCCTACATATACTGCTCAACAGCAACCCACCCCCCAACCAGATGACGAATGCTAGATTTGATACGAAATCCTTACGTCTCCTGACTTGGAATGTCAATGGGTTGGGTAGTGGGATAAAACGCAGACTTGTCACCCAAGCATTAAACAGGCAAGCGCCGGATGTCGCGTTGCTCACAGAAACACACCTAGCGGGCACCACATGCAACCTATTTAAACGTGGTAACTATCGTACAGCACTGCACTCAGGTTTTACTTCAGGCTCCAGAGGGGGTCTCATACTGATCCATAAGAAGCTGCCGCTGACACTGTCCAGTGTGTTACAGGACACAGGAGGCAGATTTGTGCATTTGACAGGAACCCTATGGAATCAAACCATAACAATACTAGCTGTGTATGCACCACCCGCGCTGTTGCCAAATCTCATAGAAGAAATAACCCCCCCTAATAGTACAAGATTCCTCAGACACACTAATCCTTGGTGGCGACTTTAACGATGTTATGAACCTGGGTATGGATCGTACACACCTAAGGGGCAGGAATCCCGACACGCACACTAGGCTAGCCACCTTCACATCAGCATTGGGACTGAGGGATGTATGGCGTGACCTTCACCCCGAGGGGCGAGAATACTCTTTCCACTCAGGCGCCCATGCTTCCCTCTCTAGACTGGACTATTTTTTCGTTCCAACCACAGAGGTGCATAGAGTACTTACTGCCACACTACTTCCACGCGGCATCTCTGACCACTCGCCCCTACTAATAGAACTATCAACGTCAAGGCCAATCCCTCCACCTTCATGGCGCCTTAACAACTATTACCTAGGCTTCCCGGAGCTCGTAGAGCGTATTCAAGAAACCACAACCAATTACTTTGAACTAAACGCTGGGTCAATTGATGACCCAAGACTGCTGTGGGAGGCGTACAAGCCGGTATTGCGGGGAGAGATTATCTCCTGGACAACGGCGCACAAAAAGGCTCAAATGCAAAAAGTAAATGAGGCTGAAGAACAGGTGGAACGTGCAGAGCGCGCACATCTGGCGCGAGACCTGCCTGAAACGAACCGAGCACTGGTCCTTGCCCAAAAAAAAATGCACAATGTAGCCCTAGACAACGCTAACAGGCGCACACCACGATGCGCGCCAGACTGTATGAGACTGGAGATAAGGCGGGTAAATTGTTAGCCTGGCTGGAGCGCAGGGATGAAGGGCACAAACAGGTCAGGATGATCAAACCCGACATTTCGGAACCACTGTGGACAGATCAGGCTATCGCCGAAGGCTTTGCAGCCTACTATGCAACGCTCTATGGGTCACCGGAAGCCCCCACTAACCTCTCCGTGTTGAACGGGATCACCCTTCCCAGCCTAATGGACACGCAGAGAGATCTACTGGAGGCAAACATTACTGAAGAGGAACTAGGGTTGGCCATGTTACAACTACATCCCGGGAAAACACCGGGGCCGAACGGCTTCCCGGTGGAGACATGGAAAAGGATAGAACCAAGTGCGATACTTCCACATCTCCTGCAGATGTACACACACTCGAGGGAGCATGGACAGCTTCCCCCAGACCTAAGGAGAGCAACTATAATAGTGATCCCCAAGCCAGATAAGCCTCCAGAGAAATGTAGTTCGTACAGGCCGATTTCGTTAATCAACACTGAGACCAAAATCCTGGCGAAAGCATTAGCAAACCGACTGCAGAAAGTTATCCTGTCACTTATACACCCAGTCCAGTGCGGCTTTATGCCCCAGAGGTCTACGCGTATGAACATACACAGACTGCACGCTGCACTCGAAAAATCCTCCCTATTGCGGGGTCCCTTGGCGCTTCTAGCAATAGACTTTGAGAAAGCCTTCGATTCGGTGCACTGGCCAGCACTGTGGGAAATAATGTGTCGAATGGGTTTTGGTGACCAATTCCTGGGATGAGTGCAGCTGCTACATAAGTCCCCAGAGGCCGTGACCAGAGTAAATGGGTGGCTCTCGCAGCCGTTTAAACTGGGCAAGGGGACACGACAGGGATGCCCCTTGTCTGCAATGCTTTTTGCGCTTGCCATAGAGCCGTTGGCGATTCTATTAAGAGAATCACAAATGTGGAGGGGCTTCCGGTGGACAGAAGACTGGGAGGATAAGGTCTCACTGTATGCGGACGACCTGCTCCTGTATCTATCAGACCCCTTAACCTCTTGTCCTTCAGTGATACGCTTACTGAAGGAATATGAATCCTTTAGTGGTTTGAAGGTAAACTGGTCGAAATCCACACTGTTCCCACTGAGAGAGTTGGGTAGCGTAGAGATACAGAACTGCCCCTTTCGTATAGAAGTTGACCAGTTTCACTACCTGGGGGTTCAGATAACGACGAATCTAAACGAGTACGTAGAAAAAAACCTCCACCCAATCATAAACCGCTTTGCAGAGGACGTCAAACACTGGAACGCCCTCCCACTGACCCTACTGGGGAGAGCAGCACTATTTAAGATGATGGCACTAACTAGATTCCTGTACATACTCCAAAACGCCCCGTTACACATCCCCAGACAGGAGTTTCACAGAATCAACAGAATCCTCCGGAAACTCCTGTGGAACAATGGACACCCGAGAATAGCGCTCCACATCCTGCAGCGCTCCATTTGGGAGGGAGGCATAGGATTGCCGCGTATATAGACGTACTATTGGGCGAGTCAGATGGCAGTGATAAATGACCTATTACACGGCAACCCCTCGCTACCTCACATTAAATCTGATACCCTAGATGGAGCAAGCATAACCCCACTAGAATCCCTATACCAGAAAACTAATGGCAACACCACCAAAACAATGGCTACTCACCGGGCATTAATCTGGGCAGAGGCGCATAAACACATAAACTGGGAAGGGAAAACCACGCCGGTACAGCCACTGTGGGTAAATAAACACATCCCTGAGCTGGACAGGCTCCCAAAATGGCGGAACTGGATAACTGCGGGAATAACAAAAGTGGGAGATGTGATTCGGGACGGGGGAATTGTGACATTCGAGAGGTTGGTGGAGGAATTTAACCTCCCTGTCACTGACCGATACCGGCATATGCAATTAAGTCATGCTCTACAGCGGTACTTGCCTGACCTACGGGACATGGCAGACTGCACCCCCATAGAGAGGAACCTGGTACTAGATAGCATAGACGCCAAAATCACCTCAGTGATGTACAATGTTCTCACCTCATTCGCCACACCGGAGCTATCGAGTCTAAAATCTAAATGGGAAAGGGATGTGGGAGAAATACTGCCTGAAGACTGGATAACAATCCTAATGTACCCGAGGGAAACTGCCATTTCGGCCAGATTACGCCTTGTCCAGCTCAAAATACTGCATAGAGTCTACTATCCACGGGTTGCATTGTACAGATGGGGTAAAACCACAGACCCGAATTGCCTGCGCTGCCACCAGGAAGAGGGCACCTTTTTCCACATTGTATGGGACTATCCACACATCACGCTATACTGGCAACGCTGCTGCGACACACTTAGTAAGGTACTGGGTCGAACTGTGCCCAGAGATCCGAAATTGATGTTGCTGGGTGTCGAGGAAGAGGGTGAGATGTCTCGCACCGACAAGCTACTGTTTGCAACCACCACGGTACTGATCAAGCGCAACATTGCCAAGCTATGGGGCTCGAATGTAACCCCTGAGCATGCACAATGGATAGATGATGTAGAAGCATGCATTGCGATGGAGCGAAGAGTATATGCGGCCAGAGGATGCCCTGGGAAAGCGGGGAAAATATGGGAAAAGTGGGAGAACGCACAATAAAACTATTGTATGACACAGGCCGATGGCCAGTATGTAATGGCAAAGCAAGAGTGTACAAGTATTTGTTAACATATCCTTAAGGTGTTGAAAGACGGACCTTATTTTCTCTTATGATGTTATTGGTGGTTGGACCCCCTCAGGGTCACTGTTCTTTTTGTGTATTATGTAATGAAATCAATAAAATTGTTTGATCAAAAAAAACGTGTGATCCTGCTCCATTTAAAGTGGGCCTGGCCTATGAACTTTGGCTGTACAGTATAACCTGCCTTTCTACCCTTGCTCTGAACTCTTAAGTGTTGGGAACTGTTTTATTCTTATGCTCTGCCTTTTTCTCTCCCTTTAACTACATTATCGGAGTGCCATCTTAGTTAAGCGCTCACGTCTGTTCTAACAAATAGTAGTGTTTTAAACCTGACTTGTCTGATAGCTATTAAGGGAGGTGTGTATACTTTACCTGACTGTGTTTTAACTTGCTTTTGATTGAGAGTGCTAGTATATGCCATAAAGTGTGTTTTAAATAAATAATTATATACTTTTTATACAAAGCTCTGGTCAGTGTTTGTTTGCTCTACTGTGTTTTGGCCCTATTGTGTATACTCTACATACTGCCCTACTCTTCTTGAGAGAAGTCTGACTGCTCAGCCACAGCTACCAGGTAAATCTGGGTGGTGCAGACTGCTACCAATTGGGTTTACTGCTTACTCCTGTAGTCTTAATCTTTATGCAGTGTTTCCCAAGGGAACTGCACAGGAATCTGCCTAACATATATCGTCAGAGTTAATATGTTGTAAAGCTGGGATTAGATGGAAAACAGCGAGAAGGGAAGCTCTACATGGGAAAGGATCTGAGTAGACTCTATCTATCATAGTAATTATAATGACTTCCTCTTGTAGATTCTCCAGACCACAAACTTCCCCCTTATCTGTACGGGCAGGCGATTCAGCACTAGATGTAGACAGGTCAGAGCCAGCAGCATTAAGCTGCAAAGGTTCAGATGAAGTGCTATTACCAGATTTTGAAACCGGAGATTTTATGAATGGTACTCTAGTAATTAAGTCATTACGTTTTTGTTCAAGTGTTCTGAAAGCCAATCGATTGTAGTCTAAGTTGACACAGAACTTGGGGCTTGAGGCCTGGGGGTTATCAGTGTTTTTGTGTAAACTTTGATGAACAGCATCAGGCAGAATTGAATTATTGTGAGAATAAACAGATACATTCATCAACTCATCTCTAGAAGGAGAAGCCTCTGCTAGGTCAGACACAACAGTTGCTAAATTAGCATTTACCGGGGGGAAAGCAACCTTGTCCAGAGATCTCTCCTCAGACCGAGGTGGTCTTGGTGACAGGTACACAGCCTCAGTGCCGGTAGGGGGTGAAATTTTATCTGCAACAACTATTTGGCTCTAGTCAGGAGGAGAGTTTGACTCTGAGAGATTAGCTACAAATGCTTTAGTTTTTTTTCATTTTTTTTTAGGAATTGGGAGATTTTTTCTTTTTCTTTTTGGAATGCTCCCGGGAAGAGTTAGAATCCATACATCTGTCCGCGGTTCTTTTCCTGTTTCTTTTTTCTCTTTCTCCGATTTTGCGATGGACGACAAAACACCTCATAAAACTGAATCTCAGGACCCGACTGGTCAGGGCATTGGTCAACAGCCACCTCCATATGTTCAGAGTCATTAACCTCAACTACAACCGCCTCTTTAGTCACTGTGGATGGTGAAATTACCATAACCTGCTCAGCCTGAGGAGAAGAGACCACTGGGGGCATATTTATTGCGACAGCATGACATGCACAATGATTTACGTTGTCCAACATCTGCGGTAAATTCATCGTAACCAGTCTATTCTATTTGTCAGTAAAGTGATAGCTTTTTCCTGAACAGAAGCTCTAGTTTCATTTATTTCAAATAATTTTGTAAGTGTAAAAATAGAAGTGTTAATTGCAGTAAGAGCCGAGTCCAGAGCAAGGTTGTTAACTGCAGGAAAGCCAAAAGAAGTGCGGATCACAGGTTTATCAAAGGAAGAAATAGAAGAACCGTTAGAAGCTGTAGGAGAAATTATATCCTCTGGGGCATCAGTAGGATACAGTTCAGGTGAAATAGAAAGTCTCTGGTCATTAAAAGGCAGACAGCACTCCTCCACCACAAGGACAGGAGGAGCCGCCAATTTTTGAGTCGAGTGAGCTAATGGAAAATTTGCATTTAGCTGATCTATTTGTTGTTCGGTATAAGGAATAGCAGACCTAAGCGCCAAAAGGTGCGCCGACCGTTGCCCGGATAGGACCTGACAATATAAAGGTTCTAATTCGGGCTTACTTTCATCAGCCAGCACAGAGGCGGCCTCCACGGCACGGACTCCCGCGTCTGGAAGGACCGGCATGACGCTAGAGGCATATTGGTGCATTGTAAAATCCGAGAGGAATTGAGTTTGGTAAACATCATTGGCAGGAACTGAAGCTAAGGAATTAGGCAACCTTTGATTCAGAGTGCAAGGCATGCCGTGCACTGGGCCACGAGATAGAAGTTCCATAGGCCCAGCTATATGAAGGCCCGGCCTAACAGTTAGAGGCATGCGGTACAGATGGCATAGGGGCATACCAGTTGTAAGTCTCATCATCATTTTTTATTTATTTATTTTAATTTTTTTCCCTTTTTTCTTCGCTTCCCTCCCTCAGTTTTATCACTCGCCTTTTCTTATTATATCTGCCAATGTATAACTAAATTAGGCTAGCAGTAAATCCTGACTGACAATGACTTATAGGTACAAAGCGCTTTATCCGCTGAATGTCAGTCAACAGTTTCACTTACAAAACAAATAGATACTCCGCGCTAAAAGGCAGCCATTAGCAAAAAACCTCGCTCTTAAAACACATTATATGTACATTATTCGTTGTGACAGGTAGAACGCCCAACAAAAGTTAAATTACATTAAGGTGCTATAACAAAGTATAATCTAGCAGAGATATACGCACCAATTTGTTTTGCAATAAAGAAAACAAATAGCCACACTCACCACTCACCCAAACACCTCAATACCTAACACTTATCACACTTGATGCGCGTGCTGATGCGCATGTGCTGGGGTAGATGCGGAGTGCTGGGAGAGAGGAGCGCGGGGCGAAGAGCAGCAAAGGATCTAAATGAAAAAAAGAAAAGCAAAACTGAACAAGCGTTGGACAAGTGGGCTTCAGCGTAATCCAGAGGAGGTTAAGCCACGTCCAATCAGATCATCAGCCCACAGCACAGCCCACTACCAGAGGCCAGCCCACTACCAGAAGCCAGACCACAACCCACTGCACGCATAGAAAGGTACTCGTAAAAGTACTTGCGTAGCTGGTTAAAAACACACTAATTACTTTGGGTCCAGTAGTCCTCTGCACAGCGTTTCGCCACTTCTTATAGCTGGTGCTTCCTCTTGGCCATACACACGTCCAGGGATGTTATGGAAAATCCTGTTGAACAGCAAAGCGGCAGCTCCAGTGTTAGTGAGAGGCTCCTCTCAACCTCAACACCTAACACTTGTCACACTTGATGAGTAAATTGGAAGGCAACCTTGCAGCCAGTAATTTTGACCAAAGTATATTTCTGTCCACAAGGTCAAAAGCAAGGGAAAGGTCCACGGAGGCCACGCATATAGGAGAGCTACCCGACCTCCATGCCTTTTCCTGTAATACACTTAACAGCAGACAACCTGCGTCTGTACCTACATTTTTCCTAAAACCAAACTGAAAGATCGATAAAAAATTATGCTCATCTGACCATTCATGAATCTGCTTTAGTACAAGGCCGGCAAATATTTTGGAGTCTGCGTCAAGAAGGGCGATAGGTCTGTAGTTGGACGGACAGGACCTGTCACTCTTCTTATATATAGGAACAATATAAGATACATGCCACATTTTCGGAATACTTCTGGTCCTAATAATGTCTTTAAATAAAATAAAGTATTTTAGACCATATGTCACTATTGCCTTTAAGAATTACATTTGCTAGCCCTTTTGGGCCCACAGCACGAGAGGATGAAGAACCACTGATCAAAACTTTGATCGCCTGAGAGAAGGTGAAGCTCCAGGGGGCAAGCCACACTGGTGCTGGTAGGGGTCCACTCATGAACTGAGGGCGCGTACAGTGAACCAAAATGCCCTGCCACGCAGCCTCTTTAATGGAGACTGTTTGAACCAGCACTTGAAATAATTCCCTTTGGTTAATCAAGGCCCAAACTTTCCTCGAGGAGGCGTTGCGCAGGGCAACTAACATGTTTTCACTGTCTGTTAGAGTAATGCCCGATAGTTCTTCAAACGATTTTTCCATTTGTTTTTTATCTTCTTATCATAGTTGTTTAAGCTGAGAGGGAAAACTGGGTATTACGTATATATCTAATCTCCCTATGTCTGTTGTTCTTCATAGATTTAACATCTCTGTTATACATATGGGTATGTTTCATTTGCAGATTATTTTCTCTCACGAGAATCATTGCCTCCTTTATGGATGTTTTAACATAGTAAGGTTAACTTTTTTCCCAGTCCATACGATGTGAAGTCTTGCACAAATACGCCATTCACTTTCTCCACATAGTCCCTTTGCCAGGTTATTCGTGTCAAGGCTATGTTTGTTACCAGGGTAAATGGGTATATGTCCCGTTTTTCCCATGCCCTCTCCCAGCTGAAACTCCCTCTAAGCATTTTATGATCGCTACAATGCGAATACAAAAGCCTAAAGGAGTGCACCAGATCGAATAAGGACCTGGACAAGAATACATAGTCAATAGTTGAGTGCAGGGTCCCATTCGTCCATGTATAGGGTTCCAATGACACGGGAAGTAGATCATTGGCACAGTGTAGACCCCAATCTGCAAATAAATTATACCATTGGTGCCCTTGAAGTTGTTTACTCATCATTCCTTTATGACTTCCTTCTGGAAAATCATAAAGGAGTGTATCGGGGGAACCAAAGAACTTTCCCCTGGGGGATACCAGACCCCCATTATTGCAAATTTCTGCGACCAAATCGCCAACTATAGCAATGTAAAGACCAACATGAATTTCCTGACATTCCAGTATCAAAACATTCAATAACTTGGAGGTCATTCAGATAATTTTTTGGGGTCCAGTATATGTTAACAATCAGCACAGATGTGACATAAGCCTAGTTTTTGCTCGAATAAAACCGCCAGGCAGCATTTCGAAACGTTAAAGCATTTCCGTACTTTCACATTGTTGCCATTCCTTACTGCCACCATTAATCATACATAGGCTCTTCCCCTCTTACCCTTTACTGCAGGTTAGTAAAATACTGTATATCCATCCATGGCAAAAGGCGTAGTGAGCCAAGTCTCCTGAATACATAAAAATGAACAGCAAACAAGTATATTGCAATTTAGTAATAGATTGCCAAAGACTCAGGGCTAACCATTTAGGTCCGGATCAATATTCACCCCCCCGGATCATTATTCACCCCCTGGGAATTAATCTTCCTCAACTGAGGCTCTTCGGTTATTTCTCCTCTGTAGCCTTCCTAAAGTCCCTCAGCACAGGGGGTTAAGAAGCCCCTACTATTATTCAGCGTATCGTAACCAAATTTGTTAAAATAGTCTGATTCAGCTAATACTGCATCATAGACAGTACGGGAGTGGAAGACTATACGCACATAATCGTAAAGATTGGGGTGAATGTAGTCAACCCGTTTAATATCCCCAATGAAATTAGGGATAAGCGAGTATTTTCATTGAACAATGCAAGCTTCCTCCAACAATTCAATGAAACTGGGCCCCCGTACGGAAACATACAAAAGAGTAAGATGCTGGGATCATCTTGGTAGTGGGGTTGTCTCCATAACACATCATCAGACTCCCCATTTGAGGTGTGGTTTACTGTTTGCGCTGCCCCAGAAGAGCTTCCAACACCAAACTGCTTTTCCCTCCCTTGTCCACCAATTGACTCCTCACCTCCACCATAGTAATGGTGTTACTCATTCTGCCCCCCGTAAATCCCCCCCCCCCCTGATACGCAGTAGAAGGCTTTTCCTTAGTGGGGGAGACTAAAGGATTACCCACCCTGCCTCCCCTCTCCTATCATAAGTGATATTCACAATACTGCCTTCCCAGACTGTGTCGAGGAGGCCAATTGCACACTCCCCCTCGTGCATCCTCTATGTTCAAGTCAGGAGGAGGTGGTGCACTCCCAAGCAGATCAAGTGGGGGGGTACGCTCCCAGGCAAATGAGCAACCCTCCTCACCCCGCCCACTTCTTCATTAGTCAGGAGACTTGTTACCCGTTGATGTATCTCCCGCGGGGCGTAATGTGGTGCAATTTGGAGCAGATTAAGTAGAGATTGACTCAAATTGCAAGGTCCTCCGAGGGTTAGGGCCCTGCTTTAGTTACTGGGAGATTGTTGACCACCACCACTGCAGCAGCAGCCAGATCGGCATCAGAGTCAACGACTAAAGCAAGATTTTGATCACGACCCATGTCGTCCCCCGGGCCCAAATTTGTTTCCTCTGCGGCTTCCTGAATTTTAAGAGGTGGGTCATTTAGGGTAATTTCCCCTCCCAGTACAGACTCCCCCGCCAAAGGAAAGATTTTCAGTTTCTTTACCCCAGGTGAGTCAGTTTTTCCCCATTTACCACTGCCTTTGTTTCCACAGATGATTTATTTTTAGTAAATAGCTCGGACCACGTTCCCTCCTGTCATGGTTATTTTTTTTATTCTTTATTTTTTTGCCTTTGTGTTTCATGGCCTCATTTAAGGAATCTGGAGCTGACCTTTAGCCTTCACTAAGACCCAACGTAGCGGACTCGCAAGCCACTGCTACCTCTTCGATGACCACATTATCGTCCTGATCCAGAGAGGCAGCGACCTCTTCATCAATCAAATTTCGTCAGGATCTGCGCATGGGGTTTTTTTGGGTTTTTTTTTTACTCCTTTCTCTATAAGGGGCTTCAGCTTCCTCTTTTTATTTCTTCCTTTTCTCTGAGGTGCCTGATTCATAGATATGACCTCCTTCGCCACAGGGGAGCCCCCCCCCAATTCATCTAAACCCCTGATAGCAAAATCCGTAAATGGATTCACCTCAAGGAGAATTTACGGGGCTTGCACATAGGATGGAGCGCTGTCCCACGATACCCTTTGTAAACGGTACTAGGATGTTCTTCTGAACACAGTGACATGGAGAGGTACACCTACTAAGATCAAGCTCTCCCGCATTCTGTATTTTTACCAAAACCGTCGGAATAGATTTCAAACAATGGGTGTTCACCCTCGTTCCATTCAAGATGTTCATACCAATTTCACACCCCTCCATAGATTCTCCCAGGGACCTCCCTACACCAGGTGCCTGAGCCGAGGAGACACAATCTTTCTCCTCTCCTATCCGATCTACCATATGCTGTGAAAGTGACATAAGTGAAATTACTCCCTCTGAAAAGATTAAAGGCGTGTCTAAAAGGGAGGAGTCAGTCCCCAAGTCTGTGGGAGTTTTTCCATATACCGCCTCATTATGTTCCCTCTCGGGCATACTTAATTGCTCCCCGGTTTCTATTAGGAGAGGCTAGGTCCCCCCTCCCTCCAGTTCCAATATCCTGATGTCCGTAATTAGGGGAGGGGAGGGAGGCAAGGGCATAGCCATAGCACGCCTCAACGTTTTTTTTTTTTTACAAGCTTAATGACTATCTGTGCTGAAAGGATGTCATCATACATATCCTGACCCCCAAATTTACTCATACTGGAGCGCAGAAAAGGTTTCATTCCTAAGACACAGTAAAGTGGTACAGGGCCTAGGCACCTTCAACAACACCTGTTTTAACAACAGCCCGACCCCAAACCAATTAATTCAGATGTTTTATAGGATTGAAAAAGCATGCATACACATCACAGGAGTTCAAACCACTGAAGGTTAGATAACCGAAATGTTTTAAGGGAGTGTCTCTTTGCGCCCTGTGATTTTCGGCACTGCCAGGATGTACTTTTAGTTCCAACGTAGGCGTAAGTCCGCATATGCGGAAGATGGCATTCCAAGCAGTCCACAATATGATACAAATCACCTTATACAAGAAACACTGAATGCAGAGCCCAAAAAGCTGTTACTTACGCGCTCCAGCCCTGCCCGGAATAATGTCACAGAAATCGTGCCGTTGCCGCGACCACCCAGCTGAACAACTGACAGCCAACAGCCACTTCGACAGGCACTTCCGCAGTGCGCGCACACTGCTATACTTAGTCGTGACTGGCAGGGGGGCAGAGCACCTAATGAAACACAAAGAAAATAGGCTTTATTTGATGTAGAAATAGAAATATAAGCAGACGTTGTAGAGGCAGTTCTATTAGGAGAAGTGTTCTTGATCTCTAGAAGTAGATGGGTAAGCAGAGGCGTACCATGTGGAAACAAAAGTATCAGAAGGAGTCCACAGAAACAAGACAGGATCCGACTCAGCGGACAGCCACTCCCTCATAATTGTGTAAATGTTCGAGCTACTCTTTTGTGCCACTTCATGTCTTGAAGGTGAATTTAACTTAGTTAAAGGGATGCCAGGTGGTTTGTTCAACTATTTAGGTTGCGATGTTTGAGTGATCCATCGGAATCCCAGCTTTGCCACTTGATTTACATTGTGATCTTGACAAAGTTCCATTATTTCAGGCATTATAGCTCTGGTTGAACTTGAGGCGCACCTTGCCAGGATAGAACATTAACACAACCAGACTACAAGACGTTGAAGCAAAAATGTTCATGCCTTATTGTTCAGGTTCTACAGCTTGAGGCTTAAAACACAGTACTTGTCTAACTCGCTCTGTAGGCAACGCCAATCATTGGAGCCCAGACCTAGATGCTTTCTCTCAAACAAGGCAGTCCATAACATCTTAAAGCAAGCCCCAAATTTATTTAAAGTGCTGACTTTGAACTTAGTTTCAGCTATAAGTATATGACTCTGTAGGTTATGAAGAAGTTGTAGGTTAGTAGTTGTATCTAAGTGAACGGTCATGAAAATAACTCCAAAAACACATTTCAGCTTGTTCTAGCCGCACCACTACAATGCCTCACTCTTTTTTTTCCAGCAAGGTCCACAGTTCCACTTCTTTATCGTTTGCACTTTGACCACTGAGCGTAAGTGATGAGCCAGTTTAATTGTGTGAAAAAGTGGCACATATACCGGGGACAAAACAAACAGGAAAGAAACATGTAAGAAAACGGGTGACTTACAAAAGTAACATTAACGTAAGTGTGCAAGTTCTTCAAACTGAAGACTAGTACTATTTAAATATACAAAATTACATTATTAAGCGTCACTGGAGGCAGGGTTGGGGTCAGTTAAGGGGAGGGGCAGTAGGAGCTCCTTCGTTAGCAAGTAAGTGAAGTTTAAGCCAAGCTTTTAAGAGATCCACAGTTGGGATGGCTTTGGTTGTTATGGGCGGCGAGTTCCAGTGGAGCAGGGCGAGAAATCAAAGAGCAAAAGCAAGAGGAGGCACAGGGAAGATATGGGACGGTGAGGTTGACTGCAGAGGATGATCGGAGGGAACGAGATGGTGAGTAAACTAAGATACAATCAGACAGGTACCGAGGAGCAAGACCGTTGATAGCTTTGTATGCGAAAAGGAACTTGAAAGGGGTGGCTTTGCGCATGGAGAGCCAACCAGCATGTTGTTGGTCGGTAAAAGTGGGGGAGGATCTTGATATGTTGTAGAGTGCTAGTAGCAAAGTTGAGGACATTGTCTAAAAGGAGGAAGGAGTGGAGAGGCATGCCAAGGAGTCGGCTTGAGCAGTTGTCCAGTTTGCTGTGCACAAGGGTAGAGCTTAGTTTTGCTAGAGTGATTAGCAAGAAATTGACGCATTTATATTCGGAGTACTGAGATGGTTAAGACAAGTAGCAGAGCAAGTGGTAGTGAAGAATTGTTGCAGTGGGGTGGTACTATCAGAGTGCCACAAGGTTGCAAGCCTTGGGTGCGCCGGGGGAGACAGGTGGGCGGTGGGAACAAGATAGGAGAGGGGAGGGGCATTGTAACCGGGGAGAAAGAAGACTCCTGTTTTTGAAGTGTTAAGCCTGAGGCAGTAGGGTGCCATCCAGTGACTGACTGCAATGAGACAGTTGGTAATCCGTTCCAAGATGGCTGGGGTGCAGGAGGAAAGGAGAAAAATATTTTAGGGTTTTCAACAAAGGTGATCATGAAAATGAATGGACGGTGTAAATGGGAAGCTCCACAAATATTTGCCAAAACCAAAAATATTTTCGGCCTTTAAATAAAGTATTGGTTTGAGAAGTCGGTGTATTTTAAGAGGCTCCATCAGCTGAATTTTTCTGGCGTATTTGGCCTGTATGCATCACTTTTTGTGTTCACGTTTTGCTTAACCTTACAAAATCTGACTCTGCAGGAAATCGAAAAATAGCCTCAGCTCTTGCAGCCACTGCAATTAGATGTTCACCTGTAAAGAGTAATTTTCAGCAAAATGTTATATCGATGGATGTGCAATGTGTTATTTACCTCAATGCTATTCCCTTTGGCTAAGTGAGCAGCCTCCCACATGCTTTTTCTTTTTTCCCAATGGCAGATAAATCTGAAGGCAAATGAATTGCTCCCAATGATTGTAAATTAGGAGTATTTTACTCATTTTTTTTTAAAATTGCAAGTAATTATTTTTTTAGGAGTACAAAAGTAATTCCCATTCTGATGGGAACTTTTTATAATCTAAGAAAATGGTTTAACTGAAAGTGTTTTTATAATAAATGTCTTTGCACCTAGTTATTAATGTACATTAAAAGAGGCATGCTTACCTCTTTAGATCAGGCGGCAATAGAACTAGTTTGTTCCTGTGGCACTACTGGTCCAAAACATATTCGTGGAGCTTAGTGGGTTGAACAGGGGGCACATATCTTATGTATTTGATTCCTACTTTTTGTTAGGAGTATTTTTACACTCTGATTTTCTTTTTGAGGAGAATTTGCCTATTTTTAGAGAGTAAAAATTGACACTACGTGCCTTATCTGTAGGGCTGACTGCTCCAATCTACTTTTCAATTGCTGATGCAGAAACAGCATACCAAACTGTATACACTAGAACATGAAATGAGGGGCAAGTGGGAGGTCATGGGCATAAGCAAACAAGTCATTCATTCGTTTTTTTCAAAATGTGGTTGTGTGTGTTAGTAACTAAAGTCGAATGGGAAGGGAGTTTCAAAGGCATGGACTTTGCGCAGAAAAACAAGGCCGGCTCAAGAGGTGTTTAGGCGATCCTAGTATCCTTTGCACAACTTGGGGGCAGATTTTGTTAATCAGATAGCCTGGAGCTAAGCCATTAAGGCACTTAAAGACTATACAACAGATCTTAAACATAATGCACATATCAGCAAGACGCAAATGCAATTCCTGTTGAAAGGATGACCCATTTAAACTTCTGTAGGGGGTAAATAAGCCAAGCTGCATTGATGGTGCGTGAAGCTTTTAGAACCCAAATTCAACAAGCATGGGCAATGCCAATAGTTTTGGCGTTTACTGTTATTTGTATTTTGCATTTATAGCACAATGGTTATTCCAGTGGAATAGTACTGCAGAATATGCTGGGCTATGTGTAAGTGCATCGAATTGCTTGCCTCAACAGTGACACGTTACATATCAAATACACTTCACTCCTTTATCTCTGCAAAGTTGCGTATGCTCTAATTAAACACATGTGCAGTAAACTGTGTTAAGCGTTATGCAGTCTGCCATGAGTGTGATGCGTGCACCAGGTGACACTGCCTCATAAAAACCCTAATTAAAGAGTGTTTGACCCACTGGTTTATTTACTATTCACAGCTACTTAAAATGCGTTTGGACTGTCCTCTACATTTATGCTTACAGTATCCACACTCAGGCGTGCCCATACATGTTCCGAGTGCCTTGCCCGGAAATGCCCCTGCTTAAGCCCCCTTCTGTTCCTTCTACTACTAACTTTGCACCCCTCCATTAAATACCCTCAAGCATTGGTTGGTTTCCTGATGCAGTGCGAATTTTTTCCACTGCAAAGCTATTACTGAAGAGTCTTGAATGAACTTCTTTTGCACCTTTATATGGAGTGAATGTGTTTGTGCCACCGGTATAATCATTGGATATGTACCCAGAGTACACTGGCACTTACCAGCTAGTGCGAGACCGACCCTCGTCTGCTCTTTGGGCTGGTCACAGACCTATCCTTCACAGCATTTGCCAAACTGCTTCACCCTGTACGGAAACGGGTAATCTGGG
The DNA here is from genome assembly GCF_040938575.1 of Ambystoma mexicanum. NCBI lineage: Eukaryota > Metazoa > Chordata > Amphibia > Caudata > Ambystomatidae > Ambystoma > Ambystoma mexicanum. The sequence goes on from NC_090927.1 coordinate 1,187,014,380, forward strand.
CTCGCCACAGAAGGGGACGCACCCCACTCCTCCATCCAGACAAGTACTTTGGTACTTGCAGCTGCTCTGAAAGTACTCTCAGTACACCATTCCACCGAAGACACAGGTCATTCCCTAGAAGATAAAGGCATGGGGGATATTAGTACTCTAGCTTTAGGTACAACTATGCATTAAAACCGATGGGCAACTTTTCTGAATAAGTTAAGGGGATTACCAAAAAAGTGACAAGAGTGAGGGAGTTATGAACTACAGCGGGTGAGAGGACGAGTGGTAACGAAATTTAAGTGCTGGGTCTACGTAGGAGATGAGTTGCACAGAAGGGAGTCTAATGGATAGAGAAAATGGAGAGAGATTGATGCTCATGGGAGAGGGAGAGAAATGTTGACATGCGTGGCTATTCTGATCCCATTACAGTGTCAAAACGACTGCTCATATCTTTATGCAAATTTACTGGTGCAAACTCCGATTTTCTGGTTTATTCGGGAGCAGAAATCGCATTTGAGGATCTTGTGGGGATGGCGGACATTCTTGTTGGTGCAGGGCTCACCCAGCAGATTGGCACAGACCTTGCCACAGCCACCCAGTACTAAGAAAGTGCCTGCCTGACACTCCAGGGTCTTGTGCGGGAATTGGCACTCTCCACTGCACTCCTGGGCATACGACACTTGTAGAGAGAGAGGGGACACTGGTTAGGTTAGACATTGAGGTAGAAACACAGTATCACACATCAACAAGCGATCCTTCTACTCTCCCCATGTGTGCTTTGTGTGTTCCACCGTTCATAGGGGTGGGTAATAAAAAGTGGTCTCAACATTCAGTGCCTGGTGGCATCGCCATGAAGTTTGCACACATGCATAAGCAGCAGTAACCTGCAAGTTGTGATTTATAGAATCCCACTGCTGCAACCAATGAACGTGTCCTAAGGCCCATGATTTGTTTCATGCCCCAAACCACAAACAAAAACACGTTCCATGGCCTTATTTTAAACCACAGAGCTCTTATGATGTCAAGCTTCTGCACCATGGCTGGGCTCAGTAGTTTATCTATTTTTGTGTGTTGCTTGCTGAAAGGTAGAGCTTGGGGAGAAGAGGCTTCAAAGTCGAGCGTGAATACAACTCCCAGAATGCACCCTTTCATGCTGGGCCCCTGGAGGTTTGGGACAGAGTAATCTGGCACTTCCTCCCCTTACAATGCCCCTTAAAATGTATACCTCCCTCCCCCACGCAAGCCCAATGAGACGTAAACCCCAATCCCATAAAACCTGATTAGGTAATGAGGTCTTTAGAATGCTCTCTTTTCTGTAATAAAAGGCCTAATCCTTTGCAGATGGGGGGCGTGAAAGAGGTTGTTGATGTACAATTTGTCTGACCTTGTGGCCCAGAAACCCCTAGAGTGGCCACGGTAAATCTCTTAATGCCCTTCTCCCCACAGAAATGACTTCCAGATGATGGGCGAGGGGTCTCTGAGGGCAGTCGGACCCACCTCGGACTGGGCACAGTTATCAGTTCCTCCCTGCCACTTAGCCCCAGGGTGGACAGAGAAGGGGCCGGTGTTCAATGAAAAGTAAACTGCGAGTGGGAAGATGGGCAGCTCAGAGCAAAGACCGAGCACTTTATTAAAAAATAAAAACGCAAACAATTAGCGAGTGTAGAGGTAAATAAAGTAACAGTGGCAAGATTATTGTTTATAACGTACCCAGGCGAACAGGGCGACAACGAGCAACAGCAGTATCCGCAGAGCTCCCATGCTCCTTGATGCTGAAAGAGTGCATCTTGATTGAGGCTCTATATATTGCCAGGCATTTTGACTACAACTGTTTAAGTTAGGGAGAGAATTTTAAATAACTTTTTCCATGCTGCTTGGTAACCAGATGCGTTTTCTACTTTTGTGCTGGATTTCAGTGTTTTTTGTAGTTTATTTTTGTCTATGGCTGCCACTGTTCGTGTTGTTAAAGAATATTATGATGTAACGAATCCATTATGGGGTGTAGACTAGTTTGCTTGCGCAGCATTTTTAAAATGGCTGCCACTTGGAAGCAGTGTAATATTAACCTTTACGATGCTCCCAATCCATCATGGTCATTGTTAGTTGCATAGAGGAGAGGTGCTGAAGCCGTCACGCTTTGCATGCTATGCTTTTGTGAAGGCCAGAGAAACAGTCTCCCCTCTACATCTTTTTCTCTTACTCGTGCACTCCCTCCTCTCGCTCTCTCTCTCTTCTCTTGTCTCACTCTCTCCACTCACCATGCTCTTCTGGGACAGTGAAATTGCATTTCGCTCCCCGCACCTGCTCGTTTCAGAAACCTCTGCAGCCACCAACCTCACGAGGAGTTTTGGACAGCATTTGCTGCAGGTGGAGAAGAAGCAAGTATAGTGTGGCTTCTCCCTCACTGGTATTCAGGAGGGCACTACACATAACACCTGTCCTAAAACAGGGATGTGGAGAGGCTGTTTTCTGATACTGTGCAATTATACTAGATTAGCTCCAAGTGACTGGAATGCGTATCAGTGCTGTCAAACAATACAACTTTCTATCACTTTTATATACATGCTTTGCCATTCTGATGTATCTACTGGCACTGTACTTTCAGGATTGATTGCCACTTGAGCAACTGCAGTTCCCAGGGTTCACTTAACCAGGAGTTTCTGTGAATGGCTGTGCGTGCCTGTGCATGGGTTTGTCTGTTTGTGCCTGTGTGGTGTCTGATTTGTGCGTTTGTGTGGTTGCGTGCGCGTCTATCCATTGTGAATTAAAGAACTGAGAAGTCAGATCTTTCATTTTATTTGCAAAAGTATACAAAATCCCACACACAAATAATGTACTAATACATACTGGTTGGGCACTTCTTACAGTAAGCAATAGATTTTCCTGGTGATGACAAATAGCAAAAAAACATTACCATTTGCTTCATGGGTATGACCATCAGTGTTCTAGCCTTAGCACTTAGGAACTTTATCAAATTCTCTGCCTTCCCTTACCAAACATACAATTCGAGGGGATTGTCCTCCGACGTATTCCATATCTATGACAGTAATCACCACAGCTGTGCTGCTTCAGAAAACCTTTCGGCGCCTGCGTCATTGACGTCGATACGCTGTCCTCTAGGGCCTCCGTCGAGTCGACGTCACCGGATGTTATAAGTAGGACGCACGACGCCCGTAGCCTCAGTTCTGTTTTTTCCGCGAACGTGTTCGCTTCGGAGATCTCGGCGTGCCTCGGTTCTACTGAGTTCTGTTCTTTCGGTTCTTCGAACCTGTTTGTTGTGTATTGTATGATGTCTTCGGCTTCTTCCACCCTGCGGCCGGGTTTTAAGAAGTGTCGGCACTGCGGGTCCAAGATGTCGTTGACGGACACGCACAACGCTTGCCTTTGGTGCCTCGGGGAGGACTACGACATGGATGACTGTGTCGACTGCCAGTCGCTTACATCGAAGGCCTTGCGGGAGCGTAAGAAGAAGCTTTCTGTGGGTAAGGTGGCCAAGCCCCGGAAGTTGCGATCCACTGGGCTTTCGACGGACGATTCGAGGGGTGACTCTCTGCATCGTCAATGTAAGTCCGGGGGGGTCTCGGTCCATAAATAGGTCCCGCCATTCCTCTGCCTCTTCGAGGCACTCGCAGAAGCGTTGTCATCAGTCGCCTTCCTCGTCCGAGTACTCCGCCTGTCGGCGGGTGGCTTGTCCCAACAAGCATTCCACTCCTCCGGAATGGGATTCATTCCAGCAGGAGATGATGGCAATATTTTTCAGTCGCAGGGCCCTGTTCCGTCCGCGCCATCGAAAGACGCCGCCCGTGAACGTGCTAGAGACGCCACTCGTCCGCCTTCGGGCTCGAGCGGTCGTTGCGACCACCGGGCGCCTTTGAGGTCCCAGTGGGACAAGGATGGTCGCTCTAGACATGCCGGTTCCAGGTCCTGGTCTTCGACGCCCTCGAGACCGTCGGAGCCTGTGAAGTCTTCGAGGAAGACATCGGTGCCGAGGACATCGAGGGACTCTCTCGAGGCTCCGCCTCCGAGGAAGCCATCAACGCCATCGGTGCCCAGGCTGTCGAAGGACATGCTCGGGGCTCCGCCCTCGAGGACTGTGTCGATGCTGTCGGCGCCACGCTTAATGTCAACGCCGATTCCCTCGACGCCTTTTGAGGCTGCTTTGTCGGAAGTACCCTGTGGCACGGTGGAACCCCCCAGAAAGGCTCTGGCCAAAGCAAAACATTTTTGTCCCTTTTTCTGTGCCCTCATTCCAGCCTCTGGATTATATTTCTGAGGGGGATGAGGGGTCTGAGGAAGGTATGGTGCCTGAGGACGTGCCTGACGAGATTTTGTCTGGTCATAGTCAGATTGAAGACCTGCGTCAGTCGCTGCACGGCGACAGTAGTCTGGACACCTCTCCGGAGGTGGAGTTCTGTAGGCCTGAGCCTGGCACCCATGCCGAGTCCTCGTACCGGCACCTTATGTCGAGGGTCACAGAATACTTGGGGTGGTCTGCGCCACCAGTGGATTTTCTGCGGGATGAACTGACAGATATCCTCGACCTAGGTCCACCCACTGACCCGGTACTGCCATTCCATATGGCCTTGCCAAGAAGGGTGGCAGCGGCTTGGACTGCTCCGGAGAGTCTCCCGGCAGTGAGCAAGTCTTTGCTGCGAAAATGCCGCCCAGCCAGTAGCGACCCCTGCTACTTGACCAATCACCCCACTCCGGAGAGTTTGGTGGTGCAGGGGGCTATGGCTCCAGCAAAGCAGGCGTTGTACCCTACCATCCCTCCTGATAGGGATGACGAGCGTTTTGATGGCTGGGCGCGAAGAAAGTGTTTTCTTCAGGGGGTATGGCTCTACAGGCAGCCAACTCCGTGTTTGCCTTGTCTCGTTTCACACGAGAGCGGCTGAACATATTCCCCAAGGGGAGGAACGGGATGGTTTTCTTGCTATTGTGCAGGATGACAAGGATGCCATGTGTGAGTCCGTTCAGTCGGGTCTGGACATGGCAGATTGTGTCAGCCGGACCATGGCGGCGAGCACCGTAATAAGCAGGTTTGCGTGGTTGCGGAAGTCGAGGCTTGCTCCTGATGTGCAAGCCCGGCTCCTCAACATGCCCTTTGATGGTGAACATCTTTTTGGCAGCAAGGCTGACGAGAGCCTTTAGAGGTTGCAGACCTCCAAAGCTGCAGCAAAGTCGTTGAGCGCTGCAGTTCGCCAACCTCAGCCATTTCGTCCTACGGGACAGCAATGGAGGGGAGGTTCCTTTCCATATTACTCATCCTTTAGTAGATCGAGAGGTGCTGCAAGTCAAAGGGGCCACCGTAGGAGTGCCAGAGGTGGAATACAGGGTACCCGAGGTGCCAAGGCCGCTCGGGCAGTTGCCTCTTTACCCTCAGGCAATGCCGCAGCCGCTTCAGCTCAGTCATGAGGCCATGTCCCATGGTTCACCGGTTGGGGAAAGGCTGGCGCAGCATCTTGTAGAAATGCGTGCCATTACTTAAGATGTGTGGGTTCTGGAGATCATAGCCCACAGCTACTGTCTTCCTTCCCTGCAGAGGCCTCACGACAATCCACCAGGGAATCTCTCTTTGAAGAGTCCGGATCCACACCTTGCGCAGGAAATTCAGTCCCTGCTGGAGAAAGGCACCATAGAACTGGTGCCTGTAGCGGAGAGGAACAAGGGATGGTAGTCCCCTTATTTTTTGATTTCGAAGAAAGACTGGGGATTGAGACCCATCATGGACTTGCACGGTTTGAACAAGCTCCTCAGAAAGGACAAGTTCAAGATGGTTACTCTCTCTCAAGTCGTCCAGGTCCTTCAACTTCAGGACTGGTTGCTGTCTCTCAACCTCAAGGACGCTTATTTTCATGTGCCGATCCATCCCAAGCACAAGAAGTACCTGAGGTTCGCGGTTGGCGACTCGCACTTTCAGTTTCGGGTCCTGCCGTTCGGATTGACCTCCGCCCGAGGGTTTTCACCAAGCTCATGGTGGTGGTGGCAGTGTATCTCAGGAAAGGAGGGGATTCGCCTCTACCCCTACCTGGACGATTGGTTGATCAGGGCGCGCTCTCCCGAGCAAGTCCTGGATCATCTGTCCATCACCTAACTCTCCCTTCACAAGCTGGGCTTCTCCCTCAACTTAAAGAAGTCCCACTTGACACCAACTCAGCGGCTCCAGTACATCGGAGCAGTGCTCGACATATCCCTGGGGCAGTGTTTTCCTCCCTAGGTGAGGGCTCTTCACATTCAGCAGATGGTACACAAGTTTCAACGTGCCCAGAGTCTCCCGGCGTTCGAGTTCTTGAGGTTTCTCGGCCTCATGGCATCCTGCATTCTTCTGGTGCCAGAGGCCCGGCTGCGGATGAGATTGCTGCAATGGGCTCTCAAGATGCAGTGCTCACAGTCCTCCGGCAGGATGTCGGACCCCGTTCAGGTGCCGCCCTCGCTCGCTCAGGACCTTCTGTGGTGGGCCAACGAAGGCACTCTGAGGGGGGCTCCATTTTGGCTACCCTGGCCGGAGGTGACGATCGTGACGGACGCATCCCTCACGGGTTGGGGAGTTTATGCCAACGAGTTGACAGTCAGCGGTCGTTGGTCTCTGTCGGAGTCCAGACTCCATATCAATCTGTTGGAGCTGAGAGCCGTCAGGCGTGCCCTGAAGGCTTTTCTGCTGACTGTGCGAGGAAAGAATGTCCCGATTCTGACGGAAAACACGGTGGCCATGCACTACTTCAACAGAAAGGGGGGGCTGGGTCACTTCCTCTGTGCAGGGAAGCGATGCAGCTCTGGTTCTGGGCCATCCAGCAGGGAATTTCGATCTTGGCAGTTCATCTGGCTGGAGTCAAAAACAAGATGGTGGACGCTCTGAGCAGGCAGAGGGCGATCTCTCACGAGTGGGAGTTGGCTCAGGAGATTCTCCTGGAGATCTTTGCCCTTTGGGGGACCCCGCAAGTGGATCTCTTCGCCTCCAGTATCAATCAGAAGTGCGAAAGGTTCTGCTCACGGGAATTTCCTCCAAGCGGAGCCTTAGGAGATGCGTTTGTGGTGGAGTGGTCCTTCCCACTGCTGTACGAGTTTCCTCCATTCCCCGTCATCCCGCAAGTGCTGCGGAGGTTACGGAGGTTCGGTTCCCGAATGATCCTCATTGCTCTGGCATGGGCCCGGAGGACCCCCTCGACTTGTCCATCTGCCCTCCATGTCTTCTTCCCTACCGAGACGATATGCTCTCATGGGAGGGGGTCAGGTTCTCCATCCAGAGGTCAGATCCCTCAACCTTCACATTTGGCTTCTGAAAGGTTGAGGAATAAGGATTGGGATCTCCCTGAAGACGTGATGGAGGAGTTGCTTTCGGCCAGATGACCGGCAACAAAGTCCCTGTACCGTTTCCGTTGGAGAAAGTTCTGCGACTGGTGCAGGTTTAAGAATGTGGATCCTTTTTCATGTGACATTCCTGTGGTTCTGTCTTTTTTGCTTTCTTTATCCCACAAGAGCCTGCAAGTGGGTACCATTAAAGGTTACCTGGTGGCGCTGTCCATATTTAAGCGCTCGTCTGAGGAGTGTTCTTATTTCAAAATTCCTTTAATTTGTCAATTTTTGAAAGGGCTCACTAATGTGTTTCCACCGTCACCTTTTCAGGTGCCCGGTTGGGATTTGAACCTTGTTCTAAAGTTCCTAATGGGTGCTCCATTTGAGCCTTTACATTCTTGTCCTTGAGACTGTTAACTCTTAAAACTGTATTTTTAGTTGCGGTCACTTCCGCTCGCAGAGTGAGTTACAGGCACTTTCAGTTAAGCCACCCTTCACTGTGTTTCATAAGGACAGGGTTGTCTTAGAGTTCGTCCTTCTTTTCTTCCGAAGGTGGTGTTGGAATTTCATTTAAGCCAGAAGGTCATTCTTCCGGCATTTTATCCTCCTCTGCATCCTGGTAGGTTGGATCCTAGGAGAGCTTTAAGTTTCTACATTTCACGCATGTCCCGTGTCAGAGTGGATGATCAGCTCTTTCTAGGTTACGCTGGAAGGCATTTGGGACAAGCCGTTACTAAGCAGACTTTGTCTAGATGGATTATCTTGACAATTTCTCAATGTTACCGCGTGGCGGGTAAGGACCCTCCGGTAGGCTTACGGGCCCATTCTACAAGGGGTATGGCTGCCTCTACTGCCCTGCAGAGGGGTGTTCCTATTCGTAACATCTGTGATGCAGCCACTTGGGCTTCGGTCCATACTTTTGTACGACACTACTCCCTAAATTCTATCCATGGGCAGGATCTGGCCTTTGGCAAGGCGGTCCTTTACTCTGCCATTTGATTGGGCATTCTAAATTTCTATATTCTAAATTCTTTTTCTCTCCTCCATATGTTGGTACTGCTTTGGGAGTCTGTCATAGATATGGAATACGTCGTCGGACCATCCCATCGAAAGAACGTTACCAGGTAAGAGTAACTTGTTCTTCTTGATCTCAAGATTTTCACTTTGTTTCTGCTACAGTTGTTCACATGTGTTTTTCTCCTCTTAATTGAATTGATTCCCTTGTACATTTCCACTACTCCTGCTTGAGATGTAGTTATACCTCACAATCCCTACCACGTCAAATCTTTATCCTAGGGCATCCCCCATTCTGCACCAGTTTTAATAGCATCTTAATGTTAAATTGCAAGAATAGCGTTCCATTTGACTCGTATGCCATGTACATTTGTAAAGGAACTTGAATGTTTATATCCTACCCCTCTTGTTTCACCCATTGCATGTGGGTTAAGACTTCTGTGCCTCACTTTATCAGAGTAGCGCTTTATTTTTCAATGGATTGCATTCTCTCGCAGATTCCTCATTTGATAGATATCCTTTCCAGCGTCTGCTGCTCGGAAACATTTTGACCGGGGGCGCAGTATGACTCAACGTGACTCCTCTTGACACACCCACGCCACTCGTCGACTCAGACATGACTTTGGCAGTGCATATATTGCGTCACTGCGCTCCCGTACATCAGTTCCTTTTTTCCATGCAATCAGCACACTGTTTTCAGAACGTTTCGCTTGAGTGAGAGTGAATTATTGTTAATCTGTTGCCGTTATTTCTCCTCCATTGGAATTCAAACGCTGCCAAGACACTGAGCCTCATCACGAGTTTGGCGGTAACCCTTAAATGCGTGGTAGCGCTATAACTGCCGCATTTAAGGGTCCGCCAAATCACAGGTTTGGCAGATTCCCCCCAGCTCTTAGCTGGGAGAAATCTGCTCAAATTTCGTGCTCTTAGCGCCGGCGGTAAGAGCGCAAAAATTCCCCATTGAGCCCAATGGGGAATTCCTGAATGGGCTCAGTGGGGAATGGGCAATACCCGTTCCGCCAAACCCGTGATCCAGCGCTATTAGCGCCAGTGGGTTTGGCGGTAGGACCGGCGTTACCGCCCAACTCGTGATGAGGCCCTCTGTCTCAAACATGTCCATCATGGACCTGCACAGTATCTCTGTGTGGTGTCTCGGAAGAAACACAACGTCGAACAGTGCGGTTGGTGTCAGCAGATTAACCAGGAATTCAATCAGGGAACGTTCAGTGACGATCACGCTTCTTCAAACGCTCTGCATTTTCCACCTTCAGGTTATCGGGCCCCGACACCCAAAGCCCTGCGCCCGAGAAGGACAGACAGTACAAGAAAGCAAAGAAGCACTTGGCTTTTGAAGCAGGTTCTTCCATTCGTAGTCTTCGCCCTTTCATTAGAAAAAGAGATGCCGTATGCGCAGATCTGACTCGTCCAAGGTGCAGGTAAGTCCTGCCCAGCTACGGGTGCCCAGAGGGAAGAGTGGGAGGCATTTAAGGACCAAATGCCTCAACTCTTCCAAAAGGCTGTCCCCGAGTCTCAATATGAGCTTTCCGACTCCATGAGGTAGATTTATGACGAGAGGGATCTGGTCCCTTTTTGGCATGGAGTCGATGAGCGGGGGAGTTGGGGAAGTTGCTGGCACTTGTTGAAGGTCTCCCCTGACTTCGACTTGCCGCAGGCATCCCCTTATGGACACTCTAATGCCCAGTACAGAAGCACTGTAGAAAAGGTAGTCCTAGCCTTGGGTCTGGGCACCCCGGCCGAGTTGATTATGGCATACGAACTCGGACATTCCAGACAGAGATGGGATTACCCTTTAACGCAGCCATATCAAACCCCATTGGTACACTTTGGCAGAGACCATTTTCCATGGCTGCTGTAGATGCATAGCTTACTAAAAAGTGCAAACCTGCTAGGAGTGACGTACCCTTTTCTTCATCTCACCCTACACCAGAAGGCTTAGTGGTTCCAGCTGCCACAGTGTGCTCTCGACCAGCCACATCCACCTCCATCTTCCCCACAGACAGGGAGTCCAATAAAACAGATGCCTGGCCAAGATAATCTTTGCTTCAGGCAGCATAGCCCTGAAGGCAATCAATGCCTCCTGTGCCTTTGCTATACTACCACAGCCTGTGGAGGATTATAGCAGAAGCCACGGATCACTTCCCTGTTGGAGAGGTGAGATATTTTTTTTAGTTCGGTTGAATATGGCAAGATGGTGGCGTGTCACAGCAGATTGCGTATGCCGTGCCATGGGGAAATCCACAGTGCTCTGGATGTTGGCTTACCTGCACAGTTCTGAGTTGTAAATTAACGTCCAAGCAAAGCTTCTGGACATGGAGTTTGATGGTGAGCACCTGTTTGGCCCAAAAGCCGATGGGTCTTTGGAGAAATGTAAGGACCCTACGTTCGCTGCTAAGTTGCTAGGCCTAGCTGTGGAACAGAAAGCTGAGAAATTCTTCGGCTTCTCCTGTAGAGGCAGAGATTACAGATGGTACGTTCCGTTTGGAAGGAAGGCACAGCTCTCGCAAGCCAGGTAAGGGCAGAAGCCTATAAGGGCCAGCATACTCTCCTAGGAGAGACCCTTTGGATTACTGATGGTATCTCCCGTTTGGAAGGAAGGCACTGCTCTGGCAAGTCGGTAAAGGGCAGAAGCCTCATACGAAAGGCCCTTTGGCTCTCTATAGTTCCCCGTCACCTGTGGTTCTGTTGTGTTTCACATATCTCCCCCTGTTTCGCCCTGCACCCCCCACTCACCCCCCCCCTCATTGTGCCTGCTGCGTAGCCACTTGGAGCCGTGCGTCTCTCTCACTCCTAGTCTCCTTGTACCCTCTATGCTGCTTTCAGTTTCTCCCATCTTCTGTATCTGGTACTCTATCTCCTAGCCTATCCCTCTCACTAAGTCTGGAAAGAAGAAGTTCAAGAGGGGCATGCTGGTCTCCAACCCAGGCCTCCCTATCACTGATATCTACATCAGTGTTTCCGCCAGACACTCTCACTGACATCCTTTTTGTTGTTCCTTCACCAGACCTATGGACCCTTCATATGTTCTCGGACCTCTCTCCTATCTCTTGCTCTCCAATTAATGGTGGCACTTGGTGGGAGGCCCTGTTGGCCTCCTTCCACTCTTCCAAGGTCGTCATGGTCTACCTGAATGGCACTGTCTTGCTCCAGGGCCCTGAGCCCAATCTCCTCCTGTTTGATAGGTGGATCCTGCGTCTTATCTACTTCCTTCCTTCTCCTGCTACTCCTACAAGCACCTCTCTGGCTCCTCTGCCACTGATTGCTTCCTCCTCTGCCCTCTCTCAGGCCATTCTTACGCTGGATGCACCGCTAGCCTGTACCCCACCCCAGAAGACTTTCAAATGTGGCTACCTGTTCCATGTTGCTACTCTTAACCCTCGCTATGCTGTCAAACACTCCTCTGACATCTACCACCTCCTCGAAAAACTTGACCTAGATGCCCTTGCTCTCACGAGACTTGGTTTACAGCCAGCTTGGTCACAAGTTTTGACACTCTCCTACCTGACAGCTACAGGAACCTCTCTGAGCCCTGAACCAACTGACTGCTCTACTTCTCATCTTTTCCTCAGAGACCTCAACATCTACCTGGATGCTTCTAATCCCACCTCAGGGCTTTTCTGCAACCTCTGCGACACGCTCTCTCTCTCCATTCTGCCCTCTGCCCGACACACTCTGCCGGACATACTTGGGATGTTCTCATCTCTTCTGACAATCCCCTCTCTAACCCACTCGTCTCTCTTGGACTGACCACTTTCTACTCTCCTCTCACCTGAAACTCTCTCTCAGGCAAAGCCCACCCCTACACTGACACCTATCTTTGCAGTCATTCGGCCCATGAAGCGTATCTCAGTCGATGCCTTTGCCGCAAATTTTTCTGCTCCTCCTACCTCTGCAGCTGACTCCCTCCCTGACACAGCCCTCTCTAACCTGCAACTTTCCATCTCCAACACTCTGGATATCCTTGCCCCTGTCATGAGAATTCGGCTGAAGCCTACCTCCAAGTGCCACTTTTGGTATAACTCTGACTTCGCCGCCCTGAAACGCAACTCTAGTGTGGCTTTGAGGAAGTGGGGGACTTCGGGCGCATCCTCTGACAAACTGGCCTGCCGCCTGCTCCAAAGGCAATACAGACTGTCTTATCCAAGTAGAGAGCCCACATTCAAGCCTGCATCTCTGCGCCCTCTAACAACACGGCCTGTAAGCGATATTCAATCAACACTACAGCCAAGTCAATGCCTAGTCTGGGATGCTGAGGAAAACCGTAATTAATGTATTTTTATGTCTAGTTCAGTACTCTGGATGACCACCCTTGTAAAACACCCCCCTCTTAGAATCCCCCTGACCCCACTGAGCCAAGAAGTAGGTTTGTTTTGCACATTAAAAGATTTATTTGAGAATGTAAACAATATATATATATCACACTTTATAATAAATTCATATCTGATAGTACACTTAGACATATGATGTTGATCAACAATGGGTAATCTGGCACTAGCACACTTCTTTACAATCAAAGAGGAGTTAGTATAGGATGGATAAAGTAGCAAAAATACTTTTATGATTTCAAGGGAAAAGCAATGAGGAATAAAATGCAGTACAGAAGTACTTGATATGATTTTAGCAAAATATAAGATAATCACTTTTTCTCTGGCAATTCACCCCCCTCCCCTATGCAATGTAAGAAATGGAAGGAGGAGCACACAGTTTTCAGGAATGCAATCAAATACAATACGAAATTCAGTTCCCCCCAGCAAGCTTAGAGGAAACGGGTAGGAGTTTGAAACACAGGCCCAAAATGCTTTTTAAATGTGATGGCAATGGATGGGAAAATGTGCCAACTGATTTTAATTCCCTCTAGAGATTGAGGGTGAGTGGGAGATGCGTGTTGGTATTAGTTCAGGCTCACTTTAGCAATGCGCTATGAGTTATTACCAAGTTGCAAACGGATTTTAACAAAAGAAAGAATGGAGCTGCTATTTTGACAAGTGGAGAAATTGAGCCCAAATCGCTGTAAATTTCGCGAGTGCGTAAATCGTGATTGCGGAAAAAGTATAAGGAGTAGGAAGTCGGGGCTTTCAGATTCTAAGATTCTAAGCTAGATTCTAAGCTTTCAGATGAAAGTTAAATTTCGTTCCTAGCCCAAACGGTTCCAGAGATACGGACGATTAAATAAAGGTAGATTTTCGGATTTAAAGTAAAACTCAAAATGACAGGTGACAGCTTGCAGCTTCAGAATTGACAAGTGACAGTTGTGCAGCTTTACAAATGACAGATGACACGATTTCTAGGAGGCTGTTCTACTTAGGTTAAAATAGTTTGGATTAGATTATTTTAACTAAGAGATTGGTTCTGCACAGTTCTGCTAGGTACTCACAATATAAATTTGAAATAGGCCTCGCCACGGATCTGGTCAGGTTTTGGACTGGACTCCGGTTCTGGTCTCGCCACTTCACAGTGATCTGGGTCAGCTCTCGGGTTCTGCTCACAGCGGTCTGGGTCACTCTGGATCTCTGGTCTGGTCTCTGGCAATTGTTCTTGGCAAAAGAATTCAAACAGCTCGCCCGGCTGTGGAATAGTTTGCAAATGATTTTAAGGTTGCTGAGGCCTGCGGAGAAGAGTTCAGTTTGTGGGTTTAGGCCCTTGCTTTAAGTTCTGAAGTAAAGTTCTGGTCTTTGGAGATTGATGGATTTGAAGTCTGGATCTCTGGATGTGAAGTCGTCGGTCAGCATGCTCCGCAGCAAATGGAATTGAATGTCACTACCTGTCCCAGCAGTCTCTTTTTATGTGTTTTGAAAATGGGTGTGTGCCTGGGCCTAGCTAAGCCTGCCCCTCTCTACTTGGCATTGGCCCAATTCTCCCCTCTCCCATGATTTGGGGAAGGAAATGGATTGTCATCATGATGAGGTCTGTTTATGGGTCAGAGGATCCTCCCCTTGTCAGTTTGCCCACAAATCTATATTTGATTCAAATAAATCTTTTCCAGATATACAATTTGTTGAAATTACATGTGCACATTATATATTCCTTATGGTCCATGCTTGTCCGCCTCTGATCTTCCTGGGGTCTTGCATTCAAAAATGACAACATTTTGCGCTTTTTAACTGGTTTTGCAATATCGGACATTTACCCAAAATTACACACATGTGCGCAAGGAGTATGGACATTAATTGATGAAGTGTCAGATTTTTAACATGCAGACATTTGGAGTGAGACCCTATTTTCCGCTAGCAACCCCCCAGAATACACCACAGGGTCCTAACACCTCTCAAAATGTTCACAGAAAAATCACAAAACTAATGATATTACTTATATAATTCTGACAAGTCCGCACTATGAGTTACCTATCTTTTTAACATTATGCCCTGGTCAAACAGGGGTGTGGCTTCCCACATCACAGGGTGGAATAACTGGTTTATCCACTTCCCCCAAGCTCAGCTGCTAGCAGAGGCACTGCCCCTCCCAGTTTCCCTAAGAGGAAGCCACTTTACGACGCCCCCAATATAACATTTGCCTGAGTCAAGGGAGTTGCATTGTTCTGTTCCTTCCAGTTTCCAGGTGCTCCACCCCTAATCTAATCAGAGAGGTGACAACTCCTTTTGGCAAGGGGCAGCAGGATGCAGCTAGGCCTGGGAAGAGTGGCTGAACAGGTTTCTCCTGTCGGGGGTAGTTGTCAGGCAGAATCCAGTTTCACTAAACCAGGTTTCAGCTAAATGTCACTTTTTGTTCCCAGTTTTCTACATTCAAATCAAACTGACAATTTGTACCTATACATTAAATAATTACTTCCTTCAAGTCATTTCAGAATATGGTTTTACATTCTTCCACCTCTTAGCAAGTCTTTCCTTAGTCTGGTTTTGTTTCATTTGTGCAGTTTTACACAAAAGTCTGGTGGTTTTAAAACGCCGGCTTTCTGATAGTGGTGAGTACTGGTAATGCAACCATTTTTGGGATTAAGAAAATGAATTCCCCACAGTTCTGAGTTGCTTTTTTTGGCAATCAGCATTGCCATTCCCAATGGTTTCAGGCTACTGTGTGTGTAGCCCAATGGTGGTTTTAGGCAGTGCCCTCCTGTGCTCACAAGATAGGCAAAATGGGTGGCAGCCTATTCTTCATGTTTTCCCTGTGCACTCTCTGGGGAGTTCTGGCCATCATGATGTTTTCCATGCCAGTACTGCACAGTTTTATGGTAGGGCTTGTATGCATGGGTAAAACATCCCACAGGCCAAACTCTTTAAAATCTGCAAGGAACTGGCAAATCATGCTGCAGTCTCTACTTCTCCTGTTCCCTTCCAGGCTTTGTACAGCACTGGCCCCTCACTTCACCACTAAAACCCAGGACATCCTGTCCTATGTCTCCTCTCCCTCTTCCTTTCTCGGCCCCCATCTGACCAACTCTCCCTCTCATCCCCCTTTCTCTTTCTCTCTGACAACACCTGATGAGGTTTCTTGACACGTTTGATCTATGAAAGTGTCGTCCAAACAGGTGCTTCCCTGCTCCTCCAGAACCATCAAGGACCACATTGACACCCTTGCTCCAGCCTTGGGTGATTTCTGCAATCACTCCTTTGCCACTGGAGCTTTCCCCTCTCTCCTTAAGCACTCCCTTATGCACCCCCTCCTCAACAAGCCTTCTGCTGATCATACCTGTCTGGAAAACTATCACCTGATCTCTATCACCCCTTTTCTGGGCATGCTCCTGGAAAAGCTGGCCATCTCCCAGCTTACTCTCCATACTGAATCTGTTGGTTATCTCCATGGGCATCAGTCTGGCTTCAGAGCGACGAGAGGCACGAAAACCTCTCCCCTGAACACTTGTGACGACCTGCTCTCTAACCTTGATTCCAGCATTCCTTTTGTCCTCATCCTCCTTGTTCTCTCCTGCTTTCGAAACACTCAAACACACAATCCTGATCAATCAACTCTGAGAGAACCTGGGCATCACGGGTCAGACCCTGGAGTGGATGACCTCCTTCCTCTTGGGCCACCCCTCCCAGGTCCAACTTGGTTCCTTTCTCTCTGCCACCTCCCTCTCCACCTGTGGCATTTCCCAGGGATCTATCCTCTCACCCTGGTTCTTCAACATCTACTTGGCCACTTTGGCCCACCTGATCTCTACCTTCTGCTCTAAATTTCAGTGTTATGCGGATGACACTGAGCTTTCCTTCAGGCTCCCCTCGGCCTCCTCTCCTTCCTCACTAATTCCTGACAGTCTATCCGTGATTCAGGATTGGTGCGCCTCCAGAAATGTCTGCCTTAATGCCAGTAAGACAGAGATCCTTCTCCTTGGGACCCCTGCTCCCCCTTTCCCTCTCTCTCTGGCCGCCGTCCTTGGGCCCTCTTCCTTCGCTTTCATGCAAGGCAAAAAATCTTGGTATCATCTTCGAATCCACGCTCTTTCTCTCCTCACATCTCGGACGTCGCAAAGTCGTCCCACTACTAGCTTCACCCCTTCAGAGGTACTCTTCCCTTTCTCACCTTCCCTCAGAAGCTCGCTGTCTCCACAGCCCTTGTTTTCTCTAAGCTGGACAACTGCAACAGCCTCTTTCTCAATCTGCCTTCCTCTATTCTCCGCCCTCTGCAGCTAATACAGAACAGGACTTATCCTTGGCTTCAAGCACAGGGACCGTATCTCTCCAGCCCTGAAATCCCTCCACTCGATCCCAGTGGCTGCAAGGATCAAGTTTAAGACCATTTGCATTGTCCACACGGCTTACTGGGGCCGGGGCCGAACTACATCCAATGCTCTTCTTAAATGCCTTTCTTCTCGAGCCCTTCACTCGGCCACCTCCAACTCTCTGAGGGTCAGGCGTTTCTGCAGACAGAGAGTGGGTGGTAGATTTCCCTCTCCTCTACAGGTGCCTCCCTCTGGAATGGCTTCCCTGCTCCTCTCAAACTTGAGCCAGATAACCTGAAATTCCAGAAACTGACCTACCTGACTGACCCGTCTGTTGCACTGACTGGCTGCTGGGCTGCCCCTCCGTCTCACTGGATACCAGGCTCTCTTGATCAGTCCCTTCTGCACTGCCTCTGGGCCTACCACACACTTGGGGTGCTGTAACTGTAACCTCTACAGTCCCCTGCCTCCTTGCACTCACCCAGTGCCGCGCTGCACTACTCAGAGCATTGCTGACCTGTTCCCCTTCCCTATCCCAGGCACTTCTCCCTCCCCCTTCCGCGTGCTCTTCTCATTCTCACACTTGCAGGATCTGAATGACACAAGGCCTAGTAAGATTGTTTGTCTTGTCCTCCATCTGTTTTCCCTCCCTTGTCGCTACTAGACACACTTGTGTACAGAAATTATGTATCATATTATATCATACTGCAGCAGCAGGGGCATCAGTCCCTGCTAAGCCGCTTTCAGTCCTCCCCACGTGTTTGGAGGCAGAATCTCTGAACACTGGGGGAGGTGGAAGGAGATAACCCCTGATGCATGGGCCTTGCAGCTTGTTGGATGGGGATACTGTATGTCCTTTCTAAAGAGACCTCCAGATGGACCCATCCCCCCTCTCCCACAACAACCAGAACAGGAGCTCCAGGAGTAACTGAGAGCCCTGTTATTAAAGGGTGCAGTGCAAGAGGTGCCACCCGAGCAGAGAGGATCGGACTAGTACTCTAGTTACTTTCTGATACCCAAGAAAGGGGCAGGGCTCCGCCCCATACTGGACATCGGGCCTTGAACAAGTTCCTGAGGAAGGTCAAGTTCAAGCCAAGTTCAGGATGGTGACGTTGAAAGAAATTCTCCAAGCTCTACAGCTCTAGGACTAGTTGGTGTCGCTTTATCTTTAGGATGCTTATTTCCATGTGCTGATTCATTGGAAGCACAGATGGTTCCTGAGATTTGCCAGTTCAAGGTGCTCCCTTTGGCTTAACCTCCATGCCCAGGGTGTTCAAGCTGATTGTGGTGCACCCCAGGAGATTTGCTGCCACGTATTCCCGTATGTGGACGACTGGTTGATCCGAGGAAGTTTTCCAGAGCAGGTATCCACACAGCTCGAGGAAACCTGCTTGCTGGTTCACAATTTGGGCTTGTCCCTGAAATTCCAGAAGTCCCACATGATGCTAACATAGAAGCTCCAATTCATCAGTACATTGGTGGACTCACAGGGAAGGTTTCCCCCAGACAGTGTCTCCAGACAGTGTTTCCAGAGTCAGGCAGATGGTCAAGCTTTCCCATAACCACAACAGTCAACCAGCGGCTTCCTTCCTCTGTATTTTAGGTCTAATGACTTCCTGCATGTTTCTGGTCCGAGGGCCCTGACTGCGGATGCAATCTCTTTTGTGGCTGCTGAGGGATGAAGGGTCCCAATACTTTCACAACATTAGACATTCTAAGGGTGTCGGTCGGTGGCCAACAACCTCTCTTGATGGTCCAGCAGATAGAGCTTGATGGCAGGGGAACCCTTTTGGCTGCTGTGGACCCAGGCCCAAGTGGTTACGGATGTGTCCCTGAAGGGGGAAGATCTCCACTTCTGAAGCCCTTGTGGCAAGAGCGGATAACGGGCTGGTGGATAATCTGAACAGGCAGTGCACAGTCTCACATCAGTGGGACATGTGGCAGGAAGTTCTGGAAGAGATCTTTGCTCTGTGGATATGTTTGCCACAAGAGCCATCGCGAGGTGCAGACTGTTCTGCTCGAGGGAATACCTGATGAAGGGTGTGCCAGTGAGCGAGAGATGTCGAGCACTGACATGTTCTTCGTTCCACACAATTTTACCAAGCATTATTGCTTGGATGTGACACATGGCTTTGACGTTCGATTCCACAGAGCACTGTTGCCTAGTTTTCTGTAGGCTTTCATCCTGCCTTCGCGCTCTGTACTGCTTTGAGTCTATTGGATGAGAAAACCTCAGGAGAATGCAATCCATTGAAGTAGAAAAGACTTGCCGAGCTCGGGGGGAATGTGGGGAACTGAGGTACGCAGGCGCAGTGAGGCAATATATGTACAGCCGATGTCGCCCCCTGTCAACGTTTCCGAGCAGCTGAAGATGAAAGTGAAATCTATCAGATGAGGAATCTATAGGAGAAGAATTCATAGAAAAACCAGCAAGTAATTTATCTGTCTAATACATCTTTGGATAGGCTCCATTATAGAATGCTTTCATCCTTCTGCTGAAAATGCAAACATGGGGAGAGGGAAAGCTCACCCTGCAAACATTGAATCAAATAAGACACATGGGAATTGTTAACAACAATAACATATTAAGGGAGGAGCCTAACGCTTGGCAACAAGTTAAGCTGATTAATGCAAGGTCTGCCATAAAAACGCGGTGGCAACTGATAACCTTATTTTATTCATGAACCTGGATATCCTGTTTATAACTGAGTCCTGGTTCAATGAAGTTTCTCCTGCTCATTTTCAACGTTTAGTACCTGAGAACATTTTAATTAAGTGGGCAAATAGAGAGGGGGCAAGGGGAGCGCGGGGTGGCCATTGTTGCCCGAACCTCCTTAGAAATATCAAATTTCCATATGCCAAATTGGGATATACAGTCTCAACTTTTAAGTTTTACACTACACATATCCCACAATTGTTCCTTTCACCTGGCGTTGTGTTATAGACCCCCAGGTCATATGGGCTCTTACCTACAAGGTCTGGATAGCTATTTGGGAGTAGAGGCTCTATGCTATCGAAATGTAATCATTTTTGGCGATTTCAACTTTTGGTGTAAGGTTTCGGATAATTTCGAATACCTGTAACTTAAGGATATCTTGCACTCTAATGGCCTCTCGCTATTGACTAATGCCATTTCTCATGTAGGTTGTCATTGCTTGAACATCATTTTGTCCAGAGGCAGGGGGCGTGGCTTGGTGGCCATGCAGTGAACAGCAGCACCTTAAAACTCCTGAGAAATCCTGTAGACAAATAGGTAAAACTGGCCAGAATTGTCATAAAATATGAAGAAAATACGGAAGAACGGTGTCAGAGGGTGCAGAGAATGCCTGGAGGTAAACGGGATCGAGAAACGCAGCGTGAAACAGGCATACATCAGATGAAAGCACTTTGAGTAGCAGCAGGCAAGATGGCAGACGCAACCCGGCAGGCCCCCTGATGAGAAGCCGAGAAGCGCGCACACGGGCGAGCGCCTGCAAGCAACAGGCGAGCAGACGATGACGTGGAGAGGAGAGCCGGGCAAAGTATCACAGAGGAAGACCAGCTGGTGCCGTCAGCATGGAACAAAGGGTTGCCTAAATCCCTGAACGCTGTAAATGGAGCTGGCCGCTGCACAAGTACATCAGAATGGAGAGCCACATGGCAAGGAAGACAGCATGGTAAGGGAGCCGGACGAAAGACAGCAGGTCAGCCGGGGAGAAGGGCGCAGAGGCCGGGGCACAGGTGAACGGGGAGAGGGAAGGCACATACATAAGCAAGCCTCCCCATCCCAGAGCCCTAGCCACAGGCTGCAGAGCACGCACACACACGGACAGCCTGGCAGCTGGTGAACCAACAACACAAAACCTTCTGCGGACCTAGCGGTGCCGTGCCTACGCCACATAACAGCGAAAGCACCAGTCCCCCCGCTAGATTGTGCGGGAGAACACAACTTGATCAAAAAGGAAGAATAAGGACAAGAGGATCAGTGCAGTAAAGCGGCAAGCATATAACATTTGTGGGAAGCGGAGAGGTGCACAGTAACGAATCCCAGGCTTCATACCCCTCTGGCCGACCCACGATAGTGCAGGCAAGCCGCACACACAGGGAGCGGGAAGGAAAACCCACGCAGAGCAGTAAAGCCACGAGGTAGGGGGACAGAGGCCTGATTCCAGCCCCTGGACAGATCGCTGTTGACGAAGGCCAAGCACAACCCCGAAATACTGCTGGGAACGGCCAGCACAGGACCTCTGGCTACACCAGACCGCAAGGGGAGCTAGGCTCCAGGCGTCCAACACAGGCCACCAACAGCGGCAGCGCGAGACAGCTGTACACATGATGGACACCAAAGCAACTACTCCCACACCACGGCAAACACCCTGAGAAGGAAGGCCCGCTGCACCCGCAGAGGGGCCTCCAACAATGTTGCAGGGAAGTGCAATAAGCCCGACTGCAACCCGTGTGAGGATTGCCAGTGATGGAGGCTATGCGGATTGTTCAACCACAACGAGGTGTGAGGATACGAGGTGGCGAAACAGCACTAGATCCCGGAACATGTCGAGACGCTTAGAAAGGCCGACCTTGGGAACCCAGCTCCAGAAGCGAACAGCGGCAGCGAGAGGAGGCACATACGTAGTGGAGACGAGATCATCTCCACCGGATAGCCGACACCTCGAGAGGGAGACGCAGCAAAAGGGGAGCTGCACCCAAAGACACGCCATCCCCCACTGCCAGCAACGACATTAGTAGACTGCACACATGCAGAGGGTGCAAACTTCCAGATGACATCCACAGAAAAGCCAAAAACGTGGGCGGGTACAACTCATTGACCAGGCTCAACAGCGCAGTAGACTGGATGGAAGGTAGGAGTTGGCTCGAGACCCTCAAGGTAAACGGAGCATGGAGCGATACCGCTCTTAGGCACTTATGAACTCTGACAGCTGGCTGCAGGACGGGGAAGCTGCATAAACAAAGGGGACACAAGATCAGAGCCCCTGAGACGCAGTAACAGCAAAGTGCACATCACGTTGAATATTTGCACTTAGAGCATCGAAAGAACTCCTGGGGTCAACTGGGGAGAGTGCAAGGGAGCACATTCGTATCCAAAGAGGGTGATTATCAAGGCACTACGCTGCACCGGCCAGACGTGAGTGCACGCCGAAGCAATCGAGGAAAACAAAACGGAGGCACAGCGGCTGATTAAAGGAGCGCACAGAGTGGGGAAGAGCCGAGACCCGGACTGGGAAACAAGGCAGTAAAGTCGCCAAATAACAAAGGTGAACATTCAGAACTTCGGAAAAAGAGAGGCACCCTCCAGTATTTGAGTGATAATAGTATCACGTAAACCCATCACTGGATGAGAAGCAAGCGCATACAGCGCACTCTACAAGCAAAAGGCGGAGACATGCCAGACAAACAATGAGGAGGGAAGGGCAGGCAGATGAGCATGGAAACATACGCCCACAAGAATGACAAGAACCAGTCTGTCCCAACAGACGCCAGCATGTCCACAGCAAGCTCTGGACAACAGGAAGGGAGGCAGGTAGAAGGCCCCATACTTGGGGCCATAGCAGCATTGAAAACGTCACTGGAGCACAAATTGGACGTTGGATCGGGGATGTGGGCCTCCTCAGACAGAATGTACAGGCACTGGCAGAACGAGTGAGCGGAGCAACAGGTACAAAACACTAATAACATCACAACTACCCAATCCCAAATGTCAGATGCGTTTGAACGTTTACGAACCCTTGAGCACAGGGTGGAGGACGCAGAAGGGAGGGCTTGACGAAATAACGTACGGATTGTCGGACTATCAGAGGGGGGAAGAAGGCAGAGACCCCACGAATTATGTAGAAAACGTACTGCTGCAAGAGTTGGGAGTTGGTGCGCTATCCCAAGGCTTCACAGTGGAAAGGGCTCATAGAGCCCTGACCAGAAAACTCCATCCGCGAGCACCCCTGAGGCCCATAATCACCAAAATCATGAATTTTAAAGAATGGGAAAAGATACTAACATTCTCAAGAGAAGGAGGAGTGATCACAACAAATTCCTCTAAGATAGCAATCTACCCGGCTGGTGCAAAGACAAAGAGCAAGATTCAGACCAACTAAAGAATGCCTCAGAAACGCAAACGTGAGGTACATGTTACTATACCCCGCCAAACTAAAAGTGCTACGCAGTGGCAGATCATACCTTTTCGAAACCATGGAAGAGGCCCATGAATGGATAGATCAACCAGGAAGCCCACAGCCGAGAGCCAGAAATTAGCATAATAACAGAAACGCACCCCAGTACGACACGGAGAGTATGCACTAAGAGGAGACCAATGCTTATAATGCAAGAACAAGACAAAGAGGGCAGATTGGTGATAGTGCAGAATGCTAGAAAATAATGATAAACATGTACGCTCCAAACCACGATGCGACCACGTTCAAGACAATTGCGCCCTGGCTAGCCCCATAGAGGGAGGTGACCTTTATCTGGGCAGGCGACTTCAACTGTACTCTCAACCCGCAGTTGGATAGAAAAAGCCAGCACTCATGGCCAAAGCCCTGAAGATGATTTTGTCTCGGCTGAAGCTGGAAGATGTCTGGAGGAAAATGCATAAAGGAACTAGAGGGTACTCGCATTATAGCGCCCCACATGAGACATACACACATATAAATTACATTTTTACAGGCATCGAAACTCTGGGGGAATTCACAAGCATACATTTGAAATCGAAAACACTCTCAGACCCCGCCCCACTAGTGACAACATGGGCATATACACATAGGAAAACCCCTATACCAACGTGGCGACTAAGGGAGGAAGCACTAATGGAAGGGGAGTTTCAGGAACATCTACAGGACACAATAGAAGACTACTTCCACCATAACACTGGCAGTGTAGACAGATCCGAGACGATGTGGGATGTGTTTAAAGTGGTGGCTAGAGGAGCTGCGATAGGGAAAGCAGGGGGACTCAAAGGGAGCATGCTAGCTGGAAAATAGAACAGGAAATAGAAATGGTGGAAAGACAGGCCAGCATGACTGGGGAGGAGTCCGACGAGCTAATATCAGTAAGGTTGCAGTCTACGAACGTTTGGGAGAAGTTGGGGACACTAGATTATGGTAAATATATACAGAAGTTACACGCCAGAGGGCAATAAGCCAGGCAGACTCCTAGCCTGGTTCACCAAGCAGGACACAAAAAAGGACTTGAGTAATACAATAAAAGACAGAGGTGAGGATCCAAGAGGGAATTAATATCATATTCTCGCGATTTTAGGAGAAGCGGTACCCCTAGAACCAAGAAGCAAATAACGTGGATATAGCCGACGCTCTAGCCCAAATTGAACTCCCAAATTAACTGATGAACAGGTACAGATACTTGAGGCCCCCTTAACACTGGAGGAGCTAGAAGCTGTAATAGATAGCCTCCCGACAGCCAAGACCCTGGGACCTGACAGGTTACCCAGAGAGTTCTATTAAAAATACAAGCACACTTTGGCACCTAAGTTGTGGATGTTTATAAAGAGGCGTACGAGCAGGGTCATTTACCAGACAGTATAGTAGAATCATGAATAATACCTATCTTGAAGCCGGGGAAGTCACCCCTAGACTGCGGGTCATAAAAGGCAATATCCATGATTAATAAGGATTGCAAAATCCTGACAGCAGGTAACATACACGTTGGTGCACTCGGACCTCACGGGTTACGTCCCTGGGCGTAACACCATATGGAACCTGCAAAGGCTGCACCATGTTGTAGACCAGACTAATCAAAGACGGGGAGAATGTGTGATGGCGTCCTTGGACGCTGTCAAAGCCTTCAACTCTGTGAACTGGAACTGGCTTTTGCATGCACTTGCGCACTCCGGAGTAGTGGAGGGCTTCCTCAGGTGGACCTTGCTAGGGTCCCTATAGAGCAATTTGATCCACCTGAGGAAGATGTGTTTGATCCACTTGAGGAAGATCCACCTCAGAGATGTGCAAGGATTAAGACGGGTAAACACATCTGAGGTGTGGAGGATACATAGAGGCACAAAGCATTGCTGCCTGTTGTCGCCAATGCTTTACATATTGGACTTGGAACCCTTGGCGGTCTTCCTGAGGGAGTAGGATAGCGAGATGGCCATCGGAATAGATCACATCATAGATTTAGTCTCGCTGTACGCAGACAATATGCCTTTATTTGTAACAAACCCACAAGTTAATTTACCAGATTTGATGGAGGTATTAGATGCATTTGCTAGGTTGTCTGGTATATCCATAAATACAGAGAAATCCTCCCTGTAACCCTAAGCAGAACTCAGATGGCTCAGTACAGATCTACTATCTGACTTGGGCCTCACATGGGCGCTGCGCACCTTCCGCTATCTGGGAATAGACATACACCACGACCCCACTGAGACACACAAGGCCAACTTGCAGGTTGCCCTAGAGTAAACTGTAAAGGCCATGAAATTCTGGAAGACACTGCCACTAGGAATGAGAGCGAGAGCAGCCCTCCTGAAAATGACGGTATTGCCCCGCCTATTATACAATTTTACAAACATACAATACAATATACCAGGGACATTCTTTAAACTGTTAAACATGATAACAAGGGACTTCCTGTGTGGAGGGCGAAGAAACAGGTTGGTGCTAAGCACGCTGCAAAGAGACTGAGTCGGGAGGGGTCAAATTGCCAGACTTTGAACGTTACTACCTGCCAGGGCAGCTTCAATTTGTGGTACGGTGGCTGGGGGATGAAACATCAATAGACTCCCTTTTATTCTAGCCAGCACTGCAACCCTGCTATCTGAGAGAAATAATATGGATGGAGAAACCATTAACCATAACGCTCGCCACCCTGGTCAGACTAGGGCTGACTTTATGGGAAAAGGCTTGGAAAATACAGGGAATCCCAGACCTCTACTCAACGCAGATCCCCCTTGCAGGATTGGATGAACACCCAACCTGATGTCCTCGCAGTGTACCGGAAGCACTGGGAAGCCAAAGGCATAGCACAGATCGGAGACTTATAGAAAGAGGGCAATGGGTGGAATTTCGAACCCTGATAGAAGATTATGAAGTACACGCAGGCCAATTCATGCTGCACAACAGCATGGTGACGACCATAAAAAGGAGATGGCCAGGACTATCGGAGGACGCTGAAATAGGGGTGGCACTAGATGCATGGTATGTGTCAGAAGGAGGACACACAGTGTCCAAGCTTTATGAACAGCTTCTGAAAAGCAACAACGTGCAGGAACTGCATGCACAAGGGAAGTGGGAGGTGGAATTCTGGAAAACCTTCACTGACAAGGAATGGACAAGGGCCTTAAGATACACAAAGATGGTCTCCAGAAATGCAAGATTTAGGGAGACCGAGCTCTTTGTCAGCCGAGAGCATAGCTCACCCCTAGTAGAAAGTCTAGCATGGGGTGCAGGGAAACCCGCCGATGTGCACCGGAAAAGGCAGACATGCTCCACATGTTTTGGGCCTGCCAGTAATAACGAAATTCTGGGAGGGTATCCAGGAAAGGGCGGCAGGCGGGGGGGGGGGGGATTTCCACATGCAGGCGTGGTCACTGGAGTCCTGCCTGCTGGGATTGTTCCTGAGAGGTGGCAAGCCAAGAACACACAGCCAAAATGAAAGACCTGATGAGTATACTGGCAAAGCGTCAAATAGCGTTGGCGTGGAAATCTAGCACTGGCCCGACAATGGAAGCATGGTGGGCAGACCTGAAGAGATGGACACTAGCTGAAACGACTGTATGGACCAGGACATTACAGAAGAGCATACTCAATAACAAGCCGACCTAACTGAGAAGGGACAAACCTGGTATTAAATAACCCTGGAGGTGTGGATACACAGCTGTGCAGAACTAACCAGTGGTCTAAGACGGCCAGTAATGCGTGCCAGGACATTGATGATGTGGAAAACCCCGGCACGACATGCAGGATTGAATGTTGTGTTATTTGTTGTTAGTTAAGAAAAAATAAGAGTTTAAAAAAAAAAAAGGTTTTGTCCAGAAGCAAAATAATACATCACCAAGAAAACTTACCAGTATCATGGTCAGACCATTTATTGGTCAAATTCACCATACCAAACGAGGTAAAACGTAGTGGAAAAGTCACTAATCATAACAATCAGCTTACTCATAGTAAGAAGAAAATGGACATTATTAGTAGCTTAGTTCTAATGTAAGGCTTCTTGGTTGGTTCGGCCAACCTATGGTGTGATGAACTTTACACCAGTGTTTTACTACCGGTCTACAGTCAACTGTGACAAATTGGCCCCTGATCCCTGCGCTAATAAATCTAGTTGTAGGAATAATCAATGCTTCGATGAATCATTGAGGTTGAAGAAAAAGGAATATCGTCACAGGGAGAAATTATGGTTAAAATCCAGATGCTCCGCTGACTTATTGGAGGTCAAAGTAGCCTTAAAAGGGTACACGGAGGGCATCATTAGGGCTAAAGCAGACTGTTTGCAAAAAAAAGTAGATCTTACCCTAAATAGGCCAAAGGCTCTATTTGAAACCGTAAAAAACTTTAGCTGTCCGCCTTGCACCTCTCTTCGCCTTAGCCCTTCTTTATCCATGGATAAGGACTTTAATACTTTTTTTTGCATAAAAGACTGACCTGATTTAAGCTAATATAGAATTGGAAACATTATCTGAATTCAATGACCATTTGAATACCAACCAGAGGGCTGAGCCAGACCCGACTTGCCCAAAGTTTGAATTTAAACCCGTGGAATTGGACATGATCAGTAATCTCATGTCCAAATTAAAACCTACTAATCAACTATGATTTTATCCCTGCTTATTTACCTAGAATATGTGTGGAAGTCTTAATTGCACCTGTGTTGGCTATTGTAAATGCCTCATCAACACAGGGTTGCATTCCAAGGAAATTAAAGAGGTCGTACATTACACCTCTGTTAAAGAAAAAATGCTAGACCCCAAAGTGCACTCAAATTATCGACCAATCGCAGGCTTACCATTGTTGGCTAAAATCCTGGAAAAGATCGTTACAATCCAATTGCAGGCCTTTATGGAGGACCAAGGCATTCTGGACTTGTACCAATCTGGCTTTACGTCACGTGACCAAGACAGCACTATTCATAGTCTGGGATGACATTCTAAAGGCAGCCGTTGAGGGCGACATTAGTATGTTGGTCATGTTGGACCTCTCGGCTGCCTTTGATACAGTTCATTTTGAATTACTCATCTGAAGACTCTGCTACAGCCCAAGTCTCTGACGCCGCATTGCAATAGTTTACCTCCTTCTTATACAATAGATTTCAACAGGTCAAGCTGGGTACTTTTATCTCAGACTTTTTGAAATTCAAGGCGCTTCATTGTCGCCACTGCTTTTTAATATCTATATTCGGCCTCTGTTGGAAATGTTTGCAGAATTCAGTCTCTTATCATTCTTATGCTGATGACACGCAGATTTATGTGAGGCTGAATGAACCTTTGGAAGCCATACAGAAAGTACTTGCATGTGCTAGTAAAATCAAGAGCTGGATGCCCGCCAGCAAGCTCCAGCTAAATCCAAGGAAAACCAAGATTATTCTGTTTAGACCCAAGAAGAAACTAGTAATAACCTTACCACTGGTGCCTTACTCTGAGCTCTTTGAGGCTTCAACATCATTTGCTTCAAAAGTTAAAAATCTAGGCTGCACTTGGCAGGGAGACATAAATTGTAATTTGCAGGTTAACGAAATGGTGAAATCGGTATATTAACAACTTAGACTGTTAAAGCTTCTATATTACCATTGATTGACTAAAGATTGCCCCTTGGTGGTTGGTGCTTTGGTTAATTCAAGGCTCGACTACTGTAATGCTTTGCTTAAAGCTGTTCCGAAAAAGCAGGCTCAGCGCTTACAAGTTGCACAGAATTCAGCTGTTAGGTTGATTTATTCACTGCCATGGCGTTCATATATCACACAACATCGGAGAGATCTCCATTGGCTGCCTGTGCAATTGAGGGTTTTGTTTGAGACCCTCTGTTTGCTTTTTAGGTGCATCCAAGAGACGGCCCGAAGATGTTTGGTGTAAAAAAATTCAGACCTATCAACCTGAATGTTGCCTGCGTTCCTCTAACCAAAAGTTCCTGGTGGTTGCCCATTCCAATTCTGTTACATGGGGTGACCGACGTTTCTCCTATGCTGGACCAAGAGCCTCGAATGCCTTACCAATTGAACTGCGAAACATAAGGTCTCTGTTGGAATTCAGGAAAAAACTAAAAACCCATCTTTTCATTTAAAAAGCATTAGCTAAAAGCTGGCCCGTATTCATGTGTTCTTTTTTCCACATGGGCCCAGATGCAATATTGCTTTGCCCCGTCCCTCCTTGGGGTGGGTATGCGCGTTACAAATTCACAAATACATACAAATACTTCTTAAGATGTGGGTACCAGAAATGTACACAGTACTTGAGGTAACAAATTCTCTGTGATGTGTACAACAACCGTGCCTCAACATACCTTTCTCTGCCACCTTTTCCTTTTGTAAAAAGAATGTCTTTCATTGATTAGGTAATTTTAACTCATTTAAGTGCATGCACATTGTCATTCACAACACCACTACTATGTTCAATAGTTAGCAAATTATGATCAACTCTGAGTGAAATACAATTTTGAAGGGAATACAAGCTATACAGCAAAAGTTGTGCTTGTTAATTCTTTACTATAATGCATTTATTTGAAAATAGTGAGCAAAAACCCATAGCAAGGCATCCTTCTAACTGTAATAAAATGTGTAGTAGATCAGAATGAGGAGACAGACAAGGTGGCATTTTAGTTTACTTTCTTGTATTAATCACAATAGTTCTAAGATTCTTGGACCTACTCTTTAAAGAAAACTATTTAAAAAATGGTGCTCTTCAGGATGTTAATACAATATAAGAAAATTCTTTTTCTAGAATTCTATATTAACCAGAGTTCTTTCACTACCACTTAAAAAAGAAATGGAAACGTCCAACAAAAGTACACTTAGGCCCTTGGCCCCAGCAAGTGAATTGTGTCTGGGTTCCTACTCCTACCCTTGTGTGTCTTTCTAAATGAGACTACTGGCCCCTTGTGAACAATATTAAGCATGTAAATTGAATGTCTTTTCAATCTCTCTCACCTGCACAGTCCTATCAAATCTAATAAATGTCTCTTGTCTTTTCTTGGTTTAGGAATGTCTGGTCAGCATTTCTGGACTCTTACCCCACGTTGGGATTTAGTTTTTCACCCTGCTTTGGGGGTAGTCTCTCTCTCTCCCTTCCCCCTCTTGGGGTTTCACTTCTTCCACCCCTACTTAGCATATTTACTGTCTCAACCCATTAGGGTTTCATGCATTTCACTGCATCTTGGGGTTGCCTCTCCCCTCCCATGTGGGGGTTGCACCCCTCCTTGGAGTTGTCCCTCCCTCGCCCTACTTGGGGTTTCACTCCTTTCACTCTACCTTGGGTTGGTCTTTCTCACCATGCCCTGTGGATTCCCTTCTACCCTGCCCTGGTCAGGTTTGTCTGACCCCACCTTGGCCACGGTAGAGTCTGTGATACCTCACCGACCCTCTGATTCCTGCCACTCTGAGGAGGCAGGGTTTGCCCCTCTACAGCTCCACAGCTGTCCTGTTCCTCTTGTTTCAATCCTGATTGGCTCTCTAGCCTTCGCTCTAGAAGGGGGTGGGACATCTCGCTGATCTCTTGTTCCCAGCAAAAAATCAATATACAGAGAGTTATAAACAACACCAGCCATTCTCTTACGTCCCGTCCCCTTTCCTTCATCCTTGTGGGCGCCCCCCCCCCCAACATGGGGGTGGTACCGGAAACTTTGGCAGTGAAAAATTGAGCTTCCCCATTAAATTTAGTATAGCATGTGGGGCGCGGTCTTTGGTGTGGGAATACCCCGCCGAGGCCCGCCCCCCCGGCACCTCATCTCAGTCCCTTTTTCTGTACCGACGTGTCGAACCTGGCAGTCAGCGCTGAGACTTTTTTAGCTTTCCGCTTGCTGCCCGTTTTTCAATCTTATTTAAATTCCGTTCTGTGCTTCGACTGCACCGCGCATGTTGGATGCAGGAGGATTCATGAGATGTGCCTCTTCCGACTGCTTGTTCCCGGCCTCGGACCTCCATTCACTGTTTGGGTCTGGGGTGTCTGGGGGCCTGACCACCCCACTGGGACACATATCCGGCTTGCAGCGTTCTCGGTCACGTGGCATTGAAGAATAGGTTGTTGCGGTGGAGGGAGATCTTCCACACTTCTCTTATGCTCCACCTTAAGGACTTCGTCTCCAGGACACCTCATCAAGACAAGGTAGGCCAGCTGTTCAGCACGGATAAGCAGCGCAGTGACTCCTTCCCTGAGGTTCCCCGATTTCCCTCTGGAAGCGGCAGTGGATACTATGCTGCAGGCTTCTGGTCTCCTCAGGGATACATCTATCCATCGCAGCCTTAAGGCTACACCCACCAGGCGCCTCAATGCTTTGACCAGTAGCAAAGGCCCAGTGCCTTCGAGGTCCGGGTCCCTAGGTACCCGGCGGCTTGCTAAAACCACTATCTCGAGAGCTTCCTCTTCCTCATGTGCTCACCTCAGATGAAGGGGCTCCTCATGGACATTGTGAAGCAGCTCATCCCGCAGGTGGCACTGCCCTGGCCCCCTCCTCTGGGTGGTACTCCTATTCCTCTAGCGCTGCCTGTCCCACCCCCAGTCGAGGCCCTACTGGTTGTTCTGACCCCTCCACCTCCTGTCCCACCAGCACCTTCCCCTCAACAGTCTTTGGACCTAGGGGGGAGCCTTCAGGAACCTGTGTCCCAGGGTCCAGATTCCCCTCGGTCTGTGAAAAGGTGGCTGGAGGGGGGGTCATGACAATGAGGATGACACCCAGGATGATCAACCCTTGACTGGCTGGTAAGGACAGGGTCACCCGAAGGGGTGGTGCACTCTTGCCAGAGATTGGCGGATATCCTTCATCAGCTGGGATTCTCCCGCAACCGGAGGACATCACAGTTGTGCTCATCTCAGGAACTGGTGTTCCTTGGGATGCATTAGAACACTACCATTCAGCAGGTGTCTCCTACGCCCGGGAGGCTTCTGTCCCTCCGCAAGGCGGTGGGGCCCTTTCTGGCCAACACGACCGCCTCAGCATGGTGGTTCCAGCACATTCTGAGCTTGATGGCCTCCTGCGTACTCAATGTGCAGCACGCTCTCCTCAAGAGGAGGCACCTCCAGCTCCACCTGGCGGCCAATTGGATAAGGAGATGGGGTCTGACAGGATCCCTATGCCAGTGCTCCTACTGCCTGATCTTCACTGGTGGCTGCTGGATGGCAATGTTTAAGTGGGCGCCCCCTTCACATGACTGGAGCCTAACCTGGTGGTGACGATAGACTCCTCTCCTCTTTCAGGGCTGGTGGGTACTTTGGAGGGCTACGCGATTCATGGAGCATGGTCTAGGATGGAAGCACTCCTGCATATCAATCTGCTGGACCTCAGGGCAGTGGGCCTGGCCCTCAAGGCATGTTTGCCCCTCATCAGGGACAAGTCTGTTCTGGTCAGGAAGGACAATTCTACTACAATGTTTTACCTGAAACAAGCAGGGCGGCGCCCGTCCCTCCCCCTCCCCATGGAGGCGGTATCGATCTGGGAATGGGCCCTGACATAGGGCGTTAGAATTTCAGCAGTCCAGCTCCCGGGGGACAGCAATGCAGAAGCGGATCAGCTGAGCTGCCTAGGGTTTAACACCTACGAGTGGGAGTTGCACACCAACTCCTTGTTACCCTCGTTCCAGCGTTGGGGGTTCACTGACCTGGATGTGTTTGCATCCCCTTTGAATTCGAAGTGCCCCCAGATTGCTTAATGGGCAGGGCGGGGTCTCTGGGAGATGCCTTCCAGATCTGTTGGCACGGCTGCAGGTGGCATGCATGCCCCCCCACCACCCTCCCTCTGCTTCAATAAACCCTCTGCAAGTTTCGGGCTTTGGTGGGTCCTAAGTGAAAACCTAGTTTTCACTGGACCGAAAAAGATCGATTTAGAATGACTGCAGAGAACACGAGGTAACCCAGCAGCTGTTCCCTGACCATCAAAAGCCAATGGAGACTAAAAGATTCAATGCACGGCAGAGTATTATGGAAACAGTTTTTTTAGGAGAATTACTGGACCAGATGAGATATAAGAATATTGAGTGAAGTGTAGAGAGTATGATGAAAAATTAAGTGACAATATATTTTTGCATAGGCCAGCATTATGTTAAGTAGCCTGTCCCAAACGACACCCGGCCAGGCAAGAAGGAAGACTTCAGAATCCCTTGAAAGGCAAGAAGGACAGTTTTGGATGAGCCATGCGGGTATCCAGTGACCAAATCAAACAGTATATAAGGCCCCTGCTTGGCATCAGTCTGAGGGAGCCTGCCACGGAAGACGGAATGCTGGTTGAGGGGGCAAAGTCCTCTGTTCCCCTCCCCCGCATCCTCATATTTGTACAGATTTAAGTTTGTTATCCTTGCAAGATGAAGACTTGTGGCCTTAATTACCTAAAGGGGTGCATTTACTCTGGTGTGAACGTGATTAGGGGTACCTGTATTTTAGGGGTAACCCTGTAAGTTGGGCTACCTTTCACTTTTGATTTCTTGTGTATTTTCTAGCTCGCTACTGTTTGGTAAGAATTGGTGCAGTCACACTGTGTGACACTACACAACACTTATCTGCTAGGTATTAGATAACCCACTTTTGGTATATGTCTATACTACCCAAGTTGGTAGTGCGAGCAGCCAGGCCTGTCTCAAGAGGGGTAAACGTGAGCTGTAGAGCTGCAGCAATGAAATTCGTAAATCCAAGTAGCCAAGTAACACTTAGACTCAAGGTTTCGGTTATAAATGGTTATTTATTTAACACCAATTTTTAAATAAGCCTTCTTTAATAAGGCAATTCATGTAACAATGTAAATATACTTTAAAATTACTTTTCAGAATCAGAGCAAGTTAGTGGATAATCTTTGGATATGTTTCTTATACAATTCCTACACCTTGAGGTGACTTCAATCACAAGGACAGTAATGGCATTTATATATTTGCAGATTCTGAGGTTGAAGAAAGGAAAGGTTTAAGGAAGGAAAAGGTTACACAGGTACTCGGTGTATGCAAGGACTCTTGAATCTTTCAATGAAATCTAGACAAGCCTTTCCCAGTAGTAACATTCTAAAACAAGTTACCACCTATGAGGGACAAACAATATCAAAGTCAATGGGCTAGAAGAAGCTGCAGGGAGCCAGGACAGCTAAAGTCAATTTGAGACAGTCTTCGAATCAGGCACTTCTTAGAATCAAAGTCTTGCACAAAGTTAGAGAATTTGTTAGAAAATCACTTGTAGGGTCACAATCCGTTAAGCATGTGCAAAGAGAGTTGGAATCAACTCTAAAAGTAAGCCACTGCAATTCCCAACTGAGAAAAGCACAGCTAAAAGTCAATGAGGTAAGTACCCCAAGTCTAAACAGTACCTCTGGTTTAAAGAAGAATGGTCCAGCTGGATTTTGTCCTGTTACAGCGGTGCAGACCCCATGTTCCTGAGCCTCAGTCGTGGGGACAAGAGGAAGGATGTCTGGAGGGCTCCCGTGGCGGTAGTTGGGAGGTCGTCGGGAAGTACAGGTTCTTTTCGGTTCAGCTGTACTTCGCGGTTTCAGCGCTTAGCAAAGAAGCACTCTTGCGCATGTCGCATACCAGTTGGGCTTCTTTCACTCCTTGGGTCCTGCACTCTGGTGAGGGGACTCGAGCTCTGGTCGTCCTTCTTCTGCAGGGTCCGTAGGAGACTCTTGGAGTGTCTGGACAGATATCAGACGTTGCACTCGACTACAGATTACACGACCCCTGGCACTTGCTTCTTGCAGAAGTGAAGAAGTACAGCCAGTCAGGGAACATGATCCAGTGGAGTTTGTCTCGGGTTAGTTGGTCCCACTAACACAAAGGAAGAAATCGTCCCTTCCAGAGCTTCTTTGTCGAATTGAAAAAGGAGTTTCAGCACAGCAGCAGGGCTTCACCGGGCAATTCAAAGGTCCAAGTGGATGCAGCAAGCTTTGTTCACGATTTCTTCGTCTGGTATTTCTCCCAGTGGTCGACTCTGTCTCTAGTCCCAAAACCCTCGCCTTTTAAGCAGGTTTTTCCCATTCATGCACAGCCTAGGCTGTCAATCACATCGCAGGGTGGCATCCAATCAGGAATGGTTGCATTCAGACACTTCTATGGACAAAGGGCAGGGAGGTTTCGGGAACCTCCCTCAAATCCTGCCTTTCCAGACACACTGGAGCCCGGGGTAGGCTTCGGGGCTGAAGCCCACCAAAGGCAAAATGAACAAAGGGCTCAAGCCTGGTTGTACACACAGAGTAAAATCCAAGAAAGACCTCTGAAACAGAAAATAGCAGAAAAAGAAGACTGGGGTCATTTTGACGAAAATGGTCACCATAGGGTGCTGTACTGCAGCGGAGGATTCAGGCTGCTCAGGAAAGCACAATGGTAGGAAAATTAAACCACTGCCACCAGCCATTTAAAGTAGTGAGGGTGACATAAATGTTTTTACATGGGAATGTAGGATAAAAGGCTACTTGGTAACCCTCCAGCACTCCACATAAGATGGGGTGTACTGGATCTACAAAGAGAAAGGGTAAGTAAAGTCAATTTCACTTTACTATTCTTGGGAACAGTAGTTCACACAAGAAAAGGTATTTAACCCTTATGAGAAATCTAAAGGATTTCTCTGGGACACTGCACTGAAGGTGCTGTGTGTCACCACACATAATTTAGATGCCTATGGAGTTTTCGAAACACATAATCCAAATCAGATCAAAAGACATGAGAGAGGGAGAAAAAGGTCTCACTCACTCCAGGGTTCAAATTAAAAAGTCCAGCAAAAGAGCTGGGGGTCCCTAAGGTTGAAGGGAATTAGCACAGAAATGCAAATCCTCCGTAACAGCTACTTTGGTGGACGTCATTTTTCTAGAAAGGTAGGCTACTGATTGGTCTTTCTTTAATTTTGTAAAATTGGTTCAATTCCTGAGATTTAGATATTTTTTTTAATTGTGTTTTAGCTTATAAACCTTTCACAACATTAAACTAATTTCATCACACTACAACTTACAATATATTACAAAAGAGTTTAATTTGCTAGAAGTTTAAATATTTCCCAATTTGCATAATTCCGTTTTTAAAAATGCATGTAATGCTAAGATTAAACGTACATTGTTTACCCACATCAATCTAATCCACACTAACTCACTCAATTCCGAACCCATTTCCGAGCTCTGCAGTCTTTAAACATGTAACATCCTAAGACCAAATGCTTCAATATTTCCTTAATGGGGCTCCCCCTACAAAACCTGCAGTGTGAATCTTGACCTGTGTTATCCCATTTACTTTTTCATTCCAAAATTAAAAACTGATGTAAACGGAGTTGCAGGTATACCACAAGGGAATACAGAGATTTTAAGTTTTCTGTATTTTGCTTCTAACAGATTACGGTTCTTACTGCTGATCTTCCTTTACCTATAAGAGAGGCTTTTGCCACTTACATTTTGAATTGATTGCGATAATCACATGAGGTAGGACCTGTGTGAGATGTGCTTGATTCATGTATAATCCTGTCATCCTAAATGTGTTTTTTTTGTTTGTTTTATTTTATGGTCTCTTTTCTTTTACTATTATAGAGTGAATTTTGACTAAAAGAAATTTTTGAATGAACTGTTTGGCTCCTGATGAATTGCCATTTTCCCAAAACGTGTCAAGCTTAATCCATGAAAATATTTGAACATTACATATTTGTAGTATAACTCCTTCAAAGACTTGATTTATAATTTTACAAATGATGTATACCTACTTTTTTTAGATTTTCTTTTCTTCTAAAAATTGAATTGTCTAAAGTATGTTCAATATTTAGTTGTTTTCCACCTATATATAATGTGCAGGGAACGGGAGTGTCCTTCACATTCGGACACTATAGTAATTTGCATTATTTTAAGTACAAATTCTGTGCCATAGTTGTCTGTTCTCTCCTGCGCTAAAAGCATCCTTTGAGCGCAGTAATCTTTAGTCTATCTTCTTGAACTGAGATGTGGTTTGCTACAGTTTTCTTTTTGCTAAAATGGATACCGCCAGTTATTATAGCATGTCTAGTTTTGGAACTTAAGTTTTTAACATGATCCCAGTCGGTCCCATTGTCTCGGGAGGATAGCTCGGGGCAACGCAATCGCCTTGGAAGCAAGACGACATGTAGCATCATAGGTTCGCTCCCCAGATCCATGCTTAGAAACCTCTGGTTATTGAAGGCTTTATAAATAACCAATTATAACTTATAGCAGACACTGGTATACTTCTACTGTACACTATTTCCAAACATGCCAGCAGCTGAAGTATGAATTGGACACTCTTCAGAGATGGGTATCGTATACTTAAAACATGCACATGCATGAGCTGTGTAGCAGCCTTTTTGTGGGCTTCCTTTTAAAAGCTCTAGTGGCCCCAAGGAAACCTTTTCATATCACAAAGTTGTCTATTGATGTCCCTTACCTTTATCAAATATTAGAAACTAAGAGGAAACTGTATGTATGGAATTACAAACCGGCAATCGGGTTAAATTCATCTTAAGCATCACAGGGTGGTGCAACACTTTCAAAAGTGCCCCGGACGATTGTTCAATTACAAAATGGAGACTGTTTTTGGCTGACAAACATGATTAAAACATGCTAGCAGTCTATACATTGTCAAACTCGAGGGAACATGTAGTGTAGAAACAGTTACCTGTGATAGTCACAGTAAAAACATTGCATTCTGTCCCGGATCCGCCTGAGTAGGACAGTCAGGACCACCCCTGAACAATTCCCAAACCAACTTAGACCGCAACTATCAAACTGCCAGGTCCCAAGAAGAAACGGATATTCAGGAATACATCTCCCAAGATTCATCAGGTTCGGAGAGCCAAAATATGAGCAGATTCCGGAGTTTGGACTGCTTAGGACAGCAAAGTTTCTCTTGCACACTCATACAGAATATCCCTACTGGAAGAACACTCTGTCCCAATCCTTATATGGGATCCCTCCCTAGGCAGCAGATGGTGTACTGTCTATCTAACAGGCATAGGAAGAAGAATATCCCTATCCAACCTTCATTCATACATCAATGTTGTACAAAAAGTAAAAATCAGGTTACGGTCAATGAAATAATTGATAAAGGGAGACACAGTATCTTATGCTTGTGTCTCTATCGTAGTGACATGGTCCTACCCTGTTCTGGAATTTCCATCTCAATTTTATTCACCAGTTTACGGGGATGGCACTGATCACTAAAGACCTTGTACTGATAGAGGCTTAAAAACTGACTCTATAGAAAGAGTGTGACTGGTTAGAGGCTACCAGAGCTGTCGAAACAATAAAACATCTTTGTAAACATCTCCAGATAATATATTAATGAACATAGTCTTCTTGTCGAATTCTGTCAAGTAATTCGATGGATACCTCCCCTTCCTCTGAACACAACAGAACGCGCACCAACACAGCGCTCGGTTTGCTTCTGCGGAGCCCGGCGTGTACTAGCCCAGACGAAGCAGTACACACTAGTCCGGTACCTGCAGGCCTTATATTGATAACACACGATCGAACGAAAAGAGGGCCACAGAGCTGGAAAGACTAGACGCAACAACTGCTAGAATCATGGTAGGAAGGTCCTACACGACTTGAGGGAAGCAGAGGTATCCATCAAATTACTTCACAGAATTCAACAAGAATTAGATTCCATCAAATTTGAATGGTCCTGAAGAAGATGATCAAAGCAGCCACTATCATCGAAACAGATGGACACCACCCAGCATCAGTGATCTAATGCTGAAGACGATGTTCATTAACCTATTAATTCACTAAGCTCACCCCCTCCTTTCTCTGGGTCCAGGGTCCCCTTCTTCTGGTTTCAATCATGAGCAGCAGAGAGAGTGGGTTTGGTCCTACAAGAGGAGATATGTAGCAGAAGTGGGGGATCCTTGCAAACACAGAAGACTGGTGTGCTACAGTGAAGAGAGGGAGAGTGAGCAGGGCACTATATCCCTGGTTGTGAAAGGGTAAGCTGAGCACTATATCCATGAGTGAAAGACAGAGGAGTTTAGCCCCATTGAAGGGGAGAACATTTTTGAACAGCTGACAGAGGGTGAAATCCCAAAATACCAAGAGAGGCAGGTATGAAGTTATAAAGACTAATTGCTCAAGCGAATTAAACAGGAGACCCTCGTACCTGTAACACTCTGAATGCCTTTTTTGTCTGCTGACCTTGGTTTATAATCCTAAATTCAAGGACTACTTTTCTCAAGAATCTTTTATGTTACAGCCATGCTGGACCAATTTCAATGTTCTTTTTTACTTTTGGGTAACACAATCATTTAAACGTATTCTGGTGTCTGTAGTTGTATTTTCCCTCGGCCATGTAAGACACTAAATTTCATATTGGCCTTCTTTTAAAATAAAAACTGTTAAATGTTGACTTCATGAATATGGTGGCAGAACAACTTTCCATTTTAAACTTGGAGATAGTTCTAAAGTAAAGATAACCCTGTTTTTCATTAAAAGATAGATCTAGTGGGAGACCACCAGGGTGCGCAGACAGAATGGTCTACTAACCCACCATCTCCCTTTCCCTGCAGCAAGCAGCCAGGCAAAGCATGCACTAATTGATAACCATATGCAGTGAAATTGGACCAAAGACCGCCCTCTAAGGCAAATAAGTGACATAACAAAATTGGTGGATGTTGAAAAGTGGATTCCAAAGATATCATTTATGACATGCTGCGACCTGTATGGACACTGACAAAGCGCTGACAGGACGTGCGTCTGAGCAATGGCATTGGGCCAAACTAAATAAATCTCCCTGAGAAAACCAGTGGCACCCGCGAAATCGACGGAGCCCATTATACACTGGAGCAGGGCTCTTGATGACACCAGGGAGCCTTCAGACTTCGCTATATGAATTAACTGTGGTACAGGGCATGCGAAGCACGGCCGACCCGGGATGGCGCCGGCCACGTGACTCCCGTGAACCTCAGTGATTCGTACCGGTACTGACCTCGCTTGCGAGGTTAGTGCTTAACCACCACCACGCACCCTCCCCCCCCCCCCCCAACATGTGAGACATGCATGGTATCAAGAGATGACACAGACAACAGATGTAACAGTTTTGAAAACCTTTATTAAAATTGTCAGGATGGGTGTAAAGCCTAACTTGTCCT
Organism: Ambystoma mexicanum; assembly: GCF_040938575.1. Taxonomy (NCBI): domain Eukaryota; kingdom Metazoa; phylum Chordata; class Amphibia; order Caudata; family Ambystomatidae; genus Ambystoma; species Ambystoma mexicanum. The sequence continues at coordinate 1,187,054,489 of NC_090927.1, forward strand.
ATAGCTATGGTTGGGTTTGCCCTACCTAACAAACCTAAAGAAGGTCTATGTCCGGGAGCACTGTTGCACAGCTTTCAAGATTGCCGCCGCCTGAAAAGCTCCGGCGACGGCACCATAAATCCTTTGACCATCCTGCGCTTCCCGGTCTCCCCTGTGAGCTGTCACTACTGATCAAAGAAGGTGTGGGGAGCTGCCCGGAAGAAAGACGACCACGATGGTGTGCTCAGCAAGCTGTGGTGAGCGAAACGCCACAGTGCCTGCCCGCCCCGTCTACAGCAAGGCCTGTTGGGGGAGACAACCCTGCAGAGTTAGGCGAGAGGCTAAAATCCTGAACGCCTGGAGGCGAAGGACATTGAGGGCACCTATCGGGAGGCAAAATCCCCAACACTTTTGGGAACTGCAGCATCTGATCCAGACACTGTAAAACCGTGGCTCGGTGAGCCACCCTACCCACCCGGGCTCGGAGGGCTCGACCCAGCACGGCAGAGCCACAGAGGAGACCGTGTCGCAGTGGATCCCAGGGGCGGGACCAGAGTGCGGCTTTGGCGTACGGCTCTGCCAGTAAACAAGGTGAGACCCCCCAAACCACTGTTCACTGTTCACTTCTTCAACTCTGCAGCACTGCGGGACGGGAAGGGGAACTTCTGCTTACCACCCACGTTGAGGAACAGAATCTGCCACCCTGGATAACTGACTCGCCCCACTGCAAAAACATGGGGTCCCCCGCGTAACATGGGCATTGCACACTGGGCCAGCCGCGATACCAGATGGACGTGCTGGGCCTTCTGAAGCATTGGCCTGATCCAAACAGTCACCACAAAATAGGGCTGCATCAAAAAGCGCAATAACAACCTGTGATCCATTACGCGGAACGAAATACAAGGCAACCAGTGTTTACATTGGCCCCCTTATAACAACGTGTGATTCTAGGGTTCAACCCTGTGCTGCACTTCAAAGACCTCTTTACGCAGTAGCACTGACACAAAGCTGGAAGTGCGGTCTGGGTGTCCACCTTAAACCCCTGTGCTCAAAGGACACACCGGGATCGGGCAAACCTCATCATTGGAACCCAAGGCTGAAACGTGCACTGGCATGGCAGCGGACCAAATGCAATAGAACCCAAGACAAAGTTACCAGTGAACAGATAGTATTGAAATAGAACTACTGCATTGAGGACACAACTTGGTAGATAGGCCTCACGCCGCCACACACCGTTCGAAGTCATACCACGCAGTGAGCACCCCAACTGCTGATACTCATACGGCACCGCTAACAATCAGCTCCCGCCGGGTCTGTGTACACCCCCCTATATATGCAGGAATTGTGCAAGCATAACAGTTGCTATAGGTTACTCAGACCAAAATCCTATCCTATGAACCACATCCCCACTAAGGACATATCACACTGCTATCTTGGAGTCCATAGAACTCCAACTGGGACCATCCCGCAGCGACTGGGATCTCAGATGAGGGGCAGCACACCCTAACGATGGAGAATAGCAAGTCACCACAATGTAAACCCTGCACTGTGGGACAGAACGGAGAACACCATACAGCTCTACAGGCTATAGGAACGACACACCCATCCACCAGCTGAACCGAAATCGATGCATGGAACCATACTACCGCACTTGAGACAACGCTGCAGGCAACAGCTTTTACATCATCTCAGCCCCATCCAGGGCTGAGATGATGTAATAGCTGTTGCTGCGGTGGGGGTCCTCCACGATAAGTATATTTCCGGACTTCAGTCCATCAGCCCAGGTAAAATGCAAGACCTTCCAGTCTGTAAAGAATACCCTGGGGAAAAAAGAAATAAAACTTGGGGTGGAGCACAATTGCTCAATGTTCTTATGTACCTCACCAGAAGCAGCGGAACGCTTTGCCTTAAATCTCTCTGACCCGGAAAGGGTGCCGCAGCACTCACCTTAAAAGCGGTCATATATACAATGTTGTGGAGGTTACCCAAAGGCGTCCTCACCGACTTAGTCTCCGGGAATGATGACCAGGCTGTGGAGCAACGCACAATGGCCATTCCCGCCAGGAGCGAAACTGGCGCCCTTGGCGTTCCGATTCCCACAAACACTGTGGAATTGTTGATTAATGTTGATGTGGGATGTTAAGGGGGCATGTGGGGGGGAGCCGGCAGGTTTTTCTTTCTGGCATGGGGGGTTGAAGGGGGCGTCCGGGGATTGATTAGGTTTTTTACCTATGCCAGTTGGCATGGGCAGTAAGGGAAATGGCTTGATGGTTCACACACAGAAAGGATATGTCATGTACAAGATGCAACATGGCGACAAAGCAACATTATTCCACTACACAATACCACCTTGTACGGCCTATGGCCGCCCGATTCATGGGTACACCAGGGGTAGGGAAGAAGGAGATGGCACACTGTCCATAATGTCGTGGAATATACAGGGGTTCACTAATCTGAAGAAAGCCTGCCTAATAACCAACTACAGTAAAAACCACAAAGTAAATATCCTGTGTCTGCAAGAGACACACCTGGCCTGGGAAGCGGCCCTGCCTGGACTGAAGGGTTGGCGCATCTATAGATACGGCTCCTCTCATCTTACACCACTCGCTCCAGACGGGTGGCAATCTATATACATGGTGCCCTACAGTATAAACTACACAAACAGATCTGTGACGAAGAGGGACGGTATATTGTATTGGCTGGAGAAATCTTGGGGATGAAACTCCTACTTATAAACATGTATGCACCGAACACAGATTCCCCTGAGTTTTTCTATCAATGCGCTAAACATATACATAAATTCCCTGAGTATGATATTATTTGGATGGGTGATTTCAATATGGCCCTTACATTAAAAGTAGATAGGTCCTTAACAGCACAACAATCCCTACCCCGTGCTGCCCACACTTGGTCTCCTTTCGGTGACTCTCATGATCTGCACGATGTGTGGCGAGAAACGCATTTGTTGGACAGGGAGTACACCTTCTACTCCGGCATTCATGTGAGCTCGTCCAGGATAGATTACATAATGACCTTTACCCATGGCCGAAGCGTGATAAAAACTAAAATACTTCCCCAAACCCTTTCGGACCACTCCCCAGTCCTGGCTCACGTAGCTGGCCCGGCGAGTCTCCCAGGCCAGCTATGCTGGCGTTTTAGGGCCACCACTTTAGAAGATGGTGCGTTCCGCAAGGAGATAGGCCAGGACATACACACTTTTTTTTCAACTAATGTGGTCTTGGTACCTGACCCGGGGGTGGTTTGGGGGACATTTAAAGTATATGTAAGAGGGTGCTGTATATCTAAGGAAGGAGGCGTCCTAAAAGCCCTACGCAGGTCCATGCGGGCACTGGAAGGAACCATCAAGGAGCTAGAGAATAGTCGGGGGGCCACAGATGCAATTGACGTCCGTAAAGCCCTGCAAACACATAGAGAACTGCATCAACTAGCTATTAGGGAAGAAAGGTTCCTAGGTGACCCAATCGCGGCGATGAGGTATCGGGAGGGCGACCGCCCCAGTAAGACGCTTGCATGGGCAATCAGACTGTAACGTCAGGCGACCCACATTATCGAGGTTGAAGACAGTAACGGACACCTAACTAGAGACCTGGTGGGGATTAATAACATTTTCACTTTGAGTGTACTATGATCAATTATATGCGTTCCGCTCCAGCATAGGGCACGATGTGCTGATGCAATACCTAGATGAGATAGCCTTGGGGTGGTTGGATCAGGGGGTGCCTTGAATGCTCCTATATCTGAAGAGGAGATCCGCAAAGCGGTCCTCTCCCTCCCTAACGGCAAGACACCTGATCTAGATGGGATAACTGCAGGATTCTATAAAGCTTAGCTTGATCACCTGCTTCCAAGCCTGAGTAATATGTATGAGAGCGCCATGTCGACAGGTATCCTTCCCGATTCCACTAGAACAGTGCTAGTGCCAGTGCTGCTTCAGCCTGAAAAAGAACCCAGAAAATGCAGGTCGTATAGACCGTTGTCCTTAAAACAGACAATAAAATACTTGCCAGGATACTAGCAGACCGTATCCTCCCACATATGTCTGCACTAATATTACCAGACCAAGCTGGTTTTATCCCGGGACAGTCAACCCAGAATAATTTGCAGCGACTGTTCACCCTCATGCATAATGTAGACTCAGAGATTCCCATGGCAATAGCGGCCTTAGATGCGGAAAAGGCCTTTGACTGTCGAGTGGCCTTTCCTATTCGATGTCCTTCACCGCTTTGGCCTCACTTTGCTTTCTTGAATTTGCTTACTATATACAGTCCCCAAGGCGGCGGTCTACACGAACGGGGCTGCGTCGGATTACATCTACACGATGCGGGGCACACGGCAAGGATGCCCCCTCTCACCGGTCCTGTTTGCTCTCTCAATGGAAACACTAGCATGCCATATCTGAGAACTTCATGCACACCGGGGCATACAAATACATTTGCACCCTTCACTCATCTCGCTATATGCAGATGATATATTACTTTGTTAAACACCCCATGGTAAACTTCTCCCCACTAAAACAGGATATATGTAGATTTGGTGAGCTCTGAGGGCTGAGAATTAATGGAACTAAATCAGAAGGACTGCCCTTGGCCCCAGTCGTACAACAGGCAGACATAGGAGAGGTCTTCCGTTGGTTCCCCCAGGGTATACGGTACTTAGGTATTCTGGTATCCACAAAGGTGGGAGAACTCTGTAAGAACAACTATGTAACGACTACTAGAACAGAGGGTGGAATCATGGATTCTCCTTCCCTTCTCCCAAGCAGCAAGTATTGCACTGGCTAAAATGGCTATCCTACCCAAGCTACTCTACATTTTCAATAACTTACCTACCTGGCCCCCTGCACACTTCTGGGCATGAACAAAGAGTTTAATGATGAGACTAGTCTGGGCTGGTAGGCAGGCCAGGATATCCTATGACACTCTTGCAACGCCGTACGAGCAAGGCGTGCTAGAATACCCAGATTTATATCTATATTGCCTGGTGGCACAAGTCCAGTATATCACGCAATGGAGGTCTCCCACAACTGTCTCCCCACACTCCCTCATTGCGACGGCAGTTGCAAACACCCGAACGATATACTGGGAATGCTTTGGGACACCTGGGAAAGAGTCCCCCAGGCTGAAATTAAACCCATAGCAGTGACATGTAGGGCCTGGGATTCGATTGTTGACTGACTGGTGCTGAGACATGCTATTCTCCAGACCTCCCGATATACAAAACCTGTGGGGTCCCACTCACTCATGAGAAAACATTTCAGGTCCACTTTCAGCAATTGGGAGTCCAGATTCTGGGGGACCTAGTTCACAAAGGTCAGTTTATAAAATGGGAAACCTTGCGAGCCAGGGGGATTAGCTTGCGGTGTCCATGCTTCTGTATTTTAGGATCAAGGAGATTTTAAGAACAAAATGGCCCATGTTTCCCCTGGCCCGAGCCCCCCACCCTATTCTCCAGTACGTGATCAACCCTCTATCCACCAGGAAACTGTTATCAATCATTTATATAAATCATCAGAGGGGGAATGGTAGTGAGGGAACAATCATATAGAAATCATTGGGAGAAGGCCATGGGAACTACTATGAATGAAGAACAATGGAAGTTGATCTGTATGCAGACACATATCATGCCACTGAACAGTTGATTCAGGTTAATACAATTCAAACTCCTACATCAGGTATACTATTCTCCGGCCAGACTAAGCAGATTCTTTCCGGAGAGATCCACTTCATGTAGAAGATGTGGGGTAGAACTGGCCGATGTTTATCATGTAGTTTGGACATGCTCACAGATCAGACCATTCTGGGAAAGGATTGAGGTGGCGATGGCTGCGATGCTAGCCACAGTTCATATATACACACCAGAACTATGGCTCCTAGCACTGGTTGGAGTGGGCTCCCGAGCAGAAAGGAAGCTATTGGGGATAGCCACAGTAACACCTAGAAACCTGATTGCCAGATCATGGGGGCAAAGTACTGCATATAGCTTTATGAGATGGTTAAAATATATGAACACGTGGGATCAGCGAGAAACACGAGCCAGGTAGTATGGGGGGTCAGGGTAGAGGTATCACAGCAGAGCTGTATGTGAGGATTATTGTTCATATGTTGTTAAAAAATAAATAACTTTTTTTTAAAAAGAGCGCCTCTGTCCAGAACTCCAAAACAAAAGTCTGTCCGTGTCAGTACCTATGCTTGCCCTCACGTCTAATACCTAAATGTAGTAGATGGATATTCTAGCTCAAAATAGTGTCCAAATGAAAGTCGGGATCAATCTTTAGCTCCCTTCTCCAAGTTCAGGATACAGTTCAAAAGACAATGTTCTCATATCGAGCTTGGAGCTCTTTCCCCGAGCTGCAGGCACTGGCTCATCAACACAAAGTTAAAAAAGAGCTTGAGATCCCTTCCCCAAGCTTTAAGCATGGATTCACAACACAATGTTCAGAAGGTAATGTTCCCAAGAAGCTCAGGACTCCCTTCCCCGAGCTTCAAGCACTGGTTCACAACACAATGTTCCAAAAAAGGCTTAGGGTTCTTTCCCCAAGCTTGTTGCACTGATTCAAAACCAATATTCTGATTTTTCTGGTTTCTCAGTTACTTGTACAGTTCCTTCTCGTTTTGTTGTGACTGCCTGGTCTAGGAGCAGTTGACACTGCACAGTCTAACCACAACAAACCGCGCAAACAGTTTCTCTTAGCCAAGCACTTTATCCCTGTAACTTAGGATTGCTGGGTTATTCACACTTGGTAGTCAAATACAGTTTAAACTCTCAATTCAGTATTTTGCTCACACTTCGCTGCTCCCCTCAGATGCTTACTTGGGGAAAACTTTCTCATAATTTCACTAGCTGGCGTGGCTTTAGAATTGGCCTTCAACTGTTCAGAGTCTTTTGAACACGTACAGTTCCTTAAAAATGACCACGTTGAAACGTGCTGCCTGCATGCGACCACTCCAATACAGCGTGGCTTCACTAACTTCCAAACGCGCACCGAGTTTCTCTCATTCATTGGCACTCACCGGTCGCGTAACGGTTCTTTACCTGTTTCTTGGTTCATACGATCAGGATCTCACTGCCTGCCCTTCAGTCACCTCTAGACTGTAGCATCCAGTCAGGGAACGAGCACCTCTCAGCCAAAGCATAAGGACCGCCTGTCTCCACAGCTCTCTCCTCTCCCACTCCCCGGGCTTTGGAGACACGGCTCCCTTGCCACGCAGTGACACTCTGGTATATTGTGCCTTTCTCCAACATCTCTGCGTTCTGTTCCCTTCGGATTTATCACAGGCTGTGTTGGCCTTCCTATTTCTCTCTCACTCCACAGGCTTCTTGCTTCTTTTGCTGTACTCTTACGTCCCGTCCCCTTTCCTCCATACTGCATGGGACGAGAGACGTAACCTTTTTCACCAGAAAAAAACTTCTTCCCGTTTAAATTTAAGAGGCGGCCCGGGCTGCGGACCAGCGAGCATGCGCTGCCCTGACTGCCCTCCGGCGCCACCCCTCAATCCCCTTTTCCACGTCGACGAGAACGGGCCGAATTCACCAGCACTCCTGGGTTTGGCTTCGGCCATGTAATTCCACGCGCGGATACTTCTTCTCTTTGTCTTTTTTTGTCTTTTTAGCATTCAGGTACTCAGTCCTAAGGCGCCACGCTCCTCCCCGGCGCATGTCGACCTCCACATGGTTCAGCAGGTGTCCATCCTGCAACAGGCTCTTCCCAGCTTCAGACCCCCACGCCCTCTGACTACCTTGCCTTGGCCCAGACCACGGTTGGCAAGCTTGTTCAGCGTGTGGCTTGCTGTCATCGAAAGCGCTGAAGAACAGACTAGCCAGGTGGAGGGAGTTCTACCAGAAGTCGCCTCCAGTGGACCTCAAGAACTTTGTGAAACACTGAGCCAGGCTCAAGATAGGGCCGCTATTTTCCATCACACCCGGCAAAGGAGACTCCTTCCCAAGGACTCTCCCACGTGGCAGGGACCATTCAGGTTCTTGTACCAGCAAGTGCACGGAGGCTGCTTCAGCTACCAGCCCTCGGGCAGAAGGATCCTCCCGGTGGCAGTGTTGAGGGACCGGAAGGTTCTTGTACCAGATAGTCATCCAAGGGGCTCCGCTCTTGTACCAGCGTTATGGCTGAGGGGTTACGCCCTAGTACTGGCAATACATCTGAGTGAGCACTTAAATGCAGCTCTACCGATGCCCAGGTCGAGGATGTCACACACATGCCCGAGGAGCAGGGTAGGCTTCGTGATCCACATACAAAAGACCTGGAGGAGGCTGGGCCCAGCGAGCCGAGCAACATGTCACAGGCACGTGGCAGGCAGCTCGACAAGATGGCCGCCACGCCAGACAGAAGCACCCGTCCGATGCCATTCCAGGAGTTCAGCGAAGAATGAGTGTCTAGGTGGGACTGGCCTCAACCAGGTACGTGGCCGACAGCTTATCCTCCTTAAGCGCATGGCAGCTTCCCACTGTGTCCATACGGGGATGGTATGCAACGGCTCCAGCAGCCACCGGCTCCCATGTCAGTGCTCCCTAACCCCCTCAGACCAGTGAGAAGGGGTTCTTCGAGAGGTTCCTCGGGCTCATGAAGTCACCTTGTATGGGGGTTACCCTCATGGATGCCATCCGGTAAGTCCTCCCGACTGTGCTAGCAGCACCACAAGCGCCTCCACCGGCGCCTCCGGCCCAGGTGCAGCCGCTGGTCCTGGCTCCCCAGCCGACTCCTCAGGCGGTTCCGTACCCGCCTCCACCACCTCCTCAGCCCCCGACTGATGTTCATGTGCCCCAGCCTCTGGCTCCAACTACTCCTCCACCTCTGCAGGATCCTCCTGATCCGCAGGACACGGACGACGATGAGGAGGATCCCGACGGCCATCCTCAGCCAGGGCCTTCCACGAACGTTTTGCTGGGCTGGCGGAATACCTGGGCCTACCCCAGCCTGAGGTTGAGCAGCCGTCAGGGTGTTCTGGCTGAAGTCCTCACGCGACGCTCCTCTGCCAAGACAGGGATTCCTCTGCAGACCAATGTAGTATCCCTGGCCAAGAAGGGTTGGTTTAAGACCCACTCTGCCCAGCCGTTCAATCGATGCCTGGACGCCAAGTACAGGCAGATCGGGGGGGTACACTCTTGCTCTCGGCCCATCCTCAGCCACACTCCTCAGTGATCGCTGTGGCATCACTATACTCCAGGCCTCAGTCGTCCTCGGCTGCCTCCTCTGTGGCACTACTAGGCAAGGAGGAGAAGATCTTGGAGGCGTACGGAAAGAAACTCTATTCCAACGTGTCCCTGCATCTTCGTCAGGCCAATGCCGATGCCGTGCTGGCTGCCACCAACCAGAGGTTATGGCGGGAAACTGCAGACTTCCTCCCGGAACTCCCTGCGCAGAGCCAATCCTGTTTTAAGGAGGGGCTGGCAGAGGCCAAGCTGGTGGCGCATGAACTCATGGAATCCACTGTGGCCCATATCGTCGCACCTCCGGCAGTACCTCCTGAATCGCCACGGATATGAGGAGGACAGCCTGGCTCCAGGCCACGAAATTCAACCCGGACGTCCAGGAACGCATTTTAAATCTACCGTTCAGCAGGGGGGGCACTCCCACTCCACCACGGACGAGGAGCTGGACAAGAAGAAAAACAGCTCACAAACGGCCAAGTCTTTATCCATCTTGACAAAGACCACACCCAAGTCATACTCCCATTCACAGCAGCGCTCCGTCAGGGGGCGTACGTATGGAGGGTTCTGCCGCTTCCAGGAACGGAGATCCAGGCAGCCGGACCGCTCGCTGTGTCAGAACCGTCGCAAGCAACAAAAAGGGGGGCAGGGGGAAATCAGGCCTTTTTCCAGTCCCCCTCTTCTGCGACATCCTCAGAGGGAAAAAAGGCATGACGCGTCCCTCGGATCCATGTGTCTCCAGTGGGGGGCAGGCTTGCTCTCCATGCACATTTCTGGCACCAGAATTTCGCTGACCCCTGGATCCTCTCTGTAGTGTCCACGGGGTACCGCCTACCTATCTCAGCCCCTCCTCCCACCTCCCCTCCACTCCCTCAGGTTGGGACAGCAACTCTTCTGGTGGAGATCCGGTCGCTCGTAGAGAGCCAGGCAGTGGAGGAAGTCCCAGCCTCCCAGCGAGGCTTGGGCTTTTACTCGAGGATTTTCGCCATTCAGAAGAACCAGGCGGGCATGAGAGTTGTACTGGAACTTTCCACCCTCAACCTCTCCTTACCCCTTCAGAATTTCAAGATGGTTATGCCAGCTTTTATAGCTGAGGCATTGTGGAAGGGGAGACTGGATGTTGTGGTCCCTGGATCTGAAGAACGCGTACCTACACGTCCCGATTTGGCAGCCCCATCGTTCTTTCCTACGGTTCAGGCATATGGAAAAAAGTTCTATTCTAATGCCTCACAGCACCTTCGACAGTCTAATGCAGACGCCATGCTCGTGGCCCTTAATCAAGGCTCTGGAGGGAAATTGTGCACCGGAAATTCTGCAAGGAAGTTGACTGTCACGCACGTTTCAAGGCAGGGCTTGCAGAAGCGAAAATGGTGGATCAGGACATCATGGAATCCACTGTTGCGCACATAGACACCTCACCCTGTGCCATCTGCATCGCTACGGGCTACCAAGTTCAACCTGAATATCCAGGAACGCTTATTGGACCTTCCATTTGAGGGTGGTGACTTCTTTCATTCCACCACCGATGAGAAGCTAGATGAGAAGAAAAACAGTTGCCATTGCCAGACTGCAAAGTCCACGCCCAAGAAGTATAGCCAGACAAATCTGAGTTCCGACAAGGGGGCGGGCCTTTGGCGGGTTCTGGGTGTTAGGGAGAATTCTCATGTTATGGCTAATTTCCCTTACCTATAGAATCCCCCAGCAGCTTTGCTGGATTTGAAGGGTTTGTTTTTTCCTCCTGCTAAGAGTTAGACTCTTTTTCCCACTCTTAGGCAATCTTGCTATGTGTTTTCTAGGCTATTTTTGTGTTTAATGCCTATGGAGTTTCTCTCCCCTCCATAGGAACCATCTTTATTCACATGTGTTACACAGCACCCTCTGTGTAGTGACACAGAGGTGTCGTAGCGACCCCCAAACATAGACTCCATACCCTGGGACTGACTACTGTCTCCCAGGGCATGTAAAGTCCCCATTGACTTAACTAGTCATTTTTTGTGAACTAAACCAGTACAACCCATCTTACTATGGAAGTACTAGGAAGGGTTAATAGTTTTTCCCTTATGTTCATTTTCGAGGGGGTGCCGTACAGTCCCTCTCTCGTTTCTGGCTGGTGGCAGTGGTTACTACCGTAAATATTTGACCGCAAATATTTCCCTATGGGATTTTCCCATTGTTCGAGGCTACCACATTTTCTGACAGCCTCTACCATACCGCCGGTGTATTTTAATATTAACTTTACTCCGGTAGGTTTTATTTGCCAGAACTTTAATATAACTTATTTCTCGTGTCTTTCTCTAAACTCCTAACCAAGGTCGGGGATCCTTTGTTCGTCCTTTTGGTGGGCTTCTGCTGAGAAGCCCTCCTTTCGGCGCCACTGAGTCTGGGGTGGGTCCATTGTGTGGGAGGGGGGAGTAAGACCCCTGGACAGGGTTGCCTCAGCAATCCATGTCACACTCTATCCTGATAGGCTAGAGGGTCTCCCGCCAAGATGACCACTCCACTGTGTGAGTGACAGCTAGGCTGTATGAATGGGGATCTTTTTGCATAAAAGCAGGGTGCTGAGGACTGGAAGAGCAAGACGCCGCCACTGGAACTAAGAAGCCGAAGAGGAGAGAAGCCAAAGACATCTGCAACGACTGAACCACCGGTGAAGCCCTGCTACAGCATCTCACCACTTTTCTCCACAGGACGAGAGAAGATCTTCATCTGCAAGAGCCTTCTTCCCCTCAGCTGGTGGGGCCAACCAGTTTGCCAATCACCTTCCCGGACCTGCCGTGGTCGAATCGCCAGTACCCTGTACTTGGAGACCGGATAGCCAGGCAACCGTCCACCCGGACCGCGATTTAAAGGAGGATAAGCTGTCGGGCAACACCTCGGCTGGTTTCATCCCTGGGTAGTGCAGTAACTCGAACCTTCCTCCACGACGAGAGCCTCTCTTCCTCTGTTGGATCCCCCAAACTTTACCGAGGATTCCCAGCTTGACGACGGGGAATATTCATGAGCATGTGAATCCATGCCAGACCCATGCTGGAGAACAACAGTTACAGGTAAGTAACTTGTTCCTTATCAAAATGTGCCGATGTCTATCTGCAACCATTAGTAAAGAAAATGACATCTTACTTTAAAGATACTACGCAAATTATTAAAGAAACATAAGACAAATATTTTGACCAAGAAAAAAAATGCTTATTGGACTAGACGTGGTAGCACTTTATAAGAATATACCATAAGGAGTAAATCTAAACATGATAGAGGAACGCTTGCTGATAGAAGAAATAGACACAAGGACTCCGCCATTGTTCATTTTATTGTGTGCAGAAATCACCCCAACAGAAAATTACTTCCATTTTAATGGGAGCGCAGACTCGAGGTACAGCAATGAGGGGCATCCTAGCCAAAGTGTAGCTAACCTGTAAATGGAATACTTTGAAAAGGCTTTGATGCATGCTGATACCAACCCCTTTAAAGAACATCTCTGCCTGTGGCAGCGCTACATCGATTATGTTTTACTATTGTTGAAAAGGATTGAAGAAGAGGAAGCCGCCTTCTTGGAATAGATTTACAAACAAGACAGACTCCTGAGATTTATCTGTAATTAAGATAGAACTTAAATGAACTGCCTAGATCTCACCATAAAAGCTGACCTTGTGAATAAGAAACTGTCTGCAAAACCATTTCATAAACACACAGATAAGAACGCGCTTCTGCATTACACCAGCTTCCACCCCCGGCATGTGTGAGCTAATTTACCTCTGAAATAGTACGAACCACAGGGATTAAAAGCAGGAGGCAACTAGATTAAGGGATTCTGCATGAAAGAGGATATTCACAGAAATTGACAGTCAAAGCAATGAAGCAAGCGAGTAACAACAATCGTGAAGCTTTGTATATCAGAAGACCAGGAATAGAACGGAAAACATTTTGGCCTTCGTGAACACTTGTAGTAATTTGTTGAAACAGATAAAAAAAAAATCCATAAGAATTGGAGAATAATGGAAAAAGGGAAATGTGCTTTAAAAAAACCCTAATAGCTTTCAAGAGAAGCAAGAATCTGAAAGACCAAGTGATGCAAATCAATGTAAATATGCTAGTGGAAAATCAACCTACTCTCACTGAAAGCTGGGGTCTCCCACAATTGAAAGGGCATGCACCCTGTGGAAACTGCACCTGTTGCAGTCAAATAAGTAGTAGTACAGAAATAGATCCCTGGACGCAACAGTTTCACTAAGCAACTAAAAAATGGTAATTTATGCAATTTGGTATCCATGTAAACAACTTTACATCAGTAAAACGGAAAGAAAAATCAAAACTAGATTACAGAACACAAGAGTTTCATTAGGGACAGAACACATCATACAGCCCCATTAGTAGGTCATTTCATTGAATATATTCACAAAGCAGAAGAATTGAAATTGACCATAATATGTCGGGTAAAACCAGGCAGTGACAAGGGTGGGGGAGGGGGGTTGTGATGGCGGGAGAACTTTGTTGTTTGTATGTTATTCAAATTAATAAATAAAAAGTAAAATATATATATATATATATATATATATATATATATATATATATATATACGAATATTATCCACTTACAAACCCTCCTGGGACTTAGAGGCTGAAAACAGCACACTTTAGATTCCATACCAATAAGAATATGATAATGATGCAATCCATAATGATGTAATGACAAACTAGGGATATGAGAATAAACAGTACAATTCTTAAACAAAAACAGGCATTGACAGTAAGATATATATTATCACAAGAAGAAAAGCAATATATATTCCTCATGCAAAGTGTAGAAAAAGGACTCAACAAGCAGACTGAGTAATGGTGTTAAATTGGTGAATCTTGAACACAAACCGTACTGTACAGACACAGAGAAAGAACGTACTTCTCTTTCAAGCCCATGAGGTCGTACACCAGCAGGAAATATAGAGTAAAGCAATGGACATAGGTGAGACTGCACAATGGGGATTGAAGTAACACATTTAGGCATTTAATAAAGAATTAATAGTAGTTACTTTAAGTAATGACTCACAATGATAGTAACTGATTGCATTTTTCCTTATGGTATTACCGTAATTCGGCAAGAGCGATTTTGGCCAACTGAGCCTTACTTAAAATGTAAAACCAATTAAATAATTAATGGAGCCAGTTGTATACAACGAGGTATGGTAACCTGATTCTCTAGTGTGAATATATACTGAGATGCATTAGGAAATCTGTGTAAAAGGGACATTATTCCAGAGTTATCTAATCTCTTTAAATGCAAGGTGTAATATAGCGCACATGTAATGGGTTCTACAGTAACCCGTGAACATCGGGAGGGCTGGACGGTAGCACTGACTGTCCACCTGTTAATCCGAAGGTGCACTAATAAAAGAACGCACCAATCTTTGCCCATTTGATGACAATTTTAGGAGGAATTAAGATTATGGAGTGCGCCACCAATTCGATGCAGGAATGTGAATGGGTTGCCACACATCACTGTGACTTCCAGTCTCATGACGAATGCCGACCGGCAGAATGAGCACAATGATCTCCCCACGAAGATATGAAATAAGTTCCTCATGAAACACATGTCGCATACCAAAGTAGTTAGAAAAATATCACAAATAAGTGTCAGGAAAACCAGAATGGAAAGAACATGTTTGCGTAGCAACCCACCTAAACAAACTACGGGAGAGCAGGAATTCTAGGAAAAAGAACCTAAAGACGTGGTAAGTTTACAAAGTTACTATAGTATCAGGGTAACAACCAGGCAACTGCTTTGAGGAACCCGAAAGGATGCCAGAAGGAGCCGACTAGAGACAGTAAATAGTTGTTGATAATTGAACAGCACACATTCGATGCAGCAATATCCAGTACTCTAATTTAAAATTAGCGGATAGGAATTAAACGACACAAAGTAGGTGTTGTTTTGGTTCATGCTTTTGATTAAAACCAACTCACACACCTAGACGCTGGAGAACTTTCTCAAGCATATTTTATGCCCCAAAAAAACAGAAGAACATTTAAGTAACGGTAAGCTTTGTCACATTAAACCAATTAGCACAAGTGCTCACTACAATGAGTGCGAAGAAACATCTTTGTTTGAAGACAAGGACTATTATTAGTTGAGATTGAATGTGGCACTCCGTTTTTGTCTTTTAGTGCTAACAAAGAAGAGCCTTTGAACTTGAGGTTCATAAAGGACATATAGGAGCCATTCTAAAGCGGGCATCCAGAACTAATACAGATGAGGTAACCAATATATTAAATATGGTTTTGTGAGCGAGTAAGATCTGCAAAAAATAAACTGATTAAACAGGAAAGGATTTGTGTTCCTCCAGCCCCTTTCTCTGATCTCCAGAGTCTGCATAAACTCATGCAGAGTTTATTCATACATCCCGTCCCCTTGCCTCCATCCTTGTGGGCGTCCCCCAACATGGGGACGGTAACGGAACCTTTGGCAGTGAAAACTTATTCTTCCCCTTTAAATTTAGTATAGCGGTCTGGGGGCCCGCCCTCCGGCGCCAGTCCCTTTTCCGTATTGACGGTGTTGGACTTGGCAGCCAGCGCAGAGACTTTTTTTAGCTTTCTGCTTGCTCCCTGTTTTGTTTTTTCAATCTTCTTTAACTTTTCTTCGGTGTCTAGCTTCCCCCGGCGCATTTCGACCACAGGAGGATTCATGAAATGTGCCTCATGTGACTGCTCATTCCCGGCCTCGTACCCCCAAGCACTCTGTCTTCACTGTTTGGGGCTGACCACCGCTGGGACTGTGAGGAATTCAACCATCCACACGGGGGAGTGTGCGCTCGCCTGGACTTTTTTGATTTTTTGATAATGAAAATTAATGATGGGAGATAAACATCAAAAATGTGTAAGGCCGTTCCGCACAGATTTTCTCTACTCACTGCACGAAACGCGTAGTGATGTATACTTCGGGAGGACACAGCCTACAGGTGCTATCCTCCCCTGTCATGTTCAGCTGGAATGTGACAGCCCCATGTACATCAAAGCATCTCAAGAAGGGGGAAGGCACACCTTCCTCAGGCCATGGGCAGCCTAATTAATCCATGGATCTGCTTTCCTGTTTAGTTCGTCTGGTGGTAGTGCATTCTAATGATAGATAATTGAGGTAAGCCTGTTGAAGGGGCTTGGTGGTCGAACAGACAACAGGAAGGCAGGGATAGCACCCCTTTGGTATTCATTGTGTCAACTTGAAGCTAATTGCCACCCCTCTGTATGAAAGGCAGTGAATGGCATGTCTGGATCCATTAGTTACTGTGGGCACCCCTGCACAGCGGACCCCTTTCATAGGGGAGAAGTATGTGAATTAAGGGAGACAAGAAGTCGGCTCTCATCAAAAGCTTCAAGGGAGTCCAGCGCTTTGATCAAGAGTCAGAGGGCTCAGCTAACCAGAGAGACACTTTGATCTACATCAGACAGGAAGATGGGTTGGTACTTTGATATATGTTGTCACCCCTTACCTTTCCTGTTGTAGAGCACTCTGGTCCTGACCTCATGCATAACAGAAGATTTTTGGTGGGGACCCAGGATTGGTTTATTAAGGTAGGCTTAGCCTGCACCAATCACTGGGGCCCATTTGGCTTTAAAAGTGGGCTGAACCCCGGATTTAACAGATCATCCGATAACTTCGAAAGGAGTAAGATGGACTCATTTGGACCCGGGCTGTAGGTTACAGTGTACCTTACATCTTCTTCCAGTAAAGGAAGGCCAGGAGTTCCAATAGGGAAGCAAGATCCCTCCCCTAAACATCTCCCAGGGAACAGAGGGAGATACCGGACTCGGAGGAGCCATCCAGCAGCTCCAGAACTGGTACCCGGCAACACACAGCTTACCCTGCTAGGTTCTGCCAGCAAACTTCCTAGGTGGGACGTGCCGGACAGTATCTGAACAAAGGACAAGGCTGTTGCCTGCAAACACTCTCCTAAGCTTTGAGCCGTCCGCCTTTAAAGAACGACACAAGCCCTGCAAAGAAGCTAGGAGGAGATCCCCTAAAGCATCCACCAGTGTCCATCTTTTAAGGACATTTTCGAGACAGTTGAGCACTCAAACCGCAACCAGCTGCACCGCTGACTGTTGTCACACCGCAGTCACAAGAGCCCTCCAAGGCACCTCAGCCAGCATTCCAGATCTGCCAACCAGCACAGAGACAACAATTCTTGGCCCCGAGCTGCCGTGTACACCAGCCTGCAGCCATCCATCCAGCCTTGCTTGCCAAATTGCCTGCCGCCTGATAACCGCAGGAATCGCCCGCCTCCAACTCGGTCTAAGGAGCTGCAATGCTCCCTGGAACCGCCTTCACGCTGTCGAGCATCAAGAACTTCTGAAGCATGAGGTACATTGCGGTTCTGCCTCCCCACCCCCCTGGTCCTTCTCCAACCGCCACTAGAGACAGTTAGGGCCCTTTGCCCCTTTGTGCTGAAACCAAATAACCTTGAACAGTAAGACTGATTACTTTACCAACTACCCTCCTGTCAGTATCCAGAGTGCATCCATTTTCTTCGTGAAATTGTCGTCTTTCCTTTATGGGGTGGGGGATGTAGGGGTTGTATTTTGTAGTGTGCTACAACTGCCTGTTGTAGTAATAATAAAGTCAATATTTTATACAACCTTGACTGGACAGTCCCTTTTATCATTGGGTAATTGTATTTTCACTGTGTTGCAACTAACCAACAATTCACGACCTTGCAGAGATAAGCCTGCCGCTCCGTCCACGTTACCATAATTGGGCAAGGAGGTTTATCATTGACTTGTGTTCCAATCTGTTTGGATCCCCTCTGGTGTACTAGAAGTATGGGGTTGATTGAGGTTTTACAAACTGATATTCATCCTATGACCACTGGTGCCCCGGAAGTTGATTCGTCAGACGCATGTTCGGCTTGCATTGCTTTCAGTCACAGGACATTGAAGAATCGCTTGTTGCAGTGGAGGGAGGTCTACCACACTTCTCCTCCTCCCCACCTTAAGGACTTTGTCTACAGGACCGCTCATCAAGACAAGGTAGGCCCTCTATTCATCATGTCACCACCGTACAGCAATTCCTTCCCCGGCGTTCCCACGGATCGGGGTTCCTTGAATTCAGGTTCTGGCAGGCCGAGGCCTCTAAGGCTACCAGCTCCAAAGCCGTGGGCCCCGACGGCTCTTCCGGGTGCTCTGAGGGTAGACCTGAGGCTGTCCCCGCTACCAACTCCCTGTCCTCGGAAGGGCAATCAAGTTTGTCCTCTACTTCTACTCCAGGGGCTAAGGGATCATTGATTGCTAACTCCAAGAGTTTCGGCATTATCTAACATGGCTACCAGCACAGATGTCGAGGGCGTGCAGCCTACCGGAGCTCACTCTGAGGTAATGAGTAAGGACGTTGCAACTACTGGCCGTCCGGCTGAGGTCTTAGAGCCTACCAGAGGGATTTCTGAGGTTGACGAGCTGTAGTCTCCCCTGTCTAAAGCCTCTTTTTTTCTTAGGCACGCCTAGAGCATGGTGTAAGGCTTCAAAATGGCAGAAATGCACGTGGCGGAGCCTGCCAGACCAGCAGCCTCTTTGCTCCAGCCCAGGGCCCACCTTTGCTTTCGACCTGGACTTTGCAGGATGATCTCCGCCCCCTTCCATCTGGAAGTGGCAGCGGATCCTACGGTACAGGCATCTGGTCTCCTCGGGGCTACATCTACCCATCGCAGCCTTACGGCTGCACACACCAGGCGCCTCAACGCTTTGACCAGGAGCAGAGCCCCAGCGCCTCAGAGGCCCGAGCCCCTGGGGACCTGGCGGCTTGCGAGGACCGCATCTTCGAGTGCTTCTTCTTCCTCATGTGTTCCCCTCAGATGAAGGGGCTCCTGAAGGACATTGTGAAGGAGGTCATCCCGCACGTGGCGCCGCTCTGGCCTCCCCCTCTGGGTCCCATCCCATTCCTCCAGTGCTGCCTGTCCAGGCCCTACCGGTTGTTCTGGCCCTTTCACCACCTCCTGTACCACCAATGCCTCCCCCTCAACAGCCGTTGGACCTATCAGCAGCTCTGGACTTTGGGGGGGACCCTGCCGGCACCTGTGACCCAGGTCCCGGATTCGCCTCAGCCTGTGAAAAAGGAGGCAGTGGGACGATGACGCCCTGGATGATGAACCCTTGACATCTGTTAAGGTCTTTCATGACTGCCTTCAGGGCCTGACAGCGTTCTTGGGGGAAGGGGAGGTCCCTCTGCCCGAGGAAGCCCCACAGGAGTCTGGAGTGCTAGCTGAGGTCTCTGGGAAATGCACCACGATCCGGTCTGGCATCCCTCTCCAGAAGGATGTTCTGCAGGTGGCACGAAAGTCTGGGAGAAGCCCAGGCCCAACGCCCAGATGAACAAGAAGTTTGACAGCAGGTTTAGGCTGATGGAGGGGGAGCCAATCCTCCTTGCCTCCACCCGCAACCCCATTCTTCAGTGGTGGCTGCAGCCTCCTTGTATTCTAAACCATAGTCTTCATTGTCGCCCTCCACAGGAGCCACCTTTAGTTGCCTCTCCAAGAAGGATAAAATCCTAGAGTCTTTGGGAAAGTGCTGTTATTCCATCTCAAGACTGCATCTGTGGCAAGCCAACGCAGGCGGCCTCTTGGCCATGGCTAGCCAGAAGCTGTGGCGAGAGATAAGGGAATTTCCACCTGACCTCCCTTAGGACAAGCAGGCATCCTTCAAGGCTGCGCTGGCAGATGCCTGGGCCATTGCACAGGACCTCATGAAGTCTTCGGTCTCCCACATCGACACAGCCAGCAGAGGGCTGTGCCTTGGGATCGACATGAGAAGGATGCGTGGATGCACACTACTAGGTTTCCTTCTGACGTGCAGGAACAATGCCTGGATCTGCTCTTTGAGGGCATGGACCTTTTTTATAAGTCAACCGATGACGGGTTGACAAAGAAGAAAACATCTACTCAAACCGCCAAGCCCTTGGCCATTCTGATAAAAGCAGGTCAGAATTCCTTTTCACATTCCCAGGCAGGACAGAGTTCAAGCCCCTTGTCTTCTCCAGCTTGAGGGGGTTCCTGGGCTGTGGTATACCGAGGCCTGACATGTCACCCAGCGACAACAGGTGGAATTGGCAGAGGATGTCACAGGTTTTTCCGCTCCCCCTCCTCTGCTCCCACCTCTGACAACAAAAAGCAGTGACGTCAATGTCGGGGAACACAGCTCACCTGTGGGGGAGGCATTTGGCCCTGTTCCAGTACACCTGCAAGTGTCTTTTCAGCAACCTGTGGATTCTGTCCGTAGTCTCCACAGGCTTCAGCCGTCCTCTTCCTTTGCCTCTACCACCCTCTCCTCTTCGTCAGATTGGGTCCCCTGCTCTTTTACGCACTGTCGTTTCGCTCTTGGAGATGCAGGCAATAGAGCTGGTTCCTCTTGTAGACGGGGGGGCTCTGGGTGCTATTCCAGGATTTATGCGGTACCCAAGAACAACCAGGCTGGCCTAAGGGTTCTCCTGGACCTGTCATTTCTAAATCTGTCTTTATCACTGGAACGCTTCAAGATGATTAATCCAGCACATGGACAGGATGTATTACCTGGACCTACATGTTCAGCTACCAACTGAATCCGAAGGTTCTGCGGTTCACGATTGCCGTACCACTTTCAGTACAAGGTGCTGACCTTTGGCCTGAACTTGGATCCTCGTGTCTTCACGAAGTTGATGAACTCTGTTGCTGACCTTCTTCGCTTAGAGGGCCATCATCTGTACCATTATTTGGACAATTGGCTGGTGAGGGCAGGGTCACCCGAAGGGGAGGTGCACTCCTGCCAGAAATAGGCAGATATCCTTCATCAGCTGGGGTTCTCCCTCAAGCAGAAGTCACAGTTGTGCCCATCTCAGGAACTGGTCTTGCTAGGGGTGCGTTGGAACACTACAGTTCAACAGGTGTTTCCTTCGCATGAGCGGCTTCTGCTCCTCCGCAAGGCAGTAAGGCACTATCTGGCCAACACGACCACCTCAGCATGGTGGCTTAAGCACATTCTGGACCTGATGGATTCCTGCATTCTCACTATACAGCACGCTCGCCTCATGAGGCACCTCCAGCTCTACCTGGTGGCCAATTGGTATCAGGAGACTGGGTCTGTCGGACAGGTTCCCAATACCACCGCTTCTACTGCCCGATCTTCGCTGATGGCTGATGGATGGCAATGTTTCAATGGGAGCTTCCTTCACCCGACCAGAGCCTACCCTGATGGTGATGACGGAATCCTCTTTTTCAAGCTGGTGGGCTACTCTGTAAGGCTTCATGATTCATGGAGCATGGTCCAGGATGAAAGCCCTCCTGCATATCAATCTGCTCGAGCTCAGAGCAGTGGTCCTGGCCCTCTAGGCGTTTTTGTCCCTCTTTGGGTACAAGTTTGTTCTGGTCAGGATGGAAATGCTATGCAATCTTTTACCTTAGCAAGCTGGGTGGCACCCATTCACACCCTCCCCACCCCCTGCATGGAGGTGGTATCTATCTGGGAATGAGCCCTGACAGAGGAAATTTAGATTTCAGCAGTACACCTCTCGTGGGACAGCAATGCAGAAGCGGACTGCACTGTCCACAGCTAAGACCGGCTGAGGTGAAAGATGTTTTAATTGGAGAAGTATTGGCCTGTGATCACTCTCCAATTGCTTGAGGACTTCAAACCCTTCTACTAACTGCTATTCCGATACAGACACAAGAGCATAATCTATCCTTGATCAGCCTTTGGGGTCGCTAAACGTATATAATGTGATGTGAAAGTTTATTTATATAGCGCTTGTGCACAATGTGTTTCAAAGCGCTTCAAGGCAAGGGAGGGAACAAGGGAAAGTACAATGACATTCCTACAGGCTAAGAACAGTAAGGATGTGAAATTAACTATCGTACTCGGCCTGACACCATTTCAGATAGTGCAAGAGCTAAGACATAGATAAGGAAGGGAGGAGGAGAGTGGGAAGGAAATGGAAACATACAGGCGTCTACCGTACCAGGCCTCATGACATTTCTGATAGAGCCAGAGAAAAACAAAAGTTGAGGGAGAGGGGTGCAGAAAGGGAGGGGAGGAGCAAAACAAGCAACTAAAGTGCTGGAGGGGGATGAGGAAAAAACAAGTGAGGGGAGGGGGAGGAGAGAGAGGAGGCTACTATCATACTAGGTCCAGGGACAATTCTGATAGACTAAGTGCGTAGAAGAAAGTAAGGGGAGGAGATGGGGAAAGGGAGAGGAGGAGAGAATAGAAAGTAAGCAGTCAATGAGAGTGGAGAAGCAATAGGGGAGAGCAAATACAATTGCAGAAATTAGTAGTAACACATAATGTTGCAAGCCAGCATACAGGATGAAGATGGGAACCACATGATTCAGAACCACCTCGAGTACAAGATGCAAAGGAAATCCGGCATGAGAGTTGAGAAAGGGTGACTCACCGTGAATCAATGAAGTCCATAAAAGTCAAATCCAGCATTGGCCAAAAGACAGCGATTGTGAAACCAGAATGTATCAGGACTGACTCCTGCAGAAGTAGGCTGGAGGCGGGGAGGAAGGAGGGAGCAGGGTAGAACAATCGATCAAAACAGGCAACACTTGTGTGCGAAAAGGGTGGAGGGCACAAGGGAACATCAAAGGGGGACCAAAGGGGGTGGGGATGGCATATGGGGACAGAGGAGGTAAACACATGTTGGTGCATGCTTACCTGTTGTCTGAGCAGGGGATCGGGCCCTTGATCCTCCTGGTCCAAACAGGAATTGCCCTTTTCTTTGTCAGCTCCAAACAGGAATTGCCCTTTTCTTCGTCTGTCCTTCGCTTCGGACACCCGGTCTAGAGACGCCCTTTATCTAAGAGTCAAGAGCAGGAAGGAAGAGGCAATGCTAAGAAAAAGGGTGGTGCTTAGGCTAGGTGACCTAGATCCAATTGCACCTGCTCCTCCATCTGCAAAGGAAGAGGCTGGAGGGCTCCTTAAGTAGGGAAAAAGAGCAGCAACCTGGAAGGCGCCAGGTGGGCAGGGCTTAGGCCAGTGACCACTTGCACCTGCTCCCCATTTGGCGTTTGGTCATTAGCGAACCAGCTATTACAGCATCTGTACATTTTATTTATTTTTACGTTTGTAAAATGCCTAAACCCTGAGGCATCAGGGTGCTGTTGCAAACCAGGTACCATGATACAAAATCTTCAACAGAAGTGTCATCCTGCCCACGACACACAGACACAGTAACAATACAGTTTATTGCGGTAGTGACTCATTGTTCTCTGACGG
Organism: Ambystoma mexicanum; assembly: GCF_040938575.1. NCBI lineage: Eukaryota > Metazoa > Chordata > Amphibia > Caudata > Ambystomatidae > Ambystoma > Ambystoma mexicanum. The sequence goes on from NC_090927.1 coordinate 1,187,077,870, forward strand.
GTTCTCCTAACAGTTTCTAGGGAGGCCAAGTTTACTGTTACAGGCATATCGGCAATTATTTCTGGGATACCCCAGGCCTCATTCTGATTGTCCCAAAGGCCTTCCAGCAATTTAGGTGGTTCTAGCTGAGTGTTGAAGTCCCCCATTACAATAACTCGGTTCTTCCCACAGTCAGCGGGCACTCGCTGATCTAGAAATTCACAAAGTGCCAACACTGCATTGGTCTTGGCTTTAATATTTGGTCTATTATAGACATTGGATAAGAACAGGCTACAACAATTGGAAATGGTAACTTCTAAGGAGAGCAGATCCAGAGAGCCTCTATTTATGGTTTACTACCCAATTACATCTTGTCTTTACCCCTACAAGAAGGCCCCCGATGATCTCCCTCTTGGGCCCTGTTTAGGTTTGATCTCAAAAAGCTTGTACCCCTGGATCCTGATTTCCTCCATGGCTCATGTTTCCTGGAACATTATAATATCGTAAGTATCCAATGACCCTACCCATTCACTATCATTAAGATGTTTAGAAAGACCTGCTATGTTCCAGGACAATAGCTTTATTTGGGTAGGCCATGTAATATTATAAGGATCTGCGGTCCTTAGTACAATAAACGTCCTCTAGATTTGGACCCAAATCCATTACTCCTCCCCTAGGGCCCCAAGATGAGGGACCCAATAGGCACCTAGGTTCCTGAGCCCCCTCTCCTCCCCCCCCCCCATGCTGCGATCCTACTTGGGCCATACCCTATCTTTCTCGATTCAGAGAGAGTAGCCTTCAATGAAATTCTACAGTCCTCCGGGTGGGGGGGCGGAGGTAAGATTTAATTTCAATGCCGAGCTATCCCTCTACTAGCTAGTCATTTCTTAGGTAAACCTGGATGTAATCCTTCCCTTCCCTCCCGCCCCCTCCCGGGTGACTGCTTCGCTCGCAATACATATCTTCTCGAATCACTGAGGCACACCCTCTCCTATAGCGTATCCAATGACAAATTTTATTCAACAGCATGTCTTGGTTCTTATAGCTACCCTCTCACAATTTCGGGATGTTAACGATAAACACGTAATGTTTATGCTGGGTCAAGAAGTTATACTTCCATTTAGCCGGGCCTCCAGATGTTACCTGCAAGGGTTCTTGCTTGTTGGCAGCAATAAGTCTCTGAGCTGAGGAGGGGTGTTGGGTGGGTGGGGGAAGTTCTGGCTATTCCATGGCATGGGAGGTAGGGAGGGTTTTATACCAACATTGTTGCCCCTTCCTGGCAAATCCCCTTTAGCAGTTTCATTTTGAGTGACCTCCAATAGTGGAATGGCCCAATTGGTACCCTCTTCCCCCTCCCTGGGAGGGGCCCCATAAGCTTTTCAAGGATGCCATTGGGGCAGTGTTATTTTGAACTCTGATTTCACTGGGGGAAGAATAGTGTCCAGCCCCCAAGCTTTTACCACCCTGTGCTTTACTGTGTGCCCCTGAGCAATGAGAGCACTTCGGCGTGATGTTGGTCGCCAAACGGCCTAATTCGATCAACACCTTTTCCATTGTTTCTCTCATCATTACCACCCCCTGCATGAGTACATCGATTGTCCACTCATTTCGGTCCAGGGCCGGTCCTTTGCAACCTTTTGCCTTCTTTGTGTTCCCCCGGATCGCTCTGAGGTGAGTTACAAGCTTTCTGGCTGAGATCTTCACACCCTTTACTTGTGCCTGGGTCTGCACTCTCCCTAGAGGGTGTCTATCTTTTCGCCTTGCCACCAACAAGCCACCCTATTCCCTCAACGAGCTGTTAATATCGCTTCCTGCCCGGCTAGGGTAGCAAACCTATTTGCGGTGGGTATAGATAAACACACTTCCACTACCTCAACCTTGTCATGATCAACACCCTCCTCCTCCCACATGTAGCAGTTCCATAGTCCCCTTTCTTCCATTCATCCCACCCGCCTTCCCCCGCTAGTATGCCATGGGCTAATATGTACTGAGAGTAGCCAGGTATCTAAGCATCTGATGTGTTCAAAGGGGACTGAGGTGAGGCGTCAGAGCGCAGGACCTCGGCAGGGTGTTCCTGAGGCTGCGTCATACTAAATTTGAAGTGGAAACTCAGTTTTTTGTTGCCAAAGGTTGCGTTACCGTCCCCATGTTGGGGGATGCCCACAAGGATGGAGGAAAGGGGACCATGGGCTAGGAGTATTCTATTCACTACAGTGAGTAACTTTAATTTTTTTGCTTGATTTAACTATTTCTAGTTTTTACAAGTTTTGCAGCCTAGTTAGAAGTTTGAATTCTTTTTTCTTTTTCTTATTCTTTTCCTTTTGTCTTTTTGTTTTTCTTTAAAAGTCAATTCAGCAATGGTTGTCTTTTTATTGCCAATTAGTTGCTGTTTTGAACAACTATTTTGAGTCCAGGTTGAGGCTTTCTATGAAGTTCCCCACTCCAATAACCGGTTTGATGTGGTCTCCGTTCATCAAGTATGCCCACCAGTATTCTTCTTCCAGGCTACAGAAATAAGTGTAAAGAATACCAAGATATGTACATCTGGTAGTCGATAGGCCTTTACAGTTGAGAAGTAGATGTTTTAGTGTTTCCACTGTTTGAGGCCTTACAATATCGGCAATTGTTAGACTTGGTTTTATCCCGAATCACTTGAATTTCATTTGTTTATAGGATGTTCAACTTGGCTGTCATAAAAATCGAGCACATTTTTTTGTTAGGGAATTTCACCAGGTAGTTTAAAGGCATGTTCAGTTTCTGGGCTGATATAGGTACATGAGATGTCAGTTTATTCTTCCCAGCCGTCTCCACTGTTTTGCACCAATCCAATTCTCTCTTGTTTTTTTGCAGTTTTCGTTGGTTTTTCCTCATGCTCCTTCTCGGAGCTACTGATTTCCTCCAAGAGCAGCAGATTTTTGTGAGCTTATGATACCAGCATCTTGTTTTTTCCTTTGATTATTTGTCTGAATCATCTGGTAGATTTTCTGAGTTGGTACGCAAACTTTCCTGAACAGCATTAGACCATTGAGGTCAACAATGGCTTTTAGTGAAGTTAGGCTTAGCTCCCGTCTGATTTGATTGCTATTGTATTCGTATTTTATTTATTTGTATTTTATTTATTTGTAGCGCGCACCAGGCCCCAAAGTGTTTGGTATTGAGGGTGGCAGATGTAGTGTTTTACTCTAAAATAGACCATCTATTTTGGGCCAAAATTCAAACGGTATGGCTGGCATTGCTTCAGCACCATAGACAATTGCTGGGACTACTTTCTTTTTGTAAAAGTTAATTGATGCTTCGAGGGAAAAACGTCCAAACTTCTTGTCCATCATCTGTGTTTGGTACTTAAGGTTTTAGTTTTTTGGCGGATGGTTTCCTCCATGGGTTTTTCTTGCGGACTGGTGCTGATTGTGACACCTAAATATCTGAAAGCTTGCACTCTTTCTAGTTTGTATTGTTTGTGTTAGGTGCCTTTTCTATAATCATCACTTTGTTTTTTGTTCGCTTTATCTCAAGATCGTTCAGTGTGAGATAGACCAAAAGGTTATCAAGTTTCCTTTGTAACCCGACAGCGGTCTGGTCGATGAGGATAATGTCGTCAACATAGAGAAGTCTTGAGATCTTTTCCTCGCCCAAGGATGGAGAAAAGGTTCTAATGCCACTTTCAGAGCTTTGGAGGCCACCGATGTAAGCCTTGTAGAGAGCCGGCGAGGGGGCAGCCTTGCTTGACCCCTATATAAGTTGGAATACTTTGGGAGAGGAGTCCCGTCTTGTTAAGTCTTACTCTCACAAAGGTATCTGTGTGCAGGGCTTTTATGGGGGCCAAGATGGATGAAGGACAACCCCATGTTGAGAGTTTGGCCCATAGTTTGTCTCTCTTCACCTTATCAAAAGCCTGAGAGAGATCTATGAAGGCTAGATTTAGACGAGGGGAACCTTCTAGGACTTTTGATTTTAAGATGCTAAGTATCATAATGTTAGCAGAAGTTCTACGTTTTTGGTGAAGCTAGTTTAAAAGTGGTCGTGACCTTTTGAAGATAGTGACCATGATTTAAATTTTTCAAGAAGAAACGCTCCAAAAAGCTTTTCAATACAGTCCAATATTACAATGGGGCGTTAGCTGGCCAGATTTCCCTTGTCCCCCTTTTTGTTTATCGGGACGATGTTAGCTGTTTTCCATACTTTGAAATTGTGTTGGTTCTTTGCATGTTCTAAAGATTTCTGTGATCAGAGTAGCCCAAGCTTCAGCATTTACCTTTAAGACCATGTTTGAGAGCCCGTCAGGGCCGGGCACTCTAGATGTTTTTAGCTTGTTGATTTTGTTGGTAATGGTTACCTTGTCTAGCTCCATATCCCATTTTTGGTGGTAAGAACAGGTTCCCAGTTGTTTGATTGAAGTTTGTCAAAGAGATTTGAGAAGTATAGAGACCACTCATATTCACTGACACTGTTTAATAACAGAACATAAAGGCCAGAGGCACTGGGCCTCCAACCCATATGCCCAGTAAAATGGAAAGTCATATCAAGAAAATAAATAATTCAAAACTAATGAGGACTAAATTAATATGTCGTTAAAGAAATGGGAAATTAAACCCCTATCAATATGTCGTTGCAGGAAACACCATTTTTACAATATAAGACCTGAGTAAAGACAGACGGAAGTGCAGAAACTAGTTCAACAAGAATCTTAACTAATGGAACAAGCCTCCTAAACAATATACATGATGTTGGAAAACTAGTGGATATAAAAAGGATTCTGGAAAGGCAAACTGTGCTCCCCTGCAGCCATTCCTTAAATTGCTTTTAGAGAACGGATGGAGAGAATTAAACATATCAGGATAAATGTAACAAGGCTGAAGGAGTGGTTTGGAAGTGAGAATGAATGACACAGGATGTATACTGCAGTGTTTAGGGAATAGTGTATTTTTATGTTTATAAAGGTCTGTGCCCTGATGATCGAAAACCCACTGATCCTTATGAACTTGTAAAACCAAGAGAGTAATGAATGTACCATTTGTGTTTAAATAATACGTTGAAAAATTAAAAAAAAAGGTCATTGAAATATATATATATATATATATATATATTTCTGAGGCTTGTGGAATCTGCTTAGATCACATGCTGTGCATAGGCCGACATCTAGTGGAAGCTGCGGAGTATTACAGTTTGTTTTTCGAAAGTCGAAAATGGGCGTCGACACAGGCGTGCCAGTAATACTATCCCTAGTGTGACGTCCACTGTACCCAAGATCCCTCACGCGTGTAGGATCCTCAGATTGTTTTTTTCCGCCATACTGGTCGGAAGCATCTTGCGGAGTTCCCTGGCCTTAGCCATACTTTTGCTGTTATTATAATTTTAATTCTTATTCATTCCCTTCCCCACCCCAACGTCGACCCTCAACCTCGACGACGGCTGGAGAAGTCATCGACCGTCGACTGCTGCACGACGGATCTGGGCCTCGGTAGGCCGCTGGCCTCGGCCCGGGCCTAGTAGGCCGCTGGCCTCGGCCCTTACAAGTAGGGAGAGTGGGGGGTGGTACATACTCTTCACTCTTGATATATAGTTACATTTATATATATTCCTACACTTAGCAGCCCGCTGCCTTAAGGTGCGTATGGAGGGTACCCCTTTTCAATTCTGCCCCAAGTGCAATCGCAAATACCCTTGGGTCGACAGGCACGCCACGTGCAATCTCTGCTTGCCGAGGGATCACCCCGAAGCGAACTGCAGAGCGTGTAGTAGGTTTAAACCTAAAACACTTAAGGACCGTTCGACAAAGCGTTGGGCCCACCACGCCAGGCAGGAGGCCATGGCAGCGGAGGGCGCCTTCAGCGATGGCAGCGACGCCGTACTTTCGGACGGCGAGGGCATTACGGCGTCGAAAGACAGCCGACGAGCGCAGGTCCCCGACCTCGGAAGGTCGTCCGGCAAGGCGGCTATGGGGAAGACCCCCGGCGACGCAAGCGCTACACACCTAACACACACTAAACACACTAAGACCAACCGGACCTCGACGACGTCGACTTCCCGGAAAGAGGCACAAAAAGAACGGTCCGACTCGGTGTCCTCTGGGCGCTCTCGATCGAGATCGCCTCACGACGCAAGGCAATCATCCACTCTTGCCAAGAGTGCCTCGCTACACACACTAACGGAAGTTCGATCGTCGGGAGACGAAGACGACTTCCACCCCCAGGCCGCGCTCCAAGATACCGAGACCGCGGTTAACATCAGTGAGGCCCCACGCCCGAAGCACACAGATACCTTTCCAGACCCTCGACGCCAGGCGTCGAAAGTCTCTGGGGCCCCCAAGGGACAGGGAAAACATTTTTCCACGCACGGAGAAGGGGGGAAACAGCGGAAAGCACAGCCTTCCACCCCTGTAAAGCCTAAGCAGACAAGCAAACACAAGTCTACCCTTGAAAATAAATCACCTGCTAAAGTAATACCCTGTTCCAGGGAATGGTCCAGTGAAGACATAGACAGGGTTATGTCTAGGATGTCTTCCTTGGCTGATTTTTATGATAAGAACCCAGAACACTTTCTTTCATATAACCCTCAAGGGGCCACACCCTCAGGCTCCTCCGATCCTATCCCGCTAAGTAAAAAGCCCCGGGTCGAAAGACCTGAACCCTTCAAGGTTCAGCCTTACTCCACTCCATATTCTACTCCACTCCCCAGTTATCAGGGACAAGTTTTCCCTGAAGAGGACCAGGAGTTTGCAATTATGGAAGAACAAACCGGGACAGATTACTATGCAGAGGATGAGGACCTGGAGGAGGGAGAAGATGAGCAGGAAATTTACAGAGTAGATTCCCCAGTACAAAGCGAAGCCCCAGTTACTGACTCTCCAGTTGATAACCAGCCCCTCCTTAACGAGGTTCTCGCTCGAGCAGCGGAACACTTCCACATCGACACCCACGGTGTACAGGAGGAAAGGGACTTCGCGGAGGAGTTTGTAGGAGAGAGAAGACCGGTCGCTCAGACCATCCCTATCCTCAAATCCATCCAACGAAGAATAGATCCTTCCCTGGTGAATCCTAACCTCACCAGAGCTGTCAACCCCAGAATTGAAAAGATTTTCCGGGCAGCCCAGTCTGACCCTCTGTATATAAAGGGACATCTTAAACCAGATTCCCTAGTGGTGACCAACACTAGAAAGAGGGCTGGCACGCCCTTATCTTCATCAGAAGCTCCTCCCGACAAGGAGAGCAAAAAACTTTACGGGTTTGGCAGAAAGGTAGCCTCAACGTCCGCCTACCAAGCAAGGATTGCGAATTCCACCACCCTGTTGGCTAGTTACAATTGCCATCAATGGGAAGAAGTCGCGGCGCTCATTGCCTCTGCTCCAGAACCGTTAAAGGGCCAGCTGGCTCGGATCTCGGCAGAGGGGAGAGCCGTGTCTGGTTGCATTTTAAAAGCAACTTTCGACGCCGCTGACAACGCAGGGAGATTGATAGCAGAAGGTACTGTTATCAAGAGACATGCGTGGTTACGGCAGTCGGGATTCAAGACAGAAACCCAGGCTTCTTTAATAGACAAGCCACTGGAACCCGACCTATTGTTTGGGAAAGCGGTCGAAGACGCACTTAAAAATGCCAAAGATGAATATGAGACTCTCAAATCCCTTGGCCAGCTTACCAACAAACCCCCTAACCAGAGGGGGAACAATAATTTTCGTCGCCCACGCGGCCAAAATTCACAAAGAGGCAACTATGCCCAGGGACAAGGTACACAATGGAATAACAACCAGCAGTCTACCCAGAGTTACGGCAGGGGTAACAAGAGAGGTCGTGGAAGAGGCAGAGGCAGCCCCAACAAGGGCGGTGGCACGCCTCCACCAAAACAGTGACGCTCAGTTCAGGGTCCCTTGCCACGCAACCCCAGTAGGGGGACGCATTTCCACCTTCACCCAGGCTTGGGAAGGGATCACCTCAGACAGATGGGTGCTGTCAACAGTATCCGCAGGATATTGTATAGAACTACTGCAGCGTCCCCGGAATCATCCTCCACGACAAAGAGTGCACTCCCTAGAGCATCAAAGGATCCTTCTCGAGGAGATCGCCATTCTGCTAGAAAAGGACGCGATAGAACTCGTCCCAGGACACCAGGTAAACAAGGGTATCTATTCAACTTACTTCCTTGTGCCAAAGAAAGATTTGACAATGCGCCCAGTATTGGACTTACGGCCTGCCAACAAATATGTCAAGCCCCAAAAATTCCGTATGACCACGCTACAAGAGGTAATCCCCCTCCTAAAAAAGGGGGATTACATGGCAACCTTGGATATGAAAGATGCTTATTTTCATATTTCCATGCTCCCAGCGCACAAAAAGTACTTGCGCTTCAAGGTGGACAGTCGCCACTACCAATTCAAGGTACTGCCCTTCGGGATAGCTTCAGCACCAAGGGTATTCACCAAGGTACTGGCGGTAGCGGCTGCACACCTACGCAGGGAAGCAATCCCGGTGTACCCTTATCTGGACGACTGGCTCATAACGGGGGAAACCCCAGGAATTTGCAGGTCAAACATTCAGAGGACTATCGACCTCCTCCACGAATTAGGCTTCTCCATCAACGAGAAAAAGTCAAGTCTGGTGCCAAGCACCTCAAAACAGTTTCTAGGAGCTATCCTAGATACTCAGAAAGGATTGACCTTCCCTTCGGAAGAGAGAATTCGGAATATACTTCTGCAAATTCCGCATTATCAGTCAGGTCAACAGATAACAGTACGCAAAGCTATGCGGTTACTGGGCATGATGGCGTCATGCATTTACCTGGTCCCCCACGCGCGTCTGCGCATGCGTCCCATGCAGGAATGGTTGGCGAAACAGTGGTCTCAGGCAAGTGGTCATTGGGACGATCTAGTGGTCGTTTCGCCAACACTCGTACAGAGCCTACACTGGTGGACAAGAGAGAATCTCGCAAAGGGGAAACCCTTTTACGATCCCGAAGTACAAGCCGTGGTGACTACATATGCATGCCTGACTGGGTGGGGAGCTCACCATCTCCACCACACAGCTCAGGGTCTCTGGTCTCACTCAGTAGCCAAGAACCACATCAATCTGCTAGAGCTTCTGGCAGTATTCCGAGCGCTAAAGGCGTTCGAGCCCCATCTACTGAACTTGTCGGTGCAGATCAGGACGGACAGCACGACAGCCATGTTCTATCTGAACAAGCAAGGGGGGACTCGTTCGCCAAATCTGTCCAAGCTTGCCCAGAAAATATGGATATGGGCACTCAGACGGAACATCTTCCTGTCATCGCAACATGTTCCAGGGGAGCTCAATTCCCTAGCGGATGCTCTAAGCAGAAACTCCCTCCCAGAAGAACACGAATGGGTCCTTCACAGAGACGTAGTAGAAGATCTCTTCTCTCAGTGGGGTTTCCCCACTATAGACCTATTCGCCACAAGCGAAAACAAACAATGCCCAGGATTTGCATCCAGGTTCCCCCAGCCGGACTCCCAAGGGAATGCCCTGTGGATGAACTGGTCAGGGAGGTTTGCGTACGCTTTTCCACCAACTCCTCTCATCAGGAAGGTGGTGTACAAGATGAACAAGGAATCTATGACGCTCATCCTAGTTGCTCCCATGTGGGCGAGACAACCATGGTTTCCACACCTACGCAGGATGGCGGTGTGCGAACCCATCAGACTCCCAGCCTGGTACAACCTACTGTCCCAGCAACAGGGTCAAACAGTGCATCAGGAACCCAACTCTATGAACCTAGCAGCATGGCTCCTGAAGTCATAGAGTTTGGACATCTCAAATTACCACAGAGGTGTATGGACATTCTAAAGGAGTCCAGGAAACCAAATACAAGGCACTGTTACTTTGATAAGTGGAAAAGATTCGTTATCTGGTGCCAGAATAAACAAATCAACCCGGTTGATTGCACTCCTTCCAACGTTGTGACATACATGCTCCACCTGCTGGATGCAGGGTTGGTTTTTAACTCGCTGAAAGTACACCTGGCAGCCCTCTCGGCTTACACCACATCCCATAACAAGGTCTCGTGGTGGAAAGTACCAGTGGTTAAAGCCTTCATGGAAGGAGTAAAGAGACTTCACCCTCCTATTTCGAACCCACCGCCAGGATGGGACCTCAACGTGGTGCTAGCTAAGCTCATGGGACCCCCATTCGAACCCATGCATAAAAGTAGTCTCAAACACCTGACTTATAAAACGGCCTTCTTAGTAGCCATTACCTCCATAAGAAGGGTCAGTGAAATTCAGGCTCTGTCAGTGCAGGATCCTTTCTTTACTATCCACAAGGACAAACTGGTTTTACGCACACACCCTAGATTCTCACCTAAATTCATATCCAAGTTCCATGTAAACCAGTCCATCGAGCTTCCGGCTTTCTTCCAGAACCCGCAAAGCTCGGCTGAGGTGAAACTACACACCCTAGATGTGCGTAGGGCGGTCCTATACTATGTAAATAAAACCAGACCGCTAAGGAAAACAGATCAACTGTTTGTCTCCGTAGCTACAGGCAGAGAGGGGGATCGCGTCTCTAAGGGCGCTATCTCGAAGTGGATTATCAACTGTATACAGCTGTGTTACTCTCTTTCTGACAAGACTCTGCCTTTTACGCCAAGGGCCCACTCTACTAGAGGCATTGGTGCCACTCTGGCTTTCATTGCAAATGTTCCCCTCGACACCATTTGCAAAGCGGCTACTTGGAGCTCTATTCACACTTTTACTCAGCATTACTGCATTGACACTCATTCCAAGACAGATACACAAGTGGGACAAGCGGTTCTAAGACACCTGTTTGCTCATGACCCTTCTCACATCCCACCTCCTTCTTCTGGTACTGCTCGCTAATCTATGCACAGCACGTGATCTAAGCAGATTCCACAAGCCTCAGAAGGGATACATTACTCACCGTAATCGTATTTCTGATGCTTGTATCTGCTTAGATTCACATGCGACCCACCCTTCCTCCCCTCCGAGAGAAGGCGCATGATTGCTTGTAGTCTTACCTTTTCTGTCTATCTGCTTGGATTATCTGTACTCACGCTACTCCTCATGCTTCCTCATGTCAGAAAAAATACAATCTGAGGATCCTACACGCGTGAGGGATCTTGGGTACAGTGGACGTCACACTAGGGATAGTATTACTGGCACGCCTGTGTCGACGCCCATTTTCGACTTTCGAAAAACAAACTGTAATACTCCGCAGCTTCCACTAGATGTCGGCCTATGCACAGCATGTGAATCTAAGCAGATACAAGCATCAGAAATACGATTACGGTGAGTAATGTATCCCATATATATATATATATATATATATATATACTTGTTTTTTGAAAGTCAAATCTTCTCCCGAGTGAGGAGCCATCAGGTATTGTATGTTGTGTGGACCTAAGATGGCATAAGACGATCAAAGCACCAGCATCTAAAGAGGAGTGGTTCCATATACTGTGCAGCGGTCCAAATTAATATTGGATAAGCAGATGCTAAAAGCAGCTCCTGGATATTGAGTGTCAAAGAAGGAAGCTGGCACAAAGGTGGCATGGTGCGTGGCAAGGACTTTTTTTTTATCAAGAGACACCCCTATAATCTTTATCGTCTAAACTAATTCTAAACGCGGGCTGACTGAATGTCCCGCGAAATCCCACTCCACCGTCCTGTCATCCCTTACCCTGCAACTAAAGAATACGCCAACAGAAAAGTTCATTCTCCTGGTAATTTTGTAAATGTTCTTTGGCAAAAAGGATGCAGAGGGAGGACTCCCTTCCTCTGGCTTGTGGTTCCAGCAAACCCTTACATCAGTCAACTTTCGGACCAAGAGAATGCCTTCCTTCTCCTGGTATTGGTTCACAGCCTCCAACATAGTTCACACAAAAGTCAGGGGGGAGAGGGCGCATGGAGGAAAGCTGAACCTTCAGGGCATTCCCGGTTGGAAGGAGGTAAAGGGACACCAAGACCCCCTTAATTCTGCTGATGTGGGGGGTGAACAGGGTGCCCCCAGGAGGACTCTAATCCACGGTGGAATGGCAGTTAGCCGTGGTGAGAGCTCCAGCGGGGGGGAACAGCTGTCCCGGCCTGCGACAGACGACGGGCCCATCTAATGTGAGGCCTGGACGGTGACAGAGCCCATGCACCAGGGCCTGAAGGACCCGGGTGGCAAGTGGAGCAGTAGACCATCAGGAGGGAGGTGCTGGATCCTGGTCTGCGAGCCCAGCATGTCGGCGACCAGTAGCTGTGGAGGGCCATTGCTACGACTCTGCTGGGACACGTGTGCCAGGAGAGAGCTGGATCCGGCATTCAGTGGTCCTACACCAGAGCTCGGGAGGCTGGTGATGGCACAGCTGGAAGCCTGGCGCACCACGGAGGAGGATAGAGGAGCAGAAGGCACACAACTGGTGCAGGAAGGGCAGCCTTTGATCCTGCTGCCTGCAGAATCTAGGACTACAGTCCGAGCCCCATCGACACTGCAGGGCCTACATCTTCAGCATTGAGGAGGTTCTCCATATGGAAGACTGCCGGTAGTCCCTGGAAACAGCAGCCCGCCGAGTGACTCCTGCCTAGAACCTTGTGGGCCAGATAGCCTGCGGACTGACTTCAGGGTGAAGGAGGGGGGCTCAAATTGAATCACAAGCCCAAGCCCAAGGCAACAGGGAGTGGTGACTACAGGATGCCTGCATAGGGCTGGCCTGGCTCCTGGGGTATTCGTATGTGGCAAGTTGGATATTGGGATCCCCCCATGCGACAGAGGTCATTTTCAAGGTGAGGTAGTTCCCCGTAACATTGACTTGAGAACACTGTAAGTGAACAGGAGGCTCCCATAAGGATCGACACTATGCTTTTGCCTCTTTGTTTCTGCCTCCTTGTGATAACTGCAGACAGGGGTTGTAGGAACCCCCAACCTCCCCAGTGTGGATTAAAGTGAACAAGTCCCTGTCCCGGCAAAACAATTATTTCAGGGGCAGATACATCTCCCCCAGAGACCAGCACCAGCTGAGCCTAGTGAATACCGTGAAAACAGTTTTATCTCGCAAGCCCAAGGCATGGACCCTCCCAAAGGTGAGCAAAGGATCCTAGATGCTTACCCTCCGCATTGGAGTTTGGGGGAGTTCCCCGCCAGTGGTCGAAGTAATGAAAGAAGTAGTGGAACTATGTTCCCTAATGGCCTGCCCCCGCTCCCCACAAAACCCATTGCCACGCCCCCTCCCACACACAATCCAAACCCCAAACAAACACACCTGCTGTTTAAGGGAATGTTCAGTGCAGTGCACTGAAGTGCAAATTTCAACTTCTTCCTACTCTTTTATTTTAAAACAGAACCATTCGGGAACATGTAAGTATAGGAACAGTAAAGCTTTTCACAGCTCCCAACCACTCCCGCCCACTTGGACCACTGGTCCCCCCCCAACTTTCCTTTGGACAGAGTGAGAGGCTTTGAGCGTCTGGACATTGATGACCTGCAGAACCACCCTACAGAAATGTCAGTTCCGGGCCCCCACCCAGGCACTTGACACTATTGAGTCTTCCCGAGCGACGACTATGGCAGAGGATCCAGTTTCCAAGGACATAGGCCAAGGACATAAGGACATAGCCGCACTCATGGAAGAGATCAGGGGCATGCGTTCAGCACTTGGGCAAAAGCTGGACAAAATAGACCAGAGGATTGACTCCATAGATGAGGGTTCAAGGCCTTGAGTGCAACCAGACATCTTTGGATACTATGGAGATGCAAATAGATATGCGGATTTCGGAGTTGGAGAGGTGAGAGACAGAGGTCCGATTTGAAAATTGATGATTTCGAGAACAAAAAACTAATAAAAAACAGCCTCTGTTTCTTTGGTTTTCCTGAGAAAGAGGGACAATCCAAGAGTGACATCAAATGCTGTATAATGGAGGTCTTGAGGCTTCTGTTTGTCTCGGATGTCCTTGATGAGCCTACATTCGATAGGGTTCACTGAACTGGGGGTGGCGTCAGAGGCCCGAGGATAATTCTGGTGAGATTTCATTATTACTCAGAAAAAGTAACAGAGCAAGGAGGGCGGGCCCTATCTACTACGTCTCTGCTAAAATAACTATCAGGAACTATCCGCCTTCACGCTGGCCAGGAGGAGGCAATGTGGTCCGCTCACAAAATGACTGAATGACAAGGTGTGAGATACCGCTGGGGCGTCCCTTTTTCAATTTCCTTTGAAAACGAAGGATACTCCTACAAGCTAGTCACAGAGGATGACATTCAAAGAGTGTCCTCGGAAATAATGGAAGAGCAGCAGCCCTGACTCCAAAATCCAGGATTCGCAAGATAAGGGGCTGTGGGCCAGAACCCACAGATGGACAGGCAAAAGATCCCCCAAGTCACGTAAATTCAAGAAGCTTAACACCCCTCCATGTGTAAAACTGAGCAGACTGATGCTTTGTTATATACAATACTACTTTTGTTGAAAGGCACAATGTTGAGCCAAGGGAGGTGCTTATGTTCAGGCATTTCGTGCTCTGTTCTGGAGAGCTTCTGGGAGTGAAATAAAGCCCAAAGGGGGTGGGAGGGGAACATGAACAGTTTGACATTAGGAGGGGGGCTCAGGTTACTGTGCTTTGCAGTGTTGGTCCTAAAATCGGTAGGAGCACTGGTGATGTGATCCTGTTTCGGGTGATGTATGCGAGCGGGATTGGATGACTGGGAAGGGGGTGGGTGGAGAAGGGACAGTTAATGTTCAAGAGTTTTTGTTGGTTCCACGATAAGCGCTGTCTGGCATGTGGGCGTGTACAGGTGGCCCATGTGAAGTGTGTCTTACAAGAGGGTTGTCTCAGGAGCGGTAGTGAAGTGGGAGAAGTATTTCTGGCCTCAGATGAAGGTTTCAGCCCGCCTCGGGTTTCTGGCAGAAAAGTTCTTGGCCGATACAAATGGCCATTATGTCTTTGTGAAGGGGTATTTAAATGGCGACCTTATGACTTTGGGTTCCATTTAAGCCCCGAACGTGGCCAGGGTGAATTTTGGAAGGGGGTGAGAGACGAACTGATTGTGTTTGTGGAGGGGCGTCTAATGGTAGGAGGGGATTTTAATATGATGTTGGACCCTCTGAAAGACTGCAAGAGGTTGGGCATGGCTGCGGAAACACGATTGAGTGAGGGGAATTCATTATGTTTTAGGGACGTGAACGAGACCCTGGGTTTGGTGGACTCACTCCTGGCCCCTTAGAAGGTGACAGACCTTTCACTTATTTTTCTGCAGTGCACAATTGCTACTCACGAATAGATCTAGTATTGGTCGACACGCATCTGAAAGCTCAGGTCCTGGACTCCCAGGTTGCCCTGATTCCCCTGGTCAGACTATGATATGGTAAATGTTGTATTGGGGCTGGGATGGGCACCCTGCCCCTACGGGGGTTTGGAAGTGCAATGACTTCCTGCTGCAAGAAAGGGGACTAACACAGAAATTATGCACCGCTATCGAGGATTACTTAAGCTTTAATGACACAGGCTGTGGAAAAAGCGTATGTTCCTGAAACAAAGGTACCATGAAAAAGAGGATAAGGCTGACACGATTCTGGTGTGAAGATTGAGGGAGGAAAGGAAGCGGAGAACGATTGGGGCATTTAGTTGGAAGAAGGGGTCATCAAGTATGACCAGCAGGGCATTGCGAAATAATTTACTGAATATTATAGCAATGTATGTACTTTGAAATTGGAGGGAGAAGAGGAACGAATACACCTTCCTAGAAAGGCTCCCTCTACTCGGTCTGACGCATTATATGGTAAAGTTCATTGACCACCCTATTACAGTGGAGGAGGTTCAACGGGCGATTAAGTGTTTGAAGACCGGGATGGCCCTAGGGGATGATGGGTTCTAAATTAAGTTTTATAAACTGTTTAGATCGCTACTTGCCCCGTACCTAGTGAGAATCTTCAAGGCATGTCTAGAGCATGAAGCCCTACCCGACATGATGCTGATGGCAAAAATAATAGCGATTCATAAGAAGGGAAAAGACCCCATGAAGTGCTCTTCCACCAAACCCATTTCCCTTCTGAACAATAGTGTGAAAATCCTTGCAAAGATCCTGGGAATGAGGCTAGAGGCAGGACTGCCAACATTGGTCCATGGAGATCAGGTGGGATTTTTTCGGGGGAGGCAAGGGTCGGACAACATTTGGAAAACTATGGATTTGATTCCTTGTGCTCCAATGGGGGACCAAGTTGCCTGCTTGGTATCTCTAGACTCAGAAAAAGCCTTCGACATGGTAGAGTGGCCTTTTATGATGAAGGTCTTGTGCAGGATGTGGTTCGGCTTGAATATCCGGAAATGTGTTCTGGCACTCTACCGCAGCCTCAGGCCAAGGGTGCAAGTCAATGGGGGTCTCTCCGAGGTATTTAGATTAACAAGGGGGGTACAAGACAAGGTTGCCCTCTCTACCCCATGCTGTATGCCATGACCATGGAACCCTTGGTGCTTGCAATACGCGAAAACCAAGGTATTAAAGGGATAGCTAGCGGGGAGGTTGAATGCAAATTATTGCTCTTTGCGGATGATATACTGGGTTATCTCACTAATGTACAGCAGTCACTCCCCGCATTAATGGAACAAATGTCTTCCTATGGCCATCTGTCGGGTCTTAAAATGAATGTGCAGAAATCTTGCATTAGCCCAATTCAGATACAGAGTCCCCTACTAGACCTGCAGAAGAGATAACTGGGCATGAGGGTAGAACATAAAAACATTCCATACCTGGGAATCCGATTTGCAAGAGATTTAGGAGAGAGTGTGAAATAAAATTATGACCCCTTTGTGGCAGAGCTCAAAGATGATTTGAAAAGGTGGACCCAATTGCTAGTAAGTGGTACGGGCGAATTAAATTTATTTACCGCTACCCCGAGACAGCGCCCGGAAAGATTTTTTCTTGACCTATTGGGAGAAATCCGCAGATTTTTCTGGCAGAATAAGTCCGAGACTGAAAATGGCAACACTGATGCTCCCAAGAGATAGAGGTGGGTTTGGTTTTCTAAACCTCCGACTATACTATAAAGCCGCTCAATTGCGAGTAATGTTGGACCATATGAGGGAGGACACAAAAACGTACTGGGCGTATCTAGAAGATTTGACGGCCCACCCATTGAAGGTCAAGGACTATCTCTAGTATCTGCGCAGGTTCGTCCCGCAGTTTTTGCGATCACACCCTTCATTGGGGGTTCTCTGGTCGGTCTGGCAAGATAGTGGGATTGACCATGCATTTTCATCTTGGCAATTGCCTTTTAGGGAGAATTCTCTTCTAAGGCTAATTTCCCTTACCTATAGAGTCCCCCAGCATCTTTGCTGGATTTGAAGGGTTTATTTTATTCTCCTGCTAAGAGAGACTCTTTTTTCCCACTCAGATTGCTAGTGTGTGTTTTAGGCTATATTGTGTGCTTCTGATCAATGGGGTTTTTCTCACCCTCATAGGAATCATCTTTTTAACATGTGTGGTACACCGCACCCTCCGTGCTGCACCACAGGGGTGTTGTAGCGACCCCCAAACATAGACTCCATAGCCTGGGACTGACTACTGTCTCCCAGGGCATGTGAAGTTCCCATTGACTTTACTAGTCAATAATTATGAACTAAACCAGTACAACCCATTTTAATATGGAAGTACTGGGAAGGGTTAATAGTTTTTCCCTAGTGTTCATTTTCGAGGGGGTACCGTACAGTCCCTCTCTCAAAACTTTCTGGCTGGTAGCAGTGGTTACTACCGTAAATATTCGACCGTGAATATTTCCCTATGGGATTTTCCCATTGTTCGAGGCTACCACTTTTACTGACAGTCTCTAACCTACCGCCGGTTTATTTTAATATTAACTTTACTCCGGTAGGTTTTTATTGCCAGAACTTTAATAATATTTCTTTCTCGTGTCTTTCTCTGAAATCCTAACCCAGGTTGGGGATCCTTTGTTTGTCCTTTTGGCAGGCTTCTGCACAGAAGCCCTCCTCTCAGCACCACTGAGTCTGGGGTAGACAGGATGTGCGGGAGGGGGAATAGGCACCCTGGACAGGGTTGCCTACGCAACCCAAGTCACACTCTGTCCTGATAGGCTGGGGGGGTTCTCCCGCCAGGAGAACCACTCCACTGTGTGAGTGACAGCTAGGCTGTATGAATGGGGGTCTTGCTGCATAAAAGCAGGGTCTTGAGGACTGGAGGACAAGACGTCGCCACTGGAACTAAGAAACCGAAAAGGAGAGAAGCTGAAGACATCTGCAACGACTAAACCACCGGTGAAGCCCTGCTGCAGATCCTCGCCACTTTTCTCCAACGACTTGAGAAGATCTTCCTCTGCAAGAGTCTTCTTCCCTTGAGCTGGTGGGGCCAACCAGTTCTCCAATCACCTTCCAGGACCTGCCTTGGTCAAATCGCCAGTGCCCTGCACTCGGAGACCGGATAGCCAGGCACCTGTCCACCACAACCACGATTTAAAGGAGCGTACCTTTTCTTCATTTTGGCAGCATCACGGCAGGCTTCATCCCTGGGCAGTGCAGTAACTCGAACCAGCCTCCACGACGAGAGCCTCTCTTCCTCTGCTGGATTTCCCGAACTGCAGGAACTGCCAGGAACTACCGCCACCACAGGAGCCTCTTCCACTTTTAAGGTACATTGTTCCACCAGGCCTCCCGTTTCGTTAGGCATCGCTAAAGGCGTTTTAAATCCCTTACTTATCTACTGGGTTGTTCACCCCTATCATCTAACATTGTCTTTTACCTTCTGCAAACCTCCTTTTCAAATCGTTAAGCAAAGACTTGACTGCAGCTACTAGAACAGTTTGATCCTGGGCACATTGCCTTGTACCGTTGACTCTGGCACAGGCCTATTGACTCTGGCTAAATCTGTTACAACTGCCTTCTCTAGATTGCTTTTCATCTAGAAATGTGTTGGTGCACCTAACTCTTATAACCACCTTTTTCCTTCCCCTTTTTAATATTATGATGTGCCATTTTGCTTGGTTTTCACCTCAGTATAGCATATGCTAAAGTACTGCTTTGCCTAACTTGTTCACAATCTACTTGGGAAGTGTTGCTGGTGTGTTAAAGAGTCTAACCCTGTATAACTTGTCCTTTCCCTCCCATCAGAGAAATTGTTAGAGTGCCATTTCTGCTTGGTTTACACTGTGCTGTTTTGCTCAGTTTTCACTCTTGTCTACAATTTAAATAGGGAGTTGTGTATACTTTTCTTGACTGTTTTAACTTGCTTTAATACTAGTGATTTGTGTGTGAACATCAGAGTGTGTAAAATAAATATATATTCTTTTCGATACAATGCTTTGGTCAGTGTTTCCTTGTCCCATAGTACTGAAGCCCTAATGTGTAAACCCTGAATACTGCTCATCTCCCTCTTGAGATAAGTCTGACTGCTTAGCCACAGCTACCAACTAAATCTTTGTGGTACAGACTGATACCGAAGAGGATTTTCTTGCATATACCTGTAGTCTTAATCTTAAGTAGTGCTCCCTAAGGGAACTGCACAGGATTCTGCCTAGCATTGCCCTTGGTTTGGGATCCCCCATTCAATTTGGCGAATCTGGGTGTGCAGCACTAACAGATGGTTGAACCTGGGCCTTGAGAGGATGGGTCAATTATTTAGGGAAGGAGTGTTTCTGAATATGGAATCGGTTCAAGAGGCACTGGGGAGGGACGCTATCTCTGTTTTTGAATATATCTGTGTTAAGGGAATACTGACTGACCCGAAATGAGGTCTGGCGGAAAGGGAGCTTGCCATTTTTGAGCAGGCCCTGGACCTATCATGCACAAGAAGAGACATGTTATCTAAACTGTATAAAGCTATGAATTAGTCATCCCTGGAGGGGAGACAAACGTTTCAGATACTGGGTTGACCTAGTGGGGGGATGTTATATCGGAGGAGGACTGGGCGAAAATGTATAAAGTTACTTTGCAGGGCGAACCTGTTTACATCTACGATGGAGCACAATTACAAAATGTTGGTGGAATGGCATAGAGATCCATTAGTCTATCTAGTATGTTTGGAGGTTCCTCCCCTCTGTCCCAGGAGATGTGGCCAGGATCTCTTTCTCACATGTGGTGGCAATGCCCAAAGGTTAGGGTGTTCTGGGATGAAGTGCTGAGCTGGAGGAAAGACATTTCAGGGATTCAGCTCGGCTTGGACCCGTTGCAGATTCTTTTGGGGGTCCCAGCAAAGGGAGGAATTAACATAGACTCCCCAACATGTGGTAAGCCATGCTTCGAGCAGACCGCCTGCCATTGCCCAATGGTGGAAAGATGAAAACCTCCCATCAAAGGAGGTTTGGGAACAAAAAGTGCACACCATGATGTTGATGGATAAACTGACAGCAATAGTCAACAATAAGCTTGAGTCGTTTAGAGAGGAGTGAAGTGCGCTCTTATATAGCAAGGAGGCGGAAGTGGAGGTCCCTACAACCCCTACCGATGTGTGAGTAGATCTATAGGATATGGAGTATTTTAGGGGGAGACTAAATACCAGAGCTTGAATACACCGATAGAATGCTCCAGAGACCACAAATAAAATAGACCCGTAATACTCAGAGACTTCATTGAGATTGAATCTCATTCAGGTGGAAGGGATGGGTGGGAGGGAAGGATCTTGTTTACATTCTTGAGTTAATTGATTGTTAAATGGTTGGTCCAGCAGGGCCGAGGGGGGTAGCCCTTAAAGACATGGAGTATTTGGGCTTCGATTCCAGGAACCTGCAAGTCCCCTCCCGCCCCCCTGGTTTATTGGGGGTGGGGGTGCAATTCGAATAACCAGCATTTCCACTTTCAAAAATGGGATTTATATGTTAAAAATAAATAAATTGGGAGAACGACTCCCTTCCCTGGACGTCTCTTGCTCAACAGAACTTTCAGTTTCTCCACCTTTCGGAGCCAGGAGAATGACTCCCTTCTCGTGGTATTGGGAAATTCCCAAGTCCTTCTCAGGGCCTCAGTGGACTCTTCCCTGCCACTGTGACAAGGATGCTTTCCTCAGATGCTCAATAAACTTGGCTTAGGGTCCCAGACCCTTCTCTGGTGGTCAGTGGGTTTATTGCGACCACTGCGACAATGACATTCTCCTCTGTTGCTCAGTATTCTTTTGCTTGGGTCCCAGACCTTTCTCTGGTGGTCAGTGGGCTTGTGGAGACCACTGCAATGAGGAAGTTCTCCTCTGTTGCTCAATATACTTGTGCTCGGGTCCCAATCCCTTCCCTTGTGGGCCGTGGTCTTGTTGCTACCAGTGCGACAGGGAATTTCTCCCCTGATGCTCGATGCTTCCCTCCCAGTAGTTTGAATGTTACTACTGGGTCGGCCGAGAGCCTATCGAGCCTGCCTCTATTCCACCCACATGTGCTTTCTGGGTCTCTCGTACCTACTGTTACCTTTGTTGGGACTCCGGAACGTCATCAGAGCTCTTCGGGCTGCTTTTCTCTGCCACTGCAGCAGCGCGGCAGCTCTGCGCTCTCCTGGACTGCTTGGCTTCTTGCGTCGCATTTGGGTCCGCTCCAGCTGGACCCACGAAGAACTCCCTCAACACTTCGCCAGCATCCTCCGCTTTTCTGCTTTTCAACCATCAGGGTTCAAAACTCCTGTTTACACCTGCTGCCTATCCCATCTGGGCTTGACAAAATCTTCAGTCCTTATTCTCTTCTTATACAATGTTGCCAGTCACGTCCTGGAGGATTGCCCTTTGCTGTTCTTGATGGATTGAGCTACAAGCATTCTCGGTGCCATCTTGTACCAGTACTAGCACAGTGAGTAATCTTCATGTCTTCTGTGCTCTACGTCATCCTGGTACTTTCTGTTGTGATGGTTAAGCCTACACTACAGGAATACATTACCTAATTTAAAGAAAGTTGTTTGGCATGGAAGGACGGGGGGGGGCTTAGGTGAGGTTTTGCATGTGACGTTGGCCAACGGGCTATACCCTAGGTGATCATTCTTATCCCCAAAGGGGGAGTCCCTTCCCATGGGGTCCTCTTGCATTATAACACCTGGTGGGACAGATTGGGTAGGGGACTCGCCTCCCTAGCCTCATGGAAAAGGGCTCCCCTTGGCAAGAAGTGACGATACCGGGCGAATCAGCAATGTATTCTGCATTGACCTGTGAGCCAGGAGCTACCACTGGTGAATGAGGAGCTATTAAAAAGCGTTCCGCAAATCAAACTTCCACATAAGATGCAAACTTAACATTTAGTCCATTATTTATGACCCCTTATTCTTTTAAATGTCTTGTAGATGTGCCCTAATGTATGTTTATAGATTTGCCCAAACCAGAGTTAGTCACATGGGGTCACTGCTCCAAATGATTTTGTAGTGGGAGTATTTTGCTCCCTATTTTTTAAAGTGTGGAGTAAAATCATTTTTCAGGGAGTAACAAAGTCCGTCCTTTTACCTGTGGGAGTATTTAATAAGTGAGTAAAAATGTTTTACCTGTAAAACAGAAATGTTTGTAAGAAATATTTTTTTGCACCTACTTATTCAGGTACATGAAAAGGTGCTTTTTTCCCCCTCTTCAGATTAAGCAGTAATAATAGTAAAGCTTTTTCCTGTGGCACTACGTTTACTACTGGTTCAAACATCTCAATGGGGCTCTGTGGATGAAAGCAGGGGGACATCTCTGATGTGTCTGTTTCCCATTTTTGTTGGGAGTATCTTTACTAGGAGCATTTGCCTATTTTTGGAGAGTAAAAAGGCCTTATACACCCTTTGTCTGTAGGGCTGCATACAGTGTTTATTCAGCATAAGTTAGCCTGGGGAGCCAAAAGTAGCACTTCGTAGCTTTTGGTGTCAAGCTAACCAGGCTCATCTAGGCTACAAGCAGGAGCTAAATAGCTCCCAGCTGGCCCATAAAAGAGCCTCGGTTTCTGTGTGTCATGTATGAGGAAGTATCTGGTTGGCTTTGCTGGTTCCAGGACCAGGTAGGCTGCGTCCAAGCAGACCTTTGTAGGCGGATAGTCTGCTATGCATTGACACATTCTAGAAATTGGCATATAAGGGGATGACTGAGGGGTCCAGTGCTCACTGAACTAGAAGGAAATCAACTACTTCTGTTTGGCTAAAATGGGATTATGCTGCAAAGATGTCTGGCAGGCAGCAACATGAGCATATTTGCATAGGTTTGGTACAGTCTGCTGCCTTGACTGGCTGGAGAGAATGCTCAATTAGTGATGCCAAAGTTTCTTGCATAGGCCAGGTTTTTTACACACTATCCTCCATCCACTCTTCATTGTTGAGAGAGTTTTTGAAAAGATGAATCTGTGTGAGGAAGGTATCCATTAGAAGAACAGATAACGTATCTTTGGTAACATTCTTTCTGGTAGTTACAGTTCTCCCACATTCGTCATGAGCTCTAACGCCTTCCCCACATTCAGATTGATTTAAATGTGGATATTTTTCTCAAATGGCCTTTATTCTGTTCCACTGTGTCTGTGAGCAGAGAAAAAGGATAGATCAGAGGTCAGTCAGAGGGCCAATATTCTGTGTATTGTTCATAGTGTTATACTTCTGACACATGTGTACCAGTGACTTCATGAGAGGTGGGTATACAAAGACGAACAGCACCCTCAAGTGGCTGTGATAGGTTATCTAAACTGTCTATGGCTGGATACTATTTACAGAAACGAGGAATTTGTGTGAGGAATATAATATTCATCATATATAACAGTACTGAAGATAAGTAATTTGTCCTTCTAGGCTTTTTCTTCGGCAAGGGTGTTTTAAGAGAATACCATAATTGACTGCAACCTTAGCGTTGGCTGACTGGTCTTTTGCCAACAGGGTGATATTTGCATGATTCTAGGAGCTGAGTACTATACTCATCAGGAGGCATGTGTTCTAAAATGTTTGCCTTTCGGAGTGCAGGCTTTGAGGGCAAGTTTTAAGTGTGTGACTTTGACCCCCTCACTTGCGATAGCAGTGAATACCCAAGATATAGGGCTCTGCGGTGAGAAATCTTGCAGAAGGATATGATAAAGGTTAGTAGACTTATTTATTTTTGTGTGCATGCTTCACTTGGGGAATGTTGATGCTCAAAGAAATATGGAGCAGTCCAAGTTGCTGGTAGAGAGCTGTTATTTTCCTGTTACTGTATGTGTCCCTCATGGACCAAGACAATGCTTCAAACATTCAATGATTATAATTTGCTGACCCGCCTTTTTCTTTTTGCCCTTACAGATTTTCAAGAGCCATATGCAGTGGTTGTTCTTCTAGAAAAAGATTTAGTTGTTATTGACCTTGCACAAAATGGGTAAAGTAAAACTTAAAGTATAAGTCCTTCTAACTTGATCGCTTTCATTAGAACTGTGGTTTATTGCTACTAATTTCTGGTTCTTGCCTTAAAACATTTAACTCCTTTTTCATTTAAATTCAAACAAGTTGGCAATTAATGGTGCTATATTCAATCTTGGCCAATCTGTGTGCAGCAGGTATCATTCCTATTTCAAACCTGGCCTTTACTTTAATACTTTCTATTCAGATATATTTCTCTATCTCAACGAAACACAATGTGTTGCCATAAGGCCACAAATCTGCTTTTCAACCATACTCAACTTCCTATTTACAATAAAGGGCTTGTAAAAAGAACCCTCAAATTCAAGAGGAGGTTGATCATTAATTTACAGATAGTATCTGAAACATATCATAACCACAATTCACTTGTGGAATTGACTGTCTAAATTAATAATGAACCGAACTAAGTTATTAAGTTATTACATGACTGTCTAACTTAATAATAGAAAGACCGCCCTAAGTTATCAGTTTACGGCTCTGCAGGCCTTGCCATCTTTTCCTCAGAGTGTGGCGATCCCACAATTTACCCATAAGCATCTTCTGGCACAATTATTTTCTTGCAAGACTTAATTGATTGCTCCAACAACATACTGGCCAAAACTATCAGCTAGCCTCTAAACATACAAAAATGTGTTCTTATGACAATGTTTAACTGATGACCTGGAACAAAACAGAGCGGTTTAAATTTTGCTCTGATCTCAAATCAATTGCAAACCTCCTCCCTTCAGGCTGTGATTAATAATCTAGGCAAATACTTAGTTGACACAATCTGCAACACTGAATTTAACAGTAAGGCTTCAACATCCTCAACTGCCACTTAAATTATTCTGTCATACACCTGTCCTCATTTTTCATTCTTGACACAGATTTCAGGCCTGAATCTATTTAATCGGGTTAAACATCTTAACCATGGCAGTGCAGGCCTACAATTTTATCGATTGCTGCTAGGACGTCCATAGATGTAGCAATTGTTTTAAAGCCTCCTATGCTATGTGTTATTGTTGCCCTCCAAAAAACGTGAAAGACTGGATTGATAGACTATCCCCATGTGTCACCAAATATTGTACGTCTGCTTTGAGACTAGAACCTTACAAACACAACTAAAGAACAGTTGTCACACGGCTACTCATAAAACTCAACGCAATGCTTCCCTTTCTCGACAAAATATGTGAAAGAATGGTCACAGAAATGCAGTGAATAATTTGCTTGATCACTGTCAAGAATTGTTTAGGCCTGGACAAAGTACTGAAGCTACCCTCAGGAATATCTGATGAGGCATCAAAAACTCTTTAAATATAAACCAACCGTCGAATGGATTGTGTCCTCTAACGTATTCCTCATCTATGACATGTAATGTCCACAGCTGTGCTCCTTAGGAAATTATTTCGGCAGAGGGCGTCCTTGCGTCGATGGCGTCGGGTCGATATCCCTCAAAGGCCTCCGTCAAGGGTGACTTCATTAGATGTTATAAGTAGCACGCACGGCGCCTGTAGCCTCAGTTCCGTTTTTTCCACAAACGTGTTTGCTTCGAGAACTCGGCGCGCCTCGTGTCTTGTACTTCGTATTGTGCGATTGTCTTTTTCCACCCCGATAACCCTGCGGTCTGGCTCCAATACCTGTCGGGACTGCGGGTCCAAGATGTCCATCACAGACCCGCACTGTATCTGCTTGTGGTGCCTGGGCGAGGACCACGCCACGGACGACTGCTCGAAGTGCCAGTCGTTGACTGCCAAGGCATTGCGTGAGCATAAGGGGAAATTGAAGGTAGGCCATGTTTCCAAACCCTGTTAATCCAAATCAACTGGTATATCGACCGACTAGTCGAGAGAGTCTCCTCATCGGAAAACGTCCAGACGGTCTAGGTCCCGGAGTGGTTCACACCACTCCCGGAAGCGGCCTCACCATTAGTCTTCCCCATCCTCGTCGGATGATGGCTATTCAAAAAAGGTGTCCTGCCCCACTAAATCCTCTATCCTCCAGAGGAATGGGAGGCATTTCGGGAGCAAATGTTAGATTTTTAGCCTCACGGCACAGTACCGACCGCGCCTTCGATTGAAGCCGGCAAGGAACGGTCTTGGTACGATGCACGTGCGCCCTCGGGCCCGGGCTGTCGGCACGATAAACATTGGGAGCCGTCGAGGTCTCGTTCGGATAAGGATTCAAGGAATCGCCAGAGACGTTCCAGGTCGTGGTCTTCATCTCCTACGAAACCGCCGAAGCCTGAGAAGCTGTCGATGAAGGTATCAACGCCATCTGCGGCATGTCCGTCAGAGGACTCTATCGGGTCTTTACCTGCAGTCAGACCTTCAAAACCTTTGAAGTCTTTGACGCCGTCTGAGCCGTCGACGCCATCGACACCTGCGGGGCAGAATTTGCCGTTGGAAGCCCCTGGGGCTGTTGAACCTCCAAGAAAGGCTCCCGCTAAATCTCTGAAGCCTGTTCCTGATAAGAGGTGCACTCCTCTCCCTAGTAAGGAGTTTTCCCAGTTCTTCACAATAATTGAGGTAGATGCTGATGAAGAGGTCTGATGAGGAATGTGTTCCTTTTGGTCTGCCTTATATGCGGAATGTCTCGTTGATGAGGACATGAGGACAGTAGGATTAAGCATGTGAGGCAGTTCTTGCATGATGCCAGTGGCCTCCATACATCTCCAGAGATGGAGTTTGGAAACCTTATCCTGGTGAGCATGCGGACTCCTCCGATAGGAGACTCATGTTCGAGTTGCTGAGTACCTGGGGTGGTCCAGGCCTCAAATTGAGTTTGGTCAGGATGATCTCACGGACATCTTGGATGAGGCCGGTCCACTGACCCGGTATTGCCTTTTTTTGTGGCCTTACAAAAGAGGTGGCTGCTACTTGGACTTCCCCGGAGTCTATTCCGGCAGTTAATAGGTCTTTGTCGAACATAATACCCCCATCCAGTAGTGACCCCGGCTACCTGTCCACTCACCCCACTCCTGAGAGTTTGGTGTTTCAGACGGCTACGGCCACCTCGAAGCAGGCAGTGTACCCTACTATCCCTCCGGATTGGGACGATAAACGCATGGATGGATGGGCGCGCATGGTATTTGCTGCTGGGAGTATGGCCCTGAAATCGGCCAACTCCACCTCTGCCTTGTCTAAGTTTTCGCACACTGTGGAATTCTATTTCGCTTGCGGCTGAGCATATTCCAGAAGGGGAAGAAAGGGATGGCTTTCTAGCTATTGTGAAAGAATGCAAGGGTGCTATGTGTGAATACCTTCAGTCTGGGTTGGACACTGTGGATTATGTCCATTTAATATTTATGTATGTTTTCTCTCCTCTGCTTCGCACTTTCCACTCCCCCCCCACACCCTCCTTGCACCTTTATCCCATTTTCCTTTCCCATGCACTTGCGCTTTCTTAAATGTCACTGGGCCTAGTAAGATGGTTGTTTGTTCTGTTTTTTCTCTCCCTTGTTCCCTTCCTGTTTTGCCTGGTCGCGCTCTGAAACACTTGTGTACGAGTGCGATATAAATAAAATATCTTTTCATTTCATGTTGCAAGGTCCATGGCTACGAGCACCTGCATGCGCAGATTTGCGTGGTTGCGGGAGTCCGGATTTGCACCCGATGCGCAGGCCCATCTTCTCAACCCATCTTCTCAACATGCCCTTTGACGGGTCGCATCTTTTTTGGCAGCAAGGCTGACGAGAGTCTTGAAAAGTTGCAGACCTCCAAGGCGGCTGCCAAATCTTTGGGTGCGGCTGTCCGTCAACCTCTGCCTTTTCGTCCTAGGGGCAACAATGGAGGGGTTGTTCCTTTCGCTATTACTCCTCATTTGGAAAGGCAAAGGGAATGCCCAGTCAAAGGGGCCTCCTAAGAGGCACTCGTGGTGGATGAGGTAGGGGTGCCAAAGCCGCTCAGGCAGTTGCCTCTTTCGCCTCAGGCACAGCCACTGCCGCATCTAAACAGCTCTGAGGCCATGGCTCATGGTTCTCCGGTAGGGGGCAGGCTGTCAAAGCATCTCGAAGAATGTTGAGCCATTACTTCAGATGCGTGGGCTCTGGATACAATCGCCCACAGTTACTGCCTCCCTTTTCTCCAATGGCCTCAGGACAATTGAACGGGGGAAACACTCTTTGAAGGTTCCGGATCCGCTCCTGTTGCAGGAGATTTTAGCCCTGCTGGAGAAAGGCGCTATAGAACCAGTGCCTGTAGCGGAGTGGAACAAGGGTTGGTATTCCCCTTATTTTTTGATACCCAAGAAGGACGGAGCACTGAGACCCATCTTGACAGAGCACTGAGACCCATCTTGGACTTACGAAACTTGAACAAGTTCCTCAGGAAGGCCAAGTTCAAGATGGTCACTCTTTCTCAGATCCTTTAGGCCCTCCAACTTCAGGATTGGTTGGTGTCAATGGACCTGCAGGATGCTTATTTTCTTGTGTCGATCCATCTCAAGCACAGAAAATAACTCTGGTTGGCGGATCCTTCTATCAGTTTCGAGTCCTGCCTTTCGAGCTCACCTACGCCCCAAGGGTCTTCACCAAGCTCATGGTGGTAGTGGCAGCACATCTCAGGAGAGGGGGCGATTCACGTTTACCCCTACCTGGACGATTGGCTAATCAGGGCGCATTCTCCCGAACAAGTCTTGGATCACCTCAGCGTCACCTGCCACACCCTTCACAAAGCTGGGTTTCTCCTTCAACTTCAAGAAGTCGCATTGGCACCATCCCAACGACTCAAGTGCATAGGGACCGTTTTGGACACTACTTTGGGGATGTGCTCGCCACCCAAGATGAGGGCTCATCACATTCTTCAGATGGTCACAAAATTTCAACAAGCCAAGACTCTTCTGGCTTTCAAATTCTTAAGGTTGCTCGGCCTCATGGCATCCTGCATTTTCCTGGTGCCAGAAGCCCATTTGAGAATGAGATCCCTTCATTGGGCTCTACGGACTCAATGGTCCCAGTTCTCAGGCAGGATGTCGGATCTCCCTCATGTTCCAGTCTCGGTCTCGCAGGACCTCCTGTGGTGGTCCGACGAGACAAATCTCATGAAAGGGGGTGCCTTTTTGGCAACCATGGCCGGATGTCACGGTAGTGACGGACGCTTCCCTGACAGGGTGGGGAGCTCATGCCGACGATCTATCCATCATCGGTCGTTGGTCTCCATCGGAGTCCAGATTTCACATCAGTCTTTTGGATCTGAGAGCAGTCAGGCTAGCGCTGAAGGCTTTCCTTCCCTCTGTTCGGGGTAAACTGTCCTGATAATTAATGACGTAAAGACAGTGGCGGTGCATTAGCTCAACAAGAGAGGAGGTGTAGGGTCACTAGCTCTGTGCAGGGAGGCAATCCAGCTCTGGTTCTGGGTAATTTTGGCGATTCATCTGGCCGGCACAGAACATGATGACGGATGCTCTGAGCAGTCAGAGCGCGGTCTCCCACGAGTGGTAGCTAGCGCAGGAAGTCCTTCAAGAGATCTTTGCCCTTTGGGGAACCCCGCAGGTGGACCTGTTCACAACCTGTGCCAACCAGAAGTGCGAAAGGTACTGCTCAAGGGAGTTTCCTCCAAGAGGAGCTCTAGGAGACAAGTTCATCGTGGAGTGGCTCTTTCATACGAGTTTCCTCCGATCCCTGTCATCCCTCAAGTTCTCAGGAAGTTGCAATGGTTCGGGACCCGCATGATCCTCATTGCTCCGGAATGGGCCAAGAGAGCGTGGTACCTGGAACTTCTGGACATGTCCATCTGTCCTCCAATGCGTCTTCCCCAAAGAGAGGCTCTTCTCTCGCGAGAGGGAGGTCGGGTTCTCAATCCAGAGGTCAAGACTCTAAACCTTCATGCTTGGTTTCTGAGAGGTTGAGATATTGGGATTGGGACCTCCCGGATGACGTGATGGAGGTGTTGCTTTCAGCTAGGCGACCCGCAACAAAGTCCCTGTACCGTTGCCGTTTGCGTACGTTTTGCGACTGGTGCAGTGGAAAGAATGTGGATCCTTTTTCAGTGTTCGATTCCGGAGGCTCTCTCCTTCTTGCTTTCTTCGGCCCACAGGGTTCTTCAGGTGGACACCATTAAAGGTTATATGGTAGCACGGTCTATCTTTAAGTGCTCTTCAGAGGAATGCTCTTATTTTAAAATTCCACTGATCACTCAGTGTTCGAAAGGGCTCACAAATGTGTTCCTGCCATCGCTGTTTCAGGAGCCGGTCTGGGACCTTAATTTGGTTCTAAAATTTCTGATGGGTGCTGGACACGGTTGCATTGAGAGTTTGTCTGTCCTTTTTCCCTAAGGTTGTGTCACAATTTCATTTGAGTCAGAAGGTGGTACTCCCCACTTTCTATATTCCTCCTCATCCTAGTAAGGAAGAGGAGCGGCTCCATAGGTTAGATCCTAGAAGAGCTTTGAGCTTTTATCTCTCCAGAATGGCCAGTCTCAGAGTAGATGACCAGCTCTTTGTGGGGTATACTGGACACCGTTTAGGACAGGCTGTTTCTAAGCAGACCTTGTCTAGGTGGATTATCCTCACTATTTCAGAATGCTACCAGTTGGCTGGTAAAGACCCTCCTGAGGGTTTGCGGGCTCATTCCACCAGGGGCATTGCTACTTCGACAGCCCTCCAGAGGGGTGTGCCAGTGAAAAATATCTGTGACGCTGCAACGTGGTCTTACTCCCTGGATACCTCCCAAGCTCAGGATTTGTATTTTATTTATTTGTAGAGCGCGTCTAGCCCTGGGGCAACTGAGCGCCAATCTTACAATTTAATACAATCTGAATACATGACAATATATACAGTTGATTTACAAACAGTAGTACTAAAAGGTACTTCATAAGGCACAGTAACAAAGCCAAGAATGTATAGTACAGTAGCCTATGCAAACTAATGACTGGAAAATATACAAATAAAGCAGTTTTATATACATTGGACTATAGGACATGTGTTAAGGTGTGGGTAAATCGCAGTCCTGCTCCCGAAGCCAGGCTTTGACCTTATTGCGGAAGAGCAAGAAGGATAGTTCTGCTCTTAAGGAGATAGGGAGTGAGTTCAATTTTTTTGCTGCTAGGACTGGGAAACTAGCCCCGTCTGCCCTTAGTTGGTTAAACCGGGGTATAACAATGCAATGTGATTAAGCTGTTCTAATGGGTCGTGAAGATGAGTGACGTGTAAAGGAGTTACATAAGTATGTCGGAGCTTGGTTATAGAGGCACTTGTGTGTTAGTGAGAGTGATTTAAGTTCTATTCTTTGCTTAATATTCAGCCAGTTTAAGTTCTGTCTAACTGTAGTGATGTGATGTTTCCTCTGAATGTTACATGCTGATCTAACTGCATTGTTTTGCATCACTTGCATTTTGTTGATATTGTGTTGGGATGTTCCTAAATAAAGAACATTACAATAGTCTAATTTGGATAGTACTAATGCTCTTGCTAACGTTGTACAGTAAGATGGTGAAAGATATGGACGGCATGCTGTAATAAGCTTGCATGTATAGGAAGTAGCTGATGCTAAGGCATTAGTTTGTCTTGTGAATGATAGTGTAGAGTCCATGTGGACACCTAAGGTTTTCACTTCATTAGCTACTTTGATAATATTGCCATTGATGTTAAAGGCTTAGAATGAGGTACCAAGCTTGACTAGTTTGGTTGGGGAACCAAGAATAAGTAGTTCCGTTTTATCTTCGTTTAAACATAAACTGTGCTTGGCCATCCAAATTTGGATAGTGCTATAAATGTCATTCAATAGTTTACTATCTGCAAAGTAATCACCGGTGAAAGGGATGAGTATCTCAGTGTCATCCGCATAATTTGTATACGCGACACCCGGATTGTCCAGAATATCAAATAGAGGCTTGGTGAAAACGTTGTAGAGCGTTGGGGATACGCAGGATCCTTGGGGGACTCTGCAAGAGACTGGTGAAGGTAAGGTTGAAGCAGTTGGTGCAAAGGCCCTCCTAGATATATTACTAAGGAAAGATTTAATCCATGCATTGGCTTGGCCTGAGAAGTGTGCGGCTGATGAAAGGTGTTTGCATAAAATTTCATGGTTCACTAAATCAAATGCTGAGGATAGGTCAAGTAGTAGGAGCAGTGCAGATTTCCCTTTGCCTTTTAGTGACTGAATTTGAGTCTTGAGGTCACTGAGTTCAGTTTCCGTCCCGTGTCTTGCTCTGAAACCTGATTGTCTTAGTCCTAATAAGTTGTTTGTTTCCAAATATTGCTGGATCTGGAGGTAAGCTGCACGGTCTAGTATTTTCAATAAGAAATGGACAGTCGTGATAGGTCTGTAATTAGACGGGTTATTTGGGTCTGTCGTTTTATTTTACTAGTGGGAGTACCCATGCGTCTTTCAAGTTGGTGGGTACTGAATTTGTGTCAAATGAGGCGTTTATGAATGAGGTAATGAAGGGAGCAAGTACTGTGGCAGCTTCCTTGATAAGTGTGGCTGGACACACATCGCCCTTACAATTAGAAGGTTTGAGTTTGCGGATAATCAACTGTACTTCTTTGATTGTTAGAGGTTTGAAATTAAATTGTGTTAAGTTGGGGGTAGGATGCAGTGGCATGTCCTGTGGTATGGTATTATCTATGATAGTTGTTAAGATAGATTTCTGAACTCTGTCCTGGAGGGGCAGAGGTTCAGAAGGCCAGCCTAGTTTCTTGGAACAGGGTAACCTCTGGACAAGCCAGACCAATCAGGGTAGCGATCGCAGCGGTCAAGACTAGGTCTCAAGAGGGGTGAGGGTGACTGAAAGCCCGCAATGAGCACACAAAGCAAGGACACTTACAAATTACTCCAAGCAGGTGTTATATTAAAAATATAGACACATTTATTACAAGGCCTTTGTAACATTGACCGTAGCGAGAAATCACAATAAAACTCAAGTAAACCAACACATACCAATCCAATACAATATATATACAAATACAAACGAGTCTAACGTGTTAGACGCACGAAATGTGTAGACCACCTAGATGGGGAGGAAAACAGGCAGTGCGAATAATAATTGGACCCAGTCCGCCTTCAGAGGCACCTAACTAAAAGGAAGTCCAAGCCCTACGAAGAGTGGAGCCTTGTGCTCAAAAGTACATGCATACGCTGGTGCCAATGGGCAAAAGGGGAGTCTCTTCGAGGGAATCGGGCAGTTTAGTTTGATGAACAATTGAAGATGAACAGAGCTCCGCGACTCAAGCGCAGCCTCCCCTGTGGGCAGAATCAGAGCGCGAGTACGGAAAGGTGTGCTGTTAGACACAGCGGGGAAAAGCGATGGGCTACTGCAGGAGGGCAACCAGTTCCTAGCGATGCTACTCACCGGTCCCCGATGCAGGCAGACCCAGGCTTCTCCGTGTCAGTTTCAGTGCTGGCAGGTTCATATAGGAGCAGGGGACGTCTCGGCGTCGTGTAGATTCCGCAGCAGCAGAAGTTGAGTTGAGGATGTCCCAAACGCAGTGAACCCGCACAGTTTGTTACCACAGCAGGGCAACGGAGCGGGCGTGTGTATTTCAGCCAAATGTACACTACTCACTTCAGACCTGGGAATGCCAAGTGTACGAATTGGGTGAGAGTGACAAGGACTCGTAATACAACACAACCTGACGGCGGTTACAGAGCAAGACTCCTGGGTAGGCTGGTCAGTCTGCTGGATGGCCCAGAGACACTTCCGAAGGCTTACGGGCAGGAGATGGTGAAGATGGCGAGAATAGTTGTTCCCACTATTCCAAGGGGTCGAAGTACCAGTACAGGCCTTCTCGTTCGATCAGAGGTAGAAAGGGTTTCACAAAGCGACAGCAGTGCAGAGGAGCAGTCCTTCAGCGGGTCACCAGCAATTCCTCGGTTCAGCATTGTGGTTGCAGGATACTTGGCTCCTGTATTCCTTTGTTCGTGAGAACTCAGGAGATCGACATGGTAGTGGTGATTCCAGCCCCCTCTTATCCACGGTTCTCTTCGCGCCAAAACGGAGGGGACCCAATGGGAGATCCGCTCATAAAACACTCACACAATATGTGGACCTATCACGGACCACAGGGGTCCCAGGCATTCACACCACCCTAGACTCTCTGGCGGCCAGGATGTGTATTGGGACCAGACATCCCAGCCCCCATCCTGGAGGCACACACAAGGCCTGTAGCAGCCCGCAAAAGCATCTGTGTTATGCGGGAAAGTACATGCCCAAATAAGGAAGCCCCGGGTCGGCTCGACCTGCGGTAGGTCAAGGGGGCAAGACGTTCAGCGGACAGGACAAAGTGCCTCGTGGTCTGGCCATTTTGGAAGCCAGGTCACCCTTTTGGGCTAAGCGCGAGAAATGCGCTTAAAACGCCAAAAGGAGCTCAAAAACACAAGAAACGATCGCTGCCACCAATCCCGTCCGTTATTCACTTGCACCGTTCATTTACAATCCAAAGAGAGTATCTAGGGCCTGTAGAAGACTAGAGACCCAAGAGAGCAGTAAATTCGCTTACAGTGCCCTCTTGTGCCATGTTGCACGAAAGCTGCAACATGATAAAGAAACTACGGAAAGCAACATTTCCCGGTACTGACTGTCTTAAGGGCATGTCCGTTTCCCCGTAAGAATGGAGTGAAAGCCCAGAGGAGTGCGGCAGAAGGCTGCACTTCTCTGGCAAAGTCTGGATCATGGTGAAAACAGCAAAAGGTTCAGGGGTTGCCACATGGTAGCAAAATGACCCCCAATTAAGAAATCTTTCCTAACAATAGTTTTCTTGATAGCTATTTTATTACGTAGCAGAGTAACTTTATCTTGTAAGGCAATCTGTATGCTAGTGCACCATGCTGTCTTTTGTGCAAGAGTCCGGTATGGGGGCAGGCGATTATAATTCTCTAATATTGAATAATTCCTTAGTACTAGTGTTAGCTTTGGTTATACGGTCATTAAAGTTATCTTTTTTCAACTGGATGATAGCAACTTTGTAGTTAAAAGAGGCTGCCTGGAAAATATCTTTATTTTGTTGGGAAGGAGATTTTTTACAAATAGATTCAGCTGATCGCTTCTCTTTCCTCAGGAATTTTAGTTGAGGTGTGTACCATTTGTTGATATGTGCTAGCAGCTTGGATTTCTGTAGTTTGAGGGGTGCAATTGTATCAATAGCTTTAAGAATCGTATCATTGTAGAGGTTAACTAGGTCTGACGGGACTTGATAAGTTGAAGTCAAGTGTTATAGGGTGTAGAAGAGGAAGTAAGTGTTCTAGGTTGAGTTTTCGTTTACTGCTTGTCATTGATGCTGGGGCTATAGTATGTGTGATGCAGGGGGCAACTTAATCTACATTAAATGTTATTAAGTGATGGTCGGTCCATGCACAAGGAGTGTTGGATAGTACCTTGATGTTACACTTGAGGTCCGCAAGCCAATCAAGAATGCAACCTTTATTGTGCGTTGGATTAGTGATGAGGTGTGTAAATCCTAGCTCAGAGATAGTACCCTTCAGGGTAGTGGCTTTGGAGTCCGTGGGGTCATCAAGGCCTAAGTTAAAGTCTCCTAAAATTATAACTTGGGAGTTGGATTTTATGTTCGAGGTTAGTAGTTGTGAGATATCTGCAAAGGTGGTAGTAGTGCCTGGCGGCCTATAGATTAGATGCATGGTGTAATGGTGGAGGTGGCTGATGTAGAGAGTTTGACTGAAAGTAATGCAGTGGATGGGAATTGCTGGTTATTGACCATTCTTAGTTCTAGTACTGTTTTATAAATAAACGTGCCTCCGCCCCTTAAGTTGAGTTAAGTTCTCTATCCGCACGTAAAATGGGATAGTTATGTGGAAGGGCTAATGCTAAGAATGCGTCTGATGTTGGGTTCAGCCATGTTTCCGTGATGGCGATTAATATCAAGGTCATTGCTAGTCAGGATAGCCACAATATCTAAGGCATGTGCTTGGTGCTTTAGTGTATTAGTAGGGTTGCTTGGTGATGTTGATTGTATAATACTAATGTCGTCAATTTTGGTGGGGGCTGTGGTAGAGGGTTCTATAGTGCCAGACTTCCTCGCATTACCCATAGTTTTGTAGGTCGTATATCTCGGTTTATGAAGCCGTGGGAATCTATAACTAAGTCTTTGATTTCTCAATAATGTAGGGCAAGGTAGGCTAGTGATATTACATAGCGGAGAACGATTATTAGGTACTACATATTTGAGGTAATGACAGTCTAGTGTCCGAGGTGCCTCATTATCAACAGACTGGGGCACGCCAGTAGCATAACCAGCTAGATGGTCTGGGCATTGTGGATGGAGCCTAGGAGTAGCATAAATGGTGCTTGCAAGGCATGGTTTTAGGAATCAGGATGTTGGCTTTGGTAAGGCAGTGCTTTACTCTGCCATTTAATTCGGTTTGTCTAAATTCTTTTCCCTCCTCCATTCATTGTTACTGCTTTGGGAGTCTGTCATAGATGAGGAATACGTTGGAGGACACAATCCATTCGAAGGATAAGTTACTTAACAAACTGGTAACGTTATTTTGACTGGATGTTCCGCCACTGTATTCCTCATCGGCATCCCAGCCAACCCCTCTAAAGAATTTCCTATGCCTTTACAGCTTACGTCCTGCAAGGCTAAGTGCAGTCGATGCTGGGTTCTGGGTATGTGGGCCACACGTTTTGAGGGGGAAAAACATGAACTGAGGTGACAGGCGCTGTGCGTGCTACTTATAGCATCCGATGACGTCACCCTCGACGGAGGTCTTTGAGGGATATCCACCCGACGCAAGGATGCCCTCAGCCGAAAAAATGTCTGAAGCAGCACAGCTGTGGACATTATATGTCATAGATGAGGAATACATTGGAGGAACATCCAGTCGAAAGAACGTTACCAGTTTGGTAAGTAACTTGTTAATCTATGCTCTTCCCCCTGGACCCATCGGCTGCTTAAAGTAGGTCAATCGCCTTGCCTCACTTCATAGAAACAAATACGAGATTAAGCGTGTCCACATGATCCATGCTTAATCCTGGACAGAATGACAGGGAAGACTCTCTGCCAGCCGTGGCCCTGGAAACAGTTATGGCAGATGAATGGACAAAGAAGATCTAAGAGCGCTGCTGCTCCGATCTATTGGGGTCTGATTTCTGTTTCTTTCATCAATTATTCTTTTGTTATCCCAGCCCGCTTCTGCGTACCCCCACTCCCCCATCCTTAGTCTATGATCTGGTAATCATGGACCGGGTAGAGTCTGATTGCAATCCTTCAGCAAAGTGGGGCTGGTATACCAGCAACAGGATCCGTTAACTGGGAGACTTACAAGCAGGTTGACGTGGAATGATGCTGAGGCTACAGTAGTGTCTGCAAATACAGTGAAGGCTCATCAGATCCACATTCAGTAAATTATGACCGGGGAAGCCAGACCAAGAGAAGTGGTAAAGCGTGTCGCAGCCTTAAACAAGGAGTGCTGGTCCATGTGTCCCTCACCCGTATTCTTCCCATTAAGAGTGGGGCAACAGTATGATGCAAAAAACAATGCAAGATGTAAATGTACAAACCTCTTTTTCTGAGGAGATCCCAGGGTTTTAAGACTGAGCATAGGACTCGCTTCTTGAAGTGTGGAGCAGGGTTTTTTTTTAATAGTGTTTTTATAGTAGAAGGTTAGGTAGTGGCCCCCTATTGAGTGCATCGTCATATTCCTAGGACATGTAAGACAATTGAAAGAAACTTGAAAGAGACTGCATTTTTATTCCAACACCCCAATTTAGCCCACAGGCTGGACCTTAGGCCTGTGGCCCTTTCTGGCCACAACTTTCTGTTTTGGCCCCCTTAATTTTTTGAGTATTTAGTCCATGAGCTAGATTCCAACTGGGGCTCATGGTGAGGTGACAGATTATTTCCTTCTTCCTTCAAAATATGACTTTTCACAATACATAAATCAACAAAGAAAAGGAGAATATAAAACAATTGATACATGCACTTACTCAAATACATTATCATGATAATGTAAAAGAAGCGAAACACTTTTACAGTCATTTGATCATTCTAAAAACAAGAAATGAAGGAAGCAGAAAAGAGATAAAAATAAAGCCATAGATAACAAAGAGACACAAAAGAGGTTTTACATGGGCCTTAGACCTTAATTGTTGGTTAAATGTTCTGCAAAAATCTACGAACTTCCAAGGATAAGAAGGTTTCTTTCCACGCTG
This sequence comes from Ambystoma mexicanum, assembly GCF_040938575.1. Classification (NCBI taxonomy): domain Eukaryota; kingdom Metazoa; phylum Chordata; class Amphibia; order Caudata; family Ambystomatidae; genus Ambystoma; species Ambystoma mexicanum. The sequence continues at coordinate 1,187,116,174 of NC_090927.1, forward strand.
ACAATCGGGTCCAGAATTCTTCAGAGCACAACCATTCATCATCATGGGCAAAGCGGGAAAAATGGTCAATCCTCAGCTGGTTAAGCCCTGAACACGATGTAAATAAATGTTTCATGTTTTTATTTTCATTAAATTCACAAAAGTTACAAATACCGCCCGTCAGTGTTCCCTTGTTCCTGATATTCAATAAGAAAATGTTCCCTCCATCTTGGGTTTGGCACCATTCTTAAGTAAGATAACAAAAAGCCTTAAGGTTTGTCGTTAACTGAGAAGGTCTCAAAACATTTCATGTTTACAAAGGAGGCCCTAGATGCAATTCAGTCATTTTGAGTTTTTTTTTATTTTTTTTTAGCTTCAGTGGATTGTCCATAAATTCTTTTTCCATTGACTGACATTGCAGTAGTGTGGCCATTGCATCATGTTTCAGTTCGCAGAGGAACATGTTTTCTTTTTTTTTTTTTGCCATTAGCCCACATATATCGTCGTAAAGAGAGTTAGGTACAGGGCCAACAATTGATCTATATAACATGATCTTTCTCCATTCTGCGTGAAACTTTATGGATTGTAGGCCTAGTTCGTATTGTAGCCTAGCCATTGGTAGTGGTCTCTGCAAATTGAGTACTCGTTTCCAAATGGACCCTCTAGTCTGATACAATTAATATTTTAGGCTAATTTCTCGATTTCTATTCCATACATAAGAATAGGAAGCACCTTTCCCTTATAGAACTTAATTAATGGTGTGAGAGTAAATCTAAAATAAGCCAAATACATTTTGTTAATTTGGAAAACCAGTTGTGTTAACTTATTCCCTAAGTCAGCTACTAAGGCTAGAATGGAAGGGGTGGGTTGTATCATACAGGCCAGATACTTTAATTCCTTTACTACAGGAAGTGTCTGATTAGCCATCTTCCATTTAACGAAATGTATTCCTTTCTTCTTTGGATGGTTAAAGGTCATGATGAAAGCTTTGGAGGGATTTATGATGAGAGCTTTCGTTCGTGCATATTCTTCAAAGGCTGTGATCAGACACTGGAGCCCTATCGGAGTACAATCCAGCAAGACAACATCATCTGCGTTTGCCATACAATTTATCCTCAAATTGCCTGTAGTTGGGGCTTCTAGCAAATGTGGAGCAAGTTTGTTCCAGAGGTGCGCTAAACAAAGTTTGAAAAGAGGGAGCAACAATGCATCCCTGTCTTAAACTTTTGGCTGTGGCAATAGGTAAAGACAAGTGGCCTTCAAGATTCAGTCTTACCTTAATCACTGTTTTACAATGTAAATGTGTTAGAATGGCCAGGAGACCGGCAGAATTCCCCATTCTTTTAGTTTATACCATAATTTCCCGCGATTAATGGTATCAAAAGCCAGCCAGAGATCAATCCATGCCCCATAGAGATGTTGATCGGGCACTAGGGCGATGATTGGCTGGGTTTCCCTGATCTCCCTTCTTATAGATGGGGATTATTATTGCCTAATTCCATGACTCGGGGCATTCACGTGTTTTCATGATGTTGTTAAACAAATTAAACAGGATGGAAGTCCAAAGTCCCACTGCCGATCGGAGTATGTCATTGGTGAGACCATTCAGCCCATCGGCTCTTGATCTTGACAAGCTACGTATTAGGCCTTCAACATCATTTTCCCCAAATTCAAGCTCCCACTCTTCTTTGGAGAACGAGCCGCAACCATAGGGGTTCTTTACCACAGAAGTCCCTATAAAATATTTTGTCCAAATCGTTTCCATGATACAGTTCGATTGGCCTGAAACTTGCTGTTGTGGAACTTGCTGTTGTGGATGTTGATGAATAATGCTCCAGAAATTCTGTGAATTGCTGCCTGTCAAAGCCTTCAGAATAGATAGGCCATCTGAGTGGCTTCTCTCAAACTTTTTATTCCTCGACTAGTTTCTATATTTGTTACAGAGCGTCCTCTTATCTCGATGGAATACGTAAATCCTAGACCCTCCCTTGCCACTCTCCCAGTGTTACTGCGTAAAATTATTTGTGCTGAACGGGGTCTAAATTGTAACTGTGGGGAGGCATGTTCCTTGTAGAACCTCCTTTGATGACGGATCTGTCAGTACCCCAAGGGAGATCGACAAAGGATTTAGGGTCCTGCAGATCTTTTGCTAACCCAGAACCTCTCCCTAACTCCAATTTAGAACTAAGATTATTTCCTCTATGCCTGAACGTAACCAAACGGTTCCCACCCTGATTAACCACGGAAATAGGGGTACATTTTAACTCTGGACAAGTGGAGCTATATTGACCAATAGCACAGCTCCACCTCACTGATGAAGACCAACAAGGCTGAAACATGTGTATGGGGTTGTTGTTAGTACTCTTGTTGAGAAGGGAATTGCCATATCATTTTCGGTGCTGGACTGCCCATGTGGGGGGACAAAGATTGATGGGCAAATGGATATTTCCCACCTGTGAAAGGTACAGTGAGCAAAAAGCGATGGCTGCAAAGTCTCAAAGTGGGAAAAAACCACAGAACAGGTTATCATGCCATGCTCTTTCTGGAGTGGGGCGCCTGCTACCGTTTTTGAAAAATATATTGACCAAGAGTTAACGTTAACGGTAAGTGATCACTTGAGCCAATATCAACGACCAGGAAGTCCCGACAATCGTCAGAGAGGGATTCTGACATTATTACATAATCGATTGTAGTTGCATAGGCTCCGCTTCTCCACGTTTTTGCTGCCGGAATGTCTCCAGGGATTGAGCCATTGGCAATATACAAATCCCACTCTTCAAAAAAGTTACGCCATGTTTCACCATTCACACATGACGCCCCACCACCTACCTTACTTGATTTTACCCTCACACAACTGGAATTCAAATCACCAGCGACCAATATTTTATCTGCCTGGAAGGTGGTACTTCCAGTTAGCAATATTTCTGATAAATCAACAAGAAAACCTCCAAGTTTGAATGTGCAGGGCTCCAGTATAAATGAACAAGTATCAACGATTTACACATGGATTTGTTTCCAAAACCAATCTTAACTGGCAAAATGCCCAGTCTTTTCGAGGGTAGCTGTTCGACAGACTTGAGTAAAATATTACGAACTGCCAACACTAAACCCCCTCGCCCCCAAGGGCCTACCCCCATTCATGTTGGTTGCCAACTGGTTAAATATTGTGAAATTGACCAATTTAAAGGGCTCCATCAACCATGTCTCCTGTAGGAGGACGAGGTCATGATCTTGAAAAATGTATCTTCTAATTTTATCTGTTTTGGAAGACCTGAAGCCCCGCCTGCGTGTTCCAAAACACAAGTTTTAGATTCCCTTTTACTAAAGCAACTCTTCCCCACTATTTAGCTTCTCAAAGCTCCCAGTAATGATTCCTGTCAACAATTACCAGATTTATTTTTTTTCACCACCATGATCCTTCCTCACACATCCATCTATCGCCCCCTTTGAAGCTTCTCTTCAGTCCGCCTGACCTTCTCTGTCTATAAAGCCTTGTCTACCCTTTGTTTTGATGTTAGTAGGCCACAATTTTTGGTTTCCTTTGAGTAGTCCTGAGTTGAGTCCAGTCTGCTTCCTGCTTGGCTCGACTGTGCTTACCTGTGAGGAGCTGCAGCAACGTTGTACTCTGAATTTGGTTCCATTTTACCTGGTTTTGCTTGACTGGACTGGCTCTTTAAGTGGGAAGCCTTCCCCTTAAATAGAGTTTTCAGGCGCGGAGCGCCGAGTTGAGTCCAGTCTGCTTCAGTCGGCTTCAAGACGTGCAGGCGGTAACTCGACTCTAATGGAATCTCCCTCCTGTCCCCTGACTCGTAATAAATCTTTACAACAAAGGCGGAGAGGAAACATGATCATGACTCGCGATCTTTAAGTCAAGGTAATTGCATTTACTGAACCAGTTAAATCGAGCGGCTTGATGTCTTCTGTCACCCCGTTTGAAATGGCGTCATCAGTACCCTCTCTGGCCTCACTTGTGCTGGTGACTTTAAATGCTGGAAATGTGCAATCCCGTTGCAAAGTGCCCCTTGTAATTGCTGATGCTGAAGCTTATAAAACACTGTGCCATGTTAAAGAAAATTCTGATTGTTTGTTTGAAGTTAAAACTGATGCCGTCCATCTCCCCATTTTACTTGAAATCACAGATTCTGAGTTGTTAGAAACTCGATTTTTGGATGCCAGCGTCTCTGAAAATAGTTTAGCGGACAAATGTGCTCTTCAATCCACAAGTGAATAAAGCGTAGCTTATCCTGAAAATGTGCTGTTTATTGGCCACTTGGAGCCTTTGACCATTAATCATGCTGTCAGCCCAAATGTGCGTGCAGAGTTCACAGCCTGCTAACGAGACTGGCATCCCATTAACAACTACAAACGGAAAGCATCTGGAGTCGGCTGAAAATTCTGCAACATGTCAAGTTTCACAAAAACCAACAGCTTTGTTACAAACGAAAGGCACATCTGCATATGTGGCTTCTAACATTCTGGTAAATGGGGTCAAAGCACACCAAACGCCATCAAACAGTTTGGAAGCTGGGCGAGCCTACAAACCAGTGCTCTCCGACACAACAGCTCATTTGAATAGAAACAACTATGATTCTGCTGCACGTGAAGCTCGTTTAACAGAGCGTCTGAAATCTGATTTTGAAAGTATAAAGGAAAGACTGAATGAAAGTTTTGTTAATACTGCATCACCGTTGTCCCATCCAATAAGACAAGTGGGTCTCAATCTCGTCTTGTGTCCAAGTCACAGGCTATTGATTGTACCACAAATAACAATTTAAAAAATAAAGGGCTTGTGTCTGATACTTGCAAAGTCGGTTTGAAAAATGACACTTCCCCTGCTATTGAAAATTATGTTGAGCATCAGGAAGCCCAAAGGCTATCTTTTTGGACCCCACGAGGCAGGTTGATCACGAAATAGGAAGTGGTCTAAAAAATAACCTTTCGATAGCTGCTAGTATACAGATACATAATAATGTTCTAGCCGCTACCTCTGTTGCACTCATACCTTTCACCAAACTATACGAGTCATTGAATGAGTCATTAAGAGAACAAAGTGCCCTGCTTGGCAACATGTTTTCCAAAATTCAGAATCTGGAGATTACTAATTCTTTTCTACAGCAGCGTTTAGAAAAAGAGGCAGAAATATCTGCAAGATGGCAAACCCGATTGAGTGACATATCAAGAAACGAGCTAGCAGACAAAACGGACTTAATGGAGGCCGTCATAGAGTGCACCAAGTGGATGCGGCATAATATCACACCACTTCAACCATCACCTGCCTCTTTTGGTAAAAAAACTTGTCACTGTTCCCTCCAAAATGAAAGAGCTTGTCACCGGATTGTGCCGGCTGCCTTAAGTGTGTTACCTTCGAGCGATCAAGTACAGGATGCCATACATTCGATCCTGAGCTAAGATGCGCCACCATTAAATGCGTCCGCAATAAATATAGATCTTTCAAAGCCATTAACAGAGCCCAATCAAGATAAGATCGTATCCCATGTGATACTATTGTGACTCCAATGACCATCTCTGGGGATTTAAACACAAGGGGAGTAGAACAGTTGCCAAAAGTATCGACTTTGACAAAAATGACTGCTTCATTTGGAATCTTTACTGGCACAGCTAAAACCTTGCCAGCTCAACCAAAAGGTATTATAAAAAAGCAGCTTAAATTCGCGCCGAAGCAAACAAAAAATGCAGTTAACAGACCAAAAGATCGCTCTAACACTTCTAAGAAATTCATCAGAAACTTGACGACCCCTCCGAAAACCGGTCTCTTGATGCGTAAACGCAATTCTGATGGCCACAAAAAGATAGAAAATGCGAATGAAGATGTGGGTCCTTCCAATCCAAATAAACGCCCACGAGTGGAAGATGCGGCTGAATGTGGCCTCCCATTACCGGCTTCATTAGATCTGGTTGATTTATCGACATATTCTATCGAGGAGAGTGAAGTCGGAGACTCTTCAATTGCTTCCAGAAGTATGGTCTCCCCCTCTTTTGCAAAGGCGCCAAATCCAACAGTTGAATTGGCCAAAACAACCAATGCTGTAATTGATAATCGAATTGTGACGATGATCCTCAAAAACAGAATCTCTCCAGTCAGCAAAAAAATCAGCAATCACTGACCAAAGTGTCCAAACTTATGTCTGATCAGACAAATGTGAAGATGTGTAATTTAAACCCAAAACTGACGTCTGCGCAGCTTAAAAAAAAACAACGCGAGCCGACAATTGGATTCACTCAACAAACTCAATCAATTCTGCAATTAAAAGATGGAAACTCCAATTGGAAAACATACTGTCCATCAAGAATGAAGTCAACTTAAACCGAGGCAATGTAATGAAATTGTTTAATTGCATTCCATCACTGCGTACAATTTCATCTGAAGATATACTGATTGTTGAATATGTAACTGAAAATCGCTCAGACTTGGTGATCCTACACATTAAATCACATATAATTATCAAAACCCTGTTGGCAGCGAAAGAGGAGCTCCTCTTCTTTGGCTTTGAATTACTATCAGAAGATGAGATGGGAAGCAAATCAGCAACAAATGAACTTCTTGAAGATATTCATAATCCTAGAGATTTAATACGATCATCATCCAATTCAAGGGGAAATGCAGCACTTTCTTCAAAGCCTTCACTGCGACAAGGCTCTTTGCAAAGCTCTGACATTGAGACTAATCCAATAAGACAATTCAACACCCAGTAGCTGGTGAGTACCTCTAGAGAAGATAGCTGTTCGCTCTTCTCTTGGAACACTAGAGGTTTTTCCCATCTATTCAATGAATTACCATTTACACTCGTCAATAATTTTGGGATATGTCTACAAGAAACGTGGCTGCGAGAAAGCCCGCACAGAGATGGTTATGTAACTTTACTTAATCATGCTGGCAAAAATCTTAAAGGGAGACCATACTCTGGTCTATTAACAATGATAAAAATCAATAACAATTGGAACATAATGGCAACTGAAAATCCGGATTTATTTGTACAAGCGACAGTTTTGCAATTACTTCACCAGAGTTCAAAGGAAAGTGACTACTTGCTATTAATAAATACTTATTGGAACCCAGCAATGATTTCAACCATGAAGTACTTGTCATCTGTCACCTTAATCATCGATAAATGGATGAAAAAATACTGGGACTTGAAAATAATTATCTGTGGTGATATGAATCTTCCTCTTTTTGAAAACACAGCCCTTGCCACGAGTTCCTCTGCTCCAAAAATCTCTCGGACATCAAGTAGAGGGCGAAAGTGGTTAGCTGAATTAAAAATAAGAGACTGTACCATGTTAAAAGGAAACGTCAGAGGAGACATTCCCGCTAGACCAACCTGGCACCGCAACAACATCTCTTCGACGATGGACTATTTTTGATCTTCCAAAAATCATCTTTGCAAGATTGATGATCTATCGATTCAGAACACTTCCAAAAGCGATCATGATGTCTTAAAATTAACATAGAGATTACATAGCGAGACCATGTGTTGATTAAATCCTAAGGTCCTTCAAATCAATCAAGGAACTAATAGACTGAGGATAAATAATCAACAAATAAATGCACTAAAAGAGCTTATGTTCTCGACTGGCCGTCCCCTAAGTGCGATGATTGATTATGCACCACTACTTTCACAATTCAAGTTAAAATCATGTGGAAACAAAACTACGGTTTGTGTAAATAAACATGTATCAAGCAGATTGGTGAAAGAAGCAAAAAGAACACTCCATCAAGACATTCAACGTTTAAAAAAAAGCTCGAATGAAAACACAACATTGGCCATAAAGAAAAGGAGGCAAAAATATAGGAATTGGTTAAAGTCTTTTTCCACAATTCGAGACCAGGAACGAGGCAAAGAGATTCTTCGCTTAATTTTAAAACACAAGTCTAAACAGATCTAGGCGATTCTAAACAATGGCTCATTAAATCAAAGCTGTATACTAATGAATAACATTGCTTCCAGCGCATGGGAGAAACCTTTTACTTCGTCATTTGGAATACCCCCAGATGTAGGTCTAACTGCAAAATTGCTGGTTCATGTCCCTTGGAATTTTATAGAAACATCAGAAGATATTGCAGCTGCAATTCAGAAATTAAATAACTCTAGAGCTGCAGGTCCAGATGGACTGACTAATTCCATTTTAAAAGCAAATATAGATTCATGGTCGCAATTTATAGCGCTGCTTTTTGAGAAAATCGCAAGTGAAATGAAAATACCTGTTTCTTGGTCTTCGGCTATTGTGGTTCCTATCTATAAAAAGGGCAATCGGGACGAACCTTCAAACTATCGCCCGATTGCCCTACTAGATATTATAGGCAAGATTTTTGCGACCTTCCTCCAAAAAAAGCTAGCATTATGGGCAACCAATGCAGGGCTTACAGACATTCGCCAAACTGGCTTCACGCAAGGAGTAGGTGTTGAGTTAAATCTAACCCTGTTAAACATCTTAAAGCTTGAAGCTATACAAAAAAAAACAACTTTACCTCACCTTTGTTGATCTTCGACAGGCGTTTGACAGTATAAATAGATGCCTCATATGGGAAAAGCTGCAGTTGTGGTCGTGTCCTCCAGAACTATTGGAACCAATAATAGCCCTCCATCAAAACAGCAGAATTTGTGTTCGTATTAATAACCAAGGAGACCTTACCAATGAAATAAAGAACGAAAAAGGAGTTAAACAGGGCTGTCCTCTTGCAGCCCTGCTCTTTAAGCTCTTCATTTCTGACTTGCCAAAATATCTCGGAGGCAAAAGCATTCCCACCAAAAATTAACGGTGAACAAATAAGCTGGGTCACTTATGCCGATGATTTGGTGCTGATTGATTCAACTCCAATTGGGATGCAAAGATTATTAAACATTCTCCAGACTTATCTTGAAAGGAACGACCTCCAAGTCAATGTTAAAAGACGAAAATTATGAAATTTGGTGTGCAGAGTAGCCGACGAACTAAAAATTTCCCATGGAAAATATCAGGTGCATTAATTGAATCAGTCTCGTCTATTCGCTATTTGGGCATTCAATTTAGCCCATCCATTCGGGAATGGAGTTGGTGTCAAGCCCAAGTAGAACGCATGCAAATGTTTTCACTGCAAGGGTTTAGACTGCATGCCGAGTATGGAAAATGTTCCCTAAATCCTATTTTGACATTTTACTTGCAGAAGGTAGTTCCAACAATCACCTTCGGAAGCGAGGCTGGTTGGAATATAAATTAATCATTGTGGTCGGTTGTGGAGGGTGCATTTCGGAAAAAGGTTCTTAAACTCCCCAAAAATGTATCTAATGCAGCTATTAGATATGAACTGTGTCTTGATTCCTTATATGGAACAGTACTTTGGGAAACGATAGCTCTCTGGAGAAAAATGCACCTAGATGTACCAGCTCCACCCTATTGGATCCTGGCACCAGAAACAAATCTCCTGTAGGCTGGCCTTCTAAAGCACTGGACAGAGTTGCTACATGTCATCTTAAATCAAGCCGATATTGACACAGAAACTGTATTACATCGCCCACAAATTGCTAAACAGAAACTGAAAAGATGGCTTTGGATACAAAATGAAGTTGAACGTAATCTTCTTACTTCATCGCTCTATCTTGGGCCTTCATTAAAAGGACTTGAACAGCCACCGAAGTATTTAGTTCAATTTCCATCACGCTATCATCGGGACCAATTTCTAAGGTTGTGATTGAACTTATACAGAACAAAAGAGATGTTATTATTAAAAAAAGACAAGGAGACAACAGATAATCTTTGCCGATATTGTACAACAGCAATTGAGTCATTAAAACATTGTGTAATTGAATGCCCTGATGTAAAAATTCCAAGGACTAATTTTCTAAGCAAATTCGCCCCAATTAATGGAAATATGGAGAATTAGTGGTGGTTGATATTGACTGGAACTAACCAAAAGTTAACTTGTGCAATAATTGACTATCTTGATTACATTCTAAGGCCTGAGTTATGTTAAATGTAATCTGCTTAAGGTAGACAATAATACATGAAATGAAATGACTGTGATTTTGCTTTGTTTTTTTTCCCTTGTATTGTGATGTTGAATGTTGAAATGTGATAAAAATAAAATGTGATAAAAGTTTGTAATAAACTTACATTACAATAAAAAATAAAAAAAAATAAAAGAATTGGGGTAGGGTTGCTGATATTTCCTGGCCTTGAGCTTTGAAGTCCTTTTCTGAGTTCAACATGGCCCTCGCCCCCGTTAGGGATTTCATCACCACCTCCGCTACATCCGGGATTTGATCATATGGGAAGCTAATCCGGTCGATGTTGTGGGACGAAAGTAGATAAGGGTCTGGAATCAGCCTGGTTACAGCCATGATAGTTCACCTATTCAAGCTGGCTTGGCCGTGAGATGGATCAAGTCTCTTCAACCAGATTCTTGACATTGCATAAGGGCTTATGTCTTTCATGACTGAAAGATCTTTACCCTCCACCTGTTTTATCTGATGGGGCTCTACCAGAAGTCCCTGAGAGTGTACATTGTCTTTCACAATGGACATTGGTCCACCCTAATTTTTTCCCCGGGGAGAAATCTAATAATTTGGAGGATGCTGAGATGGTGTCCAAGCAGCTTTGATCCATGCCGCTCCTATCTTGTATCTGCTTAGATGTTGGTTTCAGAAAAATCGGGGCAATTCGTAGAGGGGCCTTTTTTTTTGCTTCACTTAGGTAATCTGTTTGTAGACCCACACTGATTTTTCTAACATGGCCAGGCTGATATTTTGTTTTTGCCTTCTGTCATGTCTACTTGCTGCGCAAAAGATTGATTTAGTGCATCAATTGGGACTCTGCAAGAGGCTTTATTTAGGGCATTAAAGAATTTCCTTTTGCCTGAGATTGTTTACTTTGTCTGTTTGAAATTCTTGGATTTCGGGAGCTGAGGTAAGGGAATTGCCTTAGTGATGTCTTTTCTTTGTTGAATGTGTTTTTCCTTTCCTTACCTTCCCCTTCGATCTCTTTTAGGACATTCTGTTTAACCTCGGGCAAGGAGGAAGTTAACACAGGCGGATCGATAAGTGATTTTATCCACAACTTCAGCCAAGTTGGTACCTACATGTCCAGCCTCTTGTTTGGCGTATCCGTGATTGCTTCCCCCGATTAAGCCGGCTGAAAGGGAGGGGACCTGGGCCCGAGATCAGAGGGTGGCCAGGAACCAGTGCAGTTTCAGCCAGGAAATTCAGCATGGGAGAGGAGGAGAGCAAGCAGAAGCAAAGAGAAAGGTTTTGAGGTGCTTCTGGAACCGGATATGGTTCTCCTCAAGTTTCAGGGAGGCAGGGAGGCTGTTCCAGAGGGAGGCCCCAGCCGAGGAAAGAGATCTACCGCCTACTCGTTGCTTGAAAAGCGACTGACCCTGAGGGAGTTGGAGGCGGATGAGCGAAGAGCTTGAGAAGGAAGATATTTAGGAAGAGAGAGTTGGAAGTATTGAGGACCCAGGCCCCAGAATGCCTTGTGGACAATGCCGAGGGTTTTGAACTTAATCCTCACAGCTATTGCAAGCCAGTGCAGAGACTTCAGTCCTGGAGAGATGAGATCCCTGGCTTGAGGCCAAGGACAAGTCTCGCAGTCCTGTTCTGGATGAGTTGCAGAGGGCGGAGAGTGGAAGCAGGCAGATTTAGAAAGAGGCTGTTGGAATAGTCCAGCCTAGAGAGAACCAGAGCTCTGGAGACAGTGAGCTTCTGGGGGAAGGAGAGGAAGGGAAGAATACCTCTGAGGAGGTGAAGCTGGTAGTGTGTTTTCTTAGGGACTTCAGAGATGTGGGGACAGAAGGAGAGTGTGGAGTCGAAGATGACCCTGTGGTTTTTAGCCTCAGAGGTGGGAGCGGGAAGAGGGCCAAGCGAGGCGGCCAGAGAGTGACAGGAAAAGAGAGAGCGGATGTGCTGATGAGTAGAATCTCAGTCTTACTGGCATTAAGACAGAGGTCATTGGTGGCACACCACTCCTGGATGGCAGAGAGACAGTCTGAGATGAGAGAGGGAAAAGAGGAGGCTGGAGGTAGCCTGAAAATGAGCGAAAATGAGCTGGGTGTTATCTGCATAGCACTGGAAGTTGGGGCATAGCGCAGCAATGAAATGGGCAGCAAGTGGCAGGTATTGGTTGAACAGCCAGGGAGAGAGGTTAGATCCCTGGGGAACACCACAGGTAGAGATAGAGCAGAGGAAGGATTCAAGTTGAACCTGGGTTGGTCGGTCAGAGAGGAAAGAAGTCAGCCATGCCAGGGCCTGACCAGTGATACCAGGTTGTCATGGAGACGGTTGAGCAGGATAGTATGGTTTACCGTGTCAAAAGCAGAAGAAAGATCAAGTAAGATGAGGACACAGCGGGTGTTGGAGTCAAAGTTGGAGAGCAGGTCTTAACAGATGTTCAGTAGAGCAGTTTCTGCGCTTCTGGCAGCTCTGATGCCAGACTGATGATCATGGAGACAACCAACAGATTCAGTGTGAAGATTGAGCTGGGAGATGGCCATAGTTAGCCGGGAAGGACGGGTCGGCAGAGGGTTTCTTAAGAAGAGGGTGCACAAGGGAGTGCTTCAGGGGGAATGGGAAGACTCCAGTAGCAAAGGAGTGGTTGCATAATTCAGCCAGAGCAGGAGCCAGGGAGTCAATGTGGTCCTTGATGGTTTTGGAGGAACAGGGATGAACCTGTTTTGACGAGACTTTCATAGATTGGACTCGTCTAGAAACCTTGTCTGGGGAGAACAGTGGAAAAGCAGAGAAGGAGGGAAGAGAGGAGGCCAAAGAAGGGCCAGAGCAGGAGCTGGGAATAGAGGGAGAGGAGGAGAGAGGGAGGACAGGATGTCCTGAGTTTTGGAGATGAAACGAGAAGCCAGTGCCGTACAGAGGGCATGGGAAGGGACAGGAGAGGTAGAGACCGCAGCAGGATTGGCCAGTTCCTTGCAGATTTTAAAGAGTTTGGCCGAGTTGTTAGATGCCGCAGAGACGCAGCTTTGGATGTGAGCTCTCTTCTTGGTGAGGTCAGAGCCAGTATTGCCTTTGGAGCAGGCGGCAGGTTAGTTTGTCAGAGGATGCACCGGAAGCATGCCATTTCCTCTCAGCCACCCTGCACTTGTGTTCGAGGGTGACTAGGTCAGAGTCGTACCAGGAGTTGCACTTGGCTTTGGGCTTCAGGCAGATCTTCATGACAGGGGCAAGAACATTGAGAGTATCAGATACAGCAGAGTGGAGCATGGAAAGGGCTGTATCAGTGTGTGAATCAGCCAAAGGGGAGGGGGAGGTGAGCAAGTGGCGGCGAAAGCCTCAACTGACATGGCTTCATGGGTCGTATGACCGAGAAGGTGGGTGGCAGTCCTGGAATTGGCTTGGCCTGAGGGGTAGAGAGGGTGAGCTGGGAGGAAAGGAGAATGTGATCACTCCAGGAGAGAGGAGTGGTGAGAGGAATAGAAAGGGGAAGGTCAGAGGAGATCAGGCACCCATTGAAGGCTCACAATTACCCACCTCCTTGGTCAGTTCCAAAAGCGTACCTGACTGAGTTTGAACTTTAGTTCGCAATGATTCAAATAAGCTCACTGAGGAGTTGAATACGAAAGTGAAAGCTGATGAAGTTGGATCAGACAACAAGTTATTTCCTTCTTCAAGAAAGGATCTATAACAGACCCAGCATGCTACCCATCCAATTTCCTGCTCTCTTTGGTGGAGGAAATGGCAATACTATCGCAATTAAGCTGGGTTAGAATAGGTGAACATTGATCATTCATTTAATCTATAAATATATCAAGGCCAAAAAGAGTTCATCTTTATATGGCTTTCATCAGTCTATGCTCGGCCTGTATTATTGTTGACTGCTGATTACTGTGGCAAGTCATGAAAGAAAGTGGGATTAACCCTGAATATATGAGCGTAAATCAGGAATTCTATTCCAACAGTACTTCTGTAGTGACAGGAGGGGGGGGCAGCGAAACTACAAGCCCTTTTGTGATCGAAAGAGGAGTAAGGCAGAGATTTGCGCTTGCCCTACAACTATTTAACCTTCGCCTTAATGATCGTGTAAACAATATCCATGGTGCGATGAAAACATTAGTGATGAGGGATCTCTTGTTACGCTCACCTGGCTCCCACAGAGGTGTCGATCTGAACTGGACAGCTGCGGTCTCCACTAATGGCCGAGATGACGGACTGGACTGGCCCACCTAACTTCGTTTGCTTGGCCCGCAGGAATATTCTTCTGCAAATGGAGAAAGGGAATTAACCACCCGTGGAGTTGAGCGTAAATCCCCCCACCCCCGCTGTTCTCCCCACGGATCATCTTTGATATCCAGTGTTATAGTCTCATCTGATGGTTTGAAAAGATGAGCTCTCCATCTTGCATTGAGCAAAGGGGCGCATAGATAACCAGTTGCTTCACTGGCTCGAAGGAATTGGTGAGTTCCAGAACAATATTGACTCCGAGATTCCCGGCAAGATGCCGTAAGTATGTAGTTCGTAAGAGTTCAAATGGCTGACTTTCACTCTTGTCCGGTTCCTTGCAGGTTGCAGCTTGACCCTAGTGAAGAGTTCCTCGTGGCAACCGGTAATATTCTGGTAAGGATTTGTATTATCCAACAGTTCGATAAAATAATGTCAGTATGTAACCTGTTGCTTTCTCCCTTATTCAGGCGCTGAGAGAAAGAATGAAGTCTCGGGGAATAATACCTCTGGCGGTAAAATTAGGTAAGTCTATTGTGGTGAGGAGGGTTCCCCTTGTTAGTCCCTTTGTTTCACCTTGCTGTCCTTTTGTTTCCCCTTAGGGGCCGGGGTTCGGCGAAGATGCAGTGGAAGCTGCGCCGACCCGTGAAGAGGAATAGTACCCCCGGTGGTAAAATCGGGTAAGTCTATGGGGGGTAAGTAATATTCCTCTGTGTATTCCCTTGGCTCACCTTGCTGTTCTTGTCTTCTCCTTAGGTGCCGGAGTGCGGCGGGAACATGCAGGAGGATGCGGTGGAATGTGAAGATGCTGCGAAGGCCGGTGAGTTCAGCGTGGCGCTGCAGCAGGCGAGGTGACGCGCATAAAATAACTTCTTTCTTCCAGCTCGAAGGCGCGATGGATTGGGAATTCAGGTAAGGATCAAAGGTATTGCTCTTGTTCTAACCTTTTCTCCTTCTTTCTCCCTTTTTCTAGGAGCTCCAAACTCGAGGCGGGCGTGGCAGAAGACTGGATGCAAACTTGCAGGCACGGTGAGCGTTATGCTGCTGGATGCAGAATAACGTGAAGCATGTGCGACTCCTCGGGCGTGGTTTAAATAGCCTCCAAAGTAGTCCCAGGTAAGTATTCCTCCCCAGCCCCACTCGAGTAAAAAAATAGTCCCTAGGTAAATTAGTCCCTTCCAAGCCTCTTTTGGCTTGGAGCTCTTGCAACATGGTCTGCATCAGGTAAGTTTGCAGCATGGTCTGCATCAGGTAAGTGTTAATCTATGAGCCTGGCGCCTATGGCACCAGGACTGACTCGCCATATGAGCCTGGCGCCAAAGGCGCCAGGACTGCACCCAAATAGTCCCTAGCAGGGGTTGTTGGGCTTGCTTGGGATAACTTGATGCCTGCTTCCGGGGTTGCTGGACTTGGTCTGGGTCCCCGGGGGTAGGCATCATGACAGCACTCTCCCCGCTCCCAAGGCCCCTCTTAAAGTCGTTCTTCCCTGTGGTTTCGGTTTGTCTGGGAAATTTCAGTGGAATTTTTTCACCAATCGGGGTGCATGAACATGGTCACTAGGTTCCCATGACCTTTCCTGTGGTCCGTAACCTTTCCAGTCGATTAAATAAAAATGTTTTGACTTAATCAGCTTGGAGTCCAGGATGTTCTTAACTTTAAATTTGGGTTCTCCGTCTACAAGGATGGGGTCTGGTGGCTTGGTTAGTCTTGTCCCTGGTTGCACTGGCTTCAAAAGTGACACATGAAAGACGGGGTGAATTCGTATGGTAGCAGGTAAATCCAACTTGACAGCCACCGGATTGATAATGGCCTTAATAGAGTAAGGTCCCAAATATCTGGGGTTAAAGGTCTGTGTTCCCTTTAGAGGTATAGGTTTTGTGGCTAACCATACTTGATCCCCTATCTGGTATTGTGGAGTATCACTTCTATGCCGATCAGCATCTTTCTTGTATTTTTATTTCGCCTGCTTTAAATGTGTAGTTGCTTCCTTAAAGGCTTGTGTAATTGTAGCGTGCAGATGGTCCAATGCGGGCATTTCTAAGTGTTGGGGTGAGTCAAGGTCTGAGGTTTGAGGATGGTGCCCATATAAGGTATAAAAGGGGCTTTGTCCAGTTCCAGAGTGTACTGAATTATTGTATGCATATTCGGCGATCCAAAGAATGTCTTTCCAATTACTCTCAGTCTGATGTAACATACAACGCAGGTATTGTTCGAGAGTCTGGTTGGTCCTCTCCGTTTGACCATCGGTCTGGGGGTGGTGACTGGTCGATAACCTCACATCGATTTGCGCCAATTGACAGAATTTTTTCCAAAAATGTGAAATGAATTGACTGCCCCTGTCAGAGATCAATACGGACGGAAAGCCGTGTATGCGAACAATGTTTTCGAGGAACTCCTTGGCCAGGATTGAAGCTGAAGGTAATCCCTTTAAAGGAATAAAGTGGGCCATCTTGGAAAAAAGATCCACAATAACTAGAATGGTGTTAAATCCATTGCATGGGGGTAGATCAGTCATAAAGTCTAACAATAAGGTGTGCCATGGTGTAGGCGGGATGTCTAAAGGTTGTAAGAGTCCAGCTGTTTTTTTCTTTTGACTTTTGTTTTGGGCGCAAATGCCACAAGACATCACAAATGATTTAATATCCTTTCGCCAGGTGGGCCACCAGAATTGTCTTTTAATTTTAGCTTCGGTTTTTGCAATACCTGGGTGCCCCTCCATTAGGGTATCATGATAACGGGAAATGACTAGCTCTTGTAGTTCCTTGTAGGATCAAAGAGTTGCTGGATCTTTACCTGAATGTCCTCCAGTGTCTGTAGAGTAGTTATGCCAAGAATCCTTTGTTCGGAAATTATAGGTACTGGTTCTGGGTTCACTTCTGCCTCTCCCATCCCTATTCGGGATAAGGCGTCTGCCTTACCATTCTTACAACCTGGTCGATAGGTTATCACGAAATCGAACTCGGCAAAGAACAATGCCCATCGGAGTTGACGTGACGATTGGACCTTGGCTGTCTTTAAATACTGTAAGTTTCAGTGATCACAGTAATGGTATGCCTGGCACCAAGAAGATAGTGCCACCAAGCCTTGAAGGCGGATTTAATGGCTAATAACTCCTTGTCGGTAACCGCATAGTTTAACTCGGGTGCCGAGAACTTTCTGGACCAAAATTGTACTGGGTGAAGCTGGCCAGTTTCAGGGTCCTTTTGAGACAGGACAGCTCCCATGGATAGACTGGATGCATCATTTTCCACTATGTATGGCAGTTCAGGGCGCGGGTGCTTTAATACAGGTGCAGATGTGAATTTCGCTTTCAGCTCTTGAAAGGCATTTTCAGCTTCTTCAGTCCACATAAAGCGTGTATTTTTTTGCAAGAGTGCTGTGATGGGATGTACAACATGTGAAAAATCTGGGATGAATCTGCGGTAGAAATTGGCAAAGCCGAGCATGCTTTGTACTCCTTTAACTGAACTTGGTGATGGCCACTTAAGGATTGCGTCCACCTTTCGTGAGTCCATTCGGACTCCCTTTGGGGTCAGGATAAACCCAAGGAATTCAACTTCTGTGGCATGAAAAACGCATTTTTCCAGCTTTGCATATAGTTTGTGCTGGCGCAATTTCTCTAGGACTGCACGGACGTGCTTCACATGGTCAGATTCTGAAGAGGAGTATACTAGAATATCATCGATATATACGACAACACAAACGTCAATGAGTTCACGAAGGACATCGTTCATGAAGTATTGGAAGGCTGCTGGTGCATTGTACAACCCGAAAGTCATCACCTGGTATTCAAATAACCCATACTTAATGCGGAAAGCAGTCTTCCATTTGTCGCCCTCTTTTACACGTACCAGATGGTATGCCCCCCGGAGATCTAATTTAGTGTATATGCAAGCGTCCTTCACTTGGTCTAGTAGTTCAGGGATCAGAGGCAATGGGTATCGGTTCTTAAGTTATCTGGTTCAATGCGCGGTAGTCTATGCACGTTCTGAGGTCACCTTCCTTTTTGGGCACGAAGAACAAAGCTGAAGATGCAGGGGACTTGGATGGGTGAATAAAGCCATTGGCAAGGTACTGGTCTAAGTATTGTGGTAGGTGAAGGTTCTCTGGTTCCGTAAGGGCATAGATCCTGCTACAAGGGGGTTGTGCACCGGGTATGAGATCGATTTGACAATCGTACGATCTGTGAGGAGCTAAGGTGTTTGCCTGTTTTTTTGGAAGACATCCTGGAATTCTTGGTATTCAGGAGGTAGTTGCATGACTGCTGTGTTTACTGTGGCCAGGCCTGTGTTCAGATTTTTCTTTGGGTAACAGGTTTGTGCACAATCCGGGAAGGTTATTCTCTTCTCTCGCCAATCAATACAAGGATAATGTGTTTCCAACCAAGGTATCCCCAGTATTATTTGGAACTGTGGGGCTTTGATTAGATCAAACATAATAGTCTCTCGATGCCCATCCTGACCCAATAGTGTCAACTCTGCGGTGGAATGAGTTACAGGCCCAGAGGCAATTTCAGTTCCATCGACTGTGGTGATGTCATTTGAGGTGGTTTTTCGGCAGAGAGGTAGATTCATCCTGGAAGCCAATTCATAGTCCACATAGTTTCCTATGGCCCCGCTATCAATGTATGCCCTTACTGCGTGCATACACGATGGCTGCCCTGGATCTACGAGGACCATTGGTATGATGAAACACGAGGTCTGAGTATCCTCTTTCAAGCTCGGCAAGCGGACCTCTGCGCTTGTCGGGCGAGATCGCTTCCCGAGTCTGACTACATATGGCTTTTATCAGCAGCTCCTACCACCTTCTTGGGTGGTTTTACAGGGCAATCCCGTAGAAAATGCCCAGAAGTTCCACAATATAGACACAATTGCATTTGCCGTCTTCTTCCTCTTTCCTTCTAGGTTAAGGGTCCTTTAACCCCTCCAATTTGCATGGGTTCTTGTTACACCTTACCGGAGATGGTCATGGTAGCAAAACCAGTGATTAGGAAGAACGGTACAGAATATCGTACTGCAGGCTCCCATAGCGACGGTACGTTGTAAGGATGACCGCGGTTTAGTTGATTCACGCACTTCTGACATTTTTGCATCTGTTAACGTGACTCCTGATAAGGAAGGAAGTGCAACCAGTGTACGCGTCGCTACTGTCTTTACCGACGCTCCGTAAGTTTGCCTCTAGGAATCTCCTCTTCTGACATTCTAAAAATTGCATTCTCTTTTGAATTCTTAACCCCATCTTTCTTTCTGCTTCTCAAACCCACAGGCTCACTCTCAGGCCGTCTCCCATCTCTTCCGTCACCTTCGAGACAGAAGTTCCACCTTTGTTAGTAAGTCCATTCAATCTCAGCTCCCCCGGCTTTATCTTAATTCCTGCTATATCTCAAACATTCATCCCTCCGTCTTTCATTCCGCTCAGTTCCACAGATCTAGGTCAGGTACCCCGACTCCTCAGTCTTCTGGATGTACCCGTGAACCTCTTCACCCCATAGTGAATCAGATTCTGATAAACATGTACGTGTCTCCTCTAATCCTTATGTGCATTCCTTTTTCTCTACCCTTCTTCCTTCTTATCTGGCACTTACCTGTTTTATCTTGTGTTCGCGGAAAGGAATCCAATCCTCATCGCACTACAGCTCGACTAGAGGGGACAGTCCAGGCTGCTGCCTTCCGATCAGAAGAGCCACAGCGACTCAGGGTTTTATTCCCCAGGAGGGTTTCCCTGGATGTCCTGCCTTCCTCCTCGCTGTTTTCCAATTCGGGGAGAAAGGGAGAGCAAGACGTCCACGGGGATTCCCCAATCTCTGCCAAGTTGCCTCCGTAGTGGACCGCGGTCTGCCCAGGTTAGTGATATTAAACTTTAAAACAGCTGACAGATAACAGTTGTGAAGCATCTGCTCCTTTGGGGTTAGCGTGGGTTTTGACCAACACCCGATTCTCAAACTTGGCTCGATCAGCCTTTCTGTTCTGAAGTCTGTGATCTAACTGGACCACTAAGTCTATATATTCAGCGCAGTCTTGAGGTGGGTTCACGACTTAAGCCAAGACATCCTTGAGTTCTCCTCAAAGCCCTCGATGAAATAACGTGATTCCTTTTACCTCAGGCCATCCAGTTTCCACTATCAACCTATTGAAGGTTGCGATGTAGGATAGAAGGTCCTGGTTACCCTGTCGTAGGGACAAAAGTTCGTTATCCAGGGCCTGTCCTTGGGAGTGCCGGGCAAATAGTCTTTCCATGCTCGTTTGAAAGCCCTGAAAATCCGAAGAATTGGGTCATCCTGACTAACAAGTGACCAATCAGCTGCACTGCCGCTGAGATATGACAATACAAAGGCTACCTTGGCTTGATCGTTTGAGAAGGCTCCAGGTCTGCATAAAAAGTGCAAGCGGCATTGGTTCATAAACACGGCAAACCTTTTGGGATCTCCGGTAAAGCGTTCGGGTGGAGCTAATGGAATATTTCCTGGTAGGTTTATTTGCACAGGGTTACTTGATAACACAGGAGCTGGATTTCCCCCGGAACCAGGTAGGGGTGCTTGTCCAGCCTGGCTTTGCAATAGTTGCCTAGCAAGGTCATCAGTTCGCTCCTTTGACAAAATCAGTTCTCTCCTAAGAGCATTGGTTTCTTGGCGGGCAGAATACACTTCAGTCCTCAGTTCCCCTAGTAATTGGGCCAATTGGTCAGTTTCTGAGGTATCCATAACACCCGGGTGGGAATTTGTAGGTAGGCTTTGCGTTCTGTTACGCTCACCTGGCTCCTTCAGAGGCATCGATCTGAACTGGACAGCTGCAGTCTCCACCAGTGGCCGAGATGACAGACTGGACTGGCCCACCTAACTTCGTTTGCTTGGCCCGTAGGAATATTCTTCTGCAAATGGAGAAAGGGAATTAACCACCCGTGGAGTTGAGCGTAAATCCCCCCACCCCGCTGTTCTCCCCACTAATCACCTTTGATGTCCCCTCTTATAGTCTCACCTGATGGTTTGAAAAGATGAGCTCTCCATCCTGCATTGAGCGCAGGGGCGCGTAGATAACCAGTTGATTCACTGGCTCGAAGGAATTGGTGAGTTCCAGAACAATATTGACTCCGAGATTCCCGGCAAGATGCCGTAAGTATGTAGTTCGTAAGAGTTCAAATGCCTGACTTTCACTCTTGTCAGATTCCTTGCAGGTTGCAGGTTGCAGCTTGACCCTAGTGAAGAGTTCCTCGTGGCGACCGGTAATATTCTGGTAAGGATTTGTATTATCCAACACAGTTCGATAAAATAATGTCAATATGTAACCTGTTGCTTTCTCCCTTATTCAGGCGCTGAGAGAAAGTATGAAGTCTCGGGGAATAATACCTCCGACGGTAAAATCAGGTAAGTTTATTGTGGTGAGGAGGGTGCCCCTTGTTAGTCCCTTTGTTTCACCTTGCTGTCCTTTTGTTTCCCCTTAGGGGCCGGGGTTCGGCGAAGATGCAGTGGAAGCTGCGCCGACCCGTGAAGAGGAATAGTACCCCTGGTGGTAAAATCGGGTAAGTCTATGGGGGGTAAGTAATATTCCTCTGTGTATTCCCTTGGCTCACCTTGCTGTTCTTGTCTTCTCCTTAGGTGCCGGAGTGTGGCGGGAACATACAGGAGGATGCGGTGGAATGTGAAGATGCTGCGAAGGCCGGTGAGTTCAGCGCGGCGCTGCAGCAGGCGAGGCGACGCGCATAAAAACGTCTTTCTTCCAGCTCGAAGGCGCGATGGATCGGGAATTCAGGTAAGGATCAAAGGTATTGCTCTTGTTCTAACCTTTTCTCCTTCTTTCTCCCTTTTTCTAGGAGCTCCAAACTCGAGGCGGGCGTGGCAGGAGACTGGATGCAGACTTGCAGGCACGGTGAGCGTTACGCTGCTGGATGCAGAATAACGCGAAGCGTGTGCTGCTCCTCGGGCGTGGTTTAAATAGCCTCCAAAGTAGTCCCAGGTAAGTATTCCTCCCCAGCCCCACCCGAGTAAAAAAATAGTCCCTAGGTAAAGTAGTCCCTTCCAAGCTTCTTTTGGCTTGGAGCTCTTGCAGCATGGTCTGCATCAGGTAAGTGTTAATCTATGAGCCATGCGCCTATGGCGCCAGGACTGACTCTCCATATGAGCCTAGCGCCATAGGCACCAGGACTGCACCCAAATAACCCCTAGCAAGAGTTGTTGGGCTTGCTTGGGATAACTTGATGCCTGCTTGCGGGGTTGCTGGACTTGGTCTGTGTCCCCGGGGGTAGGCATAATGACATCTCTATCTTAGTACTTTTGTTTGTTGGATGGCACTGCCCTTCAACCGTGAGGAGACTCGTTGTGGGGGCTGAAGTAAACTGCCATTAAATCAGACCAAATGTAATATGTTAACCTATTAATAAATGTATATTACTTTCAGTTATTTCTTTTCTAAATTAATGATGACTTTTTATTTCACTCTAACAGATGACCTGCCAAAGAAAATTAATCTTTACATACTATGCTATTTTGTTGTTGTGCACATTTTTGTTTGTAGATCAAATTGTCGACCATACACTAAATGTAAAGAAATTAGACACACAACAGATTCAGAGCTAAAAATAAAATGGTTTATTAAATCAAATGGCAGGATGCCGGAAGGCCTAACTTGAACGAAACAAAGGAAAGTCTGAGTCAGAGCTCAACTTAAGTGTATCTGTGTCCAAAACCTATCGTTGCCCTCACAACTGAAGCTAAACAATGTGTAGGGATGTCCATAATGAAGGAAATGGAGATCAACCCAAAGTTCAGAACTTCTTCCAGCTCTTGACTTCCTCTTTAGCTGCCCTTTCCCAAGTTCAAGAAAGTTCTGCAAAAGTCTCAAGATTACCTTTCCTAAGTTCAAGGCAATCTAATTCAACACAATCCTCGGGGTTCCCCTCCCCAAGTGCGATGTAACGCAGTTCAAACAAAAAGCGTCTTGAGGCTCCATCCTCAAGACAGTATTTGCAGTTCATCCCAAGGTTTCGATGTGCCAGCTTGTACTGGTTTCAATCTTTCACAGTTCAACATAACCTTGGTCCACTTGTCTCATCCAGGATGAATGGTCTTGTGGGAGTGGGACACCGGACGGTGAGACGCGATAACACTTTTCCCCCAGGATACTTAGGAACTCAACACCCCTCCCCCTTCCCCGACACAAACACTTTCTCACAGACAGCTCACTCTGAGAGGCAACGGACTAACATCCGAGCCGTATACCTGACATGTCCCAACACAAGTCAGGCAATTACTTAGAATTACGCACACGTGACTTCCATCACACTTCCCCACAGGGATAAAAGGCAAAGCACGAAAGCACACTCTAAGCAAGCCCGAACACTCGAGGAAGTAGCAGTTCCAAGATGGCAGTTTAATATGAGGTGAAAGATGGCAAGATCAAAGAGGGTTGTAAGGAGGGAAGTGCCCTTGACCTTTTCGGAGAAGAACCACTACTTTCAAGAACCCTCAAGAATAAAAAACCGAAAACCGTGAATTAAAGCTGAAGAAAGTGACCCTGATCTTTTGAAACCAAGATCGATACCATATACAGAGTGGCCCTGCACCACGTGGTTGCTCATTTGAAGGTCTCCGTTAGGTATCCAGCTGAGTGTGTAAATTTGTGAACTGTGAAATCGAAGTGGTCCTGCAACGAGTCAAGCTAAACCCTGTGTGCATTCGAAAGTCTTTGATAGCTACTACGAACTGCAATTGGTTCCCGGGTGAGGGAGACTAATTGTGTAAAAGGGATATGAGCCCGGCTGAGGGGGATCCAGGGACAACCGTGAGTCACCCAAGAAAAAATATTCTATAAGCACTTGAGAAGAGGATCTGAGCCCAGAAGAAAGAGGGGAATCCAAACTAAAGATGGTGGTTTAAAGATGATCTGAGCCCGGCTGAGGGGGATACAAGGTGAAGAGTGACTCACCTGACTTGAGTTTGTGTAAAGGAATATTTCATTTGATTTGGTACATCAAGAGGACTTTGATAACTTGAGAGACCTGGGCACAGAAGGCCCTCATATTGGTAATGGAATTGTATCATCGTGCCGAAGAAGCCCGAGAGTGTGCTATGCTGGAGTTGACCCCTGTCTTGTCCGGTGCTGAAAACGTGGGGAAGGAAGGCCAACGGCCTGAACATCGTGACTTATCTATCATTTTGTGAACACTTCTTTATTTTTCATGCACAGTATCCCACACTATTTGTATTTAGCAGTAAGGATTGGCGATATATTTTTTTAGTATGTCTTTTTATTTTGACGAGATTCCACGAGGACTGCATTATTATTATTTGATGGTCGTAGCTTGCTCCCATCTGTAGTTTTAGTTTTAGATGGCTTTTATCACACCTTTGTTAAAGTTCAATAAATACCCTTGATCTGTGGTCACTTGTGTCCGTCTTACCTTGATACCATGCCTTCCTAACACTGGTTTAGGTGCAGTTGTCAGACCACACAGTCCACCCATCACAGGTCGCACAAAAAGGAATCCTAGGCTCTCCAGCCCACAGGTTCTCCGTACTCGCCTGTGTGCACAGATTCACATTCATTTAGTCTCTCCTTGTCGGCCTCTTGGGTCTATGTGCAACTTTACACTCTCCTGTTTAGCCTCTGGGCTTCGACATAACGTGTCACACACCTCTTGCCAGACTTTGGCCTTGCTGCACTGCATCCATTCATAAAGTTCACTTTGTGGTGGTTTTGTTCATTCTCCACCTTTATGTTGCACTCTTTCACACTTGACCTCTTTTCCATAGATTGCTTTCAAATGGGCACTTTCCCTTTTGCCTTTCGTCAGCTATTCACTTTGCCCATAAAGTTTTCTTCAATTCGATTTTCAAAATGCGTAGTTTTGCTTTGTTTCAAGTTTTCATTCAGTTCAGGATTCAATAGTAGCAATTTAACTTAAACTCATGTTTTAATTCAGTTTGGGATTCAATATTTGTCATAAGGCATTTCGATATTCATATGTAGCCCCTAGCAGTGCCCTGGCGTTGAGTGACATCTCCTTCCACTCACCGGTCCTCGGTTTTCCTACTCAGGCTGCTACCCAGCTTCTATTCTGCTTCAAATGCAAGCGGGCCAGTCCCTGCTAGCCCCGCTCGCACTCGGGGTGCCTTCTAGCAATGGCTGGCAGCTCTGCTTTCCTCCAAGGACGCGGACCGCGTCCTCTGTTCCTTTTCCCTTGCTCACAGCCCCAGCAGCTTTCTCTGGATAATCTAGGCTCCCAGACCTGTGGCAGCCTAACGGCCCGACGCACCTTAGGCTCCACTGGTCTTCTAGGACATTAGCCGGCATCCTGGCTTCCTCTTGGGTCGCACCACGGCTGCCTCGTTACGATACGGGTCCCCTGCTGGTCTCTCCCACACAGGCTTCCCCGTTGCTCTCTTTGCTGCTCTTTGGTTCTCTTTATACACCTGGAACCACCTGACAGGTTGAAGGTGTGGATTCTCAATTTGGCTTGCCTGACAATAGTTAAAGGGACATGCCTGACCTTTAAAGCACTCTACAGGCATCTTCTTCATCCCATTACTAGAGTGGTTAAATGAGGTTTTAGTGTTCATCACCCCTAGTCGCCTCTGCCTCGTCCCAGTATTGTCAGAGATAATATGTGGGGAAATAAGGTGAGAGGTTTTACAGTAACCTATAAAGGCTGGGGGAGGGATAGGTTGGTCTTGAATAGGGTAAGGGGGATAGAGGACACCATGTCTCGCCTCCGGGCACCCCACTCCCAATCCGCAAGGACCCTCCACCCACGTGATCCTCCCTTGCTTCTCTACCCCCAGGATCAGGATCCAAAAGCGATGGCCTTTCCATGGCCACCTGAACGGAGGAACCAGGGGGAGTAGGAGTGAGGATACCCACAGATTTCTCACAGTATATATATATTTCATGTAAAAGAAAATAGTCCTAAAAGTTGAAAATGTAATTAATGCAAGAAGTGCTCTTATCAGTCAAGTCATATATGATGTTATATCTGATGCCATCAGTGATTTAATCATTTATGTTATATATGATATAATTGTGAACTCACCCGTGATGTAATCTCTCATCATTGTGGTCATACGCTGCGCAACAGGGGGCGAGTAGCTAAGGTGGCTTCGCCTGAATTGTCTGCGGAATTTCAAGGGTTTTGTTGTGTTATGTTTTCACCTTAACGTCTCTTTAATTAAGATTGTTTTCACTATATATATATATATATAGTAAACATGTGTTTGTGGTAGGATTTGTTGCAAAGCGTTGTTCTTAATAAAATTCCACACTGTTTCACAACTCTGCACCACATTGCGTATAGTTACCTGTTTGAAGCGTCCGGACGTGACTGGCTAGATGACATTTGGACACCCCACCACGTTCCCCGGATTTCTGCACCTTCACACATGAGACGTTGCCTGAAATCAGTGAAATATTAATGCGTTAGTAAAAGGACCGGTCCTGACACAAGGGGAAAAACTCAAGGTTCAGGCACCGCAACAAACTGCACCACACCAGGGTGATGTGAGCGGTGGGGAGAGAGCACAGAAGGTCCCAGTATGCAGCAACACACCAAATCTCGCCCCCCCCCACATCTGCTTCGGGGTATGTCAGCCAGCCACACACGCCCCTACTCAGGGCACTTTACTTCAGGGTGCAAAGCACATCAAGCGATAAGCGAATCGGAACAGCGACCTACAGGATCAGTGTTACGTCTGTCTTGTGTGTCATTAACACTCAGCAAGTACACACTGCTAGGCAAGAACCATGGTAGGAAAATATCTCTGAGGGCTAATGCAGTAATTAAACCATATACAACTTTATTAAAGTTACAAAAAAAAAAAATTCAAAAGGGATCACATCCCATTCAACCAACGTTTTGCTGTATGCTACAACTTAATCATGGTAATAACAAGCGACAATCCATTTTAAATCTCTTCTAATTCGCACTCTGTTTGCCTTAACCCCATGGTAAAAACCTGTAGTTGTTACATAATTGCCATGAAAGACAGATTTTGAAAAAAGAACCCAGTTAAAGTGATAGTGATTGATAGTAAAAAGTGCAACTAAACAATTGCATCATTGTTATCAAAGTGACAGTGCTTGAGCCATTAAGTGTGAGTATGGCATATATATATATATATATATATATATATCACTGAACAAACTTTAGTTAAATTCATCGCAACTAAACCTCTCAAATTCAGCGCTTTTGGGAAGCTATGTCTGGCTTAACTCGGCGCGTTCCCGTTGATGTCCCCCAAAATGCTATTTTGTGAATCCATTCTCTTATGTATGTGCTCATGGTCTTTGAAACGGGAATGCGTCGACTGCACTATATCTGAGTTGAGTATTAGTCCCAAAGGCAACATGAAAAATTAATTGCTAATAACCATTGATTGATAGGATGGATTCGGCTGAGATTTTGCCAACACACCTGTACTCAAGCCCCCTTTGACCCTGCCCAAGACTAGAAATTTTGGGAAAGTATTTTTTTTAAAAAAGGTATTATATCTTTTTTTCTTAAACCCTCTTTCGCCCTAGTCCCAATTCATTTTCCCATAGGGAAAGAGACGCATTTTTGTTTGGGCTACAGCCAAAACTGCTGGACGGAATTGCGTTGACTTAATTTCCGTGAGGTGTCTGGGGTTATTTCATCCAGTAGGTTTTAAAATATTTGACGGAGAAGGGGGTGCCCTTTCTCCCAAAAATATAGCTAGATCTCCAGTGGTGCGTTGCAGCAGAGAGGCTGAGTGACATTCGTCGGAGGACGAGGACGACTTCCACCCCCAGGCCGCTCTCCAGGAGTCGGAGCCCGCAGACAAGATCAGCGCGACCCCACCGAAATTCCCTGATAGAGAAGGAATCTCCGGTTCTCGACTCCCCTGTCGATAACCAACCCCTCCTGAACGAAGTTCTCGCACGAGCAGCAGAACATTTCCATATTGACACCCACAGTGTCCAGGAAGAGAGGGACTTCGCCGAGGAGTTAGTGGGAGAAAGGAGGCCTGTTGCCCAGACCATCCCTATCCTTAAGTCTATTCAGCGAAGAATAGACACGTCCCTAGTGAACCCGAACCTCACCAGAGCAGTCAATACCAGAGTTGAAAAACTTTTCAGGGCAGCCCAGTCTGACCCCCTCTATATAAGAGGACATCTGAAGCCAGACTCCCTGGTTGTCACTAACACTCGTAAGAGGGCTGGAACACCCTTGTCATCGTCCGAAGCTCCTCCAGACAAGGAGAGCAAAAAACTATATGGTTTCGGCAGGAAAGTAGCCTCAACGTCCACCTATCAGGCAAGGATTGCAAACTCCACCACACTGTTGGCCAGCTACAACTGCCATCAGTGGGAAGAAGTCGCGGCACTCATAGCCTCTGCACCAGAACCCTTAAAGGGCCAGTTAGCACGAATTTCCGCAGAGGGTAGAGCCGTGTCTGGTTGCATTTTAAAATCAACTTTTGACGCCGCGGAAAACGCAGGCAGATTGATAGCAGAAGGTACTGTTATCAAGAGACATGCATGGTTACGGCAGTCTGGTTTTAAGGCAGAAACCCAGGCATCATTGTTGGACAAACCGGTGGAAGCCGATCTGTTATTTGGTAAGGAGGTTGAGGACGCGCTGAAGAATGCCAAGGACGAATACGAGACACTCAAGTCCCTTGGCCAGTTAACCAATAAACCCCCTAACGAGAGAGGGAATGGTAATTTTCGTCGCCCACGCGGCCAAAATTTCCAGAGAGGATCTAACTATTCCCAGGGGCAAGGTACACAGTGGAACAACAGCCAACAGTCTACCCAGGGTTACGGCAGGGGTAATAGGAGAGGACGTGGTAAAGGCAGAGGCAGCCCCAGTAAAGGAGGCGGCACGCCTCCACCAAAGCAGTGACGCTCAGTTCAGGGTCCCTTCTCACGCAACCCCAGTAGGGGGACGCATTTCCAACTTCACTCAGGCTTGGGAAGGGATCACATCAGACAGATGGTTGCTGTCAACAGTATCCGCAGGGTACTGTATAGAACTACTGCAGCGTCCCCGGAACCATCCTCCACGACAAAGAGTACACTCTTTAGAACATCAGAAGATTCTCCTCGAGGAGATCGCCAATCTGCTAGCAAAGGACGCGATAGAACTCGTCCCGGGACACCAGGTAAACAAGGGTATTTATTCAACTTACTTCCTTGTGCTAAAAAAAGATTTGACAATGCGACCAGTATTGGATTTATGGCCTGCCAACAAGTATGTCAAGCCCCAAAAGTTTTGAATGTCTACGCTACAAGAGGTAATCCCCCTCCTAAAAAAGGGGGGATTACATGGCAACCTTGGATATGAAAGAGGCCTATTTTCATATTTCCATGTTCCCAGCGCACAGAAGGTTCTTGCGCATCAAGGTAGACAGTCGGCACTACCAGTTCAAGGTACTGCCCTTCGGGATAGCTTCGGCACCAAGGGTATTCACCAAGGTACTGGCGGTGGCGGCTGCACACCTACGCAGGGAGGCAATCCCGGTGTACCCTTATCTGGACGACTGGCTCATAACGGGGGAAACCCCAGTAATTTTCAGAACAAACATTCAAAGGACTATCGACCTCCTCCACGAATTAGGCTTCTCAATCAACGAGAAAAAGTCAAGCCTGGTGCCAAGCACCTCTAAACAGTTCCTAGGAGCAATCCTAGATACTCAAGAGGTGTTGACCTTTCCTTCAGAGGAAAGAATTCGGAATATACTACTGCAAATTCTGCAATATCAGTCCGGTCACCAAATAACGGTACGCAAAGCAATGCGTTTGCTGGGTATGATGGCGTCATGAATTTACCTGGTCCCCCACGCGCGCCTGCGCATGCGTCCCATGCAGGAATGGTGGCGAAACAGTGGTCTCAGGCAAGTGGTCAGTGGGACGATCTAGTGGTCGTTTCGCCAACACTAGTACAAAGCCTTCACTGGTAGACAAGAGAGAATCTTGCACAGGGGAAACCCTTTTACGATCCCGAAGTACAGGCAGTAGTCACTACCGATGCATGTCTGACGGGGTGGGGAGCTCACCATCTCCACCACACAGCTCAGGGTCTCTGGTCTCCCTCAGTGGCCAAGAACCACATCAATGCAAAAATAGAAGGGGTACCTGTTTTAACGTCCCTAGTTCTACAGGTCAATCAATCAGAAAATACAAAAGAACTCAAACTAGTAGACAAAGATAAGGATGACGGAATGCACAGGTGATTTTTAACTTGGTTTAAATTCCCAAGATTTTATTCAAACAAAAAATGCTATGTCTAAAAACATATTAAACATTTCCTGCAACACTATGGCCCATTCACTTTTCCATTCGTTCACATACATACTATTCTCATCAATCTCTCATTCCACAATTCATTCTTTGAAAAAATGGTCTGTATATATAAAACAGTTAAACATCTGTTATATCTCCATGTGATTACAATTCGTTATAAAACATCCCCACAAATTTGGGGTATCACAACAGTCTGTGTTCTCTTATTCCCACAGATTCACGTTGACACGTGTTTCAGTTGCTCTCTGCGAGCATCACCATTAATACTCTCTCTGTACGGCAACCTTCTTCAGGACAAAACAACCCTTTTCTCAGGCACATATATTGGCATGGGCCACACCATCTATAAAAATATATAAAACACTACATAAGTATTGGGCACTCCCGTCAATCCTTTTCAAATTATTTAATTGCATATTAATATGGTATGCTATAAAAATTTGTAAAGCATCACCCGACTCACCTATCCTTTGTCTACTAGTTCGAGTTCTTTTGTATTTTCAAGAACCACATCAACCTGCTAGAGCCTTCGAGCCCTACCTACTAAACCTGTCAGTGCAAATCCGGACAGACAGCACGACAGCCATGTTCTACCTGAACAAGCAAGGAGGGACTCGTTCGCCAAATCTGTCCAAGCTTGCCCAGAAAATCTGGATATGGGCACTCAGACGGAACATCTTCCTGTCATCACAACATGTTCCAGGGGAGCTCAATTCCCTAGCGGATGCTTTGAGCAGAGACTCCCTCCCAGAGGAACACGAATGGGTTCTACACAGAGAGGTTGTAGAAGATATCTTCTCTCAGTGGGGTTTCCCCACTATAGACTTATTCGCCACAAGCGAAAACAGACAATGCCCAGGATTTGCATCCAGGTTCCCACAACCAGACTCCCAGGGGAACGCCCTGTGGATGAACTGGTCAGGGATGTTTGCGTACGCTTTTCCACCAACTCCTCATCAGGAAGGTGGTCAACAAGATGAACAGAGAGTCGATGACGCTCGTCCTAGTTGCTCCCATGTGGGCAAGACAACCGTGGTTCCCACACCTACGCAGGATGGCGGTGTGCGAGCCCATCAAACTTCCAGCCTGGTACAACCTACTGTCCCAGCACCAAGGTCAAACAGTGCATCAGCAACCCAAATCAATGAACCTGGCAGCATGGCTCCTGAGGTCATAGAGTTTGGACATCTCAATTTACCACAGAGGTGTATGGACATCCTAAAGGAATCTAGGAAACCAAACACAAGGCACTGCTACTTTGACAAGTGGAAGAGATTTGTTATCTGGTGCCAGAGTAGACCAATCAACCCAGTTGGTTGCACTCCTTCTACTATTGTTACATACATGCTCCACCTGCTAGATGCAGGATTGGTTTTTAACTCACTGAAAGTACACCTGGCAGCCCTGTCGGCATACACCACTTCCCATAACAAGGTCTTGTGGTGGAAAGTACCAGTAGTTAAAGCCTTCATGGAAGGAGTAAAGAGACTTCACCCTCCTATTTCAAACCCACCACCAGGGTGGGACCTTAATGTGGTGCTATCTAAGCTCATGGGCCCCCCTTTCGAGCCCATGCATAAAAGCAGTCTCAAACACCTGACTTACAAAATGGCCTTCTTAGTAGCTATTACTTCTATAAGAAGGGTCAGTGAAATTCAGGCTCTGTCAGTGCAGGATCCCTTCTTTACTGTCCATAAAGACAAACTGGTTTTACGCACACACCCTAGGTTCTCACCTAAATTTATATCTAAATTCCACGTAAACCAGTCCATCGAGCTTCCGGCTTTCTTCCAGGACCCTCAAAGCTCGGCTGAGGTGAAACTACACACCCTAGATGTGCGTAGGGCGGTCCTTTACTATGTAAATAAAACCAGACCGCTAAGGAAAACAG
The DNA here is from genome assembly GCF_040938575.1 of Ambystoma mexicanum. Taxonomy (NCBI): domain Eukaryota; kingdom Metazoa; phylum Chordata; class Amphibia; order Caudata; family Ambystomatidae; genus Ambystoma; species Ambystoma mexicanum. The sequence continues at coordinate 1,187,148,453 of NC_090927.1, forward strand.
ATCAACTGTTTGTCTCCGTAGCTACAGGCAGAGAGGGGGATCGCGTCTCTAAAGGTGCCATCTCGAAGTGGATTATTAACTGTATCCAGCTGTGTTACTCACTCTCTGAAAGAACTCTGCCTTTCACGCCAAGAGCCACTCTACTAGAGGCATTGGGGCCACTCTGGCTTTCATTGCAAATGTACCCCTTGACACCATTTGCAAAGCAGCTACTTGGAGCTCTATTCACACTTTTACTCGGCATTACTGCATTGACACCCATTCCAAGGCAGATACACAAGTGGGACAAGCGGTTCTAAGACACTTATTTGCTCATGACCCTTCTCACATCCCACCTCCTTCTTCAGGTACTGCTCGCTAATCTATGCGCAGCACGTGATCTAAGCAGATTCCACAAGCCTCAGAAGGGATACATTACTCACCGTAATCGTATTTCTGATGCTTGTATCTGCTTAGATTCACATGCGACCCACCCTTCCTCCCCTCTGAGAGAAGGCGCATGGTTGCTTGTAGTCTTACCTTTCTATCTATCTGCTCGGATTATCTGTACTCGCGCTACCCCTCATGCTACCTCATGTCAGAAAAAATACAATCTGAGGATCCTAGACGCGTGAGGGATTTTGGGTACAGTGGACGTCACACTAGGGATAGTATTACTGGCACGGCCTGTGTCGACGCCCATTTTCGAGTTTCGAAAAACAACTGTAATACTCTGCAGCTTCCACTAGATGTCGGCCTATGCACAGCATGTGAATCTAAGCAGATACAAGCATCAGAAATACGATTACGGTGAGTAATGTATCCCATATATATTAGTTAAAAAACGTTGTTAAAGGGACGTTATGGTTACTTTGCACTAATAAAAACCAGTGGAAAAAGTGTGTTAAAAGAATATAATGGTTACAAGTAAAATCGACAAAACCCCATAAATTCGCCAGTTATGGTAAGCAAAGCAACCATAACTCGCTCCACCACCGTGCACTGCTAAAACTAACACCCATGACATCAAAGATGACATCACAATTGATCAACAGTTTTGCAGACTTAAAATTATTTCTACAAAGACATATAATGGGAAATATAAAGTACCACTACCCCACCTGCACCTGTACCCCTTGCCCTTGTCCCAGCCAACCATCCCCACAAATTCTCTGTAGACGGACACCATGAGATCTCATCGCTTCCTCCTGAGTCTCTGGTGCGTGTGACTGTCTGGCCTGAACTTAATCAAAATGGAGGTGTCCTACGGACACTGCGCCGGTCCGCAAGGTCCGTAAACGCAATTTTATTTAGTTTGAGGATCCCGGCCCTGTTCTACGGACACCTGGGCACATGCGCATTTGAACCCCTGTGCCCTACGACCACTGTGCCTGTCCGCAAGGTCTGTAAAGTTGTAGCGCATTTTTTTTAGTTCAGGGATCCCAGCCCTGCCCTGCAGACGTCTGTGCGCATGCGATCCCCTGAACCCTCCGAACAGCGTGCCTGTCCGGATCTGTCAATAGCACGTGTCCCACTTTTAATTAGTTTGGGGATCCGGGCCCTGTCCTATGGACAACTGGGTGCATGCGCACACCGCATCCCAAGCAATAGTTGCCCTACGGACAGCTGTACTACACAGGGACATCTGCGACGTCACCATGTGACAGCACCCACGCTGAGCATCGGTCTGTATCTGCAGACACTATTCAGGCACCCAGATAACTAAAGTGTTTTTTTGACCATTCCAATTCGTTTTAAGGTGAAACTTCACCCTTGCAGAGGCCCTAGACCATGCCCCAGGCTAGCTAGAGACTTTTTGAGCCCAGTTTGGGGTCTGAAGTGTCCACGGAGCGCGTGACTGTTCGCTGAGCGCTCGACAGGATCCCTATAAAAGGCCACACCCCACTGCTGCTCCTCATTCTCTTTCTAGTGATCAGGACTACTGAGCACTGCTGCAGGTTACTAATTGGATGTTTGGCACATTACTGTGTTCCTGTTCCAGATTTCTTTTGCTTGGATAATGGCATCCATGTCTACTTCTGCGACTGTCTCTGCCTCAGCACCACCCCCAACACCACCTTTCCACGGGCCTAGGGAGGGGAACAGGCGTGGTGATGCAGAGGGGGATCAAGAAGAGGGGAAGGATGAGGTAGTTGAAGTCCCCAATACCACCTGCCAGTGTCCGTCTTGGGTGTGGAGGCTATTTACCACTGTGGGGAGGGGCGGGTGACGGCTAAGGCTTGTGCAGACAAGGTGCACTGCTGAGTCGCAGCAAACCTGGGCTGTACAGCTACAGCACCACCTCCATGCAGCAGCACCTGAGGTCAAACCACAGGGCAGCAGTTTGAGGGTCGTCCCCTTTGAACAGGATAGCAGGTTGAATTCCTCTGCAACATCCTCTGTATCTGCTCCTGTCACCACAAGGGACGCTCCTGTGGGACAACGGATCCCTGAACCGGCCTCTCAGGCCATACGCACCGCAGGAGACTCTTACCTTTCGAGAGTCACTTTATTATGCATGTACTGCGACGCAGTACTCTGCAGGGGGGGGGCAATTTCAAAGTGCTTTCAAGGCTACGGTCTGGGAGCATGAGAAAGACTGCCCCCTACCTAAGTGAGGCCCACCCAACATCTTCCTCTCTCCACCTGCCCTTCTTACCCCTGTGGTTGATGCACCGTCCCTACCTTACCCTCTCTTCCCTTCCTTGTGTGTCGTGTTAAACACCAAAAAACCAAAAGAGCCACCTTTCACAGTTCAAAAATAGAAGTGCCAAAAAAATGGTGCAGGCCCCTGCGCAGTCTGTGAAGTCCGCAGACAGCGCGGTAGTCTGCAGACTTAAAAAAGAAAAAGAAAAAAAAAGTCGGTGGTGGCACCATCAAAAACATTGCACTCTTTTCTGGGAGAAAGTGGTGGCTCTGAAAAGAGCCTTGTTTGTTTTTAGAAGGTTTGAAGTGGGCCACACCAACTGCAAAAATGCTTTCTATAGTTGCAAAAAGGGTTGCAATGCATTTTGGATATTTCGCAAAAAAAGCTGATTACCAGCATCAGTAAAATGGACTCCATCTCTGTGAAAAATGTTGGTGCTCCAAAATGTAATATTTTCATTGTGGAAGGAGCACATGCCAACATCTCTCAAAAAAGGCGCAAACAGCCTTGTTGACATTGCGCCTTGCTGTCTCCATTTGAGGACCAAATGAAGAGGAGCGCAGCCACATCGGGCTCTGGGCAATGCGAGAAAATATTAACAATAATAATGACTGGATGATGCTGCATCACCAAATTCACACAAAGGGGAAGCAAACCAGCCACTTCATACCATGAATCCAAGATGTGCTGCCACTCCACAGTGCTCCGCATACACCTGCAACTAATGTATCCACAAGTCCCCCAAAATCCACACACTCTGCCTCCTGAAAGACACAGCCATAGCCATCTGCACTCCTCTCATCAAACAGAACTTGTGCCACAGTCTTTCCTTGCACACCACATCCAGGAAACCTTATTGACCAATCCCCTGGCCACCACAGTCCCATTTCCATGCCTGCTATCCTGAAAAGCCCCAGATGTGGCACGTGCAATTCGCAGACTACCGCAGTGTCTGTGATCATATCGTGCAATTCAGGGAGGTGGGGAAAGACATTTTAACCAGGGTAGAAGGTTTCCTCTTTGGTGGTCGCTCTGAAAGAGCCTTATTTTTTTTAAAAAAGATGTTTTAAAGGTGCTTGAAAACAAACACTTTTTATTTTGTATTTGTTGGGGGGTTTTCTCTTCTTCTCCTGCTTACAATCTTACATGAACCTCTACAAAGCATCCCTTAGAGTGTAGCACAAAATGGCACATTAAGAGAATGAATGTTCTCATTGTCAAGAGAACATCCCAGCACTACATAAAAATGCAGACATGCCTCTGTTTACCAGACACATTCTGGCATCTTGCTGGGGACAGAGTACATTGGGATTGTTCCATACTACTCTACGTGGTATATGTGAGAAAACCACCTTTGCACTGGGAAAAAGCAGCATCATTGCCTTCACCAACTCCTAAAGTGCACTCAGCAAACTGGGAGTACTGATATATCCCAAAATGCAGTTCACCACAATGCAACACTACTACATCAGGAGTGTTGAAAGTGGCCATATCTTTACAAACTGCGAGCAGTGCTTGCAAATTGCGGCTAGGTACACTGCACCACAAAACCTCCACTCCTTCACACCCTAACTCTCTGCCCCTCTGCCATCTTCACTGCACACAGCAATGAAAAAAGTATTACACACTCTTCCTATGGATCACAAACTGAACACCTGATTGGCTGATACCCACAGTCCCATATCCATGCCAGGCATGCTGAGAAGACCTGGAAGTGGCACGTCCTGTCTGCTGACTACCGCAGTGTCCGCGGACCCCGTAGCACAGGGGCGGCCCTTCTTCCCTTTCCACTTCACTCTTTGCAGCACTCCCTCATTGGCTACTGTGAAGCAGTCACACAACCATCCACCAATCACATCCAAGAACTCTACATCTAACTCTGTCATCACAGTTCAGCACTTTAGATGTACTGTTTAACGATCCGAGTACAACTCTCCTGTAATTGCAAAGCACCTCCATCAAAAAGTACTGTAAAACCCTCCAAGATTTCTGCTTCCAGATTAATCCACATCTGCATCCATCAATACAAACTACAGTTAGGCATATATTTTGTAGAGTACATTTGCAACTCGTTTATAAATGCATATGGACAGGGTGCCTGCCACCTAACCTGCATAACCTGCTGAATAAGCATACTGTCATTTGTCCAATCTCCTACCATTAAGTGCACTTACAATGCTGTATGCTTTGAACGTTTTCTTTTACCCAATATCACCCATTGTAATGTGCAAACTGTTATTCTCTTCTTTCCTTCTGTCATTTTACAACCACCTCCCCCACTAACACACCTGCTATAAAATGCCTAGAATGCACATAGAAAATGAAAAATGCATGTATCTTACTGTTGTGAAGTTGCTAATTCAGAAAGTAATGCATAATAGGCATAAATTAGAATGCTATGTTAATCTGGTTCAAGTAGCTCTGGTGATGTCATAGAACCGACCTGCGAGCTTTTATGTTGTTTCAATGTTCTATGTTTGTCAGTTGGTATCTTTGCACTGGAGCAGAAGGGTCCTCAGCTGTGGGGGGTCTTTGCATCCCTTTACTTAAATAAATAACTTATATGAAGACTTACCTGAGGCTCATTTGTCTTCATAACAATGGCGACGAGGATGGGATTTCAGGAGAGGATGGGATTTCAGGAGACCCCCCACGACCAGTCCGCAGTGTGTAAGTCGCTCCGCTTCCCCTAGCGTTGAGTGGCCTCCGAGGGAGCTTCCAGCGTCGTGCTCTCAGCGCCGTGCCTCCCCTGCTGATCTCGGTCGTCTGGAGACCCGGACCGCCTGATTTCGTGGCTGTGCAGGAGCGGGGCCTGTGAACAAGGTACCCGGATGCTGTTCCCCAGTGTGAGCCGGCCGCCCACTGCCAAGTAAGTGACGCGCGCGTTGCCTGCCAGCGTCGTCCTAGGCCCGCAGTGCTGTCCAACCCATACGTGAACTTTGCGGGGCCGGACCATAAGTCCCTGTGCGTACATTACGGGGAGGAGTGCGTTAGCCCAGCAGCACTGTGTTGCTGCTTTGTAGTGCCGAAGCGAAGGATCAGCTCACCCGTGGGTGTCGAGGAGGCTCACATCGTTTGTGAGCGGAAACTTTTCTGCGTTACGAACTCGAAGACGCCCAGCGTTGACAGGCAGGCAGTGGGCGGGGCACAGCAGAGAACAATACCGTATACACGGTAAAGAAAGCGCAGCACAAATAAAACGCAAGATCAGATGGACACACAGTAGTAGTGCAATAGTTGCTGTCAGTTGCAAATCCAGCAGATGAGCTTTTAGAAATTTGCTGGGCTTTTACTCAAATCATTCGAGTGTGGAGAGCCCTCTTACAGTAAACAGGTGTTCACAAAGCTGTACATTGTCCCAGTTAGGAGCGTTTATCAGCAGCATGGCAGGATTACCGGGCATCGCTGGTCCACCAGTTTTTATGCCAACTCCAGGACCTGTTAAGATTCTATGGGCCCAATGGCGCAAAGGCTTTTTGCACTATTTGAAAGCAGCTGGGGGTACATCTTACTCAAGTGAGAGAAAATTAGCTTTGTTACTGCATTTTTTGGGATATGAGGGTCAAAGAGTATACGAGACGCTCCCACAACCCCAAGGTGATGGTTCTGGAGATGACATGAACGAATTTGACGCGGCTTTGATGAAGTTGGATAAGCACTTCAACCCAAAGACCAGCACTATATTAGAGCGTTATAATTTTCGCGTATGCAGGCAGCTGGAGAATCGGTGGAAGAATATGTAACAGCACTGAGACATCTTGCGTTGTCTTGCAAATTCCAAGAGAAATTTGATGAACACATACGAGATCAATTTATGACACATTGCAGGGCAAATAAAATTCGAGAGGAGATATGGCTACGAGATGAGCCTAATTTAGATGAGGTGTTGGACATTGCAAGAAGAGTAGAACATTATTTAGCATGTGTAGCCAAGTTATCTAAGAATGAGATAGGAGATACAAAGGAGAACAAATCTGAAGTCTTAAGTGTGACGGATGGGAAGCCAAAGAAAAAGTCCAAGACTCGGCAGTCAAGTCGTGGAGTCGGAGAAGAGAAAAGAGGTCAAGAGACAGTGCAGAAGACTGAGAAGAAGGAGGAAAGATTGTGCTTCCGTTGTGCTAGCAACACACATTTCGCATCATCTGTTGTGTGCCCGGGTCGCAAAGCTACATGTGCTAGGTGCAAAAGGAGGGGGCATTATGCGAACTGCTGTAAAAACTTTCAATTTGGACAGAGTAACCAAAGGAAAGTCTTATATGTAAATGAAGAAGAAGATGGAAGATCGTCTGAAGAAGAAATGTCCATTCCATTGCAGAATGTTGTCATTAACACTGTTAATGTTGCGTCTGAAAGCGAAAACATGGATGATTGTGAGCGTCCATATGCATTAGTCAGAGTAGATGGCCATGAGATATCCATGATGGCAGATTCTGGGTCTAAAATTACTTTAGTTCCTAAAAGTGTGTTTGAGAAGGACATGAAAGGAGAAGTGTCCAGTTTATCAAAACCTGATATAAACCCAGGTGGTTATAATCAAGATAAGATCGACTTATTGGGGTATGTCTGGAGCGAATTTGAGTTCAAGGGACGCAAATGTAATGGCAAGGTTTACATAACAAAAAGGGGTCAGACATTATTGGGATGGAGGGAGCAGAAAAATCTTGCCATCAGACTAGATCCCAATAAAGTTGAGCAGGTTTTCCAGGTGTCAGAACCATGTGTAGGGTCATGCAAATATGTGGAAGAGCACAGAGGGGTGTTTAATGGGAACATGGGGAAAGTGAAAGGATTTATACACCAAATTGTACTAAAGCGAAATAGTTTACCCGTAGCTGCAAAACTCAGGCCAGTACCATTGTCCTTAAGGGAAGGGGTCAAAAGGGAGTTGATGAAGTTGTTACAGTTGGGTGTAATTGAGAAGGCAGGAGGTGTTGAATGGGTGTCCCCGGTGGTTGTTGTTAAAAAGAGTTCAGGGGATCTAAGATTGTGTATAGACATGCGTGAACTCAACAAATGTGTCATGGTGGACAGACATCCGTTGCCTAACATGTGTGAAATGTTAACCATGGTTGGGCGGGGAAAATTCTTTTCAAAATTGGATATGGCTTCAGCTTATCATCAGATTGAGTTAGAGGAGGGATGTAGAAAATGTACTGCTTTCATCACTCACGAGGGAGTTTTTCAGTTCAGAAGGATGCCGTTTGGATTAGCATCAGCCTCGTCGGTTTTTCAAAAAGTGATGGATCGATTGCTCAGATGTGTGAAGGGGGTGTTTTGTTTCCAAGATGACGTTTTAGTATGCGGGGAAACGCTGGAAGAACATGACAAGAGAGTGCTTGAGGTGTTAAAAATTTTTGAGGAGAGAGGAATTACTTTGAGGCAGGAAAAGTGTAAATTCGCTGTTTCTAAAGTTGATTATTTAGGCCATGAAGTTTCACATGAGGGAGTGAAACCCAAAGAGAGCATTGTAAATTCGATAAAGGTGATTGAAAAAACAACTAATAAAAGTGAACTGCGTTCATTTTTGGGCATGACGGAATTCTATCAAAGGTTCGTCATGAATTATGCATCAAAGGTGTTGGAAATGAGGAAGATGTTAAAAAAGGGTGTTGAATTTATATGGAACAAAAAGTGTGATATGGAATTTGCAAGGATCAAACAAGAGATTGACATGGCCCGCCCGTTAGGGTGTTTTGATACAAGAAGGTGTTCCATCATCACAGTAGATGCCAGTGAGGGTGGTCTAGGTGCAGTGCTTTCACAAAAACAGGATGATGGTTCAGAAGAAGTAATAGCACATGCATCACGTGGCTTGAAAGGTGCAGAGTTAAGGTATTCCGTACTTGAGAAGGAAGCTCTAGCATGTTATTGGGCAGTTGAGAGGTTCAAAAATTTTGTGTGGGGCATGAAATTCATTTTACGCACGGATCATAAGCCCCTAAAGATTATTTTCGAAAGTAAAGGTTTGGATAAGGTGTCACGCAGAGTAGCCGGGTGGGTTACCAGGATGCAAGCGCACACATTTTCTATGGAAGTGATTCCCGGGAAGGAGAACAGGTTAGCAGACAATCTCTCAAGGGTGAAAGTTGCAGACCAGGAAGAGTCAATTGAGGAAATGGAAATGGTATTTGTAAACGATGAAGGAATTGTGTCCAAAGAAGAGTGGTTGACAGAGATTGGAAGGGACGTAATTATTAGCAGGGTAATTGCTTACGTATTGACGTCCGTATGGCCCAACAAATCTGAATTGGCAAGGAGGAAAGACCTTATTGGGAGGTTAGGGATGAATTATCTGTTATCGATGGTGTTATATTCAGGTAGGAGAGAGCAGTTGTGCCGGCAGGGTTACGGACAAAGATTATCGACCTAGCACATACTGGTCATATCGGGATTACCAAAACCAAGGGGGTTTTGAGATCGGATTATTGGTGGCCGGGATTTGACAGGGAAGTTGAGAATCGATTGGCAGAATGTCAGTTTTTCATCAAGAGTGGGAAGGGGGTGGAAGCTAGAAAACAACCCCTCATTGATGTAGGTGTTCCAACCAAGGTTTGGAGTGAAATAGCAATGGACATTTTAGGTCCTGTTGAGCTAGGATATGGACGAGGAAAGTATGTGGTGCTTGTGGTTGATTTATTTTCGAGGTGGGTAGAATTCAGGGTTGTTCGTGAAATATCAGGAGAAAACATGGTGAAGGTGTTGCAGGAAATGTTTGCGAATGAAGGGTTACCTGAAAGCATTCTCACGGATAATGGAACTCAATTTGTGGGAGGAGTATTCCCTGCATATCTAAAGAAGTGTGGAGTAGACCATAAGAGGGCAGCATTATATCATCCCGAAACTAATGGAATGGTAGAAAGGTTGAATAGATGTGTGATGGAGAGTGTACGAATGGGTGAACAGTGTGGTTTCGACAAGTTAGTAACCATTCACAATAGAATGTGGGCTTTGCGCATGGCGCCACACTCAACCACTGGATTGTCCCCTTTTGAGTTAATGAGGGGTAGAAAACCGTCCTCTATGGCATGTTCTCCATGGTTAGGGAGGAGCAGAGATTCGGATGTGGTTATTGATCAAGTGAGACAGGTTATGAAAAAGAAGAAGAGTGAATGGGTTGTGAGAGAAAACAAGAAGAGAGGAAGAAAGGAATTACATGTGGAACTAGGTGACTGGGTAAGAATAAAGAAAGGTGTGGTAAAGAGGAAGGGAGAGCCATTATACTCTGACCCAGTTAGAGTAATTGCAGTTATGAAAGGTGCAGTGCGAGTAGATGGTGGTCAGGTTTGGAACAAAAATAGAGTTGCTACTGTGAAGAGAGGTCCGAGGTGAGGTGAGCCAATGGTGAGGAATGGGGATATGCATGTGCATCTTTTAAAAATAAAAAGGGGAGATGTGTTGTGAAGTTGCTAATTCAGAAAGTAATGCATAATAGGCATAAATTAGAATGCTTTGTTAATCTGGTTCAAGTAGCTCTGGTGATGTCATAGAACCGACCTGCGAGCTTTTATGTTGTTTCAATGTTATGTTTGTCAGTTGGTATCTTTGCACTGGAGCAGAAGGGTCCTCAGCTGTGGGGGGTCTTTGCATCCCTTTACTTAAATAAATAACTTATATGAAGACTTACCTGAGGCTCATTCGTCTTCATAACACTTACCAAAGCATAGCAAGTGCATACATCACATGCATGTGAACAGGCTGCCTGCCACTTGCCTTGCATAACCTACTAAATAATCACTGTCATTTGTCCCATCTCCTAACATGAAGTGGCACTTACTTTCAATGATGTTTGCTTACAAAGTTTTCTTTTAATGCCCACTTGCATAACTGTGTTTAACTTCATATTTCTCACTTATCACCACTCTCTCTGATGTATTTGGAAATCAAAAAAAGAAAACCACATTGGAAACATTTGCACAGCAAGTTCAAGTGCCAGGTCCTATGTGAAATGCCCAGAAAGCACACACTAAAGGGAAACTGCATGTATGTTAGCAAAGCATGGCAAGTACATACTTTGCACAATTGACAAAATGCACCATTGGTTGTACAGCAAAGAAATCCCTGTGTACATTGGGAACAGTGCCATTTATAATTTGGATAAATAAATTAAACTGAATTTCTACACTCGTGTATTAAGCATCTACATGTGGGAAAGTTAATGCAATTCCACACACACTAACATTCTTCTTTCTAATCTCTACATCTTTCTGCTGCTTTTTCTTACCCTACTAGGACTTGCACTAATCCATTTCCAAAGCAAATAGTGCAACAGCAACTCACACACTTGCAAAAGTGCACCTCATAGGGCACACTTATGCCTAGACCACTGGCCCATATAGCAACTATGCTGATGCTCCCAAGCCCTCATTCCTGTACGGCGCTGTGGAATTTCTCTCTCTCTCTCTCTCTCTCCCTCTCTCTCGCTCTATATCTCTCTCTCTCTCACTCACAACACTCTGACACACACTTCTTTCTTTTGCAATTGCAAAGAACAGCCTCCTGAAAACCAGTGGTGTTTCAAGTGGAAGATCACACCAAAAAGAATGCTACTCTTCACATCAACAAGGTAAGTGCAATACTGTAATAGTGTTCTGCCTGTTACTCAGACAGTGCAATGTTCTTGTATTGTAGGCTACAAATTCGTATGCAACCCAACAGAATTTGCTTCACTCTTACTCATTGCACCTCACTTTGTATTGTCATCTGAATGCCAGTATGGTACAGATACCAGTACAGCCTTCCCAACCTGAAGTAACAGCCCATTCCACAATCACACACCCCTTTATGAATGTCTACCCTCATATTCAGACACTCATGCACAGTGCACACTAATACATTGCACAGCCTCCAAACGCACACTTTCCTTTTTCCTCCAACAGACACAAGAGAATGTTTACCAAAAAGCAACTCTGTTGAAAACAACGCAGAAATAGAGCAGATAAAACTAAGCATACAAAATAGCCATCCGCCTCTAGCAGAATTTGTACTAAAAGTTCAAACAAAACAGCTAATAGTCACTCAGCAAAACTGAAGCAGCTAGCAGGAAAGAAAGTGACTCTGTAGAAAACAACGCAGAAATAGAGCAGATACAACTAAAAGCATCCAAAATAGCCATCCACCTCTAGCAGAATTTGTACTAAAGGTGCAAACAAAACAGCTAATAGTCACTCACCAAAACTGAAGCAGCTAGCAGGAAAGAAAGTGACTCCTCTTTCAAAATGTACAACAAAAAAAATGTATTCGATTACAACTACCACTAGTGCTAACACTGCATCTACCAATGTTAATGTAGCCACAGGTAAGCATTCCAAAAAATAAATTTTACCCACCACAGAGTCCTTCAGAACCTTATTAAAAAACGGGAGAAATCACGCTCAACCTAGAAAACTTACCACAGTAAACTGATCCTGGAAGTTCTCGTAAACAGTGCAATGCTCCTCAAAAATAAATTGTTTATATTAATTTTAAATAGAATGAAACGACTAACAAAATGAATTGGTGAACTACAAAAAGAACTTCGCAACATGCGCAATGTCAACATAGATACATTTGCAAACTTCTGTGCAGGTGAGTGGATTCACACAACCAGCACAGAACCCTGTTTCAATGAAGAAGCATACAAACAACAGCAAAGAAACCCAATTGTCATACATAGCTGTGGCCGAGGGTATGAAGTGGTAGTCAACAAAATCTGTCCTGTCTACAAATGTCCTTGCACCTCAATCTGTAAAGTGCGAAAACAATCCTTCAAATCTTTACAGCAATTCCTCAATCACTATGTGTAATCAAAAGAGAAAATGAGAATGAATATGTTGCAAACCATGGACTCCAGTCCAGTGCGCAAATGCACAGGACTGCGAGGACATTCATTAGCCTTCGTTTCCGGGTCTGCTTGCAAAGCAGCTTCCACCACATCAAAATGATAGCAACACACCATTCCACTCTACAAAATCTCATCCAGAGACTATACTATGCAAAAAGTCCTGCTTTACAACTGGAGCATTTAAATCACATTCTCCCACATGGAACAGCCAGACAACTCCTGGAAGAAATGGACCACACCCAAACCAAATATTCTGGAAGTGAAGAACACCTACAAAATCCAGTAACATTAGAAAAGAGTACCAACAGCCTCACAGACGGCAACTTTCTTAATACACACGTACAAAAAAGAACTAGCAAAGTTTAAAAGCACATCTGCTGAAGTAACAAACCAGGTATGTGTGTGTTGTCGCAGAACTTTTTGTACAAAAAGCACCAAAAACTGCAGCCATAGGATACAAAATAGAAGACAATGAGGAATCCCAATGGTTCCAATTAGCGTTCTACCTTATAGCAGAAAACAAATATGAAATTACTAACCCCTCAATACTTTGCACATACTGCACTGCAAAGCTTAATAACCAAATGCCTTAACGGGCTATCACAAACAACTTGAAAATATTTCCACTTCCAAAACCACTCCAACTGCTAAATTTGTATGTGCATTGTAATCCAAACAGTACACCCATTTCAAGCAATAATACGCCTTCAGCCTAAAACAGCCAAGTTACCTGCTGAGTTACTGAAAGGCATTTGTGGCAAAGTAGTTTGGTTTGCCATTGGAACTTAAAGAAAATGTAGACACTCTGGAAGTGCAACGGCCAATAGATCAATCTTCGATTATCATAGTCAATGGTGTACCTTCAAAAGACAAAATAATTTGGCAGAAACTAGTAGACTTACACAAAGTTAGTGGGCCTTACAATATCTTAAACAGAACAATGAATACTGCAAAGAAATAAACATTGAAGAAAACTTGAGAGAAACCACCAAAACAATTCAGGATTTCTCATCAACTGGCCAATTTGAACTTGTAGATCGTATTACAACATCCAATATTTTAGACCAGTTTACAATTGACCCACTGCACTCCAAAGACAGCATAGACGATGCATTAGAAACATATTAAATGCATCAAGCCAAAGGATCTCCACTCATCATCTGGGGAAAAAAGTGTAGAAGCACAAGCCTTTCCTCTCCTCTTTCCTATTGGAAAATGGGGCAGGTATGATGAAAGATGCACACAAATAACAGCATCAGAATACCGTTCTTTACGAATGTATTCTGAAAAACCCAGATTCAGACAAAACGTTGAATACATATTCCATCTCCTGTTTGAAAGTGAACTAGCAACTCCGTTACAGAGTTGCACACACATTGAAAACAGGTTCCAATTTAATTTTGTAAACTTGTCTGCCACACAACTCCTTCAGAAGGTGCAAGACAGAGATGAAGTTTTGCAGTCAAGTATCACAAATCTACGCAACCTTGGCCCACCCACATGGTTTGTCACTTTAAGTTGTGCAGAGTATGCATGGGAATACTTGCACGACTTCCTGTGCATAGCAAATGAAAACAAAGCAGGGATAGACATGAAAACACCAGGAGAACTCTTCTCTCTTGACCCTGTAAATGTGTCAATCACCGCTTTATTGCCATGCTGCACTTCATCTGTAATAAAACAATTCCTCCCCGCAGAGAAGTGCAACACTTCTCTTGGAGAATTAATATCAATCCAGAGGAGCGCCACACATCCACATGCTTTTGTGGACAAAAGATACTCCTAAATTTGGTCAGGACAGTGATGCTACTGTTCATTCACAAATATGCCACTTGCGAAATCCCTTCTGAAAGCGCACATAGTGTGTGAGATGCACCCATTTTGCAGTTTTAAAGACATAAATCTGGCAAGCATTGTCGACACAGATAGGCACATACTATACCAAATGCCGCTTTAGTTTCCCTAGACCAATTTCAACAAAAGAAATAGCTTCACGTCCTCTGTTAGACACAGTGTGAAAGGCAAATCACCTAAGAACACATACTCCATTAAAAGAAGCGAAGCATCAAAGCACATCAATGATTACAATGCAATAATTGCCCTCTTGTGGAATGCAAACATATATGTGCAGTACATTGCAGACAATTCCACTGCTGTTGCACGATATGTCACAGCCTACTTAGCCAAAGCTGAGAACACAGAGCTGAAAGACCTCTGGGATGATAGATCATCTGACAAAATACTGTCACAAAAATTGTACAGCTTTGGTATAAAAATGCTCTCCCACAGAGAATGTGGTTCCTACGAAGCTGCAGACAGTTTAACAGGCATAGCCTTCTATGACAAATCTGAAAACATAGTCTGGTTAAGCCTTGGTTCTGCTACATCCAGAAAGAGAGTCCTCAAATCGTACTAAGACATAGACACAATAGCCAAAAACGATCCCAACAGCCAGGACATTTTGAAAAACAATTTATTGGACACATACTACGCAAACAAGAGTACTGCTTTGGAAACCATATGTATGTACCACATAGCCCAACATTTCTCGTACAAGAATAATATTAAACCAGATGAAAAAAAAGTAAATGCGTAGTCAAAAGTTGTGAAGGCAGTCTGGTTAAACCTACCAAACCCAGCCTGATTAATCATATGAAGCTATCATTTAAAACCCCTGAACATGGCCCTACTCCAACTTTTTAAACCATGGAGAAAAGATTTATTGGACACCCATAACTCCATGGAAGATGATTTCAATGCAAGTGAAAGCAGTATAACAAATATGAATTTCAAGCAATACAAAAACATGTTGGACAATGAATGCCAACAACAGAAAAGTCCAAGCACAACTAAATGAAGACACTCTTGAGGGCAGTCAACCTCTCTTACAGGAAGCCAAGAACCATTTGGAAAGCCACTCATAGTAAATGAAGCAGAATTAGCCATGACTGAAGTAGAAAATACCATGTATCAGTATGAGGAATGTGAAGTAAACTTTGCTCTAATGAAATCACAACTCCATGATGAACAACGTAGCATTTTCCTGGAAGTAACTAAAGAAATTGAACATGGTATACAGCACAAAAATAAAACTTGTAGCTGTTAAAATTATAAACCTGTACTCCTGTATGCTGTTGGCAAAGCTGAATCAGGCAAAACATTCTTTATAAAAATCATCAGCAAGTTCCTCCAGAAATTAACAAACAACAAGCCTTCAGCTGTTGTAAGAGCCCCCACAGGTTTAGCTGCCTACCACATAGGTGGTGTTACTTTACACCGATTGCTACTCCTTCCAGTAGAACACCAAAACAAATTAGATTGCTACAAACTTTCAGCAGAAGCTGCTATGGAGCTACACATAATTCTAAAACAAATGAAAATGCTCCTAATAGATGAGGTGAGCATGGTCTCCAATTTAATGTTGGCTTTGATTCATCTCAGATTGCAAGAGGTCCTTAAACCTAACTACGAAGAACTCTTTGCTGGAAAACATGTAATTGTTTTCAGAGACCTTCTTCAATTAACACCAGTGAAAGGTGAACCTATTTTTAAAAACTTAGAATGGAAACTGTGCCATAACACACTTGGCAGCACAGGAAATGTTAATCTCTGGCAACATTTCCAATACAGAGACCTAACTAAAAACATGTCTGTCTGCAGACTTCACCTATGCAAACATTTTGAAAAGCATTTGGATTGGTATCCTTTCTAATGATGAACAGTCTATCTTAAATAGTAGGCTAATTCAATAGCTATAGGGGCATAACACATCTGCTATGGATGTCATTGAACAATTAGCACACATAAATGTGAAATGTATGTCCTTAATGACAACCCTAGCAAGCTGTGCATAATTCAATGAAACGATGTTTAAAAAAAGAAATGCAACCAATAGTGCAAATTAACTCCTCAGACAAACTGGACGTGCAGGGTATGACACTGCCTATGTGTCAACAAGCCACAGCACGACTAAATAGCTGGTTTGGAGAAAATGTTAACATTGAGTTTAAACTTTAGAGTAATGCTAAAGTGTAAACTTGAGGTGGAGCAAGGTTTACTAAATGGAGCATTTGGTACAGTTGTTGACTTCCAGATATATCCCTGTGACAACATTCAGTTTGTCAACATCCACTTTGACAAACTTTCAGAAGTTAACAGGACAGCATGCTCAACAGCCTGATTCCTTCTTTTTCAAAGACATGTATGTACGTAGCAAACAGTTTCCTCTGTCTCTCACTTATGCAGTCACTATTTATAAATCACAAGCTCTAACCTTAGATCAGGCATTGATTGACCTTGGCAGCACAGTCTTTAAAGAAGGTACAAGCTATGTAGCACTGTCACGTCTGCGTACACTCGACAGACTATTTCTAGTCAATTTTGATGTAAACAAAGTCAAAGCTGACATTCCTTGCATCGTACAACAGAATATGTGCACTCTATACACCCCATCTCAATATGTACCCTATTCCTCAAAAAGGAAAACTTGTTAAAAGAAAATTAATGCAAACAGAATTTATAAGAGCTCTCCCAACAGTACCACTAAATAAATTGAAGACAACTGCTACTCCATCAAATAGCACAACTACAAAACAATGTAGTGAAAACGCAAATGCCCAGCCAACAGCACAAACAAAGAAAAGTATGTCTTGAAAGAAAAACAAGCGGAGCTCCAGAAAATGACTCGGACGCAGAACCTTCAGGTCCATTCAAATTTTCCAACACAACTGGTGTAAATTGCTATGCAAATGTAACAATAAATATTCTGTTCCAATTGTTCAAAGCATTTGTGTTTTCAAATGCTCCTCCTGTATAGAAATGCAACAAACAATCCTGACAACACTTGCAGTATCTCAGAAATAAGGCAGGAATTGGACTACTGTGCGAGAATGGTGAGATTCACCATAAACACACAAGAAGATCCACAAGAATTTCTAATGTACTTACTGCAAGTACTCGAAAGCAAAAATATACATATAAATTACATTTCCAGATTTCATATATGTGGAAACACATATGCACTCTGCAGCCATGTGGCACAGGAGGAAATCCCCAATTAAATCTTTGTGTATGTATCTATACCTAATTGTGAATCCATTCCATCAGCTGCTGCACAATGCAAATCCTGGCATATTATGCACTGTTTGCAATTCAGACAATCATTCCACCTTACACATAAACTCACTTCCAATAGGTCATAGTAATGCCTTTAAGATACAACGCAGATGGTTCCAAAAATAAATGCAAGCTTACTAGCTTCACATAGGGGTAAGTATTGCTTACCAAAAAAACCTTCACAGCAGTAGGCATAATCTACCACAAAGGTGCCACAACCAGTGCAGGTCACTATACTGCATACATTAAAAGGAATGTGGGTGGTTTGAATGTAATGATACTTCCATTACTCTGAAGCAGAGATTGCCAACAAATCTAGCAAATGCCTACTTAATATTCCAGAAACCAAAATGTACTAACTGACCTATAAAAATAGCATTGCCTACTACTCAATAGCCACCAACAGGTATGTAACTGCACACAAGCCTGTGAAAATGTAACCACTTAGCATACACCAACTAACCTGTGAATACATCAGTTGTGCTGCTGTACAATTCTTTCCCCTATGATCCAATGGTTATACACTCAGAAACAACTGTGGAAAACGCACACTATTTTTCACCCATAGTACTTAAAAAGTACTGAGTAGGAGGGTCTACAAACTAGCCTCACTAACCTGTAACACTACCAACTGTTACAATACGCCAACTGCTCTCTAACAGTGCCCATACCACTGCCATGAATATGGCAACTCCCATCTAACTGCACCCATAATACTACAATGTCACCTGACAATAGTGCAAAACTTAAATCCGCCAACAGGAATGAAGCTGCTTCAAAACAAACCCTCTGAAACTGTGAACAGTTGGAATACACCAACTGGTATCTAACTGCAACCATAATATTACAATATTACTTGCCATTACTACAAAAGTTAATCCACCTGCAAAAATAAAAGTTCTTCTGAATATGCCCTTCAAGACTCGTAAACTATCAACAGACCGAATACACCCACAGTACTGCAATGTTACTTCCAGCAGTCCAACTGCTAACACCCACCTTCAACAATGAAACTGCTTCAAAAGATACCCTCTATAACTGTAAAACTAGCAACAGTTAGAATACGCCAACAGGTATCGAACTGTCCCCACAATAGTGCAATAGTACAGTACTTACAATGCACCAATAGGAATCAAACTGCATAAAGGTTTAGACTTAAAAAGTGGAAACGGATAAACAGTTAGAATACTCCAACTGGTATCTAACTGCAACCACACCACCACCATTTCCAGAAAGCAAAACACATACACATACACATTATAATTCCTCCTACTGCAACAGTGTTAGTAACGGCAAACCACATTCATGTGCACCTTAAACATTCCTGTAAGTACTGCACACTTCAACACACTTCAATGATGCATAGTGTGACACATAACATCAAATAAATGTACTAGGGATTTTTTTTTATCCTGCATGGATTTTTCACCATAGATCCAGCGATTATGCAACCAAACACAGGAACTGGGCACATTGCACAGTACACTTGTTTGGAGCATAGTACTTGTAATGCACTAATTATGAGGGTCCACAAAGTACATGAATGTCGGAAATTGTGTACAATACAACATTATAAAGCACCTTCCCTAACATGTATTTTTTTTTAAAGAAAATATTTCTCCTGCATTTCCACATTCAACAAACCAACTGTGTGCAGCAGTGGCACAATATTCAGACTTTCTGTTTCAACTTCAATGGTATACTCTCACTTTCTTCCAAAAAGTATCCAGATCCTCAACAAGATGTACAGTGAGTATACAGTTGTTGCTGTCCTGCTTCTTTGTAATGGCCAAATGGGATTTCAATACCCATGTTTGTGCAATGCTTAATCCAGTGTCCCCAATCTTGGGTGCATGGCCGTATTATGCTGTGGTGGTTGTGTGGTGGTTGTGGCCAGCCGCTAGACTCTTGGGTGCATGGCGTACAGCCTATGGCCATGCATCAAAGAGTCTAAGGGCTGGCCACAACCATCACAGCATAATACAGCCATGCACCCAAGAATTTGGCCAGTGGCCAAAACCCACACACATAATCCAGCCGCCGTAGGCCCTCTCCACTTCTGTACAGAGTATTACACTACTTGCAGCCAGTGCACAGACTCTTGGATCCATGGCCGCCAGCCATTCACCCAAAAGTCTAGGGGCAGGCCACAACCACCACAGCATAATACAGCCATGCACCCAAGAATCTGCCCCGTGACCGCAACCCACACACATTATCCAGCCGCCCTAGGCCCTCTCCACTTCTGTACAGAGTATTACACTACTTACAGCCAGTGCGCAGACTCTTGGGGGCCATGGCCCCCGGCTATGCACCCAAGAATCTAGGTGCTGGCCACAACCACCACAAGCCCTGACCACTTCTATACACATACTATTACACTACTTGTAGCAAGTGGGCATACTCTTGGATCCATGGCCGGCCTCCTATAATGCACATCACGTTTCCCTCCAGCCAATCAGCTGGCCCGTTGTGTCCGCGGACCTCACAACGCCCTCTGGGCCAATCGGAGTCCTGTCCGCGCAGCGAACAGGGAAGTGAATCCACGGAGCGGACCCAGATATCACACATTTTGGGGATCTACATTTTTTTCTGTTTTTCAAAAAAACTACTGTACGGATTTCCACTAAATTTACAAAAGCACTATTTCGGGACCAAGCCGCCGCTCCTGCTGCAAATTTGGTGAGAATCCGTCCAGCGGTTTGGGCTGCAGGCGTAAGCAAAATCTCTTTCCATTATGTCTATGGACAAAAAAAATATGTTGGGACCCCAATCTACAACTATGCCCCCCCCTTGACGAAACCTCACCAAACTTGTCAAAAATTCAGAGCGTTTGGTAAAGATTCGTCCAGGGGAAGCAAAGTTATAAGCTTCCTAAAAAGTGCTCTTCCTATGAGTTGAGCAACTTAACCATAACTAAACGACCGCTGCCGCAGGCCATGTAAAATATATATAATATATATATGCCTTGGTGCTTTGCAGCAGAGAGGCTTTGAGAAATGCCTTTTTTTGTTCTTTTTTTTGCTCAATGCAAGTGATTCCCACGATATTACTGGGAGAAGCTGCAGATGAAAGAACTTAAAATGCTATTTGGAGGAGGGAAAAGGATGCCATCAAACTTTAAAATGAACTCTGCTATGACATTATAGAGTCTAATAATGTTCTCAACTTCAGAAAGAGACTCAAAACTCTTCTGTTTATGGCTGGTGGGTGCACCGTGTTGACCTGGACTTGGGGGTGGGGGGGAAATGGGGGGGGCAATAAGTGGGAGTGGGTGGAGCATGGCAAGAGGAGGGTCGCATTTGGTGAGTGCCTGTGAGGACAGGGAAGAGTTTGGGATTTTGCCTGCTTTTTACAGAAAAAAGCAATTATTTGCTGGATAACTGGGGTTATTTGTAGCACATTGCTAAATTAACCATGGTTATGGAAAAAATA
Organism: Ambystoma mexicanum; assembly: GCF_040938575.1. Lineage (NCBI taxonomy): Eukaryota > Metazoa > Chordata > Amphibia > Caudata > Ambystomatidae > Ambystoma > Ambystoma mexicanum. The sequence continues at coordinate 1,187,169,449 of NC_090927.1, forward strand.
CTTTTTGAAAAAAAGATTTTAAAAATGAGATTATAAAAAAGAAAAGTGGAATTTTACAGCTGCAGTGAGGTGTTGGAGGGGGGTTAATGGGTGTGCCGGAATGATATGGCTACTTTAAGGAACAGAAGGGTGCAAAATGGAAAATGGACATGGCCGAAGGCTATGGCTAGCAGGCCTGTTTAGGAAACCTATTGGAGCAATATGTAGAGTGGCTCCAGCTGAAGTCTGTGGCCAACCAGTGGATCCAAAGAAACATATTGGGGGAACATGCACAGTGAACACGGCTGATGGCCATGGCTAGTGGTCTGTTCGTGTTTTAAAATATACTGTGGACAAGTGCTCACTGGCTAGTGGGCCCAAAATACATGTACTGTCAGCCGTGGGTCCAAATGACACATATTGGGGGCACATGTACAATGAACACGGCCATGGCTAGTTGCCGGTAAAAAAAAAAAAAACTGGTATAACGGAAACCTTTTGAAATTCACTGAAAAAACCTTTGTTAACATGCTGTTCATTTGATCAGATTTAAGGCAACAAAACACTTGAAATTAAGCGAATGTGGGAAGTCATGACCATCTTAACGGTACGCACTCCCATTGCTGTATGCCATTGTGTATCCCTTCTCTTATAATATTTATGTGCTCATGGGCTTTGCAACGGGAACGGGGGGAGTTAAGCTGGTCTTGACTTCCCACATCTGCTGAATTTCAATGGTCAACTTAACTGCACGTTCAATAAACTATTTTCAGCGAATATATATATAACTGCTATTAGTATCATTTAATTTACATGCTATAGTCCCCACCAAGTATGATACAATGGGTACCATGAATTAATCAATTCAGTCTCGTAAATGTATATGAAGTGTTATGTTGAATTATATTTTTAGCCAAGGAAGAAATAAATCTGCCCAAATATTTAATACTGTTGGGACAACATTTGGTTCCACAATTAAGAAAGTCATGCCTAAAACAAGAATTAAGAGGGAAGTATTTCTGTTGTGTCTAAATTAAATTTATATCCAGAAACTTCAGAAAAGGATTCAATGGAATCTCATAGATGCTGGAAACTAGTTCCAGGACTTTTCATAAATATGTAAATATTGCCATAAGCTACCAGTTTAACCTCAACCTTTTTCATGTTGACACCCACAGTTTCACTATTCTGTCTTATCAGCTGAAGACACATTTCTACAGCAAGAAAACAATTAATTAGGAGACAAGGAACATCCTAGTTTTGTCCCCCTGTGAAGCAAGAAAGAATTGAATCAATATTCATTCATGAAGATAGAAGTGCTAGGATTTAGAATAAAGCAGTTTAACAAGAGAGATAACTTGGACACAAAACCATGCTACTTCATTTGTTGATTCCATTACCTTAAACACAACTCCTAGAATGGACTTTCTGTCAAGTTTGTTGCAGGTTAGTGATGTCAACAGTGATGCTATTTGTAGTATCATCTGTGATGTCTGTTGGTCTGAGCTTAACATGACGGTGATGCAAGTTATGGTTTTGTAGCGACCCATAATTGGTGAATTTCTTTGATTTTTACATTTTGCGCTGTAACCATAACATCCATTTTGACTGTTTCATGATGTTCATTATTGTATGTAAATTATGAATTCCTCTTTTAACATGTATTAAACACTGATAACGCTCCTTTTACAATCCTATTTTATGCAGTGCTTGATGTGTGTCACATTAAGCAGCAAATGCTGGGGGCGCAAGTTATGGCTCAGTTGCTGGTATGACGTTCAGCCATGTGCCCCATCAAACAACGCTCCACCACTGGACCTGAAATCCGACCTGGCCCAGTGTTCACTGTACCCCCCATAATGTGAATTGTGCCAGTGAGCGCAATCCCTGGGGCACAGGCAGGCTCCACCAAGTAACCCATAGTAGAGATTGGGCAGGGCAACCTAAGTATAATGTCCCTTAACAGTTTTTAATTATATTTTGGGAACATTTATTACAGTTTTTTGTAACTGAAAATACTTCATGATGTTCCAGCACTGTATGTGATTGAACATTTCTCATTTAACATATATGCATGAACTATAACGTTTCTTTAACCAACATATTTTTTGCAGCATCTATTGATATGTCGCTTTGAGCATCACATTTTGGGGGGGCTTATTTTGGCGGAATTGAGGTTTGGCCATGCCTCAGGCCCCATCAAGCCACCAACAATAGCAACTGGAACTGGCCTGCTGCCTAGCGCAGTACCCACTATACCTTAATAGTATGGTGGGCCACTGATTATGGCTTTTGTTTATTTCCAGTGGCCACAAACCTTGGGATATGGGCTTCAGTCATGTTGTAGGCCCTGCGAAACAACCCACAGAAGACATTGGGCCTCTCCTGCAGCCTGTACCATATCATTGGATTGTGAGCCACTATCCCTAGCTTGCGGCGGTGGCTACTGGCAACAATCCCTAGAGAATAGGCTTCAGCTATGTTGCAGGCCCCAGCAAGCCACTCAGAGTAGTCAGTGGCCACTTAAGCCCCATTGCTGAATCTGGCGGCCATTCCCAAAGGCACATTGTCTGGGGCTTAAGTTATAGCACTGTTTTGTTGTACCTACTTTTTGGCATTAAAAAAAATAAAAAACATTGGGCGGATTATTTTTTAAAACACGCTCTTGGTACTAGACCACCACTCCTTGAGCAAATTTAGTAACAATCACTACGGTTTTAGGCACAATACAAGTGTTTTATTTCGTGTCATTCTGAATCTCCTAAATCTTAAACCCCACTGTAACTTTGCCCCACTTGATGAAGCCACATGGACCTTTCCCAAACAATTTTGAGTCAGGTCTATATTTTTTGAGAATGCTTTGTGTTATGCGCAAAAGTTATAAGCCACAGAAAAGCTGCCCTTCTCATGGCAAGTGCAACTTAACCATAACAAATATATGTATATATTTCTGAGGCTTGTGGATATGCTTAGATCACATGCTCTGCATAGTCGGACATCTAGTGCTAGTCGCAGAGTATTACAACATATGTTTTCCAAAGTCGAAAACGGAAGTCGACAGTGTGTGTTAGTAATAATATCCCTAGTGTGACCCATGGTCCTTCACGCATCGCGGTCTCTGAGATTGTTTCTTTCAGCCATCTTGGGCGGTTGCAAGTTGCAGAGTTCATTTCCAGGCTGATGCCTTTTACTAGTTAAACGTTTATTCGTAGATTTCTCTTTCTTTCTTTACTGTCCACTTTTGCTGCAGCGTCATCCAACTGCTCAATAGCTCCTCGATCGACAACTGCATTGTCGTCGACTTTGTTGAATCGACGACTAGACGCAACCTTCACAGGCCTCTTCGGCCCTTAAAGTAGGGAGAGAGGGGAGAGGTTTCCATACAGCAATTTCCTTTTGAGAATGCATATTCTGCCACCCTTTTTCCCGCCTAACTGACCTTTCCATTTATGATGGAAAAAACACCTTTTAAATCTTGCCCTACCTGCCATAGAAAATTCCTGTGGAAGGACAAGCACTGAGTGTGCAATTACTGTCTCCCTAGCGACCAACCTGAAAAGCTTTGCCAGTCCTGCAAACCTTTCTACCTGAAAACTCTTAAGGACCGCCGGACCAAGCGCTGGGCCGTCTACGCAATGCAGGCCGAAGCCTCCATCGACATGACAGAGTATTCCAGCAAGGGGTGTATTTCGTGTCCTTAGTGACGTGGGAACGTGACCGGGGTTCGTCGGAACCCCATGTGTGGGCCCGACTCCACTAAACAGGCCTGTGGCTCTGTAACAGAGATGACACTGGGCGGCCATAGCGCACACATTTCCAAACACACTAAGCACATAGCCAACGGGCAACATTTACAAAATCGACGAGGACCACGTGTTGTCTTTGGAAAAAGCCTCTAAACCTTCCCTGTCCTCTGGGCTTTCGCCTCAGGACAAGCCTCTGAAACGGGCCCCCAATTTCAGTTCAGAAACTGCACACAAAAAGGTTGTTGTTTGAAGTGCCGAAGAACAGGCAGTGAAATGCGCATCAGCGTCCCCTAAACGTACACCAAAAATGCAACAACTAAATAAAAAACACGTCCCTGCTGCCCGGTTAAAGACAAGGACCCATTAAAAAATCGAAATCCTCAATGCCTTTGTCTTCCCAAAGCTCTTAGGTTATGGGTCCTGCCTAGACAAAGACTCAGGGGCTATGCATCACAAGGATCAGGCACCCTCCCAGGCCACCCCTACCCCTTCAGTCTTTCCACCAGCCTATGACTGGACCCCTGAACAATTCAACAGAATTATGAAGAGGATGTCCTGCTTTGTTGACTTCATAGACAAGCATCCCGAAGAACTAGCGTCCCTTAGAGATGCCTCACAGCTAGGGGCTGCAGAACATCAACCACCTGCCAAAAACACTTGTCTTGACCCACAGCCAAGCACCTCCGTCCCAGGTCCCCCAGCCCCTACTTACCAAGACCCCTCTCAGGACATGTATGATACTGATCTCTCAGGGTCGCAAGACCCCCGGCTCTCAAGGTCTCCTATACAATTAGGACCAGTACAACAATGACATCTAAAACATCCAGTCGCCTGACCACCAAGAGCAGCCTGTAGCAGATTCACCTGTAGACAATTAGCTCCAATACAACAAACTGCTGCTGAAGGCTGTCCAACATTTCAGTATTGACACCCAAGAGGCACAAGGAGACCAGGACATTGTGAAGGACATTCTTGTTAACAAGTCTGCCACTAAGTTTATCCCACTGTTACAGTCTATACAGAGACGTATACACCTGTCTTTAATTGCACCTAACCCTAGAATCGAACAATTATTCAGGCCAGCGCCCACAGACCCCTTGTATATTAGGGGTCAGCTAAAACCTGATTCCCTGGTTGTCGCCACTACCAAAAAGAGGGCTGAAGCCCCGCCAGACAAAGAAAATAAAAGGTAACAAAATCTACACTTTCAGAAGGAAGGTTGCCTCCTCAGCTGCATATCAATTTAGAATTGCAACTAGCACTACACTCTTAGCTAGTTAGGGCTAAGACAAGTGGGATGACTGTGAAACACCAGGTTGAAGCTTTCCCAGAACCCCTAAAATCACAATTCTTAAGCACCATCTCAGAGGGCAAGCAGGTATCTAACTGCATCCTTAAGAATAATCTCGATGCAGCAGACAATGCAGGCTGCATCATCGCAGAAGGCACGCCTGTCACAGACAGTCTGGTGTCAGCTTAGAGACACAGGCCACCCCCCTTAACATGCCGATGGAACCTAATGTCCTTTTTTCGGTAAGGCTGTCAAAGACGCCCTCAAGAGCGCAAAGGAAGAGTATGACACTCTTAAATCCCTCTACCAATTAACCAACAAACCCTACATACAATGGGGCTCCTCAAACTCGGAAGGTTTTGGGCTCAAGGTTCACAAAACTCTTCCGGATACACTCGGGGCAGACAGTCTTCAACTTGGGGCCCATTGTAGGGACAATCTTCTTCTGGTTTTCAAAGAGGAAATAAAAGATCCAGAGTAAGAATCAGAACCTCACCTGGGAGAGGCTCCACACCTCCCAAACATTGACGCACCGCTGCAGGTCCCTTCCCATGCCACCCCAGTAGGAGGTCGAATTTTACACTTCACCCATGCATGGGAGGGTATAACGTCAGACAAGTGGGTGTTGCCAACCATGGCAGGCGTGTATTGCATCAAACCTTTACAAAAGCTACCAAACCGCCTGCCAAGACACAGAAAGATGATGCCAGGAGAGCGGTGCCTACTATTAGAAGAAGTAAAGACACTGCTGGAAAAGGACGCCATAGAGATCGTCCCAGCAAGACAGGTAAACAAAGGTATTTATTAAACATACTTCCTTGTGCCAAAGAAAGACCTTTCTATGCGCCCAGCCCTAGATCTGCATCCTGTCAACAAGTATGTTAAGCCCCAAAGGTTTTGCATGACCGCCCTTCAAGAGGTGATCCCCTCTTAAAACGGGGGGACTACACTTCAACATTGTATATGAAAGATGCATACCAACTGCGTTTAAAAATAGCGGGAGCTCACTACCAGTTCAAGGTACTGAGAAACCTGAAGGTGTCTCACCTGCTAGTCACCGGGGGATCTGTCATCCAGGTGGCCAGGACACGCCCATCGCTATTGGATCCAATTCCTGGGGTTGGACCAGTGCGGGAGGATCACCTGGATGGGTGATCCTCGGGGAGTATAAGTGGGACACCGACGGATGAGACTCTGTATCTCCCTTCTTATAACACCTTTTTCCCATCCTAACATGTAGGATACTCAAACGCTACACCCCCCTCACCCCTTTGCCGACACAAATACTTTCTCACACCACAAAAGACAACGGACTAACACCAGTGATGTTTATCTGACATGTCCCAACACAAGGGTCGGGCAAAATCGGGGAATTGACCAGAAACACACACAGACCTGACAGCCCTTTCCCTTCCCAACAGGGATAAAAGGTGGAGCACGAGAGCACTCTATGAGCAAGGCAAACCGCACGACGAGACAGCTATCCCAGGGCAGCAGTTCAAGAGGAGGAGAAAAGCGGCGAGAACCGAAGAGGCATCAAGGAGAGAAACGACCATGCCCCTTTCGACCCAGACCCACAAAGCCTCAGTGAAAGGAATCGTAAGACCGAGAACAATAGCCATTGATTTGTTATATTGATACATCAGGCCCTTGGGGTAAGAGACTTTGTGTAAAAGAGACTTAACCACCGAGGATCCTGATATCGATAAAATAACCATACGCTTGTGCTGGGGAAGCCCAGTTGTGTGCTGTGCTCAGAAGTCCCACCTTGTCCCGTGCTAAAACCGTGTGGCAGGGAGACCCCCTGGTTAGAACATCCTGACTTATCGTTTGTGAAAACATCTTCCTTTCTTGTGAACACTATCCCACACTCGAGTTGTGGTTGCTTAACTTACCATAAATGGTGACTTTCTGAGGTTTTTCGGTTTTATTTGTAACCATAACGTCCCTTTAACATCCTTTTTTCAGTGAATTGTAAAAGTTTTTATTAGTGCAACTTAACCATAAAGTCTCTTAACAATGTTTTTTCAGTAAATTGTATAGGTTTTTATTGGTGCAACTTAACAATAACTTCTCTTTAACGTTTTTTTCAGAGCACTGCATGGATTTTTCCCAGTGCATGCTATTTTCCTACAACTTACTAATGTCATACTTACCCCAATATAGCAAAGTTTTTGTCCAATTTACAATTTTTGACCTTAAAACTCTGCCATTTCCCACCTTCTAGCATCATTTGTAACACTTTTTCCACTGTTTTTGTTTTCGTCGAGGTCTGCGAACCTCTGACGTCATTGTGGAAGTTCCGGAGAGTGCCACTTGACCGCGGCATGATGACGTGTCCATGAACGCGTTTGCACTTCGCGTTTGGGTCCTTGTTTCGAGTACAGTTCGGAACTGCATTTTCTACTGATCTAGGAACTTTCAAGCGCAAAATGTACCCTTGCACAGCTCCTACACCTATTCCTACTCATTATCCATTAGCAATCTAGTACAAAGCACATACTTGGAAGAATATTAGCAAAACTGATATTAATCTTAAAAATGGCACAAGCTATTGACATCCCTCTTCCCCAAGAGCCACCACCACCAGCTGGAGGACCCACACAACAAAAATGCACAGTATTTCCAAAGACAATGAAGAGGACCAAAAAGATGAGGTAGAGGAAGTGCCTACCTCTAGCACCCAGAGAGAAACAAGGCTGTGGCAGTTCTTTACCACTGTTTGGAATGTACCAAAGGCTAAAGCTACAAAAGTGAAATGCACTGAGTGCAACTTCGTTCTCAGTCGCGGACTACCTGGACATTACTCCTACGGGACCACCTCATGCGCCGCCACACCAAATCCAACTAACGCAATGCTCTCAGAAAGATTGTTCTTGTCTTAGCAAGTACTAGGCTGTCTTCCTCCACATGATATTCCTCAACCAATACTGTAACCACACAGCCTACTTCTGTGGGACAAAAAAATCCCACCAGCTACCCTGCAAGCAATAAAAGAGGCTGTTTAACCATATCTTTGGAAGACAAGTTATCTGTAAATACTTCAACACACCACTCTGCAGGGGTAAGCAATTTTAACGTGCATTTGAAGCTGTAATTAAGGAGCATCAGAAACACTGCCCACTACCTTAGAAGTAGCACACACGCAACGTCTTCCCCTGTACTCCTGCCCCTCCTTATTAGTGCTTGCTGCCCCTTCGCTCATTTCCCTCCTCATGTTCTAACCTCTCCTGCAAGCATTTTCTTTTTTTTTTTTTAAACAACAAAAGAAAGGTTCCTTTAGGAACCACCTTTCACAGTTAAAAAATAGAACAAAAAAAAATAATATAGTCACTACCTACTTTACATTTCTCAGTAGAGTACATAGACTCAATATGTTTTTCCAACATTTCCATTAGCATTTTGTGTTACGCTAATGGGAATAAAGTGACGGTCATCCCTCGTTCCAGGGCCCGGAACAAGGGATAACGGCCCGGCAGCCAAGTGTGTCTGTGTGCACCCTGATGCCTGCAGGCTTCGGCGTGTTATAAATAAATAATTAACCAGGGCTCCGGACCATTATCATCCATTGCAGTCCCTGCAATGGGTGATAAAGCCATTAGCACCCCAGGGAGGGAACCTGTGGTGCTAAAAAATAGATTCTCTTCCTACAGTGGGACGCGACGTCCCGCTGTAGGAAGGAAAATCCTTTTCCAAGATGGCCCCCATGGAAAGAGAAGGCAGGGCTCTGTACAGAGCCCCTCTTCCCTTTCCATGGCAGCCTGCAGAACCCTATGATCGTATTACCACAAGCACATTTGTTTCCCTTTCAAACCTATCCTACTTTCGAATAACTTTACCCCATAGCCAGTCCCAGGTGGACATGGCCACTTTAACAATTTTTCGTCCCTCGCGGTCTTGGCCAGTAGCCAGATTGTCCGCGTCATGACCTTATACCATAACCCGGACAATCTGGCCACTGCCCATGGCCACAGGCTATACCTCCGTGTCATGACCCCTACAAAGCAACCCCTGGTTAATGGTTAAATTGATGTAGATACAGGAGTGACCCCTAGTTTAGGGTTGACTTGGGTATTAGCCTGGCGTGCCTGGAAAGGAGGGGGGTTAAAACCTGATGATTACTGAATTGCCATAGTGCCTAAATGCTCATTCTTCAGTTCTTAAAATGGCAGCCCCGCAGGGTTAATGGCATTGTTTACGAGCTTCGTGCTAGGCTTTGAGCGTGGCTGTCAATATAAACCTTGTGATCCTCCGGTACCTCACTTCGCATTGAACTGCATTTTGCAGTACGAACGCTTACCGCGGTTCTCCGAGTCTATCCGACTTGAGCCTTTTTCATAGTTAATTTCCCTTAGAAAAAGTATCACAGTAGCTCAGTTTCTCTTCTGCAGGTTATTCAAATATCAGACATTTTCTAGTGATTAGTTTTTGGACGGATTTATAGTTTCGTCATAATTACCATTTCAATTAACCTGTAGTGAGCTCTAAGAATTAATTTTTACCCAAATCTATTTCAACAGCTGCACTTTTTTGAGAAGCCCTTTTGAGAATATTTGCAGCTAAACTTCAGAGACTTCAATTTTTTTACATCAGGCTCGTTTCGTCGCTTGCAGCATTTAATTTCTTCTTCAGAACACTGCGCTCTACCCACGAGTAGGATGGAGAGCTCGCCTAAAATAAGTGCAAGGTGAGCCAAGAAGCCCCTTCATCAGAAAGACTGTTATTGACTTGGGTTTTGAATTGTTGGGAGCTAGTGTGGGAACTAATGGGGTCAGCCTACAGTTAATAGTGATTTTTGCCCACCGTGCATGCTTCAAGATCCTTCTGAGGAGACATTTGGTGGACCAATAGAGAGATGCTCCCGCAGGGATTTATGGTAAGCGTTCCACTCGGTCTCCGAAGGTATTTCACAATTTTTTGGACCTACATTATGACACTTGTCAAAAAATAAAACCTGGGCACATTTGCTAAACCATGCTTTAAGTTCCTTGCCAATGCTCCTTACACGGGTTTGCTTGAAATCCGCCCTTGTTTTATTTTTTCAAAGGTTTCATAATGTATGTACATACAATAGTCTTATAACTTAGCCCCCATTTGACAAAATCATTCAGTCTTTACACAAACATTGAAGGTTGGGTCTATAATCTTTCTCAAAACTTTTGTCCACATTCGTCAAACGGCAACAAAGTTATAAACCATCTAAAAATGTTAAGACCCCCCCCCCTCTAATTTTGCCCCGCTCTTGACAAAATCCCACCAAACTTTGCAAAAATATTTAAAACTGGGTCTAAAATCTTTATGCAAACCTTTGTGCAGATGCGTCAAATTGCACCACATTTAATATCCCCCTCCTCCCTCTAATGTTGCTCCCTCATGGCAAAACAGCACCATTTAGAGTCAGGTCTAGAATGATATTGCAAAAGTCCATGCAGTTTCATTGAGTGGTGCCATATACGACATCCAAAAACTGCTTTTCACTGACCCTGTAATGCAAAAATAGACATGGATGTCCCGGAACATCTGAGAACGAACTTTGGATATGAAAAAACACCTGTTTTCTTGTTTTTTATGGCCATATCCCATCCCATCCTCCTCACCGCTCACATCACCAGAGATTGGTTAATTAGTTTGACAAGTGCAATGGTGTGTTTTTTTAATATGTTTTTTCCACGATGTCCTCGGACTACGTCGACTGTCCGCAAATCCAACATTGCGACAGTTTCAAAATATCTGATGCAGCTCACGTTTTTCACCATCCAATCGGCGGGTGCGTCCAAAGTCAGCAGGCATCACGTCGGGCCCTGAATGTTGCGGAGGGGTGTCAATGGCCGAATAGGGAAGTTAGTCCGCGTACCAGACCCAGACATCACACATTTTTTTGGACATACTTTTTGGGCATTTTAAAAAAATCTACTAGATGGATTTGCACCAAATCTATAAAAGCACGCTTTTGGACCAAGCCGCCGCTCATGCTACAAATTTGGTGAAAATCTATCCAGCGGATTGGGCTGTTGGCGTGAATGACATTTTCTTTCCATTGCGTCTGAGGAAAACACATTTGGGAACCCACCTATAACTTTGCCCCCTCCACCCCCGGACAAAACCTCAACAAACATAGCAGAATCAATCTGAGGGGGGCATATACTTTTTTTGCAAAGTTTGGTGAGGATCGTCCAGGAGAACCAAGTTAGAAGCCGCCCAAAAAGTGCTCTTCCTATGGGTTGAGCAACTTAACCATAACTATAGGGCCGTTGGCGCAGGCCCTGTCTTATATATCGGCAATAGCCTCATAGATAGGGTGATGGCATTGAGCCATCGGAAATCCGAAAATTCTATTGTTATTAACCTTTGACTTTCAGGATGGATATAGCTGATACTTTCCAAGCAAAATGTTTGTAGTAGGCCCCCCACCATCAAAACCCACCCCCAGACTGGACAATTTGGGAAACATTTGTTAAAACGCATAAAGGTTATTAAGAAAGCAAAAAAAACACTGTTTTTGGCCTATTACCATTCATTTTTCCATAGAGAAAAGGTCCAAATTTGGCAAAGCCGATGCACAAAAACTTCTGGCCTGATTTGAACCAAATAAGAAATAACTTGGGCACGAAGCGTTAACTTCATTTCCAGGAAAGGTAAAGAGGGGTTATTCTGTCCAGTTGTTTTTAAAATAAGTTCTGCACCCAAAACAAATGCTTTTTTCTCCCATGGTGCAAGGATTTTCAGAAATGAAAAGCTGCCATTTTTTTGTCCTCGATGCAAGAGATTACCGTGGTAATGCAGGGGAAGCCGAAAACAAAACGTGCTGAAAAAACAAGGTAGGGAAGGAGAGGAATGACACCATGTGAAGTTGGGGAAGTGAGGTTGGTTTGGGGTGCAAGTTACAGAAAAAATGTTTGTCTTAATCAGGGAATCTTGCAAGATTACTGTGCTAATAACTCAAGACGTGCATGGAAACAAAAATGGGTCGCACAAAGCAAATCGAGAAAGGGAGTAATGGGAGGGGCACACAGAGGTATCAACGTAGTCCTAGGAAAAAGGAAGGAGGCAGAGGAGTGGAGGGAGAGGACTTTAGTTTTCAAATGCTAACGGGGTCATATCGGAGGATTACGGCTGGAACTGCCTATTCTCACAAGAATGTAAACAGGAAAAAAAACAGGGGCGGGGGGCATACATCTGTTGTGATCACATCTAGTAGGCATGGGGAAATTAGTCTTTGCGCCAGTGGCCCTGGCAAGAGGGCCCCAAAGATACCTATTAGTGCGACATGTGGAAAAGCCATGGCAAAGTTAATGACTAGTCGGCTTGCAAGGAACCTAGTGTTCTAAAATGGGCACGGCCAAAGGGTGTGCTCACTGACCAGGGTCGAAGGCCATGGCTACTGGGCCCCAAGGAAACCTATAGGTGGAACATGTAATGAAAAGACCGGACTTTGAAATTTTAACACAACTATTAGAAGCCACCAAACCAGACACCTCGTACCTACATGAAATGGCACCAGACAGTTTAAAAGAACCTTCACACCTGAGTTGTAAAAGCAATGAATACCCTTAAAACTCTTCAAACCCACACCAATAAAAAGTAGAAGCAAGATGGTTCACAGAGCAACCGAGGGAACTAAAAAAAGAAATACAGAAAACTATAAAAGCGATAGAGGCGACACTACAATCAAATGGACAAAATTAACTACCAATGACAATTTAGGCTATAGGAATCAACAGTCTTGAAAGCCAAGAAATCATATTACACCGCGAGAATCTAATCGGCAACAAATCCACAAAAGGAAATGTTGACTCATCAAGGAAATAAAGAAATTTTCATGCAACAACACTGTGCCTCGCAAAGCCTATGCAAGAGTATCACGGCCCACCTAAGAACAGAAATAGAAGCAATACAACAGACCATCGACGCATCTCGTAGGACCAAAAACCATATCCTCCCAGAAACCGCTACCACCACAACAACCAACACAACACTTGAGTGAATAACCCTATAAGTGAACAAATGTTTCACAAACTATTAAAAGTTACCAGCATAGCCAGATTTCCCAGCGACCCATGCCCATCAGATATCTACGAAAAGCTACTGGCCCACAAAACACCAGCCCTCTACACCTGACTAATCTATCCCTAAACACAGGAATAGTATCTAAGTGATTCAAAACAGCATACATCCAACCTCTTAAAAGATGAACAGGAAATACAGAGAACCCTACTAACTACAGGCCCACCTGGTGCCTTCCTGCTTGCCGCTCCTTTTCACCACTTAGTAAGCCCCGCCCACCTGGTGCCTTTCCACTTGCCATTCCTTTTCACCACTCAGCAAGCCCAACCAACCTGGTGCCTTCCTGCTTGCCGCTCCTTTTCACCACTTAGAAAGCCCCGCACACCTGGTGCCTTCTTGCTTGCCGCTCTTTTCCCTACTTAAGGAGCCCTCCAGCCTCTTTTCCTTTGCAGCTGGGGAGCAGGTGTAAGTGGATCTAGGTCACCTGGCCTAAGCCCCGCCTACCTGGTGCCTTCCTGCTTGCAGCTCCTTTTCACCACTTAGCAAGCCCCTCCCACCTGATGCCTTCCTGCTTGCCACTCCTTTTCACCACTTAGCAAGCCCTGCCCACCTGGTGCCTTCCTGCTTGCCACTCCTTTTCACCACTTAGCAAGCTCCGCCCACCGGGTGCCTTCCTGCTTGTCGCTCCTTTTCACCACTTAAGCCCCGCCCACTTGGTGCCTTCCTGCTTGCCACTCCTTTTCACCACTTAGCAAGCCCCACCCACCTGGTGCCTTCCTCCGTGCCGCTCTTTTCCCTACTTAAGGAGGATCCAGGGTCCGACCCCCTGCTAAAACAGCAGGTAAGCATGCACCAACATATGTTTACATGCTCTGTCCCAACAGGCCATCCCCATCCTCTCTGGTCCCCCCCCCCCTGTGTTGTTCCCTTGTGCACCCCCCACCACTTCCTGCACAGGAGTCTGTCCTGATACATTCTGGTTTGACCATCACCGTCTTATGGCCAATGCTGGATTTTACTTTTATGGACTTCATTGATTCATGGTGCGTCACCCTTCTCAACTCTCGTGCTGGATTTCCTTTGCATCTTGTACTCATGGTGGCCCTGAATCATGCTTTTCCATCTTCATCTTGTATCCTGGCTTGCAACGTTATGTGTTACTACTGACTTCTGCAATTGTATTCGCTCCACCCTCTTGCTTCTCCACTCTTTTTGACTGCTTACTCTTTGTTCTCTCCTCCCCTCACCTCCCCTCTCCCTTTTCCTATCTCCTCCCCTCCTTCCCTTACTTTCGTCTATGGACTTACTCTATCAGAATTGTCCCTGGACCTACTTTGATAGCAACCTCGTCTGTCGCTCCCCTATCCCCTTACTGTTGCCCCCCTCCCTCCAGCACGATCTGAAATGTTGTCAGACCTAGTACGATAGTCACTTGTTTTGTTCCTCCCCTCCCTTTCTGCACCCCTCTCCCTCACCTTTTGTTTTCCTCCGGCTGTACCAGAAATGTCGTCAGGCCTAGTACGATAGTCGCCTGTCTGGTTCCATTTCCTTCCCACTCTCCCCCTCCCTTATCTATGTCTTAGCACTTGCACTATCTGAAATGTCATCAGACCGAGTACGATAGTTAATTTCACATCCTTACTGTTCATGGCCTGTAAGAATGTCGTTGTATTTTCCCTTGTTCCCTTCCTTGCCTCAAAGCGCTTTGAAACACATTGTGTATAGGCGCTATATAAATAAACTATCATATCATAACCTAAAAATATCACCTGTGGTGTACCACAACAATCAAGTCTCTTTCCACTCCTCTTTAACATTTATATGACCCCCTAATACAATTCATTCAAAGTGATGGCCTGCAAATCCTCAGACGACACCAAACAAATTTTCAAGGTAGCGACAACCACCCTGACAACACCCTCGAAGAATGCCTTATCAACATAAAAATCTGTCTAGCTAACGGCAACCTCTAATTAAAGCCAACCAACACGGAAATATTAATCTCCCCACAAGAAAACCACCCAACAGACATCCCTCACCTAGCTTGCGAGCATGGGAACCCAACCAGAGACGTCAACAGTGATGATAAATCTATGAATTCTCATGGACAACAGCCTCCCCTTGGAATCACAAGTGCAAGCAATAGTTAAAAAGGCTTCTACCTCCTGCGATTGATAACCGGGATACTCCCTTACCTCAACTTGGCACACAGAACCCTTGTAATCATCTCCTTAGTATTATCAAGGATAGTCTATGCAAACAGTCTACACCTGGGAATGCTGATCGCCTCACCAGAAAACTGACACATCCAAAATACGGCAGCAAGACTTCTCTCGGGCCTAAAAAGAAGAGAGTGCATCACACCAGCCCTAAGAAATCTGCACTGGCTAGTGGTAAAGAAATGTATCAACTTCAAAGCCCTCACATTTGCCCAAAAATCATTACACAAACAAGGATTCAAGTTCATCCAAAGAAAAATCTGCCAATGCCTACCAAGAAGAGACTTAAGATCTAGCAGTGACCTCCAAATGGAAACAAGACACTATGAGAAAAGAAAATTCGGTGGAACTGCCTTTTCCTATCTGGCAGCCACACTATGGAACTCTATCCCAAAGGACATAACGACTGAAGACCACCTAACTTTCAGGAAACAACTAAAAACCTGGTTATTCAACTCGCTGAAATTAAAAAGGCCAACTATTCAACAACCACTCCCACAAGTGGACTTCCCAACTCGCACAATACCTGCTTCTACAAACCAAAAGCCGGAAACAAAGACGAGGGGTATACTCAGAATGGAAAAAACGAACATATTTACAAATACCCAGAGATCACCCAAAACCCACTAAACATGTCTCTCTTCCACACAACCCACACTTCTCCCCCCATAACATATGCCCATAGGATTAGAGAAGCAACCCACCAAAACATGCAAACCACACATGACCCTCTAACACAGCTACAAACCCAATCACCTAAGACAACAAATACCTGGAACACTGCATGTCACCCTTATATTGTCTTGTATTTATTAGGTTTATATAGCGCTTTACTCCAACGCGGTGCACATTTTAACAGGATACATTTAACAATAACAAAAATAACAGTAACAGTAGAAGCAAATACAATTTTGAATCGGACCAACAAAACAGTATGTAGAGCAATTAGACAGAAGGGAAGGGAGTGGTGGAGTGGAAATTATTTGAGGAAGAGGGAGGGATGGGAAGGAAGAGGAGGAGGGAGACGGAAGGGGTAAAGGGAAGAGGATAGAATGGATGGAGCTGATTATGGGGGAAGAGGGGAAGGGTGGAGGAGGGGGAAGGGTAGGGGAATCATGGCGGGGAATGGAGAAGGAGAGATTGAAGGGACATGCAGAATGAGGAAAAGGTAGGAATAGAGCGGAGAGAGGTAAGGTGTTCCAGTGAAGGGGAGGAGTTGGAAAGAGTGGAAACAGGAGGAGGCACAAGGGGAAGGAGGAACAGTGAGGATGAAGTGGTCAGCAGAGCGAAGAGAGCGAGAGCGAGAGGGAGTGTAGAAAGAGAGAAGGGAAGAGAGATCAGGGGGAGCGAGATCATGGAGAGATTTGAAGACTAAGCAGAGAAAATGAAATTTAAGTTGGGAGTGAAAGGGAAGCCAGCCAAGGGGGAGGATAGGGAGGCAGAGATGGAATCTCAGGAGGTGAGGAGACAGAGGGTACGGATGGCAGAATGGTAGATAGATTTGAGGGGGGTGAGATGTGAAGTAGGTAGACCAAAGAGTAAGGAGGAGCAGTAGAAGAGGCGAGAGAAGATTAGTGAGGAGATTAAACGTTTAGTAGCATGGAAAGTAAGAGAGGGGCAGACTTTGCGAATATTATAGAGGTGGTAGCGACACGCACGAAAGGTGAGAGTGATATGATGGGGAAAAAGTGAGCGAGGAGTCGAAGTAAATGCCTAAATTGCGACCATGGGGGGAGAAAGTAAGGTTAGAGTTAGGATAATGAATGGAAGGAGGAGGAGGAGAGGGAGGGTGAAAGGAGTTGGAGGGGAAGAAAACTACCTCATTTTTGTCAGAGTTGAGGCAAAGAAAGTGAGAAGACATCCAGTCTGTAATGGCAATAAGACAGGAAGAGAGTTTAAGGTGGAGGTCAGGAGAGAAGGAAAGAAAGAGCTGCGTGTCGTCAGCATAGAAGTGGTGAGAGATGCCAAAAGATAGATGCAACAAGCCCCAGGGCACAAAGCAAAGTACATTCAAAAAGCTCACATGCACAGAAGCCAGTTGCTCCTGTTTCTGCATGCACCCCCACAGATGAGCACCACATCTATCCTATCCGCCTACCCGCTTTTACTTACAGAGCCACATGAGCTCCTGGAGACCATGAACATGGCAGCAGTGTAAATCAATTTACCATAACTCGTACATATAGGTTTTGGGAACTGATGACTTCCGATTCCATGGAGTAGAATGATTTTAGTACAAATACAGAATTATCTAAAAAGATCCTCCTCAAATGTAAATCCAAACGTAATCCAACATTGCAACAGGATGGACACATAGAGGTCTTTCAGGACCTGGTCATTGTGAATTTTAAGAAAATTAGAAGATCTAAATATATTCAATCTCAGGGAAATGTATCTTCAGAAAGACAAGGCTGCATTGGATGAATTACAAAATATCACTGATTGGACAAACCTTCAGACAAGGGCAGTAATATTGTCATAATGAAACAAAAGGATATCTCTGAGGCCATTCAACAACTGAAGGATTGTACCTGCTATGCCTCCCTGACATCGGCCCCCCACTTTAGAGATGGAATTAAAATTAGATGTCTTATCAGAATGGAAAGAGAAGGGTTTTTTGGAGGAAGAGTAGTGTAGCTTTTTACGCCCCAAATGTCCCGTGATGCCGACCATCTATTTATTTTTCTTGAAGATCCACATGAATACAAATAATTCACCTGGGAGACCTATAGTCCCTATGTTTAGGGCACTATTGGCGAACATGTCCAAATATGTGGATGGAACTCTGCTGCCCTTTGTTTCTGCTTTGCTGTTGCATGTAAGTGACGCAAAGCATTTCCTCAAGAAGGTTGATGATATTCCCCCGGGAAGAGGATTTCTTTCTTGCAACCATGGACGTGGTCTCTCTATACCTTGATGCAACATTCTGCTGGAAAAGAAGCCTGTTGACATTTCTTAAATGCACACGCACTAAACTATTTGGAGCACACAGAGATGATGATGCAGATGATTGACATGTCTCTCACAAATAATGTTTTCCTATTTAACAACATATATTATCATCAACTACAGGGTGCTACAATGGGCACCATCTTTGGTCCCCCTGTATTCAAACCTAACCGTGGGCTGGTGGAAGTCCGTTATAGTGTGGTCCAATGAAAACATGCTATATACACATAAAATAGTATCATGGCATGTGCTTCATAGACCATCTTTTTATTATCTGGAATGGCAGTGAAACAGAGTGAATTGTTTGTATTCTTAATTAAAATCCATCTAATGTGCAGTTTACAGACTCATAGTGAAAAAATTGTTTTCTTGGATGTGGCAGCGAAACAGGGGGGGGCACATTGATCACTGAGCTCCACAGGAAACCAACTAACTCAAATACACCACTCCATGCCAGCAGCAGACACCCAAAAAGTTCAAAATTGTTCATCCCTTGTGGGTATTTATTAGACTGTACAGGAATTGTTCCAATCTTGAGATGTTTGATAGGGAAAGTAGGATTACAGCTAAGGGTTTCAAACAACATGCCTATCCAAAGAAAGTTAATGAATGGGCATATTTGAAAGCACGCTCAGATAACAGGGATCTCCTCTTGAACACCATTGATCTGGATGCAACGTCTGACGAGAATAAAGAGTCTATACCGATTCTTTTTTTTAAAAAAAACTATTTATAAGGTGCTTGTTTAACAACAGAAGACAGAAATAGCAGCTGCAAAAAGATTGAGACATAATCTTACATATGTTATTGCTCACATTGGTTTGATACAGTTTGAGGCTTGGTGTAAATTAAACAGTGTTATAGATACATACATGACGTCCGATAGGGGGGTGAATGGGAGTAGGCGGGATAAACCCTGTTCGATGAGTACTCGTTGTTGCGCGCCTTCTCCTGTCTAGACGGCAAATAGTTACGAAATGTTGGCCAAATGTCTATTGGTTTACATTTTATGGGTTGCAGCAGCGACCAACATTATTCTTGGTCTGAGGTCCATGTGATGGCCCGCAGCCATTGTGCCACGGACGGGGAGGTGGTGCATAGCCATAGTAACAGTATATACATCTAATTGCAAGCAACATGAAGAGGCTTGCCAGTTTGTGAGAGCCACGTTGCAACTGCTCGATCCTGTGGAATAAACAGTTCAAATTTGTAGGTTCGATTGTGCAACCAAATATCACAGTCATAGTATTGCATATCTCCCCCCAAAACAGTGCCAGTACAGGGCATTCCCATAACATGTGGAGATATCCCGCCTTGTCCGAAAGGCATGTGGGTCAATGTGCAGGGTAGGTGCGGAAGAAGAGGTGTAGTCTAGCCGGGGTGTAGTGGAACCTATGCAGTACCTTAAATTGTGTTAGGCAAAACCTGGAATTAAAGGAAACTGTTTGTGTCTGTAGGCACAAAGCCTCCCACATCTCGTCAGTAATTTCTACTGCTAAGTCTTTGGCTCAGGCTTCGCAGAGTTTCGTGAGGGCTCTATTACCTCGGCACTGTAGTGAATTATATAGTCTGGCCACACGGCCCCGAACAGAGATATCCCCTATAACAACATCCAGCACTGGTTCATCAGATGGCAGTGTGGGGTATTACGCCCAAGCTGCTTTAGCTACCCGACGGAGTCCTGCGTATTGTAGCCAGCGTGTGAAGAGTCTACGACTGGGCCCCGGTAAGTCTTGGAGCGTAATAATTGCCCCCATACTAAACATCTCTTATGGCTGCATAGCCATCCATTTCCCACTGTCGTGCGGATGCCTTGTTTATTTTAGGGAATGACGGGAAGAAGTTCCATAATGGTAAGTCTCCACGGAAGGGGTGGCACAGAGCCACATTGGTATATCCAGAAGGTAGTACAAATGTTTCAGGAGGCTGATCATTTTTAGACGCGCCACACAGCCGGCCATCGTAAGTGGGAGCTTCGCCCAGGTACGGAGTCTGGCTGTGAGTTGGGGTATGTATACCCCATAGTTGCAGGCATAGAGCAATGCCGGGTATTTTGTCATGTCAATCCCAAGGTATTTGATTTTGAGGGGTGTCCTGGTGAATCCCATTATGTCTGGCGGGGGGACAGTAGCGTCAGTGAGTAGGAATAATTTGGATTTAGTACGGTTGCCCTTTAGCCCGAATAGGATCCCGAAGGATCGGACTTCCTACATGATTGGGGCCATATGTAATGTGGGGTCTCGTACAAATGCAAGTGCATCATCCGCGTATAGCAAGATCATTTCAGGTTCTCCTAGGAGTGTGATCCCCCCCCCTTTCAGCGTGTCTGTCAGATCACATCTGAAAGGTGTTCCATCACTATAGCGAATATTTAAGGAAATAGTGGGCATCCCTGTCGGGTCCCAATGCGAATATCAATGGGAGACAAGAGTGGTCCATTTATATTTATTCTAGCCATAGGTGACCTGTATAAGAGTTGTACCCAAGATATGAATCGGGATCCAATGTTGCATTTATGTAGTACTGCCCACATGAATTGCCAGGATACCGAATCAAAGGCCTTTCATATATATCAAGGGATCTGGGTCAGGACATTGAAAAGGCATCTTAAATTGAGCGCCGTGCAGTGGCCAGGAACAAGGCCAGATTGGTCTGGGTGGATAATGTGTCTCATATAAGGAGTTAGTCTAAGGGAAGGAACTTTGGCGGATATTTTAGCATCTGAGTTTGAGGGAGAGGGCGGTGGGACTTTCATTGCTCGGCTGCCTTGACTGATTTAACCGAACTGTGATAACAGACTCGTGGGAGTATGGGGAAAGGGGGGGGTGTTTTAAATGTGCAGGATTCTTCCCACAGGGTGGTCAGTCGGGGGGCATGGTGTGCTTTTGAAGTCCATGGTGAGGCCATCTGGGTCGGGGGCTTTCCCAGGTCGGAAGGGATTCTATGGCAGTGGAAATCTCATCTGGGGAGATGGGCTGGTCGAAAATCTCCCGAGTCTCGTCGGACAACATTGACAGTGGTAGTGTCTCTAAGTATTTGTCTATCTTGGAGGGGGTTGCCATGTCAGTATTAGCATATAATGTGGCGTAAAAAAGAGTGGAACACCTTGGTCACCTCAGGGGAGGCGTGAGCCTAAGTCCTGGTTGCGTCCCGCACAAATGGAATATGGTGGCTTCCCCCTGCTTGGCGTGTCATTCTACCTAGTAGCCTGCTACAGCATTGACCCTCCCCATATCGTCTTGCCAGGCTCGGACTATCAAGGAATTTCAGTTCTCTATCCGCTAGTGCCCGGAATCCATCAAGTTCAATCTTAATGTCTCCCAAGATTGAGAGTGGACGCTTACTGCTGCTCCAGTTGCCCTAGGTTAGTTTCACTAGTAAGGATATCGCGCTGTATTGACTTGCGTAGTCCTGACTTGGCAGCCAGGGCCATACCCCGCACATAGACTTAAAGGCCTCCAACCGCATTGCCTGTGTGTCAACAGAGCCAGTGTTTACCTCGAAATCCTCATTGACACATTTCTCCATTTTGGTTTTAAATACTGGATCTAGCAATGCCTGAGGTTTAAATCGCTGCACCAAGTATGTCCCACAGTTTTAGTGTCCATGTAATCAGGGAGTGATCCGAGAAGGTTCTGGCTAGTAGATCAGCATAACTAAGGTGGGTTATGAGAGTGCCAGATAGCCACCACATGTCTGTCAGGTAGTGAGAACTGTGAACTGTAGAGTAATAGGTGTATTTACATTTTGTTGGGTTTTGCATCCTTCAGGCATCTACCATCTCTGGATCAAGTAGCCCCTCCTGTATAGAGTCGGCATCTCTGGTCAGCTGTCGAGGCCTACTTCCGGATCTGTCAAGGTCTATGTCCACTATTGTTTTAAAATCACCTCGCTGCAAGACTGGTATTAGGGGGTATAATACAAGTAGTTTGAACAATTCAGAGTAGAAATCAGGGTCGTGCATGTTTGGTCCGTAGATATTCAGTAGGATTATTTATTGACCTTTCAGTATGCCCTGCAATAGTACATAACCACCAAGTAGATCCAAGTGTGCCCGTTTGTGAACATATGGTATAGACTTATGAATAAGAATCGTAACTCCCCTACTTTGGGTCGAGTATGTAGTAAAGTATCCATGTGTGCGCCAACTTCGTCCGCAGCCAGTGCATGTGTTTCTTGTAAAAACAAGATATGCGCTCCGTGCCTTTCAATATATAATTGTAGGGGTCGCAATTTAGTCGGATTGCCCAACCCGTGCACATTACAAGAAATGAATTGCAAGGGCTCAACCGCCATCAAACAAGTACTTAAGGTGGGCCATGCGGCCAG
The DNA here is from genome assembly GCF_040938575.1 of Ambystoma mexicanum. Lineage (NCBI taxonomy): Eukaryota > Metazoa > Chordata > Amphibia > Caudata > Ambystomatidae > Ambystoma > Ambystoma mexicanum. The sequence continues at coordinate 1,187,191,966 of NC_090927.1, forward strand.
CTTCGGACAGTATAATGGAGCCGTAACTATACAGTGCTGCCTTTTGTCTACGAACACCGCCATTTCAAGCATTTTCTGTTTAAACAACTGACAACTTCTCCCCCGCCCTCAGCCCTCCCCAATCAGAGGAATGATTACCCCAATCCCAACTTCCCAACAACGTTTGCAACTCTGCATGGGGGGCTGTTTGCTGACTTTGGCCCGGCATCTACACAGCCTAACTTCACATTTTAAACAGTTTACCGTTGCATACTTCCCAAGTATACAGAACTTAGCGGTGGATTTTCAACAGTAGTTTTGAGGGAAATATAAGTGGATACATAGGTGGTTGATGCCTACCAACAGACACCTTTCAGAGCTCTGTCAGCAAGAGAAACTGAGGATGCAGGAAGTATATAATCTGGGGTCAGCCCGGAAATTGGTCATCCAAGAATGTCATCGTCTTTTCCGGTATAGTGAAGAAATACACTGTATTGCCATGTTCAGTTCTCAGCTTGGCGGGGTAGAGCATGGCATATTGCACGTTCAGAACAGTCTTTTTTTCATGGCTGTGAAGGTTTTGCACTCCTGCTGAACAGTGACGGAGAAGTCGGGGTACAAGTGTATTCTGTTGTAGCCCAGGAGTAGCTCGCCCTTGCTGCCTGCAGTAGCGTGTTCCTATCTCTGTAGTTCAGTACTCAGGCTATGATTTGGCAAGGTGGAGCACCGGGCTTGGGCTTGGGGGTGCGGTGGGCCCGTTCTATTGCAAATTGTGGTGACAATTTTGGGGTGTCCAATAGGGAGAGTAAGAGGCGTTCGATATATTCCTCCATTGACCCCGCAATGTTTTCTTCTGGTATACCAACTATCCTCGGGTTGTTATGTTGTGATCGGGATTCGAGGTCTTCATTTTTTTTGCCAATGGATTGCACCGGTTTCGACAGCGATGTGACATCTGCCCCGAGGACAGCAACTTCATCTTCAGTAGGGCCCATTCTTGTTTCCACTTCCGTAATGCTGGCGTTGGTTTTGTCCATCTGGGATTTTATTCAGCTGATTGTGCCGCTCATGTCATCCAATTTGGTGTGGATAGCTGTAAATCCTTCCCGCATGTCCTCCATCACCCTATGGAGCTCACTGGGTTCGCCCGACTCAGACCCTCCGCCGGCCGCGCTCTCATCTGCATCAACGCTCACGGCTGTCTTGGGTGTGGCTTTGGTGAACATGTTTATCGAACTCTGTTTCTTTCTGGCTCCTTCGGTCATCATCACTTTGTCACCCAGGTGGGGAATATGATGTGGAATCTGTTGAGAATGATGGGCTCTGTTGTGGTGGCAGTAGTATTGGTCAATTAACAGGTACTGCGAGAGCGCAGTGAGCTGCTGGTGCGTGTATCTTCTGCTGGGGGTAGTAGTAGAGTTGGTTGGGCACGCCAGATGTAGGAGATGATCGAATTGCTGCAGCCAGTATTAGAGTAGAAGGGGTAATGCTGAGCTTGTGCGAATTAATATAGTGTTTGAGCTGAGTTGCAGTAGCTGCAGGGAATGCTCCGCCTTCGCTCTAAAGTGCAATTTACCGTTAGGTGGCTGGTGGGGATGAGGAATGTGATTTTGCACCCCGGTAAAGTAGCAGGCTCTGTGTGGTTCCTACCGCGTGTTGGCCCCAGCACCCGTTGGTTCAGGGCAGAGCAGAGTCCTGGAATCCAGTGGCAAGTTCTAATAGTTGCAGCAATACAACTATGGGCAAGGGTGTGCTAGCTTCCTTGCAGTACTCTGGTCCCGCTCTCTGTTGTGAGCTCTGGTGGCAGTGTGTGTGTTGGAGATATTGCTTGGTCAGGTGTCCAGTGTTATTGCCGCCGTTGGGTAGGTGCTTGCTTGTAAAACGGAAAGAGGGATTGTTCGGGGTTATTATGTAGAATATTGCACATAGTTGGTGTGATATGCTGCAGCCTCTATTTCCCGGTTCATCCCCGAGGTGTATAGCGGCAACCTCAATGTGACTGTGGGCCAGGGTACGTTACCTCTATTTGTGGATTCTCACCACTCGTCTGGTCAGGATATGGAGGTGCCCTTCACACTCTTGTGGCAGATCTCAGCGGTTGCTGCTGTAATTATGACCTGGAACTCTCACGGGAGACTGGCAAGAGCCGGGGCTGTTGTCCAGAATTCAGTGGTTTACCGTGCAGTATGTGGGACCCGCCTTATGATCTCTGGAGGTGGCGTGGGCATGGGAATTACTACATGGTGCAGGGCAAGTAGCAGATGACCCCACCGTTAGTATATTGGGTGCTAGAGGCATGCAGACGGCAGTCCGAAAAGTTTGTGGAGGAAGACTCCCAGAACCGCATGCAGGATTATTGTACTTGCCAGGTCTGCTAGATGTCGGAGGTATCACACTGGGGATGGGAAGTTCAGTGCAGTGTTTGCAAAAAGGTGTCAATTATGCATGTTCCTCCTGCTCACAAAGGCATGGCGTCTGATTGTTTCACAGTGAGCTTGTGCCGTATGTCGCAGGGGGATGAAGGGTGCGCAGTTTTGACCAAGTGTAGTGGCAGTTCCCTCTGGTAACATAGGTCGGCAGGTCCCCGCAACACTGGAGGGAACTGGGGATGGCAGGCAGCGCGTGGTTCTGCTCCTTGGAGTACGTGGGTTTTGTGGTGCCAGGAACGCATGCTTTAATGCAGGGATTTACAGGAGGGACAGCAGTTTCCAGTCCATGGAGTTGTAGCAGTCACTCGCTCCTTCACCACTATAAGGTTTCAGGGGGTCTCTGTGGCACCGTGCAGGATCGAGCAGCACCTCCCCCGAGTCTCGGGCGGACTATGGCGGTAATGTGGGGCAGCAAAGGGGTTAGGCGTATGTGGTTGAGGAGCGGCCAAACTGACCTGTCGGTCCTGTAGTGAAGACGTATGGTGGTCTTGTGTCCCTCCTGTTGACTACATAGCGGTCGCGTTTTCGGGGCAGTCTCTGTGTAGCGGCAATTAGCTGTGACAGCTTTGTGGTGTGGGGGAGGGAGGGTTCCACTGCTGTCGGCGTGTCCCCAGGCCCGCAGAGGCCCAGCAAGCTCCCTGGTTAGCCGACCACAATCATTCCAGGGCAGACAAGTAACACAGTTGTTACGCATTCGAGGCGATTAGTGTTTTCAGCGTAACACACCCTTAAATATAGGATCGTAGGCGTGTATTGATGCCGGGCATCAGAGCTCCTCTCTCAGGTGGCCATCTTTGTTGTGCGCAACAGCGCCATCCCCGCCCAGCCCCCCTATCTTGACCGAGTCTCAGGTTTGAGAGACACTCAAAACAAATCAGAAATATTGTGCATCGATATTGGCATATTTGGAAACTGGACAAGAATGTTTCAATTTCAGGAGAACGTCCTAACATTTCCTTTTGCTAATCAGTTTCCCTAAAAGATATACATGTCTAGTGTGAAGGCATCTTGAAGCAAGACACAGACAACAGACATAACATTCAAAGAAAAATATTTTATTAAATCTAACGTCAGGATGGTAAAAGGCCTAACTTGCCCTATACTAAGGTGGGATTTCCCTACCTGAACTAAACTATGGAAGGTCTGAGTAAAGAGTTCAACTTAAGTCGGTCTGTGTCCAAAACCTATGCTTGCCCTCACAACTAAAGCTAGCCAATGTGTAGGGAAGTCAAAACCAACAAAAATAGTGTTGAACTCAAAGCTCTGAGCCTCTTCCAGCTCACAGATTTCTCTCAGCTCCCCTTCCCCAAGTATAACAAAGTTCCACAAACAAAGTCTTAAGATTATCTTTCTCCAGTTCACGGTAATATAGTTAAAAAAAAACAATCCTCAGGGTTCCCTTCCCCAACTTCCCAGCACCACTGTTCACAGAAAACAAAAGTGTGTGTGTTTTTGTTCTCAAGACCATGCAATGTAGCTCCTAGAGTCTCAGGGTTCCGGTCCCCAATACTTTATCTTCGTGATTACAATGTCTCTTGAGTTTCCAATGTATAGGGCTCACTAGTCTAGGCGCAGTTGTCAGACCAAACGGTCCACCCATCACAAGTCACGCAACTAGGATCCCTGACTCTCGTCTTGTCGTTGATGTGATGGCTTGTTCTCCTCAGCCTTTTGGCTCTGCCATCACTTGTTACACATCCTTTCAGACTGTTAGGCCTTGCAGCTCTGCATTTAGTCATAAAAGTTCAGTTGAGGGTTTTTTACCCACACCCACCTTCTTATGTTTGTTTGTCACTCTTGTGCCCTATGCTGTGACTGCTTTCCACCTGGGCGTTAAGGTGATGCACTTTAATTGCTTGGGTTTATTCCATTCCACCCTTCGAATGCTTAATTTCAGTATTCCATTTCATTTAGTATTTAAGAAGTATTCATGCCGCTTAATTATAAAGTTCTCTTTTTTGTGCGGTTTGCATTATGGATTGGGTTCACTGTATTCCACAAGCATTGATTTAGTTGAGGTTTTAAAGTTCAATTTAGTTTGGTATTGAATAAGCTGTGCTTTGCTTAATTTTCAAAGTTTTGTTTAGTCTGCATTCAAGGAGCCTTGTTTCGTGTAATTCTGAAATTTGTATTTAGTTCGGCATTCAATAACATGGAAGGAATACCCTGGCATTAATGCATGCTCCTTTGACACTCAGTGGCTTGTGGCATCTCCTTCTCTCTAACTCTGCCGCCTGCCACGTGTCTTCCACTACCCACCAACTCCCAGAGTTGCGCTTTCTGATGCGCACAGCGTCCCTCCTTCTTGGTGCTCGCCCCCAGCTCCTGCTGCTAAGCACAGCTCACAGAGACCCCAGGCTGCAAACGCTTACAGAACCCCCTGGCTATGGGCTGTGCAAGTATCCTGTAAAGGTTGCGAGTGTCCTGGCTGCTCATCCGGTCCCACCATGCCTGCTTCCTCTTTAGCAGGGTCTCCTGCTGGTTTTTCCCTCACCGGTCTCCCAGCTGCTCCATGCTCTGCAACACTGGTCTATTTTCATACACCTGCAGCCCTCTGATAAGCTGCAGTTGTGGATCTTCAATAAGACTTGCCTGACCACAGTTAATTGGACATGCCTGACCCATGTAACTCTCTATAGTCATCTTCCTCGTCCCAGTACCAAAGTGGTGAAAGTGTGTGATGTTAATTACTCAATTGCTTCTTCTTCATCTCAGTACCACAGTGGTGAGAGTGTGTGGTGTTTATTACTATCTCCTCTTCCTCGTCTCGGTACTGTCAAGTGACCCTTGTGTTGAAAAGAGGGCAACTGGCTTATAACAGCCCATAAAGGTCAGGGGGAGGGTTAGGTCCATCATCAATAGTACAAATGTACAAATAAAATAAATAGGGAAAGGGGGATACATATCTTGCCTGAGGGCACCCCACTCCCAATGCTTAAGGACCCTCCACCCTGGTCATCCTCCCTTGCTTCTCCACCTCCAGGGTCAGGATCCAGACCGATGGCCTTTCCCTCAGGTTTCTCACAGTAGCTTCATGAAAAATGAGATCACCAGCCAGGGTTGTAAATTGTTGGGGGGGCCTCTAGAAAGAGTTTTTTTCCAAGTGTCAAAAATGCAAAGCCTGTCAGTATGCAACACATTGTACCTCCTATGTACATCCGATTTTGGGACACACATTACAATTGAATATAAAGATCACTTGTGATACCAAATTTTGTAGCCTATATATTAAATTGTGATTGCAAAAAATGGTATGTGGGCAGTACCAGTTGAAAACTAAAGTTAAGCATTTTGCAACATATCAGGACTATTCAAAATGCTGATTTTTGTTATCCGGTCGCAAAACATTTCCATGAGAAACACGAAGGAAAAGTGTCTGGTTTCATCTTTTGGTATACACAAGGTTGAATGTCCACCCGTGGTGGAGAAAGAGGTTTTGTTGCGTCAGCTAGAGACAAAATGTATTCTTGATTTTGAATCTAAATACCCATTGGGTCACAATATTTATGAGGCGCTTTAAATGTTTTTAGGCACCTGATCATTTATCACTTAAATTCTTCATAATCTCACTACAATCCAAGCCTGTTCTCTAGCAGATGTCGATTTTATTGATATTTTAATTTTTACTCTTCTTCACTTTTGGTACATTTATTCAAACAAAAAAATGTTTTCTTTGCATGTTGTCAGTTTGACTTACTGCCAGTTGTTTTTAGGACCCAATTGTCTTCCTGTGATTGTTTAAACATCTTGAACTCCATTTGGAGTTCCATTTTACGGTCTTAACAATTTGTAAAATAATTCCATTATTGTTTTTTATATAGTCTTTTTTAGACTCACCATTTTGTATTCAAATATTATATATATATACACACGTTAATATTACATGACCTGCGGTAGCGGCCATGTAGTTATGGTTAAGTTGCTAAACACATAGGAAGAGCACTTTTTGGGCGGCTTATAACTTCGCTCCCCCTGGAAGAATCCTCCCAAACTTTTCAAAAAAAAGTTTACGGCCCACTCTGAATTCATTTGCAAAGTTTGGTGAGGTTTGGTCAAGGGGGGACAAAGTTATAGGGGGATCCCAGAATTTCTTTTTTCCCATAGACTGAATAGAGAAAAAACTTTGCTCACGCCTACAGCCCAAACTGCTGGACGGATTTTCACCAAATTTGCATCAGGAGCAGCGTTGGAAATCCGTCCAGTAGTTTTTTAAAACAACCAAAAAGTAGGTCCCAAAAAATGTGAGATTTATGTCCGACACCGATTGGCCTAGAGGGCAACGTGGTGTCTGCGGACATCGGACGTGCCCGCTGATTGGATGGATAAAAGCGTGAAATGCGTCAGATTTTTGCAAACGTCCGCCATCTTGGATTCGCATACAGCGACCATTGTGCAAGGACATTGCGGTAAAAACATATTAAAAAACACATTGCACTTGTCAAACTTATCAAATACTCTCTGGGGAGGTGAGGGGTGATGAGGATGGGATATGGCTGCAAGAAGCAAAAAAAAGGGTGTTTTTCACCGCGAAAGTCCACGAACAGTTCGGATGTTCGCGAACAGTCCTGAGGAGTTCTTGAACACCTCAGCATTACAGGGTTGGTGAAAAGCAGTTCTTGGATGGCTTATAACTTTGGTGCCACTTAATGAAATTGCATGAAATATTGTAATTTTATTCCTGACCTGATTCTGAATGAGTTTGCAAAGTTTTGAATTTTGTCAAGAGGGGGCAAAATTAGAGGGGGTGTCCCAAAATAATGTAAAGGCTTATAAATGAGGTGCCATTTGACAAATCTACACTTAATTTGGCAAAAAGATTATAGATCTAGATATAAATGTTTTCGTAAAGTCTGAATGGATTTAGTTTTTTGACAAGTGTCATAATGAAGGTACAAAAAATAGCAATATACCTTTGGTGACTGGGGTGTAGCCTGTGGCCATGGGCAGTGGCCAGATTGTCCGGGTCATGGAATAAGGTCATGATCCGGACAATTAGGCTACTGGCCATGACCACGAGGGACAACACATGGGGTTAAAGTGGCCATGTCCACCTGGGACTGGCTTTGTGGTAAAGTTATTCGAAATTGGGATAGGCTTGAAAGGGAAGAAAAATGTGCTTGTGGTAATATGGTCATAGGTTTCTCTCTTCGCTTTCTGCAGGCTGCCATGGAAAGCGAAGAGGGGCCCTTTACGGAACCCCGCTTTCCCTTTCCATGGTGGCCAACTTGGAAAAGGATTTTCCTTCCTACACAGGCGTCCCGGTGTAGGAAGAAAAATCTTTTTTTTAGCACCCCACGTTCCCACTTTGGGAACCTAGGGTGCTAATGGCCTTCATCCCCCATTACAGGGGCTGGAATGGGGGGGGATAATGGTCAAGAGACCTAGTTATCCACCCTCGCTTTGCTTGGGCTGATAACTTGGGCTGCCAGGCCTGTATCCACCGTTCCATCACGGGAACAAGGGCTAAATGCCACAATATTGCCATTAGCATAACACAAAATGCAAATGGAAATGTTGGAAAATCTTATTGAATGTAAGCACTTTACTGAGAAATATAAAGTAGATGGAGTCTAGAAGTTTTTTTTGTTCTATTTTTTAACTCTGAAAGGTGGTTCCTAAAGGAACATTTCTTTTGTTTTTGGATGCATTTTTTTTTTTGGCAGGAGAGCTTGGAACGAAAAGTGGGGAGGGGAGAGGCACCAAACACTAATATTGAGGGGCAGGTGGACAGGGGAAAATGTTGCGCGTGTGTTATTTCTAGGGTAGGGGGCAGTGCTTCTCATGCTCCTTGATTACAGCAGTGGTGGTGTCTCTTGGGGAGGAGGAATGGCATTAGCTGATTACATTTTAAGATAAAGAGCAGTTTTGTACTGTGTACCAGTTTGTTAATGGATGAGTAGGAATAGGTGTTGGAGCTGTGAAAGGGAAATTTTGAAGTTGAAAGTTCCTAGATCAGTAGAAAATGCAGTTCCGAACTGTCTGCGAAGCACAGATCTTATCGTGAAGTGCGGACGGGTTTTCGGACACGTCATTATGCCGCATGCCAGCGTATGGTCATGTGGCACTGTCCGGAAGGTCCACAATGAAGTCAGATGTTCGTAGAAGTTATGGTTAAATTGCACTAATAAAAACTTATGAAATTCAATGAAAAAACTTTAAGGGGACATTATTGTTAAGTTGCAGTAATAAAAACTGGCAAATTTCAGGGGGTTTTCAGTTTTACTTGTAACCGTAATGTTCCTTTAACAACGTTTTTTCACTGAATATTTATTCACTGAAAAAACTTTGTTAAAGGGACGTTATGGTTACAAGTAAAACCTCAACAATTTGCCAGTTATGGTAAGTTAAGCAACCATAGCTCGCGCCACCACAATGCACTGCAAAGACTAACACCGAGGACATCAAAGATGACCTCACAAATGTCATATACTTTTTTTCAAAGTTTGGTAAGGATTCGTCCTGGTGGAGCAAAGTTATAAGCCACCCAAAAAGTGCTCTTCCTATGGATTGAGCAACTTAACCATAACTACAGGGCCGCTACTGCAGGCCCTTTAATAAGGAATCATTTGTATTTTTTGTGTTGACGTTCATACGTCTTTAGCAATACTTTAAAATGTATTTGGGGTACCCAATTAGTAGGTAATATATTTTCACTGCTTTTGGGAAGCATTACTTTTGGTATTTTTTATTCTGCCTTTGCTTATGTATGAGAGTATTCTCAAATGCATAATCAGTGTTTATAGGGTGGAATCAACAGTTTTTCTATTTTTCAGAACATGGTTTTATATTTTGTTTTAAGTAGTACGGGTGACCTGTAATAGAAGTTCATACTATTGATTTATTTTAAAATGTTTTTATTGGCATATTCATTAGGCATTACAACCAGTGGCATGATTCACCAATAAAGTACAGCATAAATGATGTAACATGTGAACATAAACAGTATTTAACTAACAAGTCTTCACATATTATCCCGCTATTCAGTAGTCTCCGCGAGAGCAATAGCAAGGTATTAACAGCGCAGCGGCTCTCGTGTTGGGGGAGTAGGCCAGGTTACTTAGCCAGTTCCCCGGCAGGAGCGATTCTACTGTGGGCTGCTCAGAGTCTGAATCATAACCTCTTGTTTTCACTGGGGTTTATCGTCCGGGGAGTGGAACATATCCCAAATCAGTGCCTTCCAGGCTTCGTACGCTGGCCTTGCCTCACTCCCAGCTTTGGAGGCCCCCTCACCTCACACTCTAGTCTCAGCGCTTGTCCAGTGCTCCAGCTAATTATACCACTTTCCATACCATGGCCAACCCGCTGATTTCCACGCCATTGCAATGGACCTCTTTGCTAATATACATTCCATGTCCATGAGTTTAATAATGTGTCTATTTACCGTTCCTTGGGTGAGATCCCAGGAGGCATTTCTTCAGTGTCCACTCATACCTCAGCACCTCAGCTTTCCTACAAGCCGCTTCTATTTTGCTCCAGAAGCAGCGTGTCTTTGTGCTAGCCCAAAACATGTGGAACAGTTCCGCTCCCTCCGACCCGCACCAAGGGCACTGTGAGGTAGCCTTACTATTAAACTTAGCTATTCTGCCCGGGATCATATATGTCCTGTATAGAACATTGAGTTGGATCAATCTAAATGTGACATTTCTAGAACCCTCTCTGGGATATGCCAGGGCTCTAGCGCATTCCCTTTCTGTTATGCCGGTGCCCATATCGGTTTCCCATTTATGTTTCAGCGCTATGCCTCTGGGGTTGGGTTTGTCCACTAGTTATAAATCCTAGACACTGGTTTCCACCCATCCCGAGATTGTGTAGTACCGCCAGTACCGGGTCTATTTCTGGTTCTTCCGGCCAATCTTTCCAGGTGTCCTTCGCTATCTTTCTGATCTTGTTATACCATAAAAATAGGCCTCCGGGCAGCTCATCCTTTTCAGTGAAGGACTCAAATTCCTTGAAAGCCCCTTCTTCATAAGCATCACCCCATATGTAGATGCCAAACCCCTCCCACAATCTCATGTTTACTAGGTCCTCCATGCTTGCGCAGACCTCTGCTGCCAGTGGGATCTCAGGGGAGTATGGGCGGTCACCTTTCGATATTTTTAGGGCCCTATTCCAGACCTTTCTACCCAGAGTCACAATCATTGGGGTTGCATTCAAACACTTCAGTGAGATCCAGAGTATTTCTTTCAGGTCCGCAGGAGCCACCAGTAGTTCTATTAGTCTCGTTTCCTAAGTGGCCTCATCCGCAAGCCATTTGGCCATGTGACTAAGTTGCGCCGCTAGATAATACTTCTCTAGGTCCGGTAGTTGGACTCCACCTTCCCTACATGGCAGTGACAGAGTGGACAAAGCTAGTCTGTGCCTCGCAGTGCCCACAGTAGTTCCCTCAACAGCTTCTCGATCGTGTGAAAGAATGAGGCTGGGATGTTTCTTCTTCCATTATGGAAGAAGTGCAAGAACCATGGTAAAACTATCATTTCAATTATAGCAACCCTGCCCATCACTGATAGTGGGAGCCTAGACCAGAACCCCGTAGATTTTCTGAGCCCCTTTAATGCCAATTTGGTGTTGTCCTCATGCATCAGTCCCGGGGTATGCTAAATGTTCACTCCCAGATATCTAAATGATCGAGGCTGCCACCCGAGCCCCACCTCCAGGAGCTAATCTTCTGGCTTCCCCACCAGTCCTGCTAGTGGGAATATGCAGGATTTCGTCCTGCTGAAAGCTATCCCTGAGAATCTTGCGAACCTCTCCAGCACGTCTAATACCACCGGAACATTCAGGTGCGGGTCCCGTAAGTATAACAGCACATCATCGGAGTTCAGGGACACCACGTGATGTACTCCTCCCACTGTGATTCCAGCATCAAAAAACTGTTTTCTGATGTATATTGCTATCAGCTCCAGAGAAGTTCATACTAATGAATTAGCACTAGCACTTTATTGATCTGATATTTTGCATTATATGGACATCTGCACTTTCATATGCACTTTATGAGATATAATATTGATATTGATTGATATTATATTCATTTATCTACCCTAGCCTAACCCCAATTCGTTTCAGTGAAGTAACTGTACATTCTATCCTTAATAAGTATTTGGTATCTGATGTCGAACCATTTTTGAGGATTTTTACAATCCATTAGCACTTTACTTATGTTCCTATCAATATTGGCACGTAATTCAATATGTTCCTCAATACAGTATAGTTGTTGGCCTAAGGAAATGACAAGTAAGCATGGTCAGTTTGACCGATTTGTTGAAATACAACTGTGCTGTTTTTTGTAATAAATATGGATCTGCTCTATTGAGAGCGTAGTACAGGGAACCTTACAAGATGGCGATGCGATTTGACACACAGTGGCTGTGTCTTGTCTATGGAAGCAACAGCTAGAAAGGACTTTGTTGTTGTTCACCCATATGGCAGCTCTCAGCTTTCTTTTAAATTTGTGCACTTTTCAGTAATTCCTCATATGTGGAAAAAACGACTGGTGGGTCGCGCAACGCATCTCATGAGTTTTTCCATTCAGTGGATTGCCTTTCCTCCGCCGATTCCTCATCTGATAGATATCCTCATCCAGGTCTGCTGCTTGTAAAATTCTTCGACAGGGGGTGTAGTGAATCTCGACTCGCCATTGATCCGCCTTTCTCTGTGCTCGATCGTCGTGTGCAGACATGATGTCCGGCATTGTATATATACCACGTCATTGCACCCCAAACCTCAGTTCCTTTTTTACACACGCTCGACATGCTGCTCTGAAGAACATAGTGTTATCAGGTCTTTTTGATTCTTTTTAATGTATTTTCATCAGAGTCGTTTTTTCCTCGACGCTGAGATGTCCGTGCCTTGGGTTTAAGGCTTTAAATGATGTACCGACTGCCACTCTTAAGATGTCGGTGACGACCCACAAGACATGTGCATGTGTGCCTTGGCACTGTTCACAATACTGAGGGGTGTGCGTCGTGTGTGACGAGGAACCCGAAATAGTTGTATGGGGGAGTCGCCAAACCTGTGTTGGGCCAACCGCCATTGAAATCACCTGTGCGGTCGACTGTCCAGCCCTCTGAGGCCAAGACTGAGGTGCCTACCCCCGAAAAAGAGAAACATAGGCGTAAGAAGAAGCAGTCTCACTCGAGAAGGAATTAGTCGTCATCTCATAAGTAGAAAAGTTGCCACTGGCACCAGCTAGATTCCTACTCTTCGCTGGGCCAACCACTCTGCAACAGTGGGATGAGTTTAAAATTCAAATGTTGGCAATGTTTAAGAAACATGCAGGTGCGGGTGCTCCCCCCTTAGCAACAAGCCTCTGTGGCAGCAGCAGCGCTTGGCACTCCTGACCCCATGCAGGCCCTGTTGCTGACGCCAGCAGCATCCGGAAAGCCTTCAGGCTGGATGACGAAAGGCACCTAAACCCTTGATGCGGGTTTGGGCATTCTCCGATGCCTCCTCTGTTCCCAATCCCTGTTCGACACGGACAGTCATACCATCGATGTCGAGGGATAAGCCCTCCACACTGACAATCCACGACGGATATTTTGTCCCACTCTCCTGGACAGATTTCTTCAGCTCCATGGCGTCCATCTTTGGCGTTGATGGTGGAGATGACCATGGTGACATTGATCCTTTGTATGCAGAGACGGGGCATCAACTATTTCGATGACCAAGCAGATATTTTGGCTTTGGCACAAGGGCTCCATGATGCCAGCGGGCTGGACACATCCCCAGATGTGCAATTGCAGCAGAGCGAGCCTTACACCCAGGCCAAATTTCACTTACTAGTCGATAGTGTGGTCGACACTTTAGGGCTAAAGGCTGCGGCAGTGCCAGCCCATGGATATGAATTGACAGAATCCTGGACGAGGGCCCAGTTACTGAGAGACATATGCCACTGAACCCTGCAATTGCAGATCCAGTAGCCTCCTTGTGGCAGCATCCTTGCTCCATTACTTCGGTCAGCTCCACTATGACCGGGAAGTCCAGGCCAGCAAGAGGAGACTCGTAATTTTTGCCTTCTCGCCCTTCTCCGGAAGGTTTTGTTGTGCAGGCAGTCACGGTTTCCACCATGGTGGCTTCCTCTACCTCGAATCTGCCTCCTGACAGGGAAGGTAAGAGGATTGATGCGATGGCGAAGAAAGTATTCACGCCTGACAGCATGGTCTTGAAAGCCACTAACGTAGCCTGTGGATTTGCCAAATATTCTTAAGGCCTCTGGAAGGCATTGGAGCAGGCAAACCAATTACATCCCTAACTGTGAGTTGCACCTGAGGGGGAGGTGCGAGACAGCTTTGTACAGCTGATGGACGATGGGAAGGAGGTGGCCAGGTAGTCTTTGCAAACTGGCCTGAACGCCGCTGACTGCATATGCCGTTAAATCGGATTGGTTGTAGCATTTTGGAGTCAGTCCTACTACGATCTTCAGGTTTTTCACCGAACGTCCAGAACAGACTGCTGGACATGCCCTTCGAGGCGGAATTCCTTTTCGGCCAGAAGGCCAAGAACTCCCTAGAAAGATTTGAGTTGTCAAAGATCGCTGCAAAATCGCTTGGCCTAGTTGCGCAGCCGGCCAAGCCTGCTTTCAGCTTCGCCTCTAGGGGCAAGGGCTACAGGCGTTATGTGCCTTATGGCAGGAAGGTACAGCTCCTTCAGGCCGTGCAGGGGCAGAAGTATTTATTGTTCTCCAGAATGGGCAGTGGGGCTTCCAGAGGGCAGTGGCATGGCCGGCTCCGCCCTCTAAACCGCTTTGATGTTCCACTCCCACGATTTACCTGTTGGTGGACAGCTGTCAGAGCATTGGCCCCAATGGTGGGAGATTACCTCAGACTCCTTGACCCTGGAGCACGTGCAGTGGGGATTGTCTGCACTTCTTAAGGACACCACCGGCCAGACCCCAACCTCCTCCAAGCCAACCCGGACAGGAGCTCCAGAAGAAACTACAAGACAGCAGAGAAGATTGGGCTGGTATTACCAGTACTTCCTGGTACCCAAGAAGGGAGGAGGTCTCTGTCTCATTTTGGAACACAGGGCCTTGAACAAGTTCCTGAGGAAAGACCAATTCAAGTTGGTGATGTTGAGAAAAATTCTCCATGCTCTCGAATTGCAGGACTGGCTGGTGTAAATAGATCTACAGAACGCTTATTTCCATGTGCCGATGAATCGCAAATCCAGGTAATTCCTGAGGTTCCTCATAAGGGACAAACACCATCACTTCTAAGTTCTTGCCTTTGGGTTGACCTCCGCTCCAAGGGTCTTCACCAAGCACTTGGCAGTGGTCGCCGGCTCACCTCAGGAGATCCGGTGTCCACGTATTCATGTACCTGGGCAACTAGCTGATCCAGGGGAAGTCGGCGGAGTCGTTTTGTCCCGCTTAGAAGACACCTGCTCTCTACTCCACAGGCTGGGCTTCTCCTTGAATTTGAAGTCCCATGTGTTGCCGTTCCAAATGCTCTAGTTCATCGTGGTAGTCCTAGACACTCGGGTAGGGATGGCCTTCCCTCCGGAGGAGAGAGTCAAAAGCATTGTGCAGATGCTGAACCTGTTCAGGAACCACACCGCCTTACCAGAAGCTTCCTTCCTCCGCCTCTTAGGACTCATGGCACCCTGTATTTTTCTAGTGTCCGAGGCAAGGCTGTGCATGACATCTCTACAATGGCTCTTACGTGGTTAGTGGTCTCAGTACCTCGGAACCCTCACGGATTCCCTCAGGGTGTCCAGGTCCGTGGTAGACTACCTTGGTTGGTGGGCTGACAGCAGCAATCTCATGGCAGGGGAACCCTTCTGGCCTCCGTGGCTTCAGGCCAGAGTGGTCCTGGATGCGTCTCTGAAGGTTTGGGGCGCTCACTGTGACGACTTGCAGGTGAACAACCTTTGGTCAGCAATGGAAGCCAGATGTACATCAACAGGCTGGAGTTACGAGCCATCAAGTTGGCCCTGAGGGCTTTCGCCCCGTCTCTGAAGGGGAAACGTATCCTGATTCTGATGGACAATAGAGTGGCCATACACCATCTAAACAAGCAAAGCTGCATGCGATCCCTGCCCCTCTGCAGAGAGGCGATGCAGCTGTTGTTCTGGCTATTGGAGTTCCGGATCTCAGTCTCTTCAGTTCATGAGGTGGGGACAGAGAAATGTTTGGCTGATGCTCTTAGCAGGCAGAGCATGGTCTCACACGAGTGGGAATCATGCCAAGAAGTCCTAGAGGAGGTCTTCTTTCGCTGTGCTACCTCATCCGTGGACTGTTTGCCACAGAGCACTCCCTTGTGCACCCTCTTCTTAAGAAACCCTCTGCCGACCCCTCCTGCCCTGCTAACTATCATCCAATCTCCATCACTCCCTTCCTGGGCAAGCTCCTGGAGAAACTGGCCATCTGCCAGCTTACTCTCCACACTGAATCTGTTGGCTGTCTTCATGACCACCATTCTGGCTTCAGAGCTGCCAGAAGCACCGAAACTGCTCTCCTGAACATCCGTGAAGACCTGCTCTCCAACCTTGACTCCAACACCCCATGCATCCTCATATTGCTGGATCTCTCTTCTGCCTTTGACACTGTCAACCACGCCATCCTGCTCAACCGTCTCCGTGATAACCTGGGTATCACTCGTCAGGCTCTGGCATGGCTTATTTCTTTCCTCCTCCCAGGTCCAACTTGGGTCCTTCCTCTCCGATATCTTTGTCTCTTCCTGCGGTGTCCCCCAGGGTTCTAACCTCTCTCCCTGGCTGTTCGACCAATACCTGGCACTCCTTGCCCACTGCATCGTCGTTCTCAGCCCCAACTTCCAGTGCTATGCGGATGATACCCAGCTCATTTTCAGTCTACCCTCGGCCTCCTCCTCTACTTCCCTCATCTCTGTCTGTCTGCCACCCAGGAGTGGTGTGCCGCCAATGACCTCTTCCTTAATGCCAGTAAGACTGAGATTCTACTCATTGGCACACGCGCTCCCTCCTTCCCTGCAGCTCCCTTGGCCCTCTTCGCGCTCCCACCTGCAAGGCTAAAAACTTTGGAGTTATCTTTGACTCCACACTCTCCTTCTCTCCTCAAATCTGACTTCTCTAAGAAGTCACACTACCAGCTGAACCTCCTCAGGGGTATTCTTCCTTTCCTCTCCTTCCCCCAGAAACTCACTGTCTGCAGAGCCCTGGTTCTCTCTAAGCTGGACTATTGTGACAGCCTCTATCTAAAGCTGCCTGCCTCGACTCTCCGCCCCCGCAACTTATCCAGAACAGGACTGCGAGACTTGTCCTTGGCCTCAAGCCCAGGGATCGTATCTCTACAGAACTGAAACCTGTGCACTGGCTCCCAGTGGCTGCAAGGATAAAGTTCAAAAGCCTCTGCATTGTCCACAAGGCCTTCTGGGGCCTGGGGCCGCAATACTCTCTTCCTAAATATCTTCCTTCTCAAGCTCTTCGCTCATCTGCATCTAACTCCCTCAGGGTCAGTCGCTTCTCCAAGCAACGAGTTGGTGGTAGATCTCTCTCTTCGGCAGGGGCCTTCCTCTGGAACAGCCTTCCTGCCTCCCTGAAACTTGAGGAGAGCCATCTCCGGTTCCGGAAGCACCTCAAAACCTTCCTCTTTGACTCTGCTTTCTCCCCCCTTCTTCTCTGCTGAACTCCTGGCAGAAACTGCACTGGTTACCTGGCCACCCTTTCTGATTCTCGGTCCCCGCCAGTTGCCCTCCTGCATTGCCTCCCTGGCACCCCCTGCAACTGGGAACTGTTTTCTGTATCCCTACAGTCCCCCTACCAGCACTTATATCTGCACTTACCTTGTACTTGCCACCAGTGGCCATTTTTATTTATCTTATTTATTCAATTATCCCATGTACTGCACTTTCCCCTCCCCCACACACTTTTCCCTTTCCCCCTCCCCTGCACTTGCAAGATCTGAATGACACCTGGCCTAGTAGGATCGTTGTTCTGTCCTCCCCTTTGTTCCCCCTCCCTTGCCTCGTTGCGCCTTGAAACACTTGTGTATATGCGCGTTAGAAATGCCATATCATCATATCATATAACAGTCCAACAGGAAGTGCAGACTGTTTTGCTTGAGGGAATTTCCAGCTAACTGTGTGTTAGGGGTTGAATTTCTGGTAGATTGGGCCTTCCCTCTCCACTACGCCTTCCCTCCGATTCCCATCATCCTATGGGTTCTCAGGAGGT
Source organism: Ambystoma mexicanum (assembly GCF_040938575.1). Classification (NCBI taxonomy): domain Eukaryota; kingdom Metazoa; phylum Chordata; class Amphibia; order Caudata; family Ambystomatidae; genus Ambystoma; species Ambystoma mexicanum. Next base: position 1,187,209,521 of record NC_090927.1, read on the forward strand.
TGAAGAGGTTTCCAGCAACCCTGATCTTGATCGCCCGGGTTTGGGCAAGAAGGAAATGGTACGCGGACCATCTCCATATGACCATCTGCCCACCTCTCTGGTTGCCTCGTCGCCAGATCTCCTGACCTAGTCATACCTGGAATCCCTCAACTTGCATGCATGGCTCTTGAGAAGACGAGGTATGACTGGGACCTCTCTGAGGAGGTACTAGAGGTATTGCTGACTGCATGCAGGCCGTCTATGAGATCCCTGTATGCGTGCAGGTGGAGAAGATTTAAGGTGTTGTGCAGGGAATGCGAGATTGACCCTGTCTCTTGCCCCACCACTTCAGTGATTGAGTTCCTTCTGTCACTGGCCTCTTCAGGCCTTTAGGTTATCACAGTCAAAGGATATTTGGCAGCCTTGTTCAAGAGGTCCCCAGATGAAGGTTAATTTTTTACGATCCCAGTTATGGTTCAATTCCCGAAAGACCTTGTGAATAAATTTCTGTCGACTCACTCTATTGTCCGAGACTGGGATCTAAATCTGGCTGTGACTTTCTTGGTGGCGGCTCCCTTTGATCCCTTGCACTCATGTTCTTAGTAAATGCTCACTCGGAAGACTGCCTTCCTGGTTGTGATTATGTCCTCTAGACAGGTCAGCGAAATGCATTCCCTTTGTTGTAGATCCCTGTTTTTGTGATTCTTTTGGGAAAAGGTCTTGCTTAAAGTAAAAACAAAGAGGTGATGGCTGGAAGGTTTAGAATGAATCTTAACCACTGGCATTGCTCTGGGCAACCCTCCAGACCATCGTTCTTCGCCTGCCAAGCCATTACAGAAGGGGAAAGACCATATGCAAATCAGGCTTGGCCCCACCCCAAAAGGGGCAGTCCAGCCCGAACTGCTAGGTCACATCCCTTCTGCACGAGACCACAAGCATCCCCAAACATGTTTCAGCCTTTTTGGGCCTCATCAGTGAGGAGTAGCTTGGGTCTCTAGGCCCAGTAGGCACGGGACCCACATCTGGGCATACCCGTCCCACTCTGGGTGACAAAGCAAAAACAAAGAGGTGATGGCTGGAAGGTTTAGAATGAATCTTAACCACTGGCATTGCTCTGGGCAACCCTCCAGACCATCGTTCTTCGCCTGCCAAGCCATTACAGAAGGGGAGAAAGTAAGACTGGGGTTTCTGCTGAAGGTAGCATCGTATTTTCACATTTCACAAGCCATATACCTGCTGGTCTTTTACCGACTGCTGCAACCTTCTAAGGAAGAGGACCACTTCCATCGGTTGGATCCCAAAAGGGCCTTGAGTTTTGACGCTGCGAGGATGTCAGAATTTCTTAAATCTGATCAGCTATTTGTGGCCTACCTTGTAGCCTGGAAAGGCCTCGTTGTAACCAAACAGACGCTATCCTGTGGATTATCTTGTGCATTGCGGAATGCGATCAGTCTGCAGGCAGGGAAAAGCCTTCTGTGCAGTCGACCAGAGGGCTCACTCCATCGACGACCTTGCGAAGGGGCGGGTCTCAGTTAGGGATATTTGTCGTGCAGCAACATGGTCCTCACTCCATACATTTACCAGATACTACAGCCTGGACAACGCTTGTGGGGCTGACGTGCGTTTTGGAAGGGCAGTGCTGCAAAATCTGTTACTGTGAACTTTCTGCCTGCTGTGAGAAACCTGAAGGTGTCTCCCTAGCTGGTCCGCAGGGATCTTTTATCCAAGTGGCCAGGACACAGCCATCTCTATTGGATCCAGTTCCTGGGGGTGGAACAATTAGGGAGGATCACCTGAATTGGGGGGTCCTCGAGGGGTGGGAGTGGGACAACAACGGTGAGACGCATTATGCCCCCTTCCTTCTACACATTTTCCCTATCCTTTCACGGAGGACATTCCAAACCACTGCCCCCCCTTTTCTTTTCTAACTCTAACACTTTTGCACAACACAAAGGACAAAGGACTAACACCAGAGCCCCTGACATGTCCTAATACAAGGGTGAGGCAAAGTCAGGCAATTAATCAGAATCACACACAGGGATAAAAGGTGGAGCCAGAGAGCACAGGACAAGCAAGGCGAGCATAGAAGATGGCACAATGAGACGGCGCAGCACTTCAAGGGAAGGAGAAAGGTGTTGGGAATCGAGAGGGAGGCGAGGAGAGAAGTAACCGTGCCCTTTTCGTCCCAAACCCGTGGAACCTTCATGAAAGAGAGCCTAAGACTGCGAACAATATCACAAGTGTCTTGCAGCAGATGTCAACGATACACGGGTCAAGCCTATGTCGATAAGCAGGAGTGATGGAAGCTCCCGCGCTCGCGCTTCCGACCTTGACTCCAGAGAATTCAAAAGCCAAATGGTTCGACACAGCCAATGAGTCGAGGGGAGAACTGATAAGAACGGCGCTGTGATGAGTAAGAATCGCAAAGTGGCATGTTTTGAACCAAAGTTGTTGAATTCTGAATGAACTGTTGAAAGCGTGAAGGGGAAACCAGCTACAGAGGGAAAGCGGTACCACGTGGGTGCTAACTCGAGAGACTCTGGTCCAGCCCCATATGAGAGAAACTACAAGTACCAGAAGGCCGTAGGAAGACCAGCGAAATAGGTAAAAGTTGTCATACAGAGGGTCAAGCAGAATCCCTGTACAATCGAAAGACTTTGATCTACAAGCAGTGCGACAAAAAAGGAAGTGAATCCCGCTGTGAGAGTGAACATTGAGAAACCAAGGAATTGAATGCCGCTAAAAGTCAAGAGGGGTCCGATCCTGACCGAGGGAGGTGAAGTCACACCTAAGAACTGAAGTCGAGATGGGTCAGCACCCAGGAGATGGGGGGACCCAGGAGTGAACCCATCACCCTGCAGACATTGGGAACAAACTTGCATTTGGTTAAAGGAACTTTTGTTTTAGTTTGTTTTTGTTTTAGTTATTGCAACACATCAGGCCCCGAAGTCAAGAGACTTTCACATGAAAAGAGTCTTGGCCATTGACGGTCCTGAGAACTGCCATTGGAACTGTTGTCTTCGGTTGGAGAAGCCTGGGACTTTACCGTGCTCCAAGCTCCCATCTTACCCAGTGTCCAAAAGGTGGGGAAGGAGGACCCAGACTACTGCATCATGACATATTATTTGAGAACACCTCTTTCTTTTCTTGAGAACTATCCCACACCCATTTTTGTATTAGTTGTGAGGTTCTGGCAATAGGTTTCTTAGTATTGGCCTTTTTATTTTGACACAACGCGGTCTCCCATCTTAGATTTAGGTTTAGATTAGGCATTTTTCCAAACTTCACAACATTCATTGTTCAATAAACACCCTTGAACTGTGCTCACTTGTGTCTGTCTTGTCACCATAAGTTCCTCACACCGCCTCCATTCTTTCACTGCTTGGGGAGTCTTAGCAGATGAGGAATCTGCGGGAGAAAGGCCATCTGTTGAACCAGAAATGACTTACCGTAATGTTCTTTCTATGGATTCTTCTCACACAGATTCCTCATCTCCACTCCCATCCACCCCAACTCTGAAAGCGTTGGCAGTTGGTGCGCATCTATCTTAGTGTGTAGACACCTGGTGATGGCCCTGGAGTGAACTTTTTCTGCCTGGAAAGCCACATCTTCTCTCAATCTATCTTTAAAAAAAAAAAAAGATTTTTCATTGATTCTGGCTCTGGCTACTGTGGAAGTCTTCCCGTTGGGATGCTTGTTGTTGTGTTGTTTTAACCTCTTATTGGCTGTTTAGTCCTCTTCTCTCACTGTTTCCCTCTTCAGCGGTTGAGCATGGTAGGAAGAAAAATGGGGGAACTGAGGTACCGGGCGTAGTGATGTGGTATATTTACGATGCCCTATGTCACGTCCAGAGCAGAAGATCAAGCACGGAGCAGGACGGATCGACGTTTGATGGCTGAGTGGCGGTCCACTATACCCCTAAGAATTTTCAGAGCAGCAGAGCTGGCTGAGGATATGTTTCTGATGAGGAATCTGTGGGAGAAGACTCCATGGAAAGAACATTACGTTAAGTAATTTGTCCTTCTCTTGTCTGCCTTGAGATGGATGAAATAAAAAGTATTGGCAGTGGACAAAATCGTAATTGAACAGCCAATAATTTTGAGTCTAGATTAAGTCGGAAAGGACGTTCATGTATCCCATTGCATTTGATAACCTTTTTTTCGGACGTTTGGCAAAGCTTATAAATAGACTTCCTTATTTAGAAATTGAAAACGCCAGTTGGGACATGACGGGGTAACTATTGAAGTATAAATCAAGTGAATTTGAAAGTGTGGCATCCAGATTTATTTTCTTCTTTCTGGATCCAGTTTGTAGGATAACGGGGAAGAATGTATGTATTGGAGGAATGATTTTAAAATCGGATTACTTTTTGCTAGATTTACATGTAGGTATTCGACAAAAGCATATCTGTAAACATCTGGATTTTCAATGCCTGTTCTCCTACATCCCATCCCCTTTCCTCCATACTGTATGGGCGTCCCTCGCTAGGGACGTGAGACAGATCCTTTTTTTCACCTGAAAAAATCTTCTTCCCCATTAAATTTAGAGTACTCCTCCAGCTGCACCGGATCAACAGGACACTTTGGTCGACACTGATGTGGAGCAAGACCCCGACACACCTTCTGCCAAAGCATTTCATGAACGGCTCGCAGGTCTGGCCGAATACCTGGGCCTCCTACAACCCTAAATTGAGCAACCAGAGGCAGGGTTTCCGGCACAGGTCCTCACCCTACACCTTGCAGCTAGAACGGGGATTCCAATGCAGAAGGATTTTGCGGCTCTGGCAAAAAGGATGGTTTGAACCCCATTTGGCACAGCCTACCAACAGGCACCTCAATGCCAAGTACAGGCAAATAGAGGGCATCCACTCTTGCTGTCGGCACACCTGCAGCCACACTCCTCCATGATCGCCGCAGCCTCACTCTACTCCAAGCCCAAATCCTCCTCGGCTACCTCTGCTTCGGCTCTCCTGGGTAAGGAGGAGAAGATCTTGGAAGCGTATCGAAAGAAGGTCTATTCCAACGCCTCGCTACACCTTCGTCAATCCAATGCAGATGCTATGCTTGCTGCTGTTTACCAAAGGCTTTGGCTGGAAATGGCTGACTTCCTTTCGGAACTTCCGCTTCAGGCGTGCTTCAAGGCAGGGCTGGCGGAAGCAAAGATTGTCGCACAGGACATAATGGAGTCCACCGTGGCCCACATAGAAACTTCTGGCTGTGCTATCTGCATCGCTGCGGACAGGAGATCAGCCTAGCTACGGGCTACCAAGTTCAACCCCAACGTCCAGGAGCACATATTGCGCCTTCCATTCGATGCTGGCAACCTTTTTCATTCGACCACCGATGAGGAATCTGATAAGAAAAACAGTTATCACAAAATAACTGCAAAATCCTGATCTACCGTCACAAAGTCCACGCTGAAGACCTACATACAGGAGGCACCAGTGTGCCGACAAGGGTCGGGCCTTCTGCGGGTGACAAGGATTCCAGGAGCGAAGGTCCAGGCAGCCGTATCGGTCTCTGAGTCAGCACTGCTGCAAACAGCACAAGGCAGGGAATACATATTTTTTCCCCAGTCCCCCTCCTCAGCGTCTGCCTCAGAGGGAAAAAAGGCATAACACTCTTATCTGGGTCCAGGTGTCTCCGGTTGGAGGCAGGCTTGCCCTTCACGCTCAATGCTGGTGCACAAGGTTCGCGGACCCCTGGATCCTCTCAGTAGTATCCCCGGGCTACCGTCTATTGATTGCTCCTTCTCCTCTCTACTCCCCTGTGCCCCCATAGATTGGGACAGCAGCTCTGTTGGTGGAAATTTGATCGCACCTAGGGAGTCGGGCAGTGGAAGAAGTCCCAGCTTCCCAACTGGGTATGGGCTTCTATTCATGGATTTTCACCATACACAAAAACCACCAGACTGGCCTGAGAGTTTTGTTGGATCTTTCCACCTTGAACCTTTCCCTCCCACTTCAAAAGTTCAAGATGGTTACCCCAGCATTTATTGCAGAGACATTGTGCATGTGAGATTAGATGTGCTCCCTGGATCTGAAGGATGCGTCCCTACATGTCACAATCTGGCAGCCCCATCGGTCCTTTATGAGGTTCAGGATTATGGGCTTTCATTTCCAATAAAAGGTTCTACACTTTGGCCTCAATTCGGACCCCATGGTCTTTACCAGACTTATGAATTCAGTGGCAGCCCTTCTCAGGGCCCAGGGTCACCACGTCTACCAATACCTAGACGACTGGCTCGTCCGGGCAAGATCTCCAGAGGCAGTCTGACCCACTGCCTCCACCCTCTTGAATACGCTACACAAATTGGGATTTTCCATCGGTCTCAAGAAGTCTCAGCTGGAGCCTACACAGAAGCTAACGTTCTTAGGCCTCATCTAGGATATGACCTCCAAGAGAGTTTTTCCCTCGGAGATAAGATCACAGTATAAAGAGAGCCATAGAGCATTTCCTCAGCTGGGAAGTGACCTCAGCATGGTGCTACCAACACCTCCTGGCATCATGGAAGCATGTCTCCTAGCAGTGCCACACACACGACTCAAGATTAGATGCTTGCAGTTGCACTTCGCAGCCTCCTGGAATCAGAAGAGGGGTTCCCAGGCAGAGCTAGTCAGCATCCCATTTCAGCTCCACCAAGACCTTGTCTTCTGGAGCACGGAGTACAACTTGGGGATAGGCAGGCCCTTCCGGCCACCGGTACCGCAGGTTACCATCACCACTGACTCATCGCTAGAGGGCTGTGGAGCCACCCTGGACAGCCACATCGTCCATGGGGTCTGGTCCTGTCGGGAGCAGGAAGCTCACATAAACTGGCACGAGTTGATGGCATCTGGCTCACTCTGAAAGCCTTCCTCCCGATGCTCAGTAGCAAGTCGATCCTAATTCAAAGGGACAGCTCCACCAGCATGTATTACATCAACAAGCAGGGTGGCACTAGGTCTCCTCCTCTCTCCGCACTAGCAGTCAGCATGTGGGTGTGGGCCTTGTTAAACAACATTCACTTGGCAGCGATCCACCTCCCGGGGGAGTCCAACCTGGAGGCGGGCAGGCTGAGTGTGGATAATTACGAATGGCAGTTGAGCGAACAGGTCCGTCAGGGGATTTCAACAGATGGGGTCACCCTCAGGTGGGTCTTTTTGCCACCTGACCCAACAGGAGAATGCGCCCAGTTCACGTCCTGGCATGGACAGAGCCGGGGCTCTCTGAGCAATGCGTTTCAGATACAGTGGAACAACATGTACATATATGCCTTCTTTCCCACTCCCCTGGTACACAGGGTAATCTGCAAGATCAGGGAGTCCCGGCACCTGCCCATCATCTTGATAGCTTGTTAGTGGCCAGCAAGGCCATGGTTCTCTGAACTGCTCAGCCTGTTGCATCGGGTCCCAATGCACCTTCCGCTCAGCTCACTTACTCTCACAGCAGGGAGGCACGGTCATCCATCCTGCCCCCCAGAGGTTAGCCTTTGCAGCGTGGTCCCTGAGCAGGTCACATTAAAGCATCTGCGTCTGTCACAGGCTAACCTAGACCTCATACAGGATGCCAGGAGCGATGGTAGTAGGAGCCATTACAGGAGCAAGTGGACTAAGTTTTGTCAATGGGTAGAATCAATGGAGTTCAATCCTCTTACTTGCACGTTGGATGACGTACTATCCTTCTTGCACACTCGGGGGTGCAAGTAGACACATGCCGCACCTATCTGGTGGTCATCGGGGCCTATAGGAACTCAGAGGAGGTATTTTCTTCCTCCAACCAGATAGTTAAGACATCTGGCGGGCCTCACCAGACTGTATCCACCTATCAAGAAGCCACACTCAGTGAGCACCATTAAGACAGCCCTATTGTTGGGTCTTAAGTCTGCACGCAGGGTCAGTGAAATCCAGGCACTGAATGAGGAGATAGTGCCACCTACCTTATTTGCGGACCCCAAGGACGAGGCCCAGAGGGTTGTGCACTGTCTAGATGTTATGCGTGCTCTAAAGTTCTACCTAGACGGAAGCAAGAGCGTCCACAAATCTGAGATCTGTCACCTTTGGTGGGTCAAGTCCAGGCTATCAAGCTTCCAAAGCTTCCATAGCAAGATGGATGGTTGCAGCAATCAAGCAAGCTTATGAGGGGCAGCGCAAATCACTCCCGGCAAATATGCATGCCCATGCTATCGGAGCTAAGGTTATTGCTGTGGCTTTCCAGAGGCACGTTCTGTGGCAGGTCAACAGCAAGGCAGCTACATGACCTATGCCTTTGGCCTTCTGCAAGCACTACTGCTTGGATGTCAGCTCCAGATCGGACGCCACATTTGGTCAGGGGCTACCTTCAGTTGTAATTGCCCATACAGTATGGAGGAAAGGGGACGGGACGTAGGAGTTATTATAAGTTACTCACCGTAGTGACTAACATACTCCTAGTCCATAGTCCCCTTTCCTCCATACGTCCACCATCCCCCCCCCTTAAACTGGTGTCCTTAGGCAATGGTAATATTGTTGATGCGTCAAAGGGGACTGAGGAGTGGCGCTGGTGGTTGGAGTCAGGGGAGTGCATGCTCCCAGGATCGTGCATCCCTGCACGCCTCTAAATTTAAAGGGGAAGATTTTTTTTTTGGTGAAAAAGGTTCTGGCTCCCATACAGTATGGAGGAAAGACTACGGACTAGGAGTGCGTTAGTCACTACGGTGAGTAACTTATGATTGAAAATCCCCCCCAAGTGCTGATGGCAGAAGGTTATCTCTGCACCACCTGAAACATAATTGTGACATGTCTGAGCATTTGAAAATAATTGAGATTACCCAGGCTTACAGCTCAGGGCGTCTTGATTCTATTAAAGACGTGGGGCCTCATTACGACCCAGGCGTTAACCATGGCGCTGTTAGCGCCATGGTTGACGCCGGTAGCTTACCGATTCCGTCATGGTGAATGGCGGAATTACCGCCCCATTCCAAGGTTGGCGAGGCAGTAATTCCCCATTCACCATTGGCCCTTCCCCATTCCCATTTTTGCCCCCGTAGGGCTCAATGGAAATGGGGAAGGTGGTAATTACCTCCAAGGTCCCTTTGCGGATCCTGTCCTTAACGGCTGGTAAAAACCAGCCGTTAAGGGAGGACCCGCAAAGGGACCTCGGAATTGGGCGGTAAGGGATTACCGGCACCAGTGCTCTTACCGGTACCGGTAATCCCTTACCGCCCAGGTCGTAATGAGGCCCATGGAGGCAAGCATTATTGTTAAAAAGCAGGTTCCAGGCTTTTTAAGATTTCTTCAGGTAAGTTTATTTCCAAGTTCTTAGTTACATATCCACATGAAGACATAAAGGACATAAACTGTGACAACATCGGCTCCCATCACCCAGGGCCAGCCAGCTGTAACCGCCTCTACACAGAACACCCACTCAGAATATTCCATCATCCACACATAAACATTCCACATGACATCTCAAGCTACCTCACCTCAGACAGGCAAAATACAACACACCTCCCTCCTTTACTAAACCATACATGCACAGAACAAGTCACATACCAGAACAACACAACTACCACCTTCCAAGATATACGCACACGTGACACTCAACTGGCAGACAGACACTTCCACGGCCAAACCCAACCATCAAAACATCACACCCTGACAAACTACATTCAATTTACCAATAACAAAAATGCTGTCATCCATCTGCCTGTTCCTGCCACAAACAAGCAACTGGGCTCTCACCCCAGGACCTGGCCAACCCTGAAACTGGGCTACTTCACCTACATTCCTGAAAAACCACAAGACTGCTACACCTCCTACCACCAGGAGGTGTAGCAGTCTTGTGGTTGTTCAGGAATGTAGGTGAAGTAGCCCAGTATTGCCAGTATTATCTTTCACCTGCTGGTCCAGCGCCATCTCCAGCCCCCAGGGCAGAGCTCTGCCTCCTACTTAGGAGCTGCCCATCCAAAAAGGGGCCTCTTTCTTGGACTTCCCCTGAACCCTGGGACGCAGTCCTCCTTCCTGCTCCTGGAGCTGATCCCTCTGCAATGGGGCCCAATTCCTGTTCCTGCCCCTGCGCTCTGGGGAGCCTTGTCAGGGCTTCTCCCTTAAGACTCCCTGGGGCCCAGCTTGCCCACTACTTATGTGCGCCGGTCCCACCAAAGATGGGGCTTTAATCCTCCGGCTGCACCCTGGGTGATGGGACTTAGTTTTTTGGGGCGGTGTTGTCCTTCTCCAGAAGCTTGTCCTTCCTGCACCCCCCGCAGCAGGGTCCTCAGTCCATCAGCTTGTGGCACATAGGTTACCAAAGACCGACTCGTCGCCATTGTTAAAAAGCAGCTTCCAGGCTCTTTAAGATTTCTTCAAGTAAGTTTATTTCCAAGTTCTTAGTTACATATCCACATGAAGACATAAAGGACATAAACTGTGACAACACCGGCTCCCATCACCCAGGGCCAGCCAGCTGTAACCCCATCTAGACAGAACACCCACACAGAATATTCCATCATCCACACATAAACATTCCACATGACATCTCAAGCTACCTCACCTCAGACAGGCACAATACAACAATTATGCTTTAACTTCTTTAATCATTCTCTTCAGCAGTTTTACAAATTCATTTTTCAACACAAACGTGTAAAACAAACACTTTTAAAAAAAATCAAGAACTATGTGTTCTTCTAATCCTGTAGTTCCATATCTTGACTTCCTTCCTCTGCATACCCCTATGTCACTTCCTGATTGGGTCACTTCCTCTTCTTTTGCTGCTCTTCACCGTGTCAACTCCCCTCCAAAGCATAGGCAACTGCAACCCTTGCCAACAAGGATAACTTATTAACTGAAAACTCCCACAAATTGCTGTTATCTGATGAAGAAACTGTCATCCTTGCTCTCCTCTGAGGCTTCTCTTAACAGGAGCGACCTTCTCAACTCGTCTTCAGGTCATCCCCTGCATAATTAAGCAAAATACCAGTGGGATTGGGAAAAATACGACAAATCAACAACTTGAACAATACAGAAGTACATCTTATACACCCTACTTTCTATGCGTTTTTCAGGGTGGGACAAATGCTCACCTCCATATCTTTAATAGATTCAGGACTCCCTGAGCTGTGAACCTGGCTAATCTTCACTCGAAGTCAAGACCGGAGGCAAACATTATGCTTGTTCAAAGCTCTGTACTACTGATGCGGCCACAGGCGTCACTGGCTTTAAGTAATATGTCTGGAAAGAAGAATCGCTCGACCAATCTGCCACTTTCATAATGTCCTGAAGGCTTTAGAAGCCATCATGCCCCAAACGTACTCATATCGATACCTTGCACCCACCTCGCTATGGTCACTGCAGCCACTGCTTTATAGGGATTCCTACGTACTAAGAGCAGCTGAGGCACACCTGCAGGTCTCACTACTGCCATTCTCTCTTCATATTCTTTGATACACGAGGTGATGCATAACTTAGGCTGACTAGTCAAATACGGGTATGAAATCACTGACGAGTTTGTCTTAGTCCGCTTGGCTATAATAAACGCCACTCCCTCGGGCTAAAAGATTTTCCTGTCCCGCTCCAGTGCCTTTATATCTTACATTAGTCTACAGGAAACCAAGCAAAACAACATCACTAGCATCCACGACAGCTGATGAGTTGAGAGGTCCCTCGTCTGCGGACAATCTCTAAATAATGCAAGCACCACGTTAACGTCAGACAGGTACAATGAATTTGGAGGGGGTTATAGCATTTTCCTATAGTTCGTTAACTTTCTCCACCAAAATTTAGAGGCCAAAGAGTTCAACCCAAGTTCATGAATGATTAATGAATTTGGAAGTGATTTTGGGAGACCCAAAACAACTTTCCAGATTTTGCCTTGCAGCTTATTCAGTACCTTTGTTAAGTCCATTATACATAAGTCAAAGCCATACAGAACAATAGGTTCGACCTTTTAATATGTAAAACTCCATCGTAGGTATAAGAGAGCATTTTGAGTATTTGTCGTAAATTATTTTAATTTGCGATGTAAGAGGAGTTGTTTTGCGGTTCAGTGTACTACTCCACATTGCCAAAGAGTTGGAATCACGTAGGTTGTAACCTAGATACCTTGTTGCCAACACCCGCTGAATGACCACATTATTCATCTTCCATGTGAATCTACATACTTTTTTCATATTTACAAATACCATTATGTTTGATTTATTTGCATTAATGGCAAGAATGTTGCTTTTTGCATAATCATAGAACACATTCAATTTGGTCTGCAGCCCATCTGGTTTACGATCACACAGAATAATATAATCAGAGAATGCTAACCAATTAATTCGGGTATCACCCAACTTCACTGGAAATAACACCAGATGTTGCAATATTTTATCAATATCACAGATATAAAGCTTAAACAATATAGCTGCCAACTGACAGCCTTGCTTAACCCCTATCTCTGTGTCAATTGCCTCTGTATTAGATCCATCTTGTTTGATCCGTACCATATGTGGCGTATTGGAATGTAGTAGTGCTATAAGCCCCACAATATAACCTGGTATACCGTATCCAAGTAGCTTATTCCACAGCCTCTCCCTTATGACACTGTCAAAGGCTACAGAAAATTTCAATGATGCCATATAAATGGCACCTGTGGAGGTGTTATGAGAGGTTTCGAGCAAATTGGCAATGATCGTGGCGTTAAGTGTAGTCCCCATCGCCTTACGAAATCCTACCTGATATTTAGATAGCAACTGTTTGTCGTCTCTGCAAGTCTCTAATTCCCTTAGGAGAAGCATAGCAAAGACTTTAGAAGGTACATCAATCAAAGATATCGGGTAAAAATTTCCCGGGTCGTCAATGGGCCCCTTTTTATGAATTGGAACGATTATTGCAGTGAACCATGATTGTGGGATAGTTCTAGTTTCAAAAATCTAGTCCCTTTAGCCCAGAGGTGCGGATCGTCTTTTAGTACGCATGGGGTATCCCATCCGGCCCTGCGGCCCTTGAGTACGATAGCTTTTTGATAGCCCACATGACATCACCTAAATTCCAGACACATTTTCGGGGAATCTTGTTGGCAAGAACAGAAATGTTGGCTGAGTGGAAACCCAACGATAACGCATATCTATCCGAGATATACTCGCTCCACTTTTTACCTGTGATTGCTGAATGAAAAATCGGGAAAGTCCCTTTACCCTGTGAGCGTAATATCACCCAAATATCCTTATTTTTGCGCCTACAAATAAGGCTGATAATTTTTTGATTTTTCCGCTAGGTGTTGTGCTCTCTTCACCACCTTGATGACATATCTACATTGTAGTTGTATCTGTTTTTTTGCATGGGTAAATTGGATGTAGTTTTCAATTTCCCTCTTTACCTTCTAATGTCACCATTACGTTTGCGCTGGATATTCGCAATTTCAGCATTAAATATGCAGGAATGTAAACTTACATACTCTTTTTGGGAGTTTGCTATGGCTTCTAAATGCCGTTTTACCATGTTTGAATTCAGGTCTATAATTTTCTGTTTATTCCAAAACATTGCTGGAGTGATCTCATTACACCAAATGTCCCGGTTCACCAAATATGCAAAATCTCTACATGTTTTAGGATTCCATCTAATCGACTTAGGATGTTTATCAATTTCGATTAGATCTAGATGTGTAACATATGCATTTCCAAGAGAACTTCTAAGTTTAGATTTAGCAACATGTGATCACTGCAGCCCATGTTTTTTTACCTCAATAGGCTTAGCTGTTTTCAATAAGGTTTCAGATACAGCAAAGTAATCAATCAATTAGCTTAGTTTCCCTCTGGACCATGTACATTGCCTCTGATCTTTGGCATGTGAGTGTGGGTATGTTCCAGTTTTGAAGGAACTTCAACCAGCAGTACCCACGTTCGAATGCCACAGTGGGGTGCATTAGTTGCTGGTGTTAATTTATACAAAGCAGAATCCTTGCGGATGGAATTGAAGTCACCACCTAGAAATACCTCGTGTTTTGCATTCCTCAAGAATTCGGTCTGTAAAACATCTAGTTCCTTTATTGTACTAAGATGTGAGCTATGTGTCGGATTGCTATACAAGTTGATCAATATCACATTGGTGTGACCAATCATTATTTCAATAGCTAATAAAGCATTAGAGGAATAAATCAAATGTGCATCCTTTTTCATGCTATTTTTAACAAGTGTTAATGGACCACCTGATGGACGCCCAGACTCACCCCTCATAGCAGGATGATTAAATGCCTTAAAACCATCTATATTAATGGCATTACCAGCCATGGTCTCTTGTATCATAATAATGCTGGAATTGGGTGAGATCAAATTGTTCTTAAAACATTTCTACAAATTGTTGAAACCACAACAATTCCATCTTATTATCGAAATGGTTGGGAGTTGTGTGACTCTGCATAGTTTGTGTAGATCTAGCATCTTTCAATAGTGTTTCCAAACCAGCCAACCTTTTGATGGCATTACCTACAGAGGTGAGCTGCGTTAGCAAATTCTGTGTCATAACTGTATCAGCACTCAAATTCACACCTGCATTATGGAGTTTGTTGACTGTTGCATTTGAAATTCTATGAATTTTGTCACCTCATTCATGTCTTCAAAACAATACAATTCATAACCCAACATCTGGAAAGTGTCACTTTGATCCCGAACATGTTTGCAATTAAAGGGGACTGAACCTTACATAACATTCTGTTATTAACGATAGACCATTTAATCCATTCAATGTCATGGGTGTTCAAATTTCTCAGTGTCAGTATTTTTTAAAATATATTCAGTAGATACAAGCGATTAATTCTGTCATTACCACAAGTTTGTGGGTCACTATTCCATCCGATGACCATTAGCATTTCCTTGGGAATGTCATCGTATGACCTTATATCTAGGGAGTTGAGTGGTGCTCTTTTACACAACCTACATTATTCTCATTCCACCCAGGTTGCATCTGTTGTTGGAGTGTTCCCCCAAAAACCCCCTCTATGTTTGTATTTTTGACATTCATTTGCAAGCTCACTTTTAACAACTTTTTCAGTAGTGCTAGGTGTGTCTATGTGACACCTAGCCTGTATGACTGGACTTTCACTCGTTCGATTCTCAGGCTTGGTATGTTTCAGACATATATATATATACAGCATTTTTGGTTCGACTTTTGCTTGGAGACATGTAAGTGTAATTATTTCATCTTGATCTCCATTACAACTGTCTCTTTTGTACTTTTAAAATTTTTTGTAACCTGATAAAACCCAGCTAAATTTGATTGTTTCATAGTATTTTTTTGTATCTTAATGGTATTATGAGTGCAACTTGTAGAATCTCCTTTGGTGGGCAGCAAGCTTTTCACTACCTGTTTATCATCCTCATCCATTTGTCCCATGCCTGAGATGTTCGCATGATGTAGTTCTGTACTACCCATCTGAGTGTGTTCTTCTTGAATTTCCACTTCAAGATGGACACGCGATGCTGCATCTAGCTGACTAAAGTCCAAACAATTTCTGTGTGACACCTCTTTCACTATCCCTTTACTAATCTTTTCTTTTTTGTGAGTCAAACTCTTTTTCTTGATTTCTGTTTTTTTTTGGGAGAAATACTGCCATTACGTTTTCTTATTTTCTCCTCTTGCTTTTTTTTGCTCGTTTATGTAGTTTTTTTGCTTTTTTAGACATAAAGAATTTCCATCCCTTATCACTTTCAGGCTCATTTTCTGGGGAGTATACAATTACCTCATCCTTCTTTGTACATTCTTGTTGATCCATGAATGCCGTAAGTACAGAGGGACTGTCGGGAGTGGAAAGAACAGTAACCCTTATATCCTCTTTAGTTGGCTCACTTTTAAGAGGTGAACTAGGTAATTTACTTCTCATCATTTCCTTTTTCATCAAATTTTCCAAAGACAACAATCTCTCATGGTGTAATTTTGATAACTTTATGAGATCAATCTTTTCAATCTCCTCTTGTGTTGGATAATATGTATCTAGTGTTGCGCCCGTTGTTACATTTGCCTTGTGGGGGATCTGTGCGTTAATATCTATTGTAATGGTCTGTGTTGCTTGTGTTATCATAATACCAGAATGCATGTTAGCGGAGTGCTGTGTTGAAGTATTAGTAGCCATATTTGCATTGAGGTTGGCTTGAAAAGATGCCATACCTTCATATGCCAACTTGAACCCCTCTACTTTGTTTAATTTCCCCAGTAACTCAGGTAGGGATCCTTTCATTTATTTCCCTTATTGTAAAGTGTGTGAATTCATGACCTTTGTCCAAGAGGTTCAATATTCGTGTTAATACAGGAAATGTGTGACAATTCTGTTCATTTAAGTCGAGCATGGTTTCATCAGTGAGGTTGTGGGTGGAAACCCCCCCCTTGCTGCTGTTCGAGGGGGATTATCTGTAGTGCCATTATTGTCCCTGATCAATGGATCAAACTCCTCATAGGCATTATTTTGCCATTCTTTGGGCAATTCCAGAAATGGAGGTGGATGAACATCTGCCAATACAGCCTTTCCCATAATGAACTTGTCATCAGGCACTCTGTTACAACAAATATCGCCTTCATTATTGCTGTGTAGGTGTACAAAGTCCCTTTGTCTTCTTGGTGTAGACACTGGAGTGGAAGGACCTGACGATAGACAGATACGCCTATCCAATTCAGCCATAATCACAGGGGCTAACATCAAGATATCTTCAATCTCACAATTTCCTGTGTTTTCTGGTGGGAAAGAGGTCTCGTGTGGTGGATTGTTACCACTAATCATTAAATCATCTACAACATGTTGTGTACCATTCAATTCACTTAAATATAGTACCTTAACTTCAGTCTTAGAAGATTGGAGAATTTGATGTGGCATATATCATACATCTTGTTCTTCAATATGCGTAACTGAAACATTATATGGTAATTTTGATAGTTGAGGCATTATAGATGGTATAGTAAAAGAAAGTTCTCTTATCACATGGTCTGTGGATACTTCTGAGGTCCCAACAACAGATACTATATCATCTCTAGTTTTATTTTTCACAGAAGCATTATTCTTTTTTTCAACCACTGCCATGAGGCGTTTTTCCATTTCTAAGACTAGTTTCCATGTTAGTGGCTGTATATTTCACAACAGGCTAGAATTTTACCCCCCAACTGTAAAAATACAGAAAAGGTTTCAATAGGTTAAACCATACTATTTGTTAGCACAAAGCACAGAAGACTCACTAAAATATAGCTTTCATGTCTTAGTACAAATCGGCTTAGAAGTGAGGCTCAAAGGTTCTATGGCCGACCGCCATCTCGAGCTAGATTAGCAAATTGTTTTTTGAACAGATTTGTATGAGTGGCAAATTCCGCAGTTAAGGACTATTTGGGGCTCAATGGCCCACAGTCACGCCAAGTTCATTCCTAACACAGACGAAGAAGACCACCTCACATACATTGATCTCACTATGGCATCTGACCAGAAGGCTCCAAGACTCTGAGTCCTAAATCCCCCTCAAGGTGCTAGGTCAATGTAATTCCACAGAAAACATTTCCGAACAGTTTTTGCATTCAGAGCACTCTATATGCCGAGGTACTAAGGGGCTCAAAGACTCCAGGGACCGCAGTCACCCCAGCTTCTATAGTACCTCAGCTACCACAACCACCTTGCACCAAGTGCACTCTCTATAGAAGATGTCAAGAAGGCTTTAAGGCTCTTAGCCCCCCAGTCACCTTTATGTACAAAGATCAACACAGTGGTCCAAACCAATTGCACACAGTGACTTTTTCACGTGTAGTAATTTGTCTGCCAAAGGAGTTAAGGGCTCCAAGGCACTGAGGACCTCAGTCACCCCCAAACTCCAATTTACAAAATTTACTCCAGAAGCGTAGCACATGACTCTGTATCTCTATGTGCAAAGACACGTGAATGGTTTGAGGCTGAAATGTTATGATGGGCACAGACACTTGCAAGACCCAGATATTGTAAAGTTACCAAAGTGCGGTTTTCCTCCCGTGCACAGTATGCGCACTCACTTCACTGTCCTCACGTAGCGTTGCCACATCCGTTTGAGTGCTGTACAAATCAAAAACCGCAGGGCAAGGACCACCCAACCAATCAAAACCCTACTCGGACGTCTCAGTGCGATCCAAATTTTTGCCAATGCTCACTTAAAAGGAATTTTATTACACTGTGTGTCCTGATAATTTCCTTTATAGTCAAAACATAGTTCCATCAAAGTACTTTTAATAGAACTTCATATAGTCCCAACTTGGACTATAAGTGAATTTCCAGTACTTTGCACTTTGGTGTTTGCTTTAATTTGCCAGAACTGCAAAGTTACTGTGGCTCAGAGCCAGTCCTCTAGACAAAGTCAACAGGCGAAGTGCACGAGCATCTAGAGTTTACCGTTCTGAATGATTGCCCACGCGACAACTGCAATCTGCTTTGCAAAACGCAAACACACTACTGGCACACCGCGCATGCACTGTGTGTTTATAGTTCACTTGATGACAGATGCGTAGAAATGGAAGTAGGACTCCTCAATTTCGTAGATAGAGCAGTTTCCTTGGCAAAATACACAGAGCTCCCAAAAGGCAAGACCTCCTCCCAGTAAGGAACAAGTTACTTACCTGTAACTGTTGTTCTCCAGCATGGGTCTGGCATGGATTCACATGCTCATGAATATTCCCCGTCGGCAGGCCGGGAATCCTCGGTATAGAAAAAAATCAGTATCGATTTCGTTTCTGATCTGTCTTTCTTAGTAGTAACCAATCACTGGTCTCTGGGTCATACTGCCCCCAGCCAATGACTGCCCTCTCCCTAAGCCCCGCCTCCGGCAGCCATCCTCAGATTTGGTAGCACGTAAAGTGGCAGTATGACCAAGTGAAGAGCCGCAGAGGGGTAGACGGGAGGGTTCGCATGTGAATCCATGCCAGACCCATGCTGGAGAACAACAGTTACAGGTGAGTAACTTGTTCCTTCTCCAGCATGGGGTCTGGCATGGATTCACATGCTCATGAATAAGAGAATACATAGCAGTACACACATGCACAACCACGGGAGGTGGCAACAGGCTCAACATTAAGCAACTCTTACCTCCTCACCAGGCTCACCTTAGGCGAACAGGTTGCGCAGCACTGCTTGGCCGACCCTGGACTCCTCCCTGGAGTCCCGATCGACGCAGTAGAATCTTGTGAAGGTGTGCGTCGACCTCCATGTCGCAGCCCTGCAGATGTCCAGCAGGCGCACACCAGACAGGAACGCCGTGGTAGCAGCGATCGCTCTGGTCGAATGGGCTCTCGGACGGCTGGGCAGCGGTCGGTTTGCCAACCGGTGACAGTGCATGATGCAGCCGGAGAGCCATCTGGAAATGGAAGTCTTCGAGAGAGCCTTCCCTTGATTCACAGTCCCAAAGTTCACAAACAGCTGTGACGTCTTCCGAAAAACCCTGTGTGCGGTCCACGTAGAACTTCAGCGCTCTAGCTACATCCAGCGAGTGCAAAGTCCTCTCGGCCGGCGACGAAGGCGACGGGAAGAAAACTGGCAACACCAAGGGCTCGTTGAGGTGGAAGTCCGACGGCACCTTGGGCATAAAGGAGGGGTGTATCCTCAGCACCACCCTCGTGTCATGAAAAGTCAAGTATGGAGGCTTGCAAGATAGGGCCTGGATCTCTCCCACTCGTGCGGAGGTGATGGCCACGAGGAAAGCTGTCTTCCATGACAGGAACTTCAAAGGCGCCGAATGCATAGGCTCGAACTCGGCCCCCATGAGTCTGGTCAGCACCACATTAAGCTCCCACGCCGGGGCAGGAGCCTTCAATGGCGGGAATGATCGGAATAGTCCCTTCATGAATTCTTTCACCAGGCGATGAGACCACAAGGATGCCTGTCCCGTAGTCCTGGTATATCGGGAGATTGCAGCCAGATGTATTTTGATGGAGGCGTGAGCCAGTCCAGCTTTGGCCAGCGACAGTAGGTACGGCAGTACTTGAGGGGCTGTACTCCGCAGAGGGTTAATATTCTGTGCACGGCACCAGACAGAGAACCTCTTCCATTTATGTCTGTAGCACTTGAGAGTTGAGGACGCCCTGGCCTTTGCAAGAACCTCTCTGCAGTCGGCCGGGATGTCGTACCCTCCAAACTCTAGTGCTGCAGGAGCCAGGCCTGCAAGTTCAGCGACTCCGGGTTGTGGTGAAGAATGGCTCCTCCTTCTCTGGAGAGGAGGTCTGCGTCCGTCGGCAGCTTGACTGGTGGGGATGTTGACCAGTCCAGAAGGTCCGGGAACCAGATCTGTCTCAGCCACGCCAGTGCAACGAGGATCATCCTGCACCGGGATCTCTTCAGCTGGTTGATGAGCCGGAGCAGCAACGGCATCGGAGGGAACACATAAAGAAATAGGCCGTCCCAGGGGAACGAGAAAGCATTGCCCATGCTCCTCGGCTGGGGGAACCTGCTGGCGAACCTCCGGCACTTGGACTTCGTCGCCGTCGCAAAGAGATTGATTTGGGGTTCGCCCCATCGTTGGAAGAGTCGATCCACTTGATCCTGGCGTAGTTCCCACTCGTGGCACGAGCGCAGCTCCCTGCTGAATGAGTCGGCAATCGTGTTTTTTATTCCTGCCAGATGAAGAGGCACCAGAAACATCCCTTGGGCGACAGCCCAATGCCACAGATCCTGGGCTTCCTTCGATAGGGCCGGGGACCTGGTTCCGCCCTGCTTCCGGATGTAGAACATCGTGGTGGTGTTGTCGGTGAAGATCCTCACCACCTTGAGGGACGGAAGAAAGGACCTGAGGGCCCAGAACACTGCACGGAGCTCCAAGATGTTGATGTGGAGAGACTTCTCCTCCGGGAGCCAAAGGCCTCTCGCGTGAAGATCTCCGGAGTGCGCTCCCCGACCTTCCAGGGAGGCGTCCGTCGCCACCGTCACCTGGTGAGCTGGGGTCTGAAAGACCGTGCCCGCTGACAGATGGGAGCGGTACCCCACCACCGGATCGTCTGACGGAACGTCTCGTTGAGAGGGATCCTGTCCTCGAAGCTGCCCGTCGACTGGAGCCAGCGGGCGTCGAGGAACTCTTGTAAGGGGCGCATCCGAAGCCTGCAAAGGCGCACCAGATAAATGCAGGAGGACATCATCCCGAGGAGGGATTTGATAGATCTTACCCCGGTCATGTCCGTGGCTAGCAGACGCTGCACCTTGCCCAGAATGGCCCTGGTCCTTTCCTCCGACGGCGAGGCCAGCCACGCCACTGTGTCGAGCTTGGCTCCCAGAAACAGGGCGACTTGCGACGGAACCAGGTGGGATTTTGGAAAGTTGATGGAGAATCCCAGGTCCGTGAGCAGCTGGACGGTCTTCGCAGTGTGCTCCACGGCGAGCTCCCTTGTCCTTGCCCGGATGAGCCAGTCGTCCAGGTAGGGGTAGATGTGGATCCCCTGTAGGCGCAGCCGCGCCGCCACCGGTGCGAGGCACTTGGTGAACACCCTGGGTGCCGACTTCAATCCGAACGGGAGGGCCTTGAACTGGTAGTGCCGCCCTTGGACCACGAATCTGAGGAACTTTCGGTGTCTTTTTAGAATGGGGATGTGGAAGTACGCATCCTCCAAGTCCAACGACGACAGGAAATCGCCCTCCTCCAGCTGTCCCAGCACGTGCTGGAGGGTGACCATACGGAACTTCTGTGCCTTGATGTACTTGTTCAGTCGCCGTAGGTCCAGGATGGGGCGCCATCCTCCCGTCTTCTTTTTTATGAGGAAGTACCTTGAGTAAACTCCGGAGCCCCGAAGCCTCTTTGGGACGAGCTCGATGGCACCCTTCTTGAGCATCGCCCTTACTTCCAACAGTAGTTGAGGGACGTGATTTTCCTTCCTGGCCAGGGTGGAACGCGAGGGCACTTCTTCTGAAACTCGAGGGCGTGCCCTTGGGCCAGGGCGTCCAGCACCCAACGGTCGGTGGAGATGGACTCCCACACGCTGACGAACCTCGCCAGCCGGCCTCCCACCGGGGTGCTTCGGCGGGGGCCCGACCCCACGGTCGGTTCTATCTTGTTTGGAGGCCGCCTTGCTTCCTTGACCTCCCTGTCGACGACGATGGGCACCACCTGACTTGCTGCATCCCCTGTAGGCTTCCTGGGAAGAAGATCTTGCTGCTTGGCGGTATGTGGAGGAGCCACTGCCGGATCCTTTGGAGGTACCCTGTCTGCCTCCGGAGCTCCGAAAGGACGGCCGTCGTTGTTGGAGCACTCCCAGTGCCCGGGCAGTCTGTGTCTGTCTTGGTGGCCTGAAGGGACTCATCAACCGCCTTCCCAAACAGGTTGTTCCTGTCGAAGGGCATGTCCAAAACCTTGGTTTGTACGTCCTGGCGGAAATCCGTAGCCATCCTCGTCTCAAGCAAATGCTGCTGCCCAACTGACGGAAACCGGTGTCGGCAATGTCCGTCGCCACCGTGATGGCGTGGTCCGAAGCAATCTCACCCTCCTGTAGGATTTCAAGGGCCTCAGCCCTTTTGGCGTCCGGAAGGAAGTCCAACAGAGGGGCGATTTTGAACCACAACTCCCTGTCGTAGCGGGCTACGATAGCCAGGGCGTTGGCCGCCTTGATAGTCGTTGCTGTGGATGAGATGATCCGTCGTCCCATCGTGTCCAACTTCCTGCCCTCGCCGTCCGGCAGGGAAGTTAATGTCGAGGCCGATGCCCCCCCAGCTTTCCTCTTTGCCGCCGCCGAGACGACCGAATCCGGGGTAGGTTGCGCCCGAAGGCACAAGGGGGCAGCGTCGGGGACCCGGTACTTCTTATCATACCGGTCCCTCTTTGCCGGCGCCGTGGCAGGGTTCTTGAGGAGGGCGAGCCCCTCATCCCAGATGTCATCAAGAAGCGGTACGGCCAGGACCGTCTTCCTTTTAGCCTTGCGCCGTTGGTAAAGGAACCCTTCCTTCTTCTTCTCTTCTGGGCAGAGCTGGAAGAGCTCGGATGCCCTGGAAATCATGGCATGAAAGGATCCAATCTTGTCGGGCGGGGACGCCCGATCAGGGGGCAACGGGGGACACGTCCAGTCATCGCCTCCGTCGTCATCTGTACCTGTCGTAGCCGTGTCTGTGCCTGTATCATCCCCGTGGGTAGTAGACCGGGGGAAGGCAGAGCAGGCCGCAGAGGTGGGAGAGGTGGAGTAGGATGCGTCGTCCTCTTATGCGGTGGACTTTCCGAAGGTCCTGGCTCCGGTTCCCCTGTCGGGTCTGGCTCAGGTTCCTCCATCGGGGGGGAGGGGCAGCCTTGTCCTTATCTCCGAGCATAAGGACTGAATCGCTGACAAAATGGCCGCCGAAGTGTCCTGCGGCGCCAGAAACGACAGGCGCGAGGGCTCTTGAGGAGCCTTGTCGGCGACACTGTCGCTCTCGTCGTCGCCCTCGTCGGGATCCCTCCCGATGGGCTGGGCCTCTTCCACGACTTCGATGAGCTCTTCTTCAGAGGTCTTGTCCGTATCCACGATGACCACCAGCCCCTCCCCCACCTTTTCCAACGAGGACTTCGTGGGGGTCTTCTCAATGGGCCTGAAAGACGACTCCCTCCGCGGTGGCAGGGAGACTCTGGGTCCTGAGGTCGCCTCCACTGGTGTAGCCTCCACAGGCTGAGCCAGGGCCGCGGCGACATCCTCAATCGAGGTCTTAGCAGGGTGAATTAAGGCCATCGTCACGTTCTGGACACCTGGGGCCTTCACCTTGGCGGGGAGGGTCCGAGCCTCGCTCCCCCTCTGCCGGAATCTTCGAGATCGACCGGGGCCTCTCCAGAAGCTTCGCCGGGTTCTCGGACTTCCTCTTACCTGAGCCAGAGCGTTGGCTCGTGGTTGATGGCACCGGGGAGGATGCGCCCTGCCTGGCAGCGTGAAGCTTAGCCTTTTGTTGGGCCCCCGTCGTCGGGGCGCCCTCACAGGACTTAGAAGTCCGCTCGGACTTCTTTTTCTTCTCGCCTGACGGGATCTTCCCTTCCAGCCAGTTGGCGAGACGGAGGTGGCGATCCTTCATGGTCCGCTCCGACATGTTCCCACAAAACGCACAGTCCTTCTCCGTGTGCGTCTTGTCCTCATGGAGACAGTAGAGGCATAACGAATGCTCGTCCTCCTTGAAAACATTCTGAAGCTGGCATCCAGGGCAGGCCCTGAACAGCTTCCCGGGCGTCGAGCTTCCTTTCTCCTGGGCCGTGGTCCGGGGTAGGCCTTGGAACTTCTGGAATCCTCCAAAAGCGTAACTCGGTGAAATCTTCACCCTTGAGGGGCGTAGAAAACTCCGAAACTGATCCCCGTTGATCGGATGTAGAAACGGTGGAGCTTGAGGCTCTATTTAACAGAAAAATGAGAAAAATCTCCTGAAAAAGCGCGAAAACGCAGCAAAAGCTCGAGAGCTACAGCACAAAGACTCCCAACACTTGAACGTGCGGTAAAAATTTGAGGATGGCTGCCAGAGGCGGGGCTTAGGGAGAGGGCAGTCATTGGCTGGAGGCAGTATGACCCAGAGACTAGTGATTGGTTACTACTAAGAAAGACAGATCAGAAACAAAACTGATACTGATTTTTTTCTATACCGAGGATTCCCGGCCTGACGGGGAATATTCATGAGCATGTGAATCCATGCCAGACCCCATGCTGGAGAATCACAGAAACACACTACTGGCACACCGCGCCTGGAGGAGCTCTAAACTTCACTCCCCTCACTACCACAGGATGTTCCCCGACTGACTACCCGTCCGCAAGCATGTGGCCTGCTGAGATCGCTGATCTGTGTAAACACCCAGCGTTTTAAATTCCCTACTGCCTTCCGATAAGGACGCAAGAAAATTGAGCACCTGGGGCAGAAATGGGATGATAACATTGTCTGTGGAACCATTCATTCCACCAAGTCCATTTTGCATTATAGCTTCTGAGGATTGAAGGGGTCCAGGATTTCTTAATGAGCTGGGCGGCCTGTCCTGAAATTCCTGGCATGGACCATTTGCTCCTGAAACCCTGCAGGCTAGAAGCGGCAGCAAACCCGACACGTAGGGGGAGGAGATCCCCTGATGGATTTGTCAGGAGATTCGAATCCTCAGGGAGAACTCTCATGAAATCTGGAAACCAATCTTCAGATTTCCATGTGGGAGCAATGATCACTATTTGTGCTTGCTCCCTGTGAATCTTCGCGAGAACTCTGGTAAGCATAATGAACAGCAGGAAGGCATAGTGCACCCACCCCCTCCCAGTTTTTCTGGAAGCCACCTGAGCCCAGAAAGACTGGGTCTAACCTCAAACTGAAAAACACTGGGAATCTGTGCATTCAGCGTGGAGGCAAAAATATCAATGTCCAGGAGACCTCAGACTTCCGACAACCTCCCGAAGATCATCCTGTCTGGAATCCCATCGCTGGCGTCCACCAGGTAGGGAGCGTTCCAGTCCGCCATCACATTCTGGTCCACCGGCAGGTACAGCCAAAAGACAGATGCCACAAATAGCCCTGCTTTTACACATAAAGGCCCTGGGCGCCCAACAATCAAACCAAACAAGTCTGTATAATGTTACTTAAGCAGTAGCAAGAGGTCAGGAGGAATGTATACATATTGTAATCAATATACGCATATAAAAACGCATCAAAAATACTAAAACAATACATAAACAAATTATTGTATCCAAATCATATGCCTAGGTGTTTCAAAAACACGACCCCTGGTGTTATCTATCATCTATACACTTAGAATGATGGTGTGATGTTAGTAGCACATGTGAGAGGCTTATTCGCAGTAAATGCACATGTATTAACCCTCTCTATCGAGTGTCTACTCTAATTCGTGTTTCTGGATGCACCAAGAACACAATCGTGAGTCAATCTAATTTGTGTGCTCCTGTGAATCCGTCTTCAGGACACTTGATATGAGTGGAACGTGCAGCACTGGCACGTTTCTTCTTGTACTTATCATGCGCACTGGATACTTGGATGTATTACTTATGTGTAAAGCTGTTATCACGGATTTCCCGTTAGTGGAGCTATACAGTGAGTTTGTGTCATTCAGAACTTTATAGATACAATTTCGTGTGCAAATTGAGGTGCAAGTGGTCGAGTATGTTGGTGTTTAATCTCGTCTAGTAGCAGAGCTGCTCCTGGCTTGCAGGTACTTCCAAGCAGGCACTGTAGTCTGTTCACTTTTGATGCCGTTTCGTTTAGCATCTAATAACAATGTTGCAGTCGTTATGATTTTCACTTGCCGCTTTTAACTTTCCGTATACTAATCAAGATTTTGTGCTGCCCAGACGCAAGCGTATTTTTACCTGTCCCTTTCTGCTGCTACCGCCAAAGCACTCCACTTGCGATCTTGTTTTTTGGGAAGAGTTCTTCTGCCTGACTGCCTGTTCACTTTTTTTTTTGACTGCAACAACAGAGGACGTAAGGATTCGCTCCTGCTGTATGTGCATGTTCCTTTAAGAGGCTGGACCATAAAAGCCACTTACCAAGGGAAGCGTTCTGCCATGTTCGGCAGTGGACGAGCTTCCCACTAACTATTTTAATCATCATAATGCTAAGTTTCTTCTAACATCTTGCAAGGTGAGCAAAAACAAGAGCACGGACGTACATATTTGCACGTAATTGCTGATTTGTTACAGATTCCATTTCAAAATACAAGTTTGAAGTTATCTTACTCTACATCGTTTTACACTCCTGGGAGCAATTGTTGGCTATATTTTGCCCCCGAATTCACTGTGTGCGATGCAAAGAGACAAAAGGAAACATTTTTTTCCATCTGAAATTCCTCTACAATAACTTTTATTTTCACTCGTACTGTTGCTGCAAGAGTAACAAGCTTGCAGATGCCACAATTCCATCTGAGGCGACTGTTGGCTAATAGCCTTTGAGCCCTTCTGTACGTCAAGCTGGAAAATATTTTTCTCTTTGTTTGCTTTCAGAAAGTCTATTGCAATAATTGCTTCTTGAAATATCTGCTACATTCACTGCGCTAAAAGGGTGACTGTTGGCTCATAGCCCTTGAACCCTTGCGTGTGTGACACAAGAGGCACGTTTCACTTTCTGAAACTGATTATAAGCCCTGCTTAATGGAATAACCGCTTCAATTGCTGTGGGTTCCTTGATTGCGCTAGGGGTGACTGCCGAGTGATAGACTTTGAGCCCTATGCGCACGTTGTAGAAAAGAAAAAAACCGACCCTGCATACTGAAAGTTCTTGAGCTTTGTACTGCCTGAAACAAACGCTCACTCTTTATTTTCTTTCTCACGGGTGACTGTTGGCAATATCGCTTTTGAGCCTTTGATTCCAGCATTACAATGAGATTTTTCGATTTCACCACGTTTTACTTGAATCGGGAGTACCAGTGACCTCATTCAATACAGTTTCCCAAGCCACACAAACATTTTAACTAGAGGAACTAAACCATACGAACGGTGCCAAATACTTCCCACTTGTTACAATCAAAGTAATATAAAATGTATAATCTACACAGCACACGTCTCAAGGATGATTTAAAAGCTCCTGAGTTAGATCATTATTCATCCATAATATCGAGCAATGACATCACTCCGCCGATTGATATTGGCCTCCTGAATTCCGAACATAACTTTGCTTCTAATATTCACTCACCTGTTACAAAATTCAAGACAGCTGTGTGCACTACCTTGCATTACACTTCCGATTAAGGACCAACTATGTATCTCAGTCAACTACAACCTTTCAAATGGTAAAAAATACGCTTATTGCCAATCTTGAATATACTGTGTCCACATCTACCATGAAACGTCACATAGACGGTCTTGTACAAACGCCCAGCATTAGATCTCAGAGTTTAAATGCCATAGAAAACTTAGGATGGGCTCCCAGCCCGATACACCAAAATCTACAGTCTAACAAGGAAACAAACACATTGCAATCAACCTCCATTCTGTCAAACAATTGCCAGAATAATTCAATTCAACACTTGATCTAATGGAAGATGATCTCTCCCAGTGCCACAATCACGATGTAAGATCTCGTTATGAATCTCAAGTACAGGCCCTCAGTTCAATCAACCTTTGAGATCTATTCACAAAAGTTGTTGAATCTTTAAAGGATGAAGTCCACACCTACGCCGGGATTGTAATGGAACTGACCAAAGAGGTCAGTAACTGTGAGTCCAGTGAAATAGGTGTGAACAACTCTGTTCACACTCGATTAAAAAGATCTTGTGTCTCCCCTTGACCAAAATGACAAAAATCACATGACTTCCTTTGAAGATCTAAGCAAGGATTTTACTCAGTTGAAAAATCACAATGTTATGTGGTCAGGCATAAAAATTATATCATCAACCGTACAATCTCATGGCCCCTCTCCTACTGATTTGTCTCAAACTCCTTTGATGGCACCGTCTGATCCCGATGATGCTCCTCTTTAAGCTTCAACCTTCGAAGAATATATGCGACTTGTGCAGATTGTGGAAGACCATGAACCAATAATATCTAACATGGCTCTTTCGGATTAAAGTTCCTCGTCACAACCTCAAAGGAAAGCTATAAAAACAAGGAGTCAGGACAATTACTGTGACACGGCTGCAATTCCAGAAATCACAGACCCAGAGGCAGTACTGGAAAATCCGCTAAACAATGCCCCAGCTAAAAAAAGTTAAAAGAAAGTTAAAGATACTCTCAATAAAATATCTAAGGAAACCATCACTCGAGATCATTCTGCTGGCAGTATTCAAACAAGAAAGCATAATAAAGCGGATTAAAAATAACTTTCTGAAAGCCTTGGATAAGGTGTCAAAAATAAGTGTTAAAAAATCAAAAAGCAATAGAAATGTACCTTCAGAAGAGCCAACAAAAGCTACTTCACAATCTCTGGCACTAGTGATTCCTATCTTTCCAACTGATAACTTACTACCTTTACAGCTAGGATCAACAAAAACTCATACTGCATCCCAAACTGATGATCCAACAAAGGTCAAAACTCCTGTGATTAAAGTACTGAAATTGGTGCCTATTTTTTGTAAGAAGATACAAAATAAACCGCTAGATGTTATCCCAAAACTAACTACAGAAGTAAATTCTTCTTCCCGCCCACTTGAATTAACAGCAACCCCAGAAACACTTCCTGCATTTTCACAGCCTGTAATTGACGCAGATTCTGTTTCCAATCCCACTTTTTCCAATAAACCTTTTGCAGTGCCAAAAGTGTGGCTTCAATTGATTAATCAAAACAAAGGACAACATGCATTGACTACAAGATCCGGTCATACACGAAAAGAATACCAGATCTTTATCTCTTTTCATCTGATATAGATCGACTTTTATTCACTTATGACAAAATAACACGTGTTGTTGAACTAATTCTGAAAAACTCTGAAGGCGTCCAAGCTCTACTTTCATGTGCTACAGCCTTCAAACATCTTGGGGTCGCCATCTGTGCTCAAAAACCAAAGTTACTGACTATTGACCAGCAATGATCTACAGTGGACAATGTTTTTGTCGCCAAAACGACTTCTTCAAGTCAACAGTTATTAAGAACTCACAGCAATTCGATCTCAAGAAATTAGTAAAGTTCACGCAGAAAAGGACAATTCTTATCTACTTTCCCTGCTGCCAGACCACAAAACCGAAGTATTCCAGCGTTTAACTGCCCCTGCTCACCATCTGTAGACTGACGCCATCCTCAATATAGTGAGCTGGAACTCTCGTGGTCCCCTATCATTTCAGCACAAGACAAACATTTTGTTGCAAGAAACCTGGCTTACCTCTTCACTTTTTCTTGATGGTTGCACTGTACTTCATCAACATGCAATTTTGTCAGAGGAGAGGGTGCCCTTCTGGCAGTCTTTTAAAAGCAATTCGCAACTCAATATTTTGTGATTTGAAATGTATAAGTGATGGTATTCAGGGTATTCTGGGGTCTCGTTGTAGTCTTAAATGGGTTTGATGTCACAAAAGGGTTGTTCTTGAAAAACGTCTATTGGGATCCAGCTGTAAGCGATCTCCCAATATTTCTGGAACAGTTATCTACTGTTCTCACTAACTGTAATATTGAACACCCAGGCTTCATACTAATTGGTGGAGACCTAAATGCCACTTTTACACCAGACGCTAGGCGCCTCTCCCCATCAGTGATTAGCAATTCCAATGGTGAACTATGGGAACAGTTGTTTCTGTTTTGGAACCTTAACATTCTAAAAGATATTGTTAATTCCAACTGTACACTTGCAATAACTTGGACTAATGGTAAAAGTTCATCCACAATAGATTATATCATAGTATCATTAGACTTGTTTCATATATGTCAGAGATTTAAAGTTGTTCCCCTCGTCCATGGTGATCAGAACTCACTCCAGGTTTAATTTTACACAGAAAGTCAAGAAATTGTGAACAAATACGATCATAGGGTCCTGACTAACTTACAAGGAACTCTCATTTTGTGCTTTCAGAATAGAGGACAAATATTAAACACAAAACTTAAACATCAAGTTAACCATGGGTCGGACCAACAATTCGAAAGGCTCAGCTGCCTTGGCAGCTTCATATAATTGATATGGGAGTTAGATCCCCCTTAATCTAAAAAAACTTTTCCCAGAAAATCACACTCAAATACTTTTTATGTAACAACTCATTTGCACAAAAAGCATTTTTTAAAAAGTATCCGTGAACTGAAAGCCCTACACCTTGAACCCTCCATCTTCATTGCTGAAAAATACAACTTGCAAAATGCTTACAAATACTGGTCACAAGGACATACAGTTGCGACATATTAAAAATGGGCAAAACATGTTACAGAAACTTCTAGCATCGCAAACAGAACATTTCTGGGCGTTAATAAACAATCCATTATCTTGCCAAACTGTTCACCAAGCAACTGTTTTGCTTGCCGCCACATGGGAAGCATACTTTAATGAAAACAGTGTGGAATGGTCATTACATAAGCAACATTGTAAATCTCATTTTGTCATTCCTTAAAGTCACAAGCAGCTGGACCAAATGGTCTAACCAACAAGATGTTTAGATCTGACCATTTGACTTGGGACATCATTTTCAACACCCTCTTTAAAAAATAAAAACAAATAAAAATGATGGAAACTAAAAAAATGCCGATGTCTTGGAAAAGAGCCATAATTATACCTATCCATAAAAAAGGCGACAAACTCGATCTGGGCATTTATTGACCCATCGCCCTTATGGATTGTGACTCTAAGATCTTTACACGCCTGGTTCTCCAAGATCTAGAAAAATGGGCAGATAATCATCAAATCTTATCTAAACATCAAGTAGGATTTCACAAAGGGCTCTCAACAATCTTGAATGGTGTAACTCCAGTACCCTGCAAGCTCAAAGTAAGAAAATGTTATCCCCTCCCACTTATATAGCCTTAATTGTTCTGTCTAAGGCTTTTGACTTAGTCAATAGACCACAATTGTGTAAAAAATTGCAATCTTGGAATATTCCACTGGGCCTATTGCAAATCATTATTGCTCGCCACGAGTAAACTTTAATGCAGATCAGAGTGAACTTACTGGGTGATCTTTCTTCCACCATATCTGTGAATACTGGTGTCAGACAAAGGTGCATATTACCATTATTATTTAACCTCTACTTCGCTGATCATGCCCCTGAATCTAATCAAACACACTTTTGCTTCACCTGTAATTGGGAAAACTAAAATTCATATGTTGGCATACGCTGATGATATAGTCCTTATTGATGACACCCCAATTGGGCTAACCCATCTTATTACAGCATTAGAAGCTTATGCCAAAAAGAATGATTTGATAATAAACCCAACTAAATCCAATATCATCTATGGATCTTTGTTAAACAGAAAAATAAAATCTTCTTGGAAAATCGACAAACAAGAAATTCAAATAGTCAACAAAGTGAAATACGTAGGTTTTACTCTGAGAGCAACTACATAGTTACATGCCCTAACATCAGAAGTAGACTGTAAAACACATCAATATGTGGCAATTGAAAAAAATGGCTAACTTCATATTGTCATTTTTCATTGATGCCATTAATAAAACTATACAAGAGTAAAATGATCCCATCTCGTGTATGGAATGCACGCCTTGCGCACACAAAGTAAATTGGGACCGCCTAGTAGCTCGTTTGTGGAAGCAAACTCCAACTCTTCCCCAATCGCTACTTGTCTGTCATATAAGATATGAACTTGGTCTATTCTCTTTATATTCCCACTATTGTTGGAAAGTGTTATCAGTTTATGGATTCAATTTACGCAGACCTTCATGACCTTACTAACAGAGGCTACAATCTTTCTATCTGTCCTTCGTGAAGATTACTGAAACTATGCTCGCACAATGTGATTGTACACAACAGATTCTAATGGAGAATCCCAATAAAGCTAAGCTACTATTGATGGGACATGATTGGATTAAAACTAGATTATCTCTAATCAACCTAAAAAGTACCCAATCATTTCCCTTGTGTGAAAAGCCTTGTTCATATGTTTTCCCATATATTAGGCAATTTCCTACTACATCTTGGTGACAAGTGCTGTTACGGTTTCGTCTAAATCTAATAAAGACCAACGAGAGAAACCATATATGCAACAAACTAGACTCTTCCGGTGTAACCTGTAATCAATGTGGAGAAGGCCTCAGGCAAGATTTGAAACCTTTAATAATAGTCTGGCGCGCCACATTAGCTGTGAGGCAACAACACTTTGCAAATTTTGTTCACATCTCACGTATTTACACACAAGATTTTTGGCGAAGGTTATCTGCTGGAAAAGAAATTGCATTGTCAATTACACTGTTAACACTTCTAAATGAGTTGAATTTCATTAAGATTAATTTGACATATGCTGTGAAATCTAAATGTCGTGTCCTGAGTTGGTTTTGTAAACTTGAGTAATGTGGTTGCCTTTTAAATTTGTTTGGATCAAGTCTTAGTTGCATCCATTTTTAAATTCTTTGTTACATAATGAGAACTGCTTCTTGTATTCCTTTTATCAACTCTTTCTGCTTAATTGTACATGATTTAGTTTTCTTGTACAATTATTTTATTATTCCAAAATCTTTTTATATCTCACAAACATGATGCAATGTGTAAAAAGTCATTTTTTTGTATATGACTAAATGCACAATAATAAAAGAAGAAGAAAAAAAAGGAATTCCCCCATCACCTTCTTGAAGCGGAGTGGCAGGTCTGTATCTTCTTGGTCAACTATGTCTTAAATACTGTCTTCAATCCAGCAATCTTCTCCAGCCATCCTTATATCTACTGCTGGTATTTTAATCTTGTGCCAGTCACCTGAACTAACAGGTTGAAATGCACACCCGCTGGAACTCCAATGCACTATATGGTGGGGGCTAAAAGGCCTGTAGCAGAAGTAGCCTGAGACTCTTCTGCTGATTATTGCTTTCGTATTTCTCGATAATAGGCAGTCTTAAGTACTGCAGCATGAGCTTCTGCTTCAAACAATAGGATCAAATCTGTCGCTCGCTAAACTGAGCTCCTCGCCATGGGTTGCTGGCCTGCCACGTGCGCGCTGTGTGTCAGCTGAATCACACTGCGTGTCGGAGCGCCTCCCTCGTGCCGCACAGCACATGGGGTGCTCCTTCGTGCCTGCACTGTATCGTTCACCCGCTATGAATCAGGATTTGGCACGTGCTTCAAAATTGCCAGCTAGTTATGTAGTGAGAGCATGAGCTGCAATACTCACAGGCTGCGCTCGCGCTCTCCACAGAACCAAGTGAAACGCTGGTGCCCCCTCTTCCTGCAGGCGCCACACTCACTCCGGGCATTCTCAAAGTCTGATTCTGCTTTGCAGTGTTCTGCCACTCGATCTATGCTACACGGTTTCCCTATAGCGCAGATATATGCTAATACAAATCTGAAATCCCCTGAAAATACAATAAACACATTGAACTACAGCACTGCTAGTAACATGCTACTTTTCTTGCCAAAGAGCAGAAAAAGAAGAGGAAGGGGCCTGGTCAGGAAGTGACATGGGGGTGTGCAGAGGAAGGAAGTCAGAATGTGGAACTACAGGATTAGACGGACACATAGGGACTTGTAGTTCTTTATGAAATACAAGTGAAAACATTTTTTTAAATTTGTTTTACTTATTTGTTGAAAGCTGAAGAGCAAGATTAAAGAAGTTAAAGCTTAATGCTTGCCTCCGGGCTTGACATTGAATCAGTTCTCCTATGCATACGCAACTCAGTATTTCTTTGATTCTCATTCATGTCACACTAGCGAGTTTGTTAGTGTATGCCTGTTCCAACTGAGAATTCTGAGAGAAATCGAAGGATTCTGTAGTGGTCCCTTAGTCCCAAGCATACTCTTACTGAACCCATTAATACATTTTTGTTATCATAACATTGCAATCAAAATTAGGTTAAACGCTTTAGCTTGTATTTTATGTTTTCAGATTGCAGTAGTTTGAGGTGCATTCTATGCTGGCAATGTTTTTGAGCTAAATCAACTTTGTGATTACTTATTTGTCCAGTTTTGATTTATGTATCCACTTTTGAAAATATAAAGAATTACCACATAGGAGTGCAATTTTTCTGATTAGTCTCTTCTAACTTTGTTGCTGCCATTCTTCATCAAGCTATATAACCTGATATACAACAGAATGCTTCTAAGCCAATTGGATCCTTTAATACCTGTCTACTCAAGTCATGTTTGTTCATTGTAAAGGGGGCTTTGGTTGGCTAAGAATGTGTTTTCCTTATGTTGCAGGTATCCCATTTTTGAGAACCCTTACCCCTTGAGTATTCATGAATCTCCTGTTACCTGCTGTGAGTATTTTGCTGATTGCCCTGTGGACCTTATTCCTGCACTTTATTCGGTTGGGGCTAGGCAGAAACGTCAAGGTTACAGTAAAAAGGTATTAACTGTTTATTACTTTATTTTTCAAATGAACAGTTGGCTGGCAATGGTTCTATTTTGTTTGCTTAATATTCTTTTTTTTTTCAGGAATGGCCAATCAGTGGAGGTAACTGGGGTTTGGGGACGCAAAGCTATCCTGAAATAATTATTACAGGGTAGGTATCATGAATTGTTTCTACATTTTTCAGATGTATTTCTTGATTTGTATACGTTTTAGCAGGCATGACCAAAGTCATAAATTGAGATATATGGTAGCTATAACAGGCATATATATATATAAAAAAAAAATGTAGGGTTCTATCACAAACCAATTAAATCATTACAAAGTAGAGTAGATATAAATGTCGCAGAAAAGGATACATTCTCTATATTCCCATGTGTCCTCAAAGTTCTATTACAATATGGGACAGAAACAGGAAACATTCAGATAACTTTTTCTGTTTATGCTGGATACTTGGGTCAGAGTAAAATAACGATAGAGGGCACCAGTGGTCTCTCGGTCTATAGAACACGGAAATCCATTCACAGTATGGATCTTCCACCTAACAACAATAAGCGATATCTGAGCCATTGTGTAGGTGTGGTTCAGGGCCATAAGTTATGTGGCGAGCCAGTTAAAGACACAGTTTAGTGCAACTAAGAACACAAATGACTGGCAACATCATTACTGCTTCCCCCAACATGCTACCAAGGTTGTCTGAACACCTCAGTTCAGAATGGTTCTATGGCTCTGAACAACCATGCCAGGTGTAGAAAATCTGCAGATGGAGAATCACATTTTGGTGGTAAGGGGGAGTGGCCGGATTCTTGTGGAAAGGATTTGTATGTGGGCACCAGCAGCAACCAGGGAAATCGTTTCTGCCTACGGTATTTGGGCTCAGACACTGGGGTATATGGATCCTGCCTGGGCCATCCATGGTCTCCATTGTATTCTCCATTGTCCTTTCTGATAGCCATGATTGTACACTAGCAGCCTACAAGAAGACGCTCTCCCACTCGGAGGTCCCTGAGGGAGAGGTGGATAAATGACACTCTCTGATTAGACAGCTGGGGAGGCGGAGACGGGCTGAGGTATCTGGAAGCCACACTGAGACAAGAGAGCCTGTTGGTCCATGGAGGTCAGGGAGGAGCAGGGCGTTTCTGCATAGTTGAATGCCTAGTGCCTGGACAGGCCCAAAGATCCAGGGTGAGTTCTGTTAAGGCAGAGGGCAAACCAGCATGACAATCGGAGAGAAGCTCTCTTGGAATCTGCATCCACAAGTTTATGGTGGCTGTTCTTGGACCTCTGAGGCTCCCACATGCAGGGGCATGCATTTGGGCCGCATTAATCCGTAAGACTGGCATTAAAGGGCTAATGTAGATCCAGGAAGGGTCTTTAGTTCAGAGCCTATTGTGTGGACTTTTAAGACACAGGAACATGAGTGCACCGTGGGTTTGTAGTCCACTGATCTCGAAATTTCAATAGAGATACTGTGCATAGGAAGCAATGGTTCATTGCTTAGTAGTGAGGACTTCTTTAGGTATACACTGCAAGGTGTGAATTGTCATAGCTACTAGCCTTTTTAGGATCTGCATCTATAATCCCTCCCTGTCTCTGTGAAGTGAACTATGTATAGAGGCCAAGAAACCCCATTGATGATAGAGTGAGAAGTCTTTTTTCTTGTGGCACCATATTTGCAGTGCACGTTGTACCTCCTGCAACCCTTCCTCACCAGTCATGGCAGGTCAGAGAAAGGAGGAAGTTACACAACTATCTGGGGGAGCAAAGTGGTCAAGAAACAGGAAATCAAATACATTGAGTGAATTGAGAGCCATGCTAATGTAGGTGCAAGTTTCGATAGCTAACCAAGTAAAACATGCGTAAAGCGGATGACCGGATAGATGCCCTTGAGAACAACCAGTTAACAACTGATTCATTGGAGCTCATATTTGAGAAAAGGGTTTAGGAGATGCATTCAAAAAAGTCCAAATCCAGAAGATGGCTCAGACGCTCGCGGATATGAGGCTTGGAGCAACACAGATCAGAGCAATTAACTGGCTCAAGAATCTGTTAAGAATCTGGGGATATCACATCTCACTAGGTCAGTAAAGGATAGGTGTCATGAACCTGGTTTGGTTGAGACGGGCAGAGAACCTTCCCGGGAGTCCTGGAAACAGAGCTCCAACCCACCAGGTACAATGCACAGTCGTTTACAACCTGACCTCTGTGGACCCTTTCCTGTAGACAGGAGAGCTACGTGATACACCCCCTTCAATGGATTGATTTTCTCCTGCAGATTCCTCATTTGATAGGTATTCCCACCATCTTTGCTGCTTCGGAAAACCTTCGACGGGGGCATAGTGTACCTCAACCCGGCCATCGACCATCGATCCGTCTTGCACACCTCTGGTCATCGGCTCTGGACGTGACTTCAGGCTTCCTATAAATACCACATCACTACGCCCCATCCTTAGTTCCTTTTTTCCATGCGCTAACACGCTGCTTGAGAATAAAGAGTCTTTGGCTCACTCAACGTTTTTGCCAGAAAACATGTACTTTTTTCAAATCCTCGACA
The DNA here is from genome assembly GCF_040938575.1 of Ambystoma mexicanum. Taxonomy (NCBI): domain Eukaryota; kingdom Metazoa; phylum Chordata; class Amphibia; order Caudata; family Ambystomatidae; genus Ambystoma; species Ambystoma mexicanum. The sequence continues at coordinate 1,187,246,802 of NC_090927.1, forward strand.
CAAGATGGCTCGGGTATCGGGTTTCAAATGGTGTTCCGATTGTGGCACCAAGATGTCCATCACTGACCCACACAAGTTGTGTCTCTGGTGCCTCAGCACGGGTCATTGGACTGACAGGTGTCCGTCGTGCGCCAAAATGCAACCCAAATCCCTTTGTAATCGAGCTGCGAAACTCGGTCTGGGTCTACCACCTTCAAAATCACTGGCGCGTTCGGTATTCGGAGGCCGAAACTGAGGGGCACACCACTGAGAAAGAACATAAGCGAAAGAAGAAACGGTCCCACTTAAGGAGCCACGCTTCCTTGTCCCGAAACAAGGAAAGACGCCATCGCCTCTGTCGGGACTGAGTCGTCAACGGATAAAGGTAAGCCGTCGGCTAGGCCTATCCCTGCCAAAAGTGGGAGGATTTCAAATCCTCGATGCTTGACATGTTCAAAAAGCATGCTGTAGTCAGTGCTGCTAATCCCCGCACCCCACGCAGCAGGCTTCCCAGCCAACAGCGCCGCTCTCTATAGCCGACCGCTCAAGTGCCCTGGTACCAATGAATCGTTCGGCACCGAAAGAGAGCCAATGGAGCCCGCTACAACCCCGCGCATCAAAGGATGTCGACACTACAGCGTCTTAATCGTGATCGATCCCGACGTCCACCATATCTGTGCTGAGAGACAAACCCTCCACGTTGACAGTTGTCGAGAAAACATTCACCCCACAACCCCGGTCTGAATGTTTCAATACTATGGCAGGTATCTTCGACAGTAATGACGCCGATGACCAGGGGGATTTCGACCCTATTTACTTGGGTTCAGGAGGGGTTAATTATTTTGACAACCAGAATCAGCTTTTAAAACTGGCTGAAGGCCTCCAGGATGCCAGCAGTCTGGACACCTCCCCAGACCTTGAATTTCAAAAATCCCAGCCTTATCTTCATAATACTTTTAAATTTAGGGCTTTAGTAGAAAGTGTAATTGACACCCTCGCATTGCATTCATCTGTGGTGCCTGTACAGGGTTATTACCTTACTGACATTTTAGATGAAGGCCTCACCACAGAACGTAATATGCCCTTAAATCTGGCCATTGATGATCCTTTAACAATTCTGTTGCAAAACCCTTGTTCCATTCCTCACGTCAGTTCCACTATTTCCAGGAAATACAAGCCGGCTAGAGTAGCCCCCCTAATACCTCTCCTCTCACCCTTCGCCAGAGGTGCTTATTATGCAGGCGGCTACTGTCTGTTCTAGACCTGCATCTTCTAAGTCCACTCTGCCTCCTGACAGGGAAGCAAAAAAAGTAGATGCCTTAGCAAAGAAAGCATTCACTTCAGGTAGCATGGCCCTAAAAGCTACAAATGTGGCAAGCAGTTTTGCCAAGTACTGCTTCGGTCTATGGAGAGCAGTTGAAAATGCTGTTCAGTATGTCCCAAAAGGAGAAATGCACGAGACCTTCCTACAGCTAGTGGAGGATGGGAAAGACGTGGCCAGACAGTCGCTGCGAACGTGCCTGGACATCGCCGACTGCGTGGCCCGATCTATGGAGTCAGCCATAACACTAAGAAGACAGGCCTATTTAAAAACCTCTGGTTTTTCACCTAATGTCTAAGCCAAGCTTCTGGACATGCCCTTCAATGGCGATCTTCTATTAGGCCAGAAAGCTGAAGATTCCTTCGAAAAATGTATGGAATCCAAAATCGCTGTTAAGTCATTGGGTCTAGCTGTGCAGCCGGCCTGCAATTAGCTTCGCCTCTAGGGCACGGGACTACAGGAGATATGCTCCTTATGGCAGGAGAATGCAGCTCCCACCAACCGGGCAAGGGCAGAAGCGTTTCTCACGCCCCGGAAGGAGCAGAGGGGCTTCTAGATGTCAACAGGCAGCGTCCGCAGCGGGGCGACCCAGCCTCCGAAGCCACTTTGATTTTCCCCTCCCACAGCGGACCGGTTGGAGGACGGTTGATGGAGTATTTGCTCCAGTGGCAGGGCATTACTTCCGATGCCTGGGATCTACAGCTCATTCAATGGGGTTAATGTCTGCCATTTTTAAGAAAACCAACAGACAAACAGCACCCATCCCCAATCCAACTGGGACAGGAGCTCCTGGAAGAACTGAGCGCCCTGTTGTTGAAGGGTGCCGTGGAAGAGGTACCTCTGAGCAGAGAGGATCGGGCTGGTATTCCAGTTATTTCCTGGTACCCAAGAGAGGAGCAGGTCTCCGTCCCATTCTGGACCTCAGGGCCTTGAACAAGTTTTTGAGGAAAGACACATTCAAAGTCCCACATGACACCAGTCCAGAGTTCATAGGAGCAGTCCTATAAACCGGATGGGGAAAGCCTTCCCTCCCGAGGAGAGAGTAGTCAGCGTGACACAAATGGTTGACTTGTTCCTGAACCTTGCCACCCTACCAGCGGCTTCCTTCTTCCTAGGCCTGCATTTTTTCTAGTGCCAGAGGCCAGGTTGCACATGAGATCCCTACAATCCCTCCTGAGGGACTAGTGGTCTCAGTACCTCGGCTCTCTCTCTCAGATCTCCTCAGGGTATCCGCATCAGTGGTCAGCGACCTGTCCTGGTGGGTCAGACAGCAACAGTCTCTTAGTGGGGGACCCTACTGGCCTCCTTGGCCTCAGACCCAAGTGGTCACAGATGCATCTCTGAAGGGTCGGGGCGCTCACTGCGAGGATTTGCAGGTGAGCAGCCTCTGGTCAGTGACGGAAGCCAGGTGGCACACCAACAGCTGGAGTTGCGAGCGATCAGGCTTCCCCTGAAAGCATTCGCCCCGTTTCTCCAGGGGAAACATGGCCTCGTTCTGACTGACAACACAGTTGCAATGCACTATGTCAACCAGCAGGTGGTGTGCACTCCCGACCCCCTCTGCATGGAGGCAATGATGCTTTGGTTCTGGTTGCTGGAGAACAGGATCTTGTTCTTTGCAGTTCATCTGGCGGGCACAGAGAACAGTTTAGCAGATGCTCTGAGCATATTTATCATGAGGTTACCCTGTACTATTAGGAAATTAGGGCAAATCGATGCTATTGTAACACAGGGGTAGTCCTAATAGGTCGTTTCTAAAATGATTTTGCCTCTGTTGTCCCATAATCCTTGCATGGTATATCAAGTGTGCATCCCTATCGGGTGGCAAGAATACCAATCAAAAAATACACAGCGTAAGTCCTGTTTAGTTGATTATTTCAGTTTTTCTTTTCAAGTAACCCTTCGTTATTTATTTGTCTAATTCTCTTCACAACTGAAGTGCTACAGACCTGTTGAGTCTAATTACTATGACTCCTTGGATCTTTTCTTAAAATGTTTTATTTTTTATATACATAAGGCAAAACATACATATATTCAAACAAAACATATAAATTGATATGCAGTGAAGTAGCAGTGTGAACAAACAAAAGTGCAAAGTGACATTCATGGAAAAATCATGAAATAGAATAGATGAAGACTCCAGGTCATCTATTTATGTGGAGCTGTACAATTTGTACAGATAGTTTATGGTTGATTGCAGTCTAGTTTGTGTGCCACTAATCTCAAAACACCAATCCTCTAGTCGACGTTGCTAATTTTTAGTACAAAGTAAAAAGAGCGTGGCCAAATAGCTTAATAATTGGTCCTGGCTTTAGACATTTCAGCAGGGATTGTTCATTTGTGCTGCCTTGATCTGGACTGGATTGGATGTTCCTAAAGTGAAAGAGGGGCACTCTAAATTAGATATGGTGTCATAGTACAGCAATTATATAAATATATACACACAAACTGGTAATTTAGAAGCAAAAGGGTGATCGGGGAAATAGGTGTGCGGGTCGGGGGCCACCACGCCCCCTGTCGATAATTTCCAAGTCACCGAAGCTGGAGGGAATATCTATCAAATGAGGAATCTGTGGGAGAATAATCCATAGAAAGATTACATTATGGTAAGTCATTTCTCCTTCCCTTGACTTCGAGGCAAGAGCTGGATAGGATGAGAGCAGGGATAGACATTAGATGGAAACTAAAGTTGGAAGAATTTCATATGAAAATGATGCAGGTATTCGAGAAAGTAGGTCAGCCTGCTTCGGGCTCGTCTGGGAAAAAGACCAATGAGCCCACTGTGCCCTAAAAAAGCCAATAGGGTCTCAGCTCACCAACCTCTTCGTGCACCGAAGAGCTCGGGAGCGGTCAAAGCCTGAAGAAGGATTTGAGGGCTATCGATGCCACCGACTTCCTCGTCATCTGCCATGTATTTCGACGCTCTGTTGGCATCGGCTGGCATCGATGGTTTGTGCTGACTTCAAGAAGGGACTTTGTCTTTCTTCCAGGGCATCTTAGATGAAGAGGATGACCTGGTTCCAAGGTTCAAACCCATGCGTCCCTCTCGACAGCCAAGAATTTCAGGCTGGAGAAAATAGTCTGGCTGACCTGGCTTCCATTTTACTGGTTGCAAGTAGTCTGGATACCTCCCTGAAGTGGAGTTTTCTTAAGCTGATCCTCAAGCCCACCCTAGTGTGACATATAGAAGGATGATGGCCAAGTTGGCTGATGCCTTAAGCTGGGGTCCTCCAGCAAGGAAAATTGTGGAATGTGATCTTCGATATTTTGGACAAGGGCACGAATGTCCAACCTGTAATCATTTTCCACAACACCATAAAAATAATCCACTATTAGATCTGTACAAAACTACCTGCTCAGGGCCAGCAGTTCATAAGCATTTTACAAGGAGATATAAGCCCACACAACATTTTTCTTTGGGGCCTTGGTGGCGACCATCTAGTGGCAGATTTTGGCTCAAAACATAACGCCAAAAGCACTAAAGGAGAGCGCCTCCAAACTTAACCTATGTTGTTTCACGTCAAAGTTGCCTAGTCCTCCGAGCTGGAGTTCCTCACCAGACATCCATCACATGACAGCCTGGTGCTGCAGCAGCTACTATTGCTGTGATGGCAAGCTCCTACCTTTTGTTGCCCCCCACATAGGGATGATAAAAAGTATGATGCTCTAACCAAAAAGTCTTTGCCTCTGGCAGCATGGCATTTGAAGCAGTAAATGCCTCTTGTGCACTTGCCACGTACACACACAGCTCGTGGTCTGTTATTGCTGAGGCTGCAGTGTGCATCCCTGACTGGGAAATGAGGGAGGATTTTTTTTAATATTGTGGAGGATGGAAAGGAGGCCATGCGCCAAAGCCCTGTAATCGGGTGTTTGCACAGCTGACTGTGCCAGAAGGGCTATGGCAACGAGTTGTCTTATGAGGCGGTTCGCCTGGTTGCGTAAATCTGGTTTTGCACAGGATGTGCACAAAATTACTCTGCCTTTTGGTGGGTCACATTTATGTGCACTAGAGGCAGATTATAGCCTGGAGGAATTGCAGACCTCCAAGGCCAGAGCAAAGTCCCTAGTAGCTGCTGTAAGGTAGCCTGCTCAAACTTCTTTACAGTGCAAGGGCTAGCCCTTTCGGTATTACAATTATAGCCAAAAGGGAAAGCAAGTCACTGCCCGTCAAAATCAGAGACGATTTTCTAGACCTTCAAGAGGTGGAGGCAGTAAAACAACACAGACCACTTCCACGTCTGTCCCCTCCAGTGTGGCCCTGCCACAAACCAATTTGAGGACTAGTACCATTCCACGCCGGCTGGGGAACAACCATCACCCATTTTCAAGAGGTGCAATACTACCACAGATGCAGGGGGATGGCAGGTGGTTTCTCAGGGATACACCTCCTCTTTTTAAACCATTGACCAGACTGCCCCCCTCCTTCCAGACCACCACCTGTTCCTCCTAAAAGAGATTACCTCTCTTCTGGGGAAGGGTTCCATAGAACTAGTACCAGTACAGAAAAGAAACCAGGGGTGGTACTCCCTTTACATTTTGTTCATCTTGGACCTGAAACGCTTGAACAAGTTCCTCAGGAAGGACAGGTTCATGGTGGTAACACTCTCACAGTTCCTCCAGGCACTGGAAATTCAGGATTGGTTGGTGTTTCCTGTCCTACAGGATGCTTACTTTCACGTGCTAATCCACTCAAAACACAGTAAATACCTGAGGTTCTTCATTGGCAATACTCACTACCAGATTCGAGTTCTGCTGCTTGGGTTTACCTCCTCACTGAAGGTTTTCCCTAAGTTATTGCCGCTAGTGGCAGCCAGTCTCTGGAAAAGGGGGTGGGGAGGTGATTCACATCTCTTCTTTTTTTTTTTTTTTTTTTAAACTCTGTTAATTAACTTTTTGCATATTAAACATTGCATCGTAAGAAAAAACATGGGGCTGTGGGCCCTGCCCCCAACTTATTTCATCGTTTACAAACCGTTTCAATTTGCACACAAATTGCCACAGCTTCTGCATGGTGCTCAGCTTTTTCCACAAATAACAATTTGTCCCTAGTGAATGGTCATTGCGTGTAACCCCCGGGGAGGGGGGGGTGTTTTCAGGTGTGGCGTGTGATACCTGTACATTAGGGTCAGTCTCTTGGTCTGCTTTCATGGGAATTTAGGTCCTAAAGGCCACCCAATAGTCCTTCGGTTTGCTGTTAGGTGAAAGCGTCAAATTGTATTGAGTCTCTATGCGTTCACAATTCGACATAAGATTGAGCCAGTGTTGAAACGTAGGTGCTCCGGTTGCCCCCCATGTGCGCGCCACTAGTGATCTTGCGACTGCGGAGGCCATACCAACAAGGCGTTTCTTGCTTCGGGGTCCAGACTCAACAATGGCCAGCAGCCAAACTTCTGGGTTGAGTGGGGCGGGGCTGTCGATCATGCTCGACATTGCTTCCTCTATGCTCGACCATAAAGAGTGAACCTGGAGGCAGAGCCAGGTGATGTGGTAAAAATCTGTTGGGGTCTGGTGGCATTTCTTGCACTTCGTGGGTTTGAGTGGGAACAATGTGTGCAGACTAAGAGGACGGTAGTACATCTGATATAGGAATTTAAAGTGCATCAGACGGAATCTGCAATTGGTGGAAATAGATTTGGTCTGGGCACATATCGAGCTCCAGTGGTCGTCTGACAGCGTTTTCGCCGGGGCACCCATCCCATCTGTCCCTGTAATGGGCTGGTGGTGGGGTCTTTCCATGCAGGCTCAAAATCAGCTTCCTGGTGGATGTCGGACAGTGGTGTATACCAGGAATGGGGATGTGTGATGTGTGTTCGGGATGTCCGGCCAGCTGGCCCTCAATACCTCCCACAACCGCAAATAGTGAAGCTTCGTGATGGGGTCCATACACCTCTGAATTCAAGGTCTTCCCATGATTTAAATTTGCCATCAGGGGCAATATCTCCTATTGTGTGAATCCGTAGATTAGTGAAGTGTTGTATGAAAATAGCCTCATGTATGAGTGGTATACCTCGGACGTGGTATATGGCCATAGTGGGGGAGTACCATTGTCCCAGCCTGGCCCATTTTGCCAAACAGTCCCAAGCTCTAAGGGTGATATGCAGAGGTTGTATTTCTGCCCTCGAGTGCTTCTCCCGAGTAGCCCACAGGAGTCCCCTGAGATCAGGACAGGTAATAGCCTTCTCAAAGCGTGAGTGGGTAGGTCACCCGAAGGGGGCCACAACCAGATGGCATATTGTACCTGGGCAATCAGACCTCCCTTGGAATATGGGCGACATAGTGTATCTAGGGAAATACAAGGGTGTTTTCCGGCCCAGATCGGTTTGGTCATCATGCTCTTTAATCCTTTCCAAAAGGATGCAGGAGGCCATATCGGGACATTATTAAAAACGTATAATAACTTTGGTAGGAAGACCATCTTGGAGAGCGATATTAGAGCAGCCTGGGAGATGGGAAGGCACACCCACATGTCCACCCTGTGTTCCAAGTATTGTAGCGCTGCGATGCAGTTCTCCTCGTATAGCCTGGCTGGGGATGTGGACACTCAGACACCAAGATAGCGGATTCCCTGCGGGTGCCAAGCAAAGGCGTCACCAATATCTTGTAGGGAAACCCCTGTGGTGAGTGAGAGCACCTCAGATTTAGTCCAATTGATTTGGAGGCCGGATAGAGCACCAGATTTTGGTGATCTCTTCCACCACAGGGTTTAGATTGGTTTGCAGGTATTTAACATTTATTAACACGTTGTCTGCGTATAGTGAGACAATTGATGTGTGTGAGTGGAGTATAACCCATCTGGGCTTGGTATTCCCTCAGGGCGCATGCCACCGGCTCGATGGACAGGGCAAATAGGAAGGGGGAGAAGGGGCAACCCTATCTAGTGCCTCGAGATGGGTGAATTGGGACAGATTGAATTCAATTTGTATACACTGAGGATTGAAGGCAGTGTACAGCAGGCAGATCCAGTTTAGGAACGTGGTGCCCATGCCGGCCCGCCAGAGAACCTCAAACAGAAACGGCCATTTGAAAGAGTTGAATGCCTTTTCGGCATCCAACGCTGCTACTGCTATTGGGACCTCTGGGTTCACATTATGCATCAGGGTAAACAGTCTGCACAGATTATTCTGCATGGAGCGGCCTGTTATGAAGTGTGCCTGGTCTGGCAGAACCATGGCTGGCATGTGGGGTAGAAGCCTGTTGGCTAGGAGCTTCGCCAGGATCTTGTCGGAATTCACCAACGACAAGGGCCTGTAGGAAGAGCATTATTTTGGGTCCTTGTCCGGTTTGAGCAATACCATCACCATAGCTGTCCTGGTGGACTCACGGAGAACCTCTGTCGAGCTGGCTGCCTCAAACATGCTGCGTAGATGAGGAATGATTATGGCTGGGAAAGTTTTGTATAGTTCGGCGGTAATGCCGTCAGTCCCTGGGGCCTTACCATAGGGGAAGGAGTGAATTATTTTAAGGAACTCCTCATCCGTGGGGGGGTTGTTTAGCAGTATTCCGGCTTCCGAGTCCAGCCACCCCATGGCGAATTGATCTAGATATCGTGTGATATCATCGTGCCCTGCTGTACACGGGTCGCATACAGCTTCTCGTAGTATCATCTGAATGTGTCGTTTATCCTCTTGCCGTCCCTAGTAGATTCCCCCTCAGGTGTCTCGACCTCTATTATAGGTTCTAGGTGTCCTTCCTGCCTTATGGCCCATGCCAAGGTCCTACTCGGGCGGTTCCCCTCCCCGTATCTAGCGTCCGCTATTGGGTCACCCAAGAATATTGCCTCATTGGTCATCAGTGAACGGATCTCTTGTTTCTTAACCTCCAGACTAGCCTAGAGTTCAGGGGAATTATTCTGGGGCAGGCGGTTCTCCATGTTTTTAAATCTTTTTCCTTGGACGCAATGGTTCTATGGATGCTCTTTAGGACGCCCCCTTCCTGGGAGATACACCAGCCCCGAATATACACTTTAAAAGTTTCCCAGACCACCCTAGGGTCTGAGACAGTCTGCATTTATTTGGAAGAATTCTGAAATGGCATGACGGATATCTTCAGAAATGCTATATCCTCAAGCACTCGGGCTCTGACTCCATTGGAGTGGCTTAGGACGGGTGGCCGGGCCCGTGAACTGCACCAGGCCTGGGGAGTGGTCGGACAGGGTTCGAGGTAAAATCATCGTTTTAGTAGACACTGAGGCCATTTCTGGGGACATATGGATGTAGTCTATCCTGGAGGAACTCCCATGTACGCTCGAGTAAAAGGTGAATTCACATCTATCTGGGTGGTGTAGATGCCATATGTCGACCAGGGTGTAATCTGTAACAATGGATGACAATTTGTTTGCCACCCGAGTGAGGGACATCTGTACTAAAGAAGACCTGCCGCGTGTCAGTGATAGGACCATATTGAAATCCCCCACCTGCTAGGCCATAAAGACCGCATATGGAAACTAAGGCACAATAACCATATACTATAATGACACGTCAGACGCGAGGTTCGTTTTCCAAACAAGTCTGGTTTTATTCAAAGTTTCTTAGTCGGCCGACTTGGTCTCAACGCCTCACGACGTGTGTTCCCAGACTCCGTTAGATGCGAGAGAGAGCGAACAGCGCTCAAGCAGCAATATATAAACATTATACATTATCTTTCATTAAGGTAATTCGACCCACCCTCATACATGTCATACAGGCTAGGGTTCAATGATTGACAATTATGACACGTTATGACAAGTCTTCATTCAGTCTAAACATAGTTATTCTAGCAAAGGCAGCAGAGACAGCTTTCAGTTATGGGGAACATGGAGCTCTGGCTCGGTAAGGATATCTTGTTGTTAGCAGAGAAACATTCCATACTACGTTATCTGTGTGTTATGGCTCATGAGCTAAAGGTCAGATAGTTCTGAAGCAGAGAATACCATTCTCCACGAAGGAGTACCGCTAGGCGAATATAATTCATGTTTAACTGCCTTTTATAACCGTGCTTGCAGGACAAAACCGGCACCTGGACTACTGATTAGATGCGGCTTTTGCTCGACTTCGAGAACTTAGTGAGAGAGAAAAACAATGTATTTCTGCACAGTTTGACATTCCTGTCTGCATTAGCATTTCAGCATTCAAGCCGTGGCCTCCCACTGTGTGCGAATCTAAAGCATAGAATATATTTGCAAAGCGTTTAACAGAAAAAGCAAATGGCCGACATTTCACAAAAAGTATGCCCTTTGGTTATATTGACGATTCTTGGATTGCGATGTTTGTCACATGATGCGATTTGTTTCTGGCCAACATACTAAAAATATCATTTGACTATGGGATTACTTTTCTGGTCTAACAAAGCCTGCTTTTGGCCTTAAGCGTCATCAGAAATATTAATTGCCATAAATTCTTTAATTATTTAGTTTTCGTGTTGTGTACCATCACTTATCATGTGAAGAGGTGGTTTCGTACTGATTGCATGTACACACTCATTTGTAATTTGGGAGCAGAGGACTGGCAGGCATTGTATTCAACAGCAGAATATGAGGATTCCAAATATCCTAACCAAGATTGCAGTTAGTTTCCATCCCCATGATCGTAGCAGTTACCAAAACCATGAATTTATATTCAGATTCCAACTACCTGTGGGGACATGAATTTCTTAGCTAAGGACATGCAATTTTTTTAATTGCTTCAAATATCGTAGAGGAGGAGTTACTTACGAATACACAGCACGCTGACCCCGCTAATTTGCATACTCCTCCGCGATCAGCCAAAATAATATCAAGCACCATTCTATTTTGCATTGCAACTAGTCTAATTGCTTTTTGTTCCAATGTTATAGAGTATATCAGATGTTCAATTTATCGTTTTTTCGAACACTCTGGACATTTTTCTTATATTTCATGAGTTTATTGCTTGTTCCCAAAATGGTACAAATGATTTTGCTATATCCCCAGCAATCTGCCCTGCAGTATCATCTCATTGTGGCCGAGATCTAGATATTTTTGCTATTTCAGAAGTTTTGGCAAGAAATACACCAGGTAAAAGTATCCCTAGATAACAGGTCCCTTGCCACGTTCTATGTAACTATGGATATGCCTGATCTCCACATATGAAATAAACAGAACCTCCTATATATAATGTTTTTTTCTTCTTGTTCAAGCACAGCAATATTCATATATCTAGTAAATGTTCCCACTGGGTGGGAACACTTTTTCCGTAAGCAGAATGGGACAGAATCTGGATTATGATTAATAGTATAGAAGGGAGACACAGCATCTTTGTTTCCTACCAGAGCCCTTTTAAAAGTGATCCTGGACTAGTAAGGTCTAGAGAGTCTATCTATTGGACTTGTTGTTACCGGTTTTATTTTGCTTTTGCTTGTAAATACAGAACAACCCAATGGTTCCAATACCAATCTTTCAAATTAATTTATATTTGTTCTATCAAATTGTCCAGTGACACTATCATTTCATTTCCCGAAAAATAGCACTTTTAATGATACATAACAGGCAGTATTAAGCGGCAAAGGATGTACATACCAACCTGGGGTAAATGGAAACAAACCCAACAATTGGACCTATTCAGGATAGCATGGGTCATATTCATAATCTGCAGTAATGTGTTATTATCATATCCTTTTCTATGTTTCACTTCTTGTGATGGAAGAGTATAGGAGAGCACATGTACCGGGCTGCTCATTGTAGGAGCATTGGTAGCAGACAAGGGAGAGTTTAAGGGATGCAGAGTCTCCAGATACTAAAACATTGGGATCAGTGTAATCAAAATACAAAGTGGTATCATAATCAAAAGCATATTATTCTTTCTAAACAAAGTCTTTCTTGGAGTAGGCTTAATGTCAATCTTTATATCATCAACAGCATTGGTGCAGGCGGGAGCAGGAGCGAATATAGGCATCGTCTATAATGTTTATTTCTGGAAAAGTTTTTCAGTGTTCGTTGGAAAAGTTCTCCACCGCAACACACGTTAGCAACAAAGGTTCAGGCCAATCCAGGTTAGCCTACTTACAGATGACTAAAAAATGATATTAAACTTCAGAGCTCCAAAAAGGCAGGAGCAAGCATCAATTTTATAGTGTCGGTATCATTTGCCCCCACTTGTCCTTGCCAGGTTGCAAAGGCCTTCACTTTCAATGATAGCACCGGGAAACCGCGTGTCAGAGCTCTCAACCGATACAGCTCATACGCTCCTTTTCCCTAGGCCTCCGTTCCCAGCTCCATCCACGAGCTAGAAACAAAGGCGACACAAAAGCTGATCACTTCCGATTTCGTGAACGTAGATTTTACCTTACAGCTCCAGGTACAGTATGATCGATGAACAATGCAATCTCATTTCCGGATGCAGGATCAGTGCCAATTCGCGATGCAATGAGTGATGATGAGGCAGCAGTCAGACAATGTTGAGGCACCTTTGGCCTTTCGATTTTCGTTGCAATCTCCTCAGGCCCTTTCTCGGGCTTAGAAAGTACTTCTCACGGGGATTCAGCGATAATATCTTTGTGATCAGGTACAGCTGTCTTGCTTTCGACGTCAGGATCATCAATCTCTTTCTCATGTGGAAAAGGAAACCGAACTCTTTTCGTGTGTGTGTTGCGTGGATCCAATGTTTACGGCCATTCACTCGGACTGCAGTCTGTGTGGCCAGTAACACCTGGAAAGGTCCCGTCCAGCGCAGTGCAAGTGAAGACTTTCTTTCAAAAATGTTCACCAGAGTCCAGTCACCCGGCTGCAGACAATGTCTTGGGCCTGTATATCTGAGAGGAAGAGCCTCCTGCACCTGCTGATGAATCAAACGCAAGTTTTGAGTCAATTGTTGGCAGTAATCTATAAGTAATGGATACTCAATATCCCTCAAACGTTTCGGATGGGGCACATTCCAGACATTGGCTGGTCTCCCCATAACAATTTCATATGGGGAGAGACCAATCGTTGCCTGCACAGCCGTTCGCATGCACAGTAAAGCTAGTGGCAAATGCATCGGGCCATTTCAAATTGCTCCCTGCACATATTTTGCTCAGCTTGTTTTTCAAGATACCGTTTTGGCGTTCTACCAAACCGGCACTCATTGGAGGTCTGGCCGAATGGAATCGCTTATCATTTTGGAGACCTGTGCAAATTTGCAATATCACGGCCGCAATAAAATGCGGACCATTAACTGACCATATGACACTGGGTACTCCAAATCGGGGAAAGTAATATTTTAGCATGGATTTAGCTGTGGACATAGCTGTACAATCTTTCAGGGGATAGGCATCTACCCATTTTCTGAATGCGCAGACCACTACAAGGACATACTTATAGTTTTGGCACCTCTCAATTTCTATGAAATCAAAATGGATGTCTTCAAATGGCATAGACGGTGGGCCAAAACTTCCTACTGGTGTCACTGTTTCCTTCCCACTGTTATGTTGTAAACAAGTCATGCAATTCTGAACCAATCTTTCAGCAGTTTTTCAGATGTGCGGATTCTGTCATAAAGAATCCAGGTGCTGAATCATTTTTTTAGCACATGAGTGTGTTGGACTGTGAGCCATAGTAACCATTGCCATCACATAGGCATTTGGCAACATCTATCGGTTATTTTGTTTGTCCACCCAACATCCCTCAGAATCTAATTCTGCTGGACCCTCAGACCATTTTTTATTTAATCTAGAGTAGTTTCTGCTTGTATCTCTTTAACTGTTTCAATTCCATTTTCTATCATACAGAACACTCCTGTTTTTTCGACATACATTTTTGTATGCAAGTCTGTGGCAGTTTGTTTAGCAATTTTGTTTGCAAATGTGTTTCTCCCTCCTACATTACATGTTACTTTTTTATGTGCTTCACATTTCATTATTGCTAACAGCTTGGGAAGCGCAAGTGCTGACAACAGTCTCACTATCAAAGTGCCATGTTGGATTTTGGTTCCATGTGATGTCAGGAAACCCCTTTCAGCCCATAATCGACCAAAATTGTGTACCACCCCAAAAGCATACTGCCAGTATATATGTTTACATTGAGGTTTGCAGAAAATTCACATGCTCTTGTTAACGCTATTATTTCCGCAGCTTGTGCTGAATTATATGCGATTTGCTTGCTCTCTATATTAGTTTCAGTGTGGTGATGGCATAAGCAGCAGTTGATGTGCCATCTGGTAATTTAAAACAAGAACCGTCACAAAATAGTTCTCCATCTGACTCTTTCTGTGGAGTGTCAGGTAAATTCTTTCTTTCGAAGAGATTGTGTCCTCCGACGTATTCCTTATCTTAGATATCTCCTTCCAGCTCTGCTGGCCTCGGAAATTTTTTCTCTAGAGGGCGCTGCGCGTCGACCTCCGCCGAGTCGATGTCCCTCAACAGCCGCCGTATCGACGTCATCCTGCCTATAAAGGCCGCGCGCAGCGTCCGTTCTTCAGTTCCGTTTTTCCGCGCTTACTCAGTGCCTCGGAATACCGTTGCTCAGTTTTGTCAATTTAATCCTATTTACCTCGAGATATTCGATCCGTACTTGATGGCTTCCTCGTCGGAACCGACAACTCCTCGGTCCGGCTTAAAAAAATGCCGAGATTGTGGGAAAAAGATGTCGCTGACTGACCCTCACAGAGTTTGTCTGTGGTGTTTGGGAGCTGAACACCATTGTTCGGAGTGCGAGGACTGTATGTCCATGACAGCTAAGGCCCTGAAGGAGCGTAGGGGGAAGCTGGCGAAAGGTAAGACTTTAAAAGCTTCTTCTTCGACGAAGTCGAGACATTCGTCTCCTCGTCACCATTCGCGCTCCAGGTCTCGGAGTGGGTCCCATCACTCCTTGAGATCGAAGCACTCGAAGAGGAGACGTCGAAGATCCCCTTCTCCGTCCTCCTCTTCCTCTGTTTCTCCAAAGAGAATCCCTTGCCCCACGAAACATAGTTTCCGGGCTGAATGGGAGGAATTCTGCAAAAATATGATGAGCGTCTTTGAGAAAGCGGCCTCGACTGTCATGATCACTGCTTCCAAGGAGCCAGGACCAGCCCAACGTCCTTGGAAGCAGGCCCCTAACCATAATCCTAGGCACCAGCCGGTCCCCACTGGGACCTTTTGGACCTTGTCCTGGCGCCGGTGGCACCAGGCTCATCAAAACCATTGGTCCCGGCACTGGAAGCGCCGGGCTCATAATAAGTGTGAGGATGCTTGGGTGGACTTACCTGCAGCAGACCATGCTGCATACTTACCAGCCACTTAGAAGCTATCTAAGAACAGGAACTACTTTCTTACCTGGGTGGGGCAGCTCCATTCCTTGGATACAGCACTGGAACTCTTCTGGAAACTGGAACACTTTTCTTACCTAGGCGGGGCCGTGGAAGAAGACGCCTCATCACTCCAAGGCTATTTAAACCACACCCGATAGATGAAGCGTGCTTCGCGTTATTCTGCATCTGCAGCAGAACGCTCACCGAGTCTGCTCCGGCTTTTCTTCTTCTGATCCTGGACCTGCAAGAATCCTACTTACCATTTCAGTATCCAGACATCATCAGCACCTGCAAGAACAGAAACAACAGGTTAGCAAGGCGAACTTTACACGCAGTACTTACTCACCTGATCCATCGACTGCGGCCGCTTCTTCACGCCGCATCTCCACCTGCAAAGGCAAAAGCATTGCCATACTTACCGGCACGCTGTGAATTCCGGATTTCTTCGTTCTGCATCGCCGCCTGTAAAGACAAAGTATCGTTAACAACTTACTGGCATTCCGCGGACTCCGGCGCTGCAAACCAACATCTGAAAGGCAAAAGAAAAGACATTAAGCAGGTATTTACTTACGTCCATCACGCTCGTCGCAATAAAACGCCTGCAAATACTTCGGCGTCTCTTTAACACGAACTAAGCTGCAAGGAAAGAGACAGTTAGAGCGCGTGCCATACTTACGAACTTCCAGGCGCTTCACTTCATCTTCCATCTCAGGAGCCCTGCAATACATAAGGGAAAAGCATTATATAGAGTCTGCATATAAACGTGCCACGCATTTAAAGACTATAAAGACAAAAGGTGTCCAGAAACTCACCGCTCGTGCAGATAACGACGGTAACCATCCTCTGAATTCAAGAGGCCTATGTTTCACCAGTGAAGGAACTGGCAACGGCACCCTGCACCAGACGCAGATGGAGAGCCCAGCATTCACCTATATAAGGTGAGCACGTTGACCTGGGGGCTCTACGAAAAAACTGGGAAGAGAGAGAGAGAGGGACATTCAACTACCCAGACCATTAACCCCCATGTTCTTTCACCTGCAGAAACCTCACTCTTCGAGTCCGACACACAGTGCGAAGAGGTTCGACCCCAGAAGCCAATCGAGTCCTGCACATCACTTTTCGAGTCACAGACAGCTTCCTGCCAAGACCCGCGCCTCCGTGGGAATCAGGTGAGCGTTACAGAACGCGAAGCCCACCACAAAACTCCTACCCAGGCGCAATGGAAACCTCAGACACTGATCAACTAGCCCAGTTGCTCGGGGAATTAAGAGCAGAAGTACATGCAGCTCGTCAGGAAACGAACTCTCTAAGAAGAGAATTGATAATTTCCAAGGAGCGAACAGAGGACCTTGCTAGGCAGTTGTTACAAACGCAGGCAGGACAGACACCTTTGCCCGTTCCAGGAGGGAGTTATCCTTCTGCATCAGCTTCAAATCCAGTGCAAATCAATCTGCCCGGTAATGTGCCCTTGGCTCCGCCCGAACGCTTTTCTGGTGATCCAAAGAAATTCGCAGTGTTCATCAACCAGTGCCGCCTACACTTCTTATGTCGACCAGCTGCATTCCCAACAGACCAGACCAAGGTGGCTTTCGTGCTTTCTTATCTCAGTGGCAGCGCTGCAGATTGGTCGATCCCTTTAGTCACCCAGGATGATCCGGTTTTACATGATTTTCAGGCCTTCCAGTCCAGCATGGAGAAACTGTTCGCAAGACATGCACAAGGGCAGGCCTTGGACAATGAACTTCTCTCATTACGACAGGGTAATCAAGACCTCTTGACTTATATAGCCTCCTTCAATAGACTCATAGTGGAAACACAATGGCCCGAGGACAAGAGAATAACGCTTTTCTACAGAGGCCTGCGTGGAGAGCTCAAGGATGTGTTAGCGCAAGTTGTGAATCCTCCACAAGAATGTTCTGACTATATTGACTTAGTTGTCCAATTGGACCATAGACTACAGAACAGGAAGGCAGATCGTTCCAGATTTGATACTCGAGTGTTTTCTAAACCACAGACCTCGAATAAGGGAGCTGACACTGTGGAACCCATGCAAATAGGGAGCATGAAAGGACCTTTAACTCAGAAAGAGCGGGAAAGAAGAAGGCAGCTGCAATTATGCCTCTATTGCGGAAACTCAGGACACTTTCTTCGGGACTGTCCAGTGAAACCAGCTAAGAAGACTGTAGGAGCCGCGGATACCTGTACCACAAAGTCTGAGCAGGGAAACGACCTCGCCCGACAAGAGTAGAGGTCCTCTTGCCGAGCGTTAAGATCTGTCCCATGACCTCGCATTTCGTGATACCCATGGTCCTCATTAGTCCTGAACGTCCGGATCGTTTGCATGCAATTGAAGCTTACGTTGACAGTGGAGCAATCGGTAACTATGTGGACCGTGAAATGTTATCATGGATGAATCTACCCCTTGTCCCTAAGGCAGTAAAGGACGTCATCACTACTGTGGATGGCACGGAGATAGCCTCCGGACCAGTATCGCATGCCACCCAAGAAGTGACGCTAGTGAGTCAAGATGGACACCGGGAGAGAATCGTGTTCGATGTAATCAAGGCCCCTCAGTTCCAGATCATTCTGGGAATCCCTTGGTTAGAGAAGCACAATCCTCAGATCGATTGGCGAGCAAAGACGGTTCAGTTTCCAGAGTGTTTTACCACTTGTTATCCTCGGTCTGATGTTTCACTGGCGGCAATCTCTTCTGAGGAGGTTCCCAAATTACCTCCCGAATACCAGGAATTCCAAGACGTCTTCCGGAAGGATCAAGCTAACACCCTGCCTCCTCATAGGTCTTACGACTGTCAAATAGATCTGATACCTGGAACAACTCCTCCTTGCAGCAGGATTTATGCCCTCACCGAGCCAGAGAACCTTCACCTCAGACAGTACCTGGACCAATATCTAGCTAACGGGTTTATCCGTCCTTCAAAATCTCCAGCTTCATCGGCTTTGTTCTTGGTTCCGAAAAAGGAAGGAGACCTTAGAACTTGCATAGATTACCGCGCCCTGAATCAGATCACCGTTAAAAACAGATACCCGTTACCTTTGATCCCTGAACTCCTGGACCAAGTCAAAGATGCATGTATATACACAAAGCTGGATCTCCGAGGAGCCTACCACTTGGTACGGATAAAAGAGGGCGATGAATGGAAAACGGCCTTCCGCACCAAGTACGGGCTATTCGAATATCAAGTGATGCCCTTTGGACTGTGTAATGCTCCTGCTGCTTTCCAGTATTTTATGAATGATGTCCTTAGAGAACTCATAGACGTGTGTATTGTTGTCTACATTGACGACATCCTCGTCTATTCATCTGAAGAAGAACATCAGAGACAAGTTAAAAAGGTTCTCGAGAGATTGCGTCAACATAATCTTTTTGCTAAGCTTGAGAAATGCGTTTTCAACGTAACGGAAGTCGAGTTCCTGGGATTCATATTGTCACCGACGCCTGAGTCCATATGGATTCAAAGAAAGTTGATGCAATTATCAAGTGGCCATCACCAACCTCTGTAAAAGGAGTTCAAAGCATGTTAGGATTCGCTAACTTTTACCGCAGATTCATTCCTGAATTTTCTCGGATAGTCCAGCCCATCACAGCTCTGTTGAAAAAGAACAAACGTTTTGAGTGGTCTTCTGAAGCAGAACAAGCTTTTCAGGACTTAAAAGCTAAATTCATTTCTGCACCTGTTTTAAAACATCCTCGCCCAGAACTTCCTTACATCGTGGAAACGGATGCTTCTAGTCTTGCTATGGGGGCAGTGTTATCACAAAGAGATCCGGTCACACACCAACTACATCCTGTTGCCTTTTGGTCCCGCAAGTTTTCACCTCCCGAGATCAACTATTCAATTACAGACAAGGAACTTTTGGCCATCAGATCGGCCTTTAAAGCCTGGCGGCATTATCTTCTAGGAGCCAGACACACAGTCACCGTAATGACGGACCACCGCAATTTACAATATCTAAAGACAGCCAAAGCTCAATCTTCCAGACAGCTTCGCTGGGCTCTGTTTCTAGCAGAATTTGACTTTATAATTACTTATCGACCAGGCAGTAAGAACGGAAAAGCAGATGCCCTCTCCCGGATGGGAGTAGATGAACATTTGACCAATCCAGAACCAATACCCATAATTCCAGAACAAAGAATTTTGGGTTTGGTCAGCGCTCAATCTTTTGAAGACATCAAGACCATGGTTAAATCACTCCTAACTCCGGGCGATTTACAAGATTGGCAATTAAAGGGGAAAGAATTTTCAGTGGATCAAGACCTACCATATTTCCGAGGACGATTGCATTTACCCTGTGAGAAAATACAAAAACAAGTAATCTCCTGTTATCACGACTCTCTAATGGAGGGTCACCCTGGCATTACCAAAACCATGGAAAAGATTAAAAGACATTTCTGGTGGCCGTCATGGAAAAAGGATATTAGAGACTTTGTAATCTCCTGCGGGGTGTGTGCCCAGAATAAAAGTCAGAAGGAAAAACCAGCCGGCCTACTACAGCCACTAGACATCCCTCCCTATCCATGGCATACCCTGTCCATGGATTTTATCACGGACTTACCTCCATGCTCGGGGTATACTACCATTTTAGTAGTCGTGGATCTATTCTCCAAGATGGCTCACTTCATTCCCCTAAAGGGTCTACCATCAGCCTCAGTATTAGCCCGAGAATTCTTAGAAAACATCGTTCGGCTACACGGTTTTCCCTTGGTTTTAGTCTCCGATAGGGGAAGTCAATTCATCTCTCACTTCTGGCGCAGTTGCTGTCGTCTAGCCCAAATTGATGTAAGACTTTCAACTAGTCACCATCCCCAAACTGACGGACAAACCGAAAGGACAAATCAAACTCTAGAGCAATATCTACGTTGCATGCTCCAACAAACTGAAAACCCCTGGAAGGATATTCTTTGGATCGCTGAATACGCTTACAATAATTCGATTCATTCTGGAACAGGGAAGACTCCCTTCTTCTTACTATACGGACACCATCCTAGAACCTCTAACCTGGATCCTCCCCAAGAATTCGAAGCACCTGCTGTGGATCACTTGCACTCGGAGATCACCCGTGCTTTTAAGGAAGCCTCGGCCCATCTGCAAAGAGCTAAAGCTCAATTCAAAAGAGGAGCAAATCGACACCGTAAAGAGGCTCCTCACTACGCTGTAGGAGATCAAATCTGGCTATCCACTAAGCACCTGCCTCTAAAGGGACCCCGCACCTTCATCCCGAGATACCTTGGACCCTATCTCATATCTGCCATAATTAATCCGGTGGCTGTCAAATTGGAGTTACCTACACATATGAAAATACACCCAGTATTCCATGTCTCCTTATTAAAACCTGTGCAACCAGAAACCCGATTGACTGAACTCCCAGAACCGGTTTTAGTAGATGGAGAACTTGAATTCGAAGTAAAGAACATCCTAGACCCCAAAATCTCCAAATCTAAGTTATATTATCTGGTTGATTGGAAAGGTTACGGCCCCCAGGAAAGGTCTTGGGAACCTTCAGAATACGTCCACGCACCTCGTCTGGTCAAAAAATTCCATCTGAATCACCCCGACAAGCCAAAACCCCCGGAGAAGACCCGCTTAGGAGGGGCCTTGAGGGGGGGGTACTGTCATGATCACTGCTTCCAAGGAGCCAGGACCAGCCCAACGTCCTTGGAAGCAGGCCCCTAACCATAATCCTAGGCACCAGCCGGTCCCCACTGGGACCTTTTGGACCTTGTCCTGGCGCCGGTGGCACCAGGCTCATCAAAACCATTGGTCCCGGCACTGGAAGCGCCGGGCTCATAATAGGTGTGAGGATGCTTGGGTGGACTTACCTGCAGCAGACCATGCTGCATACTTACCAGCCACTTAGAAGCTATCTAAGAACAGGAACTACTTTCTTACCTGGGTGGGGCAGCTCCACTCCCTGGATACAGCACTGGAACTCTTCTGGAAACTGGAACTCTTTTCTTACCTAGGCGGGGCCGTGGAAGAAGACGCCTCATCACTCCAAGGCTATTTAAACCACACCCGATAGATGAAGCGTGCTTCGCGTTATTGTGCATCTGCAGCAGAACGCTCACCGAGTCTGTTCCGGCTTTTCTTCTTCTGATCCTGGACCTGCAAGAATCCTACTTACCATTTCAGTATCCAGACATCATCAGCACCTGCAAGAACAGAAACAACAGGTTAGCAAGGCGAACTTTACACGCAGTACTTACTCACCTGATCCATCGACTGCGGCCGCTTCTTCACGCCGCATCTCCACCTGCAAAGGCAAAAGCATTGCCATACTTACCGGCACGCTGTGAATTCCGGATTTCTTTGTTCTGCATCGCCGCCTGTAAAGACAAAGTATCGTTAACAACTTACTGGCATTCCGCGGACTCCGGCGCTGCAAACCAACATCTGAAAGGCAAAAGAAAAGACATTAAGCAGGTATTTGCTTACGTCCATCACGCTCGTCACAATAAAACGCCTGCAAATACTTTAGCGTCTCTTTAACACGAACTAAGCTGCAAGGAAAGAGACCGTTCGAGTGCGTGCCATACTTACGAACTTCCAGGCGCTTCACTTCATCTTCCATCTCAAGAGCCCTGCAATACATAAGGGAAAAGCATTATATAGAGTCTGCATATAAACGTGCCACGCATTTAAAGACTATAAAGACAAAAGGTGTCCAGAAACTCACCGCTCGTGCAGATAACGACGGTAACCATCCTCTGAATTCAAGAGGCCTATGTTTCACCAGTGAAGGAACTGGCAACGGCACCCTGCACCAGACGCAGATGGAGAGCCCAGCATTCACCTATATAAGGTGAGCACGTTGACATGGGGGCTCTATGAAAAAACTGGGAAGAGAGACAGAGGGACATTCAACTACCCAGACCATTAACCCCCATGTTCTTTCACCTGCAGAAACCTCACTCTTCGAGTCCGACACACAGTGCGAAGAGGTTCGACCCCAGAAGCCAATCGAGTCCTGCACATCACTTTTCGAGTCAGACAGCTTCCTGCCAAGACCCGCGCCTCCGTGGGAATCAGGTGAGCGTTACATCGACCCCCTCGAAGACTGCCGAGAGCGATGCTCTGGTCGAAAGACCCGAAGGTCAAAAACGCTGCAAGTCGCAGTACCCGGCAAAGGAAGCTTCTCGAGCGTGTCTCGAACCCTCGAGTAAAGCTATGACCTCAAAACCTTCTTCGAAGGTTCCGTCAACGCCGAGGTCGGTGTCTTAGACGCCGTTGTCGAAGGGACCTTCGACACACGGGTCTGTCGACTCGACGGCATCTTCGACACCGGCGTCGACGCCAAGGAAAGTCACGGTTACCACGCACCCAGTGGCTATCCCCAGGTCCTCGATGGCGTCGAGATTGTCGACTTCCTCGAGCAGAATCCCAATTCTGTCGAGGTCCTCGAGGCCTCCGCCTTTGTTTTTGACGCCACGCCCGAAGCCTTCGGCGTCGACGACATCGACGTTTTCGAGGCCGATTATGACAAGTTTGGCACCCTCTGCCTTGGAGATGGGGTTTACACCCTATGTGAGTTCAGAACAATTGAGAACTATGTCCTCAATTATCGAAGAGGGTGAACTATCTGAACAGGAAGACACATTTGAGTTGCAGGGACCTGCAACCCCAGTTAGAGAGGAGTTATCCTCAGAAGAACGCATGTTAAAGGATCTTCATGATTCCTTACATGAGGCAAGTGGGTTAGACACTTCCCCTGAGGTGGAGTTTGCTAGGCCAGACCCGGGGGAGCATGCTGAAACCCCCTATAGAGCCTTAATGGCCAGGATCACAGAATTTATGGGGTGGTCTACACCTTCACAGGCTTTCCAACAAGATGACATCACGGATATTCTTGACAAAGGTCCACAGGAGGATCCTGTAGTGCCCTTTCATAAAGCTCTTCAGAGGAAGATTATGACGAACTGGGAAACCCCAGATGACGTCCCGGCAGTAAATAAAAAACTGTCTACAAAATACAGGGTATCTTCTGCAGACCCGGAGTTTTTGTCAAAACACCCATCCCCAGAAAGTCTGGTGGTACAGGCAGCATCTTATACTGACGTCAAGACTGCTTACCCTACCGTCCCACAGGACAGGGACGATAAGAAATAGGATGCTATGGCAAAGAAAGTTTTTTCGGCATGTAGCATGGCGTTAAAATCTGTTAATGCTACTTGCACCCTTGCTAGATTCAGCCATACACTTTGGGAGTGTGCTTCTACAGCGGCTGACTGCATCCCGGAGGGAGAAGAAAGGGAGGCGTTCCTAAATATCATACAGGACGGTAAAGACGCTATGTGCGAATCCCTCCAGACGGGCATTGATTCGGCTGACAGTATCAGCAGAGCAATGGCGGCAAGTACAACAACCAGGAGATTTGCTTGGTTGAGAAAGTCTGGTTTTGCCCCAGATGTGCAGGCCAGGCTCTTGAACATGCCATTCGATGGCTCTTCTTTGTTCGGGGAAAAAGGCGGATGACAGTTTAGAGAAACTGCAAACATCAAAAGCAGCAGCAAAATCCCTAGGCGCTGCAATCCGTCAGACACCTTTTCGTCCCACAGGAACCTCTGCGAGGGGCAAGTCCTTTCGCTTCTACTCCGCATTCGGAAGAGGAAAAGGACGACCGGCTCAAAGGGGACAAAGAAGAACTTCCCGAGGTGGACGGGGTAGATATTCAAAAGCCGAAGCAACAGCAGGTGCCTCTTTACCATCGGCATCTGCATCAGCCGCACCAAAACCACTCTGAGGACTTCCCTCACAGGACACCTGTAGGAGGCAGGTTAACTCAACATCTGGCGGAATGGCAGGCTATCACGTCAGATGCTTGGGCATTGGAAACAGTTGCCCAAGGTTACTGCCTGCCTCTCCTACGCATACCTCAGAGTCATCCACCGGGGATCAGCTCTCAGAAAGCTCCAGATCCGCTCCTCTTGCAGGAAATTTTGGACCTGCTAGAGAAAGGTGCCATAGAACCGGTACCTGTAGTGGAGAGGAACAAGGGCTGGTACTCCCCTTACTTTCTCATTCCAAAGAAAGACGGAGGTCTGAGACCCATCTTGGATTTGCGAGAATTGAACAAATTCCTCAGGAAAGACAAATTCAAGATGGTAACTCTTTCTCAGATCCTTCAGGCCCTTCAGTTCCAGGACTGGTTGGTATCTCTGGACCTTCAGGATGCTTATTTCCATGTGCCTATCCATCTCAAACACAGGAAATACCTGAGGTTCGCAATTGGCAACTCTCATTATCAATTTCGAGTGCTGCCATTTGGACTGACCTCCGCCCGAGGGTCTTCACCAAGTTAATGCCGGTAGTGGTGGCAAGTCTAAGGAGGGAAGGGATTCACGTCTACCCCTACCTGGACGATTGGTTGTTCAGGGCTGTATCTTCGGAACAAGCTCAGATCCAGCTAAATCACGTTTGCCACTCCCTTCCCAGACTGGGTTTCTCCCTCAATTTAAAGAAGTCACAAATGATACCATCGCAGAGACTCCAGTTCATCGGAGCGATCCTGGACACTTCCCTGGGAAAAGCCTCACCACCAGAGGTGAGGGCTCAAGATATTCTACAGATGGTTACCAAGTTCCAAGATGCCCAACGTCTCCCAGCCTTCGACTTTTTGAGGTTGCTAGGCCTCATGGAATCCTGCATTTTCCTAGTGCCAGAGGCTCGCCTGAGAATGAGATCCCTCCAGTGGGCACTGAGGACTCAGTGGTCACAATTCTCAGGAAGAATGACAGATCTTCTTCAGGTTCCCGACAGGGTGGCTCGAGACCTTCAGTGGTGGGCCTGTCAGGAGAACATTCTGAAAGGAGAACAATTTTGGCAACCCTGGCCGGAGATAATAGTAGTCACGGATGCCTCACTCACTGGGTGGGGAGCCCACGCCAACGACTTGACCATCAGCAGTCGTTGGTCTCCATCGGAGTCCAGACTACATATCAACCTGTTAGAGCTGAGGGCCATCAGTCTTGCGCTGAAGGCGTTCCTGCCAGCTGTACAAGGGAAAAATGTCCTGATAATGACGGACAACACAGTGGCCATGCATTACCTCAACAAAAGAGGAGGCGTAGGATCACTACCCCTGTGCAGAGAGGCGATGCAGCTCTGGTTTTGGGCAATCCAAGAAGGAATCTCTCTATCGGCAGTTCACCAAGCCGGAGAGAAGAACTTGACAGCGGACGCTCTGAGCAGTCAGAGCACAGTCTCCCACGAGTGGGAACTAGCTCAGGAAGTCCTTCAAGAGATCTTCGCCCTTTGGGGAGCCCCTCGGGTGGATCTGTTCGCCACCAGTGTCAGCAGGAAGTGCGATCTGTTCTGCTCAAGGGAATTTGCCCCGAGAGGAGCTCTGAGAGACGCGTTCATAGTGGACTGGGAGTTTCCGCTTCTGTACGCGTTCCCACCGGTCCCTGTCATTCCTCAAATGATCAGGAGGTTGAGAAGATTCCGGAAAACCATGATCCTAATTGCCCCGGATTGGGCCAGAAGAACGTGGTACCCGGACCTTCTAGACTTGTCCATCTGCCCTCCAATTCGACATCCACTCAGAGAGAACCTACTCTCACAGAAGGGAGGTCAGGTTCTCCATCCAGATATCAAAACCCTCAACCTTCACGCTTGGCTTCTGAAAGGCTGAGGTACAAGGATTGGGACGTCCCTGACAATGTAATGGAGGTGTTGCTTTCGGCAAGGAGGCCAGCAACAAAGTCTTTATACCGCTGCCGTTGGAACAGATTTTGCAGCTGGTGTAGAGAAAAGAATATCGACCCCTTTTCATGTGGTACACCAATGGTTTTGTTCTTCCTACTCTATTTGGCGAATTCAGGCCTTCAAGTTGGCACCATTAAGGGCTATCTCGCAGCGCTATCCATCTTTAAGCGCACTGCGGAAGAACCATCCTATTTCAAGTTACCCTTGGTAATACAGTTTCTAAAGGGGTTAACCAACGTTTATCCCCCAAGACCATTCCAGGTTCCCCTATGGGATTTAAACTTAGTCCTAACTTTCCTGATGGGCACACCTTTCGAACCACTCCTTTCTTGTTTAAGATTTCTTACCCTTAAAACTGTTTTATTAATAGCACTTACATCTGCTAGAAGGGTGAGCGAGTTACAAGCTATTTCTTGTAAACCCTCTCATACAATCTTTCACAAAGACAAAGTTGTCCTGCAAGTGAAGCCTAATTTCCTCCCAAAGGTGGTTTCTGAATTCCATATCACTCAGAAGATTACCCTGCCATCTTTCTATCCTCCTCCTCATCCGGGGAAAGAGGAAGAGAGGTTACACAGGCTGGACCCTAGAAGGGCTTTAAGTTTTTACATCAGTAGACTGGCCAGGATAAGACAAGCAGACCAGCAGTTTGTAGGCTACACATGTAACAAGCTGGGGTTACCAATAACTAAGCAGACCATTTCGAGATGGATCATTCTAGCCATTTTGGAATGTTATAAACTGGCAGGAAAAGAGCCCCCTCAAAACCTTAGGGCTCATTCTACCAGAGGTATTGCAGCTTCATCGGCCCTCAAAAGAGGAGTTCCGGTTAAAGACATTTGTGCGGCCGCCACATGGTCGTCCGTCCATACCTTTACACGATTTTACAACTTGGATTCCTCCTCCAGTCAAGAGACTAGGTTTGGAAGGGCTGTATTGCACTCTATTCATCAATA
This sequence comes from Ambystoma mexicanum, assembly GCF_040938575.1. Taxonomy (NCBI): domain Eukaryota; kingdom Metazoa; phylum Chordata; class Amphibia; order Caudata; family Ambystomatidae; genus Ambystoma; species Ambystoma mexicanum. Next base: position 1,187,273,977 of record NC_090927.1, read on the forward strand.
GAAGGCAGCGTGAAGTCAGTACTCCTACCTCCAATAATAGAATACTGCTATGGGAGCCTATCTAAGATAAGGAATACGTCGGAGGACACAATCCCTTCGAAGAACAAGTTACTTCTTACCTTGTAACGTTCTTTCGATGGGATGTTCCTCCAACGTATTCCTTATCAACCCTCCCATCCATCCCCGCAGTTCTACTTCCCTTGTTGTTGCAGTTTACGCTCCTTCAGGGTGATTAGTCTAGTCCAGACAGAAATACTGTGGGCTACAAAACGGAACTGAGCAACGGACGCTGCGCGCGGCCTTTATAGGCAGGATGACGTCGACACGGCGGCTGTCAGGGACATCGACTCGACGGACGTCGACGCGCAGCGCCCTCTAGAGAAAAATTTTCCGAGGCCAGCAGAGCTGGAAGGAGATATCTAAGATAAGGAATACGTCGGAGGAACATCCCATCGAAAGAACGTTACAAGGCAAGAAGTAACTTGTTCTTTGTCTCTTGTTCAGTAACCATTAAGCAATGATGTGAGAATTGTTTTTCACCCCCTTTTTCACTGGGAGGAGGCATTAACTTGGCCGGATTTAAAGCGCAACATCTCTTAATTTGAATATGTGGTCCAAATAGGACAATTTCGTACCTTGTTAATATGGCTGATGTGAAATGTTGCGTCTGCGTTCTATTTAAAAGAACATCCACTGAATGAGGTACCATTACTGTCATGATTCATGCTCCTCATGTCCCGAGCCCTCGAAGATGTCAGGCTGGAGCCAGGCCACGATCACCTACATGGCCCTCAAGGGCCTCTCCATCCCTCCAAAGACCCACTTGGCGCTTGTGGCACCAGACTCACTCACTCCCTCCCATAGGATAACATTGGTTATTGGACTTGTAGTGCATTGATGTGGACAAGATGGATGCCCCCACATATTTCGGTTCCGAGAACTGCATGTGCAGTCTAGTCTTTTGGGTGTGGTTTAGCCCAGAGACACCTGGAATACCCAGAGACTATTTAAGCCACACCTAGGCTGAGAAACATGCTTTGCGTTTTCTGCACCTGCAGCATGACACTCACCGTGTTCTGATCGGTCTCCAGTAGGCCTGCATCTTTCTTCTGCGCTCAGCTCCTGCAAGAACAAGAACACCGTTAGGAACAGCCTTACCTTGCGGCGCTTCTGCCCATCATTCATCGCTCCTTCTGTTCTGCGGGCATCTTCGGCGGTGTCATTCCCATCCCAGCATGCCGCTTCCTAAGGAAAAGGGAAAAGAACAGAAAAAGACATTAGTAAGCATTCAGCAAATCTTCGTTTATTTTTAAAGACTGTACGAGCTTCAAACGCTTACCTGAATCCCAGCCGCTCTGGGGGAACTCTGTCTCCGGAACTTCTCATCCATCTGCAAGAGGGAAAAGACACTCCAGGTTAGCGTGGAAACATCAAGAGGCGCTGCATACCGTGCTTACTCACTGCATTTCTTCTTCATAACCGGCATACACGCTGAAAATGTTGCGGCACCTAAAAGACACAGAAAATGAACTCAGTTCAATACAAATACGAAAAAGGGTCGCATCGCGCTCTCACTCACCTTCAGCGCTACTCATCTCAGTAGCACATCGCCATCCCCGGACGCCGACCATCATTTAAGGAAGGAAAGGAACGAAGTTAGAGAACTGTTCAAAAGACTCATTATACTTACTTCACTGGCAAGAGTCTGACAGGTAACTAGGCAGCAACAAGCCCACATCAATCAACGCGCCCCTGCGCTGAAAGCAGGACGGAGAGCACACTTTAAAAGAAAACAAGGTGAGCTGTGGATCAAAGGGAAGGGTTGGACCCCGGGGAAGAAAGGGTTCAAGCACATAGAGACAATAGGGAGTTAAACTCTACCAATCCTGTGTTTCAGGCCCAGTCTCCAGTCGAGTAGACTCCAGGGAAGGGTTCTAGGTCGTAAGAGGTCATAACAGGCTGAGTGACGTCCCCGTGGATACCAGGTGAGCGTTACAATTACGGTTAAAGCGTGACCTAAGACCATTGCCTCAGTTTGTTTTACTGACGCGGCGACTGCAGTAACAGAGTTCGCAAGCAAGTTGGCAAAGCACATGCCAAAGGATCCAACGTGGAAGAGAAGTAGCCGCATGGTCTATTTCTCACCCCGTGTTCCTGAGTCAAAACAGCCAAAGCACATCCATTGTTTTCATGCACAAATAACTTAAAACTCTTGTCGTAATTTGGCGTGCCCAAAACTGGAGCTGAACACAATGCAGCTTTGAGCAGGTCAAATGCTTCATGACATTCCATGTTCCATGGAAAAGGTAAGGTAACATCCTTCCTTGTCAATGCCACTATTGGTTTCACAATCGTCAAAGTATATGAAGCCATGCCAATTAAAGCCCTGACTTCTTTCTGCGTATTTGGAATAGGCATATAACATATAAGAGATGCTGTTTATTCTTTCTGGTGTCAATCTTTTTCCCTCCTTTGAAAGGAGGTAGCCTAAATAGGCCACTTCCTCTACAATACTGACATTTATTTTAGCAAAGCCTTGTGTCCGTGTGCCTAATTCAAAGCTCCCATTATTAGGCCACTGAAGGTCTGATACAAGTCTGGTCTGCCTATGCCAAACCGCATTAAACACTATTGCCCCTATTCCATACTTGATGTACATTTCAGGTGCCGGCGACCCTTCGGGTGGCGCGGCCTGGCCGGTTTCCAAAGATTGTCTACCGCAGTGAAAACATCTCACTTAACAGGAGGACAATTTCTCAGGCATGGTTAATTCTTACCCTTTTATTACCCTGGGCGTTTGAACTTGCAAGTGCAACACTCGACCTATATCGGGACGTTTAAGAATCTGGGCACGACTCAATCAATTTGCCACTCAGGATGCAATTTTCCCGTATACAGATGCAACCAACAATCATTGCGACCGCGTGTTTGGCTCAATCGGCCTCGTTTCCAGGACCCTTGCCTTGATGCTCTCTGGGCGCTGCTCATTGATCAGGGATCGGCTGTGTACAGATCTGCAGAGGAGTCTCATCACTTCTACAGGGGCACCCAAACACCTTCCCGGTCCGATGGCTCCGTCCTCGACTCATTTTTGCCTTCTTTCAACTTCAATGAATGCGATGGACCATTAATGGGAGGGTCCTTATTCGGGTGCCATATTTGCTAGGCCATAAAGACTGCATATGGAAACTAAGGCACAATAACGATATACTATAATGACACGTCAGACGCGAGGTTCGTTTTCCAAACAAGTCTGGTTTTATTCAAAGTTTCTCAGTCGGCCGACTGGGTCTCAACGCCTCATGACGTGTGTTCCCAGACACTGTGAGATGCGAGAGAGAGAGAGCGAACACCGCTCAGGCATCTATATATATATACATTATACATTATCTTTCGTTAAGGCAATTCGACCTGCCCTCATACATGTCATACAGTCTAGGGTTCAGTGATTGACAATTACGACACGTTATGACAAGTCTTCATTCAGTCTAAACATAGTTATTCTAGCAAAGGCAGCAGAGACAGCTTTCTGTTATGGGGAACATGGAGCTCTGGCTCGGTAAGGATATCTTGTTCTTAGCAGAGAAACATTCCATACTACGTTATCTGTGTGTTACGGCTCATGAGCTAAGAGTCCGATAGTTCTGAAGCAGAGAATACCATTCTCCGCGAAGGAGTACCGCTAGGAGAATATAATTCATGTTTAACTGCCTTTTACAACAGTGCTTGCAAGACAAACTGGCACCTGGACTACTGATTAGATGCAGCTTTTGCTCTACTTCAAGGACTTAGTGAGAGAGAAAAACAATGCATTTCTGCACAGTTTGACATTCCTTTCTGCGTTAGCATTTCAGCGTTCAAGCTGTGGCCTCGCACTGCGTGCAAATCTAAAGCATAGAATATATTTGCAAAGCGTTTAACAGAAAAAGCAAAAAGCAAATGGCCGACATTTCACAAAATGGACACCCAATGGTTATATTGACGATTCTTGGATTGCGATTTACTTCTGGCCAACATACTAAACTTATCATTCGACTATGGGATTACTTTTCTGGTTGCAATTGCTCAGGACTTGAAGAATTCTGGGCAGTCATAGTTAGGACCATATGTGTTTATGAATAGAATGGACCACCTTACGATTTCCCCTGCTACCAGAACAAAACAACCCTCTTCAATTACCAATTTATGCAGCTTGAATTCCAGCGAGCGGTGGATGTATATTGCGACCCCCCCCCCCTCCTCCTGGAGTGGGTGGTGTGGGATGAGCCATTCCTATGTATACCCCAACCAGCCAAAGCGGGGATCTTGTGTTGCTTCCCCAGGTGGGTTTTCTCGATACAGAGGACATTTGCATGGTGATTCCTGACATAGTTTGTGATAAGGCATGTTTTATTCCCGTTAGTGAACCCCCGGATGTTCCATGTGACCAGGGTAATATTCGTGTTGGAGGGGGTCTCATCCACCTGGTGATGCGCCACATCAATTCTGGACTGAGGATGGTGACTGAAGGATATGTCTTAAGTGTTCTAAATAGCATATAAGATATTGGGTGCCTTGTGGAGTCTGTATGCGCAAAAGATCTCGAAGTCTTGGAAAAAAGATTCTCCCCGCCCCTCCCTTCAGAACCCTGTGTAACAAAACGCTGTGTGCTAACTCGTAAGAAACTATAAATGCCCCTCTCCACCTCCCACCCATGCCAGAAATACCAACCTACCTGCCTAATCAGCCCGCCCCCTCACCAAAACCCTTTACCAGCAACCCCAATTTAACTTGCTTAGCCACTGGGAACGTGGGGTGCCGGCGGCCGCTGTGCCTCCAGGTGACGGAGCCTCATTGCCACGTTTGTTTTCATGAATGGGTTTCCACACGTATTGAGCACTCTAGTAGATGGCAATTTGAGTTCCAGTCTATTCCCGTGGGCAGCCGCAGATCAGTTGTGGTCGGAGAATATGACAAGACGCCACATTGGGTGTCTCAGGGATATCGGCGAGGGGAGTTTCTAGAATTTCTGAAGCGAATCATTCAGCCGCGTCTGGGGATGTGAAGAAAAGAGTCTTTCCCCTTATGTACTACCGTAAGTTTTCACTGGGTACATCGAGTAGCGTATGTCCTTTTTCTTTAGAATATTTTTGGCCGATTGAAATGGTTTCCTCTGGTCTTGTACCTGTTGACTGAAGTCCGGGAACAGTCTTATCGTTGCTGAGACCCACGCAGGTTTTGTTTTTGTTTTCTCGTGCAGCCCTGAGGAGGATGTTGCAGTCCCGGTAGTTGAATAAACAGGTAATTATAGCTCTCTCGGCGGCCACCGGGGGTAGTCTTGCCGCTAGTGATCTATGAGCCCGTTCCACCATAAACATGTCTGAGACTGGAGGGTCTTCTAGGACCTCCCTGAGCAGTTTTTCCACAAACAGTCTATTCAAGTGGATTCGGCGACCCCCGTGATTCTTATTATTTCTTCTCGACCTCCCTTCGAGGTCATCATTCTTAGCCACCACCTTCTTTACCGTCTGTTGTAGGGACATCACCTCCCACTGGAGCTCGCAATTTTATACTCAGTCTTCGATCCAGTACTCTGCTTCCGACATTCTGCCGCACAGCTTATCGATTTGGATCGCAGACACATCGACTTTGCATGTTAGCGCATCTATTTTAGCGCCCAAATTGTCTGTCCTACTTTTCAGCGCTAACAGTGTTTGATTGAGGGCTGTGATGTCTACCTTGGAGGGCCCCAGATCGCTCCCCTGTTGCGATGGTTCTCGATCCGTCCTGGCGAATTAGTCCAGCTTCGACTGCTTCTTTTGATTGCCCATTTCCAGACTGCCCTCGTCTGTGTGGATTTGACTGTATCCCTGGGATCCGTACTTCAACCAAGGTGGAGAGGGGTCTCTGGTGGGTTGCCCAGGGAGGTGGCAGGATCCAGCAGGATTGAGATTGTCAGTTGCCTTGGTAGGGTGCCGGTGCCGCTCCAGGAGGGGCTCCAATGTTCGTGTTGAGGACCAGGCCAGAGGAGTGAGGGTATGCCCTGGGGGGCCCGACTTGGCCAGCTGGAGTAGGAGCGGTGCGCCATGAGTGGCAGGGGGGCCACCGCAGAGAGAGGAGGGATGGGCTTTGGGACACGTATGAGCAGCGGAGCAGCCGCTTTTGACCACCTCTCGGGCTGACTCAGATTGTCCATGTGTCGGTAGTCAGGTTAGTTGTACGACAGGGGCTTGGTCCCCCCTTCACCCCGCAACCAGGCACTCGAGGTGTAGCCGAAGCAGGGGTATCTGAATTGATGGTGGTGTACGAGGCGTTGACCCCATCAGGGGTTGCCCATTAGGGGATTCTGGCCCAGCCTGGCGTCCACTCCAAGAGCAGTGCTCAGTGTCCTGTAGCTTGTTGTGATGCAACATGGTGCTGCCTCGGCGGTTACGGCTGGCGGGGTTGCAGGCTACCAGGTGGTAGGGAGTGGCCCCCGCATCATCCAAGTCTGTGCAAGGCCAGGCATCCCCCGCAGGGAGATCGAGACCGGGGGGGGGTTAGCCAAGAGGCCAGGTTCTGTAGTAGCAGGGTGTTGTCTCCCTTTCGCCCACTCACCATGCGCGACCAGCCGGGGGGGGGGACACCTGTAGCGGGGACTATATGGCCGGAGTCCTCAGGGTTGCTGTGAACGAGGCGACCAGGGGCCCAGGATAGTAAGGTGGGCGGCGTGCAGGAACCCCCACCCCTAGGCTGCCAGACCTACCATGTGACTGCCGATGTGCTGATATCCCAGGTGCAGTGGCTGCAATCCGACTTTCTCCAGGCTTCGTATACAAAACCCCCTCCGGGAGGTGGGGGCTCTCGTGGCTGAATGCTGTATCCTGGAGACTTTCTCCCGCTGTTGTACCGGCACAGCAGTCCCAATGTCGGCACCTCCAAGCGGGTGTGTGTGTCATCGGCCGTGCAGGCAGGGGCCACCGTAATCCAGGATGGCACAACCGTTGGAGGTCAGAGAGTTGGGACCGCTTTGGTGCCCCTGCGATGTGCTGGGCAGCCCCAGCCGCTCACTGGGGTCAGCACTGTGTTAGGGCTCCGCGGAGAGGGGGTGGCGAGCCACACGCTCTGTCAGAGGGTCAGGGTCCCGTACCCCAGCAGACCGCCCCGCCGCAGGGCCCACAGGGCAGCTGTAGTGCTACGAGGGCAAGGATGGTTCCTCAGGCCGGGGACAGGAGCCTCCCCAGCTGGAGACCATCAGGGGTGCAGTGTGCGATGTAGTACAGGGCAATCGTATTGTCCGATCGGAGCCTGCAGATATTGGCGGTTCAGTTGTCGTCCTGGGCAGGGGTCCCCGCTCCTCTGTAGCTCAGACTGTCCCGATGGCAGCAGTACAGCGGATGTGGTCTTCAGGAAGGAGCGGAACCCCCCGATTGGTCGAGCCGGTCGCGGCTTGCAGCCGTTTGTTGAGGGATGGTCTTCAGCCGGACTCAGGGCTCGCCACGCGGGTCGCCCCACGCACCCGCCGAGATCTCAGGATCTTCGTGGAACTTTGAAACCGGGCTGATATTTTTGTGATCAGCAGAGATTCAGCGATTGTAATCTGGTGTTTTATCTGGCGGCAGCGGGACTGTAATGCAGGATATATGGCCCTATATCTGAGCCTCCGTTGGAGCACTTTCAGGCGGCGGCCATTTCACAAGCCGTGCAACAGCGCCCCCCATTTCACATCTTTTGTTACCTGGATGATGGGTTAGTCAGGGCACACTGTTCGGATAAAGCCCTGTATAATTTATTGATCTTAATGGTTGCTGTTCTCTGACAGGATGACAGACTTTATTCAAGCCCAAAGAAGAGTCACTCACAATCTCTTGTGGTTGACTTGCAGGGAGAAGGTAATGGGTTGTGGGGGGAGGGAGGTGGAGAACTGTTTTGGCAACCCTGGCCAGAGAGGACCGTAGTAATGGATGAATCTCTGAAAGGCTAGGCAGTCACTTGAACGAGTTGACAGTGTTAGGCAAAATCCTGTGCAGTGCCCTTAGGGACCACTACACACAATTGAGACTGCAGGTGGCAACAAAAGTTTTACCTTTGGTACAAGCCTGTACTACTATGTCAGAGTGGTAGCAGTGGCGGAGCAGCCAGGCTTATCTCAAGAGTATATGAGCAGTAGCAGAGATTACAAAAAGGGACCACAATTACTGTGATTCAAGCAAACACTGACTCAAGGTTTCAGGCAGAAAAATATAAGTACATTTATTTTTAAACCATTTGTTATAAACGCAACACTTCTATTAAACTCAAACACAAACCACATGTAAAATATACTACAACTAACCAATTCACTTTGTACAGTAAATCTCAAGGTAAGTACCCTGTGTTCACGATTCAACGTAGCCAAGAGTACTTCGATATTGTCAATGTTCGGAAGCAAAAGTTATAAGAAGGCGGGAAGACAAGGGCAAGCCTTGGAGGTGAAGAAAAGGGGGTTCACCCTGTTTCTTCAGCAGAACACAGTACCTTATTCCAATGGTGCAGCTGGTGCCCTGGCAGTTGTTCCTGTTGGATTTCTGCAGACCCACGGTTCCTGGAGCTTCGTTATGAAGGAGGACGTCTGAAGGGTGTCTGCACCACAGAGGGATGAAGCCGGCAGCAGCGACACGAATAAAAGGTGCTCTCCTTAAAAACAGGAGAGGCTCTTCAGATGGCTATCCGGACCACTACAGCAGTGTGCAGTGATTTCGACCAAGAAAGAGGATTCTCTGTCTGTGGAAGATGAGCTGGTTATCCCCACCAGGCTCAAGGGAAGAAGACTCCGGATCGGATCTTCTCTAGTCGTCGAAGGGTAGATAGCTCAGGACTGCAGCAGGGCTTCACCGGGACGGGGTATTTGCAGCAGTCGTCGTTCTCTCCGCTTCTCTTCGGTTCCTTGTAGTTCCAGTGGCGACTCCGACTTCTAGCCCAAGAGACCTGCCTCTTATGCGCAAAACCCCCATTCACACAGCCTGGCTGTCAATCACCCAGCAGGGGGGTTGTCCAGCCTGGACAACCACCTCAGCCAATCATGGCAATGTGTGACTTGGGTTTCCTAGGATACCCTATGCAGGGGGTGACTACACCCCTACACCCCTCCCTCACATTCAGCCCACTTAGACACCCAGGTGCCTGGTGGAGGGCTGCTGGGCAAAAGGCCGCCAAAAGACGGTGAACAAAGAAGGCAAACCTAGTTTGCTGCGCAAAGTAAAACACAAGAAGGATTTTAATTAACAGAAATGGTGAATAAACACAACCGGAGCCAAGAGAAAGACAATTTGGTCAAGTGGGTTTATGTTCGAGGCTAATATAATAGCCTAAAACAATACCACGTTTATGTAATATAATCGCGGTAGAAAAGTTAGGGTAAATACCACTGCCACCAGCCAAGTCTAAATGTTAAAAGAGAGAAACAATGCTCTACGAGGTACAGATACAGAGGGATACGAGGTAACCCTCCCTCGTACTCCAAGGAAGGTGGGGCGTACTGGTTCTGTGGTAAATTGACTAAGTAAAGTTAATGGCAACTTTACCCTTTTCTGGGGGACTGTAGTCAGCCTCAGAAATGGAGTCGGGGGGAAGTCTTAAAGACAACCCTGTGTCACTGCACTGAAGGTGCTGTGTGACACACAAAAGAAGGGGGCTACTGAAGTGGTGTACTCCAGAGTCCACAATCATAAAAACAGAGAAATATACTTGTCAAGAGCGGGGGAAAAGCTCACACTCTTACTAAGTGGAACAAAATAAACTCCAGAAGTCCAGCAAAGTTGCTGGGAGACTCACTAGGTGAGGGAAATTAGCCATAAATGAGAATTCTCCCTAACAGACAGTGAGCGGGCTGTGGTTTCTGGTGGAAACACAGCTTCACATAAACCTATTGGACTGAGGGCACTCAGACTTTTGCTGATGGCCCTTTTGCCCTCCATACAGGGGACAAGATTGTCCTGATCATGACGGACCGCACAGTGGCCTTGCACTACGACAACAAGAGAGGTGGCGTAGTGTCATTCTGCCTGTGCAGAGAAACGATGTAGCTCTTGTTCTGGGCGTTGATGAACAAGACCTCCTTGTCTGCAAGTCCAGAATAAGACGACGGACACAGGCAGGGCTCTGTCTCCCACGAGTGAGAGTTGTGCCAGAAAGTCCCAGAGATCTTCGCCCTATGGGGAATACCACAAGTGGCTCTGTTTACGTCCAGTGTGAGCAGGAAGTGCAAACTCTTCTGTTCCAGGAAATTTGCTGTAAGAGGAGCACTTGGGGAAGTATTTATGGTGGACTGGAACTTCCTGCTGAAGAGGTACGTAGCAACCAAGATCCTGATTGTCTTGGACCAGGCCAGGGAGACGTGGTACCTGGACCTTCTGAATATGGCCATCTGTCCCCCCACATAGTCTTTTAGGAGACCATACCTACTCTCTTAGGAGAGGGGGCTGTTTATTCACCCAAGCGTACACACGCTCCACCTGCATGCTTGTTTTCTGAAAGGCTGAGGGACAGGGTTTGGGACCTTCCAGAAGACGTGATGAGGGTGTTGCTTTCGGCTTGGAGGTCAGCAACAAACGCTTTGTACGTACGCTGTTGGGAAAAGGTCTGCAGCTGATGCAGAGCACAGGAAGTTGATCTTTCTCTATGCGACTACTTCATTTGACAAGACAGGGTAGTGTAAGGGTGAGGAGACTGACACACAGGCTGCCTGTTTTTGGGCAAATACTTTTATTCGTAAAGAAATAAAAAGAAAACCCTCCCTGCCTCAACTAAACACTAAGGAAAATGTCAGAATGTCTGGGAATACGGAGTCCATCTAGTTTCGAAATCCTACTTTTATCCCTTACACTTGGAAACAATCTAAAGTGTTCCTGGGTCAACAAGTATCAGGAAGTAGAGGGTGAGCTTTGCGTTGCAACTGTGCTTATCGTTGCGGAACGCTAGTTAGCTCTCTTTGTCCTAATTGTGCCTCTTTCTTTCCTTACCGGCATTGCTGCCCTCTCACTCCTCATTTCCTTTTGGCTTCCTACAGTATCCTGGTTTCCTTGCTTCGCTCAAACCTTTCGTTTTGTGCTGCCTTTTCCTTTCTTCTTCGCTGCTTCTGTGCTCTGTCCTTCCCCGTGGAACTCCAGACTTCGCTAGCTCCCGCTCTCATGGATGCCCGCTACTGAGTCTTCTCTGTAAGACGCTGTGCCTGCACCTTGGATCCCTCGCCTTTCACCACCTGTTATTTTTGGTTTTTTTGTAACATCTTTTTATTAGCATTTGTTAGGCAGATTAACAGTCGATTGAAATCAAATACTGGTGCATGCATAGTTATGAGAAGAGATCTTAATACACAATTCTAGTTCGGGATCAGTGGGGTCCTTCAATTTTTCCTTTCTGAGGTCATCTCCTCCCACCCTCCCTCTGGGTAGATCTCGCCATGCTCCGGCTCTGCAGTCTCGCTAACAGTTTTCCCCAAAAACGAACACCCCTCAACCTCCCAAACTGAGTTGCTTACATGTGGCATTGGCAGGCGATCGGTCTGTGTTGTGGCTGGTAGCCGCTGAATGATAGTGCTCATATTGTTAGCATGTGTTTCCTACATTGGCCCATGCCTACCTACGAGGCTGTTTCCCTCATTCACCATTCTTTTCTCTAGATGTATGGTTCTGTTAATTCTCTAAATTTCTGAGCTCTTGTGGGCTTGTGAGTCTGGTATTGCGTAAGGGCCGCCGTTTCCATTCTGCAAGTTTTGGCTAAAAGTGCTTTTCGTGCTGACGGCGGCGGGGAGTTTTTGCTTTCCAATGGGTGATGAGAAGATTGCGTGCAGTGAACAGAATTCTGTTTGAGTTTGCGTGTGAGCCCATCTTCATGCTGACCATTGGCCTCTGATCCGAGGAGCATCGCTTCAGGTGAAAATGCAACTGTGGCCCCTTCGATGTTGTTTAGTTGATTGTGGACATCCCTTCAGTATGGGGTGATCTTAGGGCAGTGCCAAAGTATTTGCCCTAAAGTGCCTGTGGCTCCACAATTCCCGCCAACATTTGTCTGAGTGAATTGATGGTCTCTGTAGTATTTTGTATTGTCCCTCCCTATTCCTCTGGTTTATCGAGACTAGCGGTATGTCTGCAAAGTATTCTCCGAGGTCAGCTTCTTCGATATGGGTACCTAGATCCTCTGACCAGATGCGTGCAAGCGTGTGGATACGATCCAGATTTTGCAGGGCAGTCATTAGGTAGAATGTGCAGAGGTGTGGGTAGGTTCCGATGTGTTGCCCCATCTTGGTCTAACAGGGTGCTGGAGATATGAGCGGGTGTGGTTTGGCCCCATGTCATAGTATAGCGGCGTAGTTTGAATGGTATGTTAACTAGTCGCCTTCGTTCAGGCCTAGCGCACGTGTCTTGGAACGCCTCCGGTTTCCCCCCTTCGCATATGTCCACGATTCTTGTGTGGGCCCAGAGGTGGTACTGATTTCGTTGTATTTTGTGTTTCGCGCCAAAGTGCATTGTTACTCTGATGCTGGCCCATGGTGGTATGTGCTGCGTTTGAATCCCTTGCGCTGATCTGAGCTTGTGCCACTGGGCTAATGTTGGCCCGAGTATAGGATGTTTCTTAATATTGTGCGGGAGTATATCTGGGGGAGTGGACATAATCTCAATTGGGTTGAGAGGTTGCATTAGGGCGATTGCCATTGCTCTTCAGCTGGAATCGTCGGTTGTATTCAACCATCGTTTGAGCCAGTACAGCTGGGCTGCTTGCTGATATGTCTTGAACGAGGGTGCCGCCAGGCCTCCGTTTGCCTTGGAGGCTTGCAGGACCGATTAGCGGATTCTGGCTTTCTTCCCCTTCCTATGAAGGTTATTGCCTTATGGGTCTTTCATGGATGCTGATGTAGGGCTGGTGGGGATCATCATGGCCACCTACGTGAGCTTGGGGAACGAGTTCATCTTCAGGGCGTTAATGCATCCGGTGAGTGAAAAGATTTAAATTGTCCCGTCTTGGCATATACTCACTATCTTCTGGGGGTAATTTAGATCTCTTATTTTCTAATGAGGTGCTGATATTAATGCCCATATACTTTCTGTGGTGCGTTTGGAGGTGGAATTGCGCTACTCCGCTCGGGTCCCACGGGATGACAGGTCCCAGTGGCATGACCTTGGACTTGGTCCAGTTTATAATGTACCCTGCCATTGGGCCTGTCTCAAGTAAGAGTGCCCTGATATGCGGGAGAGCTGTGGGGCCATTGCTGACATAGGGGAGCATGTCATCGGCGTAGAGGGACAACCGGTGTCCCCCACCCCCTTGTACAATGCCCGTCCATCCCTTGTCTGCTCGTAGCTTTATCGCTATTGGTTCGATGGAAAGGGCGTACAGCAGTGGCGAGAGCGGGCACCCTTGTTGCGCGCCTGAGTGGAGTTCAAACGCTGGGGAGGTGATGCCGTTGGTTAGTATGGCCGCTGTGGGGCCCGTGTAGAGCAGTTTAATTAACCCAACTAGGTATTGGGGAAAGTCTTATCTTGGAAGGACTTTGAATATAAATTCCCATTGGACCTTGTCAAAAGCCTTTTCGGCGTCGATTGCTAGTATGAGATCTGGTTCTCTATCCCCCGATACTATATTTCGAAGCCTTCTAATGTTGTCACTAGAGTGCCTGTTCCGGATGAAGCCGGTTTGGCCTTTGTGTATGATGCTTGGTAGGATATTTTCGATGCGTTTGGCGAGACATTTAGCTAGGATTTTAGCGTCAGCATTTATTAGCGAGGTGGGCCTGTAGGAGCCACAAAGCTCCGGGTCCCTTCCCGCCTTTTGGAATACTATTCTATTTGCGTCGAGCATAGATTGGGGAAGTTTCCCGCTTGCTGATGCCTCTTTAAATACTTCTTCTAGCCGTGGTGCTATCCCCTCTTCTAGCGCTTTATGTAAGTCGAGTGGAAGCCCATCGGGTCCAGCCACTTTCCCTGCAGAGTGCGATTATAGCGTTTGAAATTTCAGCGGCCGTGATTTGAGGCTCTAGTGCGGCCGTGTGTTCTGGGGAGATTTTGGGGATCTGTTTGGAGTTGAGAAATTGATCTATCTCTTGGGTTGTGGAGGTGTCTGGTGCAGTATACAATTCTTTATAGAATTCTGCGAACCGTGCGTTAATATTGTCGTTCCCGCCAGGATCTCACCCTGTTTATTTTTGATGGAGACTATCACTTGTGCCCCCTGCCTTTGCTTCAGGGCCAGGACCATAAGCCTAAGGGGTTTGTGGTTTTCCATAAAGTAAGTTTGGGACCAGCTTGTGTATGATTTTTGGGTTCTGTCAGCTGTCAATTGGCCGATTTTAGCACGTAGCCTATTCAATTGTGGCAGAAGCAGTTTGTTCCTGGCCTTTTTGTGCGCTTTCTCAATAGCTGCAAGTTCGGTCGTCAAGCGCATGGTTCCCTCCCCCCATGTTTTGCGTTTGTGCGACCACCGTGAGATGCATTGTCCCCTCATAAAGGCCTTGAATGAGTCCCAGCACCTATGGGTTGTATATTGTTGGTTTAAGTTCACGCTCTGAGTCTTCCACTAGCTATCCTACCAGGTCGGGGCATTGGAGCATCCTCAGGTTTAGTCTCCAAGAGGGGGGTTTACTTGCTGCGCCCGGGAGGCCGATCCGTAGGTGAACCGGGGCATGGTCCGAGAGGGTGGACGGGAGTATGTCACAGTCGGCCACTAGTTACCTATAGTTGGCGGGGATCAGCCAGTAATCTAGTCAGGAGTAGCTGTTGTGTGGGTGTGAGTAAAAAGTGAAATCCTGTTTTTGTCTGTGCATTATGCGCCAGATGTCAATGAGTCGCAGGTCTTGCATTAATGATTGAAGCGCTGCCCGCTTCTTTAGTGTGCTAGAGCAGCCTGGTGTGCTGCCTTGTCGGTCCAGCGTCGGGTTAAGGGTCATGTTGAGGTCCCCAATGATGAGTACGATGTTACTCAAATATTGTGCGCAAGTCGCAAACATGTTGGACAAGGAGGGGGCGTCTGATGTGGGGGCATATACGTTGAGGAGTGTGATTGGGTGTTGATGTATCAGACCTTGTGCGAGAATAAATCTACCCTCTCTGTCTGCGAGGGTGTGTTTCTTCTGGAATGGGACTCTTTCATTGATGAAAATGGATACTCCTCGCTTCCTGTGCTGCGGGGAGTGAAATGCCGTCCCCACCCAGCCCTGCTGTAGTTTCCCAGCTTCTATGGTGTCTAGGTGTGTTTCCTGGAGAAAAATAATGTCTCCCTGGGCGTCTCGCATGCTGTTTAGCATTCTTTTGCGTTTAATGGGATGGCCCAGGCCTTGAATATTGAGTGTTACTAGGTTAATCGTGAGGGCCATTTCCACTGTCTGAGTGTATGTGTAAGCATGCTAGCATTCACTTGTTGCGGCCACCACTGGATTGTGATGATAGTGCCAAGCTTGGGGCTCGGACATCTTTGCCCATGTTCTTGCAACCCTTCCTTAGGAAGGCTCCAACATGAGCCCGTAATAACTCTAACTTGAACTGTTGGTCTTAAATGTTGGGGGGGGGGGGACTAACCCCTCGCCCTTCCCCAAGAGTAGGCACTAGTGCCCGGGTAATCGGGCCGGGGGGCAGGTTCCACCCAGTTCCCCATCCCTTATTGCCACACCTGCCTTCGGGTGATGTGTGTCCGCCTGATGCTCCTTTCCCGGTAGCTTTTGTCACCGGCAATCGGGGACGTCATCATCTGATTGATAGCTGAGTCGTCCAGATGTGTCACAATTGAAGAGAAAATGAAATTAGGCGTGCCTTCTGCTTGGATCCAGAAGTAGACATGAGTGCTAGGCCCGCCCATGCTAGGGCACCAGTGAGTATTGCTGTACAAATACATCTTTGTCGACTTTTGTTTTTTCATATTTTTACCGATTTGACCTCTGTCTGGTGCTTTCCGCGCATGGACTCCCAGCCTTTCGGACGACGGCCACTTTTTTGCCATTTCCCACCAAAGTGGGGTTTGTCTTGGCTGGGGTGGGAGCGATGCTCTGGGTGTTGTATATCAGAGGTGGGTCGCACATAATCGGAGGAGACTAAATTGCGCTGTTGTAGGAAGCGCCATGCTGCTTCAGGGTCTTCGAAGCTGTGCCATTGCTTTTCGTGTTGGACACATGTCGCTGGGAATTGCAGGTAGTGGAGCATGTCTTGTTCTTTCAATGCTTCGAATAACCGGTTGAACTCCCTTTGTTACTTTGATAGTTTGACTGAGTAGTCGTTAAAGATGCGGATGTCGCTAGCGCCTACTTTGACTGGGCTCACCACCCTGTATGCCTTGAGTATCAGCATTTTGTGTTGGAAGTTTAGGAGGCACATGGTTATGGTCCTCGGGCGTTGTCCTGGGAGTGGTTTCGGAATTGGGGCCCAGTGCACTCGCTCTATGGTGAGCTCCTGGGGATTTTCTATTTTGAGGATGTCACGTAAGAAGTCTTGGATGAATGATTCTAGGTTCGCCCCCTCTGCATTTTCGGGACGGCCCACCACCCGTAGATTGTTCCGGCGGGACCGATTTTCTTGGTCATCAATCTTCTCCCCTATTCTCTGGGCCTCCCTGATGACCCTATCTAGCTCATTCTCAGTCGTCGTCTGGTTGTCTTCAACTGCGCTTATCCGTCGTTCGTTGTCAGTTACGTGCTCTGCCTGGGCCGCCAGGCGACTTTGCACCTCCTGGAGGTCCCTCTTGATGCCTAATACTGCTTCGTCCGTTTCCTGAGTCCTCTGCCCAATAATCCGCATCTCCGCCAGGATGGTTTGAAGCTGCGTTTGTACATCCATCTCTGCCTTGTTCCGATTCGACCTCCTCGGTTGGCTAGGTGTGGCGGGTGCTGGATGCTCTTCTGGCGATGGGGCTCGAGTTCCTTCTTGCATGCCCTTCTGTCTCTTTTTACCCGGGGCCTCCTCCTGGTGTGCATAGGTTTGGGTGGTTCACCCGGGGTGTTCCCTTGCCCTTTGCACAGGTTACAGTCCTGGAGGCACCGTCCTTAGGGGAGTGGTGGCCCTGATTAGCTGTTCAGGGATGTGGGATATACTGATTATCTCCCCCGGGAGGTTGGTCGTCCACTACTAGTTGCAGAGATGTGGGCCCGATGTCTG
The DNA here is from genome assembly GCF_040938575.1 of Ambystoma mexicanum. Lineage (NCBI taxonomy): Eukaryota > Metazoa > Chordata > Amphibia > Caudata > Ambystomatidae > Ambystoma > Ambystoma mexicanum. The sequence goes on from NC_090927.1 coordinate 1,187,291,049, forward strand.
AAGTGTCCTGGACCAGGGGGGTGGGGAGGGAGGGTCCTGTGAGGTAATCCGGCACCCTAATTCTTGCTTTGCAGGTCCCAGAATGGCTGTGCGCTGCTTGTGGCGCCTTTGTGGGATATAGCTGTGGTCGGGCCCCCACCGATGCTCTGGGTTGGGCCCACAATCACCTGCTTGCCGTGCCGGGGGCCCCCCTTGTCTGAGTTGAGTTGCGGCCCCTGCCAGGTGCAGCCTTTTGAGAATGCCCAGCGCGTTGTGCGACTTTGGCTGTTGGCACTTGTAATTCTAGCCGGGCTCCTTTTCTCTGGGCTCAGCCTATGTGGGAGGTGGGGGTTGCAGGGCCCTCCGGAGGTTTTAGCGGTGATGTCCCCCCACCCCCCAATCTCCTTACTTGTCAGCCGGTCCATTGCCCAGCTGCGGTACTCCTCAATGCAGCTCATGGGACTGTGTGGGCTCCGGTAGAGGCGGCACTCTTTCTTTTTATGTCCCCGGTCCGCCTTCCTCTCCAGCCACGGCCTCCCACCCCCTTTGGTGTGCAGTGGTGTCGGCTGCCGGCGAGGGGGAGGTAGCCGAGGGGGCCGGGCTCGCCGCGTCAAGCGGCGGAGTTTGCCCATGACTGCTCCTCCAGGACCCGGGCAGCTGTGGGGTGATGTCCGCCGCGCCGTGGAGTCCCCCTCAGCTGCTACGTTGCCTTCTGAGCCGAGGTCCGCAGCGGCACTGTGGTGAATAGCTGCGAGGAGTTTTCAGACCCAAAGGTCTGCTGGTGAGGCCACGGGGGGGTCGCGCTGCCCGCCCCGTCTACTGGTTACGCTACTGTGCCTACTCCTACTCCTGCTGGGGGAGCGAGTTTTGGCAGGCTTCAGCCCGGGTGGGATCCTCAGTGCGGCTTGGATTCAACATCGCTCCTTCGGTGCTTGCGTCAAGGTTCTACTGGATCCTGCTGTGATCGCATCAGTTTCCCTTCATTTCTGCGATATTTTGTGCTTTTTTGCACAGCTCATTCCGCGTCTTTGTCCCCGATTACTGCGGAGCTCCACTAGACCGCGGCCATCTTGCGCCGCTCCCCCTGGCGGACCTCACCACCTGTTTTGAACCGGTCTTTTGCCCCTCTGCCAAGTACTACGATAAGTAAACACGCTACCTGTTGGACTTAAGGGTTTTCACTCTCTTCTGAGAGGGTTTTCTCCCTTTTGAGACAGAGCGCTACGGGTGGCCCTGTGCCCCCCAATTTCCTCTCGGTTGGCGCAGTAGTGGCCTGGAGTGATCGGGCTTACCTCTTCTCCCCGAAAGGATGGTCCAAGAAAGAAGACCCCAATCCAGAGACCAAGCCGAAGAAGGTGAGAGCAAAACCTGACACCCCTTCAATATGGTTTCTTGTGTTTGGGTCCCTGACCCCTTTTTACTGGTTTCTTGTACTCCGGTGCCAGACTCCTTCACATTGGCTTTTCGTTCTCTGGTCTGTGACGAATCCCTGGATGTTGTCACTGCTTCCATAGGGGGAGCCTCCTCCCATGAGGCCAGGGAGGTGAAGCTACTGCCCAATAGTCCCCCTGGGGGTGGTACTCAGCAGGTGGATCTCATGGGAGGGGATGATGACCCCTATGGGTCCAGTGATGACTATTGTGGGAGAACACGATATCTGCCCCAACACCTACATCTCTGCTTTACTCCGCCCCCTCTCTCCACTTCTACCCTCCTATCCGGTATACTTTTGTAGGATTCAGAAAGTAAAAAAGATTGAGTCAAGGAAACGTAGAGGCAGTTGTCATGAAGATTCAAGCCAAAAAACTGATGAGAAAGTGTGGATCCGTGAGGATCACTCTGAGGAGCTTGCGTCAACGGTCTAGTACCCAACCACAGACCGTACTGAATGCTGACATAAAAAAGTACAAGGGACTCACTTGAGCGTCAGATCCTTCCTGGAGGGCGAGAGCCTGGAGGATGCTCACCGCGGAGAACAGCAGGGGGAGATCAGGACGCGAGAGTAAGAAATAGTGTCCCGGGAACACAGCAAGAGAATCAGAAGGCCGGCTGGGCAGAGTCGGGTGCCACTGAGTCACTACAGCAAGCAGAGAAGAGCCCTGGAGAGCTGAAAAGAGAAACCGTGAAGCCCGAGACCGACCATAGGTCTTCAGCCAAGATCCTTAAGGTATTTGGCTGGCTGAGTCCCCAGAGTGTACGAGAAGCCCTAAAGTCAACAGTGCATAAAAAGGGGGGAACAAAGGATACCCCCTATGGGCATTAAGAGAAGCGTTACAAAGACACTGTAACAGAGACTAGAGTCTGAGACCCTTACACAAAAAGAACACATCACATAACAACGAAACCTAATCTTCCTTGTGGCAATACTTGGAGTGAAAACGACCCAGAACTATCAAACGAGGGGAAAAGGTGAAGAGAACTGAGAGAATAAGATGTATGACTACAGTATTTGCTGGACGGGTAAACCATGTCTGTGTTGGAACCTAAGAAACCTGGGAGAGAAGGGAACCAGGTCTGACAACCAGGGTCAGGGACGACCACGGTTTGGAGAAACATCCAAACCCCCCTTCATTGCAGTGCCTGGTAGAAGGAAATCCGGTCTGTCAATTAGGGTCCGGGAATCACCCGAGTCCGGAGAAGCATCAAAACTCCTCTTCTTCATCTCCGTTCCTGGTAGAAGGAAGCTAGGTCTGCCACCTAGGGTCAGGAACCTACCACAGTTTGGAAAAACATCCAAACACCTCTTGTCCATCTGAGTGTCTGGCAGAAGCGAACCAGATCTGCCAACCAGGGTCAGGGACCACCGCTGCTTGGAGAAACTTGAGAAAGGCCTGATGTGGAAAGGAGGTATTTCTCCCACCATGTGTGGAACTGATAGTTGAACTGTTATAAACCTAAGGAGAGCTGGGGAAAGGAGACTTTTCCCCAAGCAGGTGAACTGTGCCAGAAGCCTGAGGAAGGCTATGGAAGGGAGATATCTCCCCCAACACTTGAATGAGAATTTTAAGAACTTGTAGACACAAGAAGTGGCTTTTTGTCCAGGGGATGGGAGCCGTTACTCCGGACTAGGAAGCCATCCTTCTAATTTAGTTTAACTTAGAGTGTGAAGGGCAGAGCTAGGATTCTGACATAGGACTGAACTTTTCCTTTGACATCCTGACTTTGACCTTAGTCATTTTGGTTGAGGCTGGGAAGCTCCGCATAGAACTAGGGCAAAAAAGGGTTTTCTCCCTTGAATAAAAGTTTATACCAACCACAATGATCACTCTGCGTCAATCTTACTTCTGTACCCTTGCAGGTTCCAGACTACTTTTTATGGGTTTTTCGTTCTTGGTTCCTAGAACCCTTTAAATTGGCTTTTCGTTCTTGGGTCCCAGACCATTTCAAATTGTTTTTCTTGCCACCTCAATGTTCCTGGGCCACCCTATACCTTCTGTGTAGCCTCCCATTCGCTCACTTCGACCTTCTCTGCATCTTCCGATGGTCTTCGGAGTTGGTTTCTGTTTGTGCACTGCCCTACGCGGTTTCCCAGTACTTCCTGGGAGCCGTGCTGCGCATACCTGCTTGACTGTTTACTGCGGTGCTCTGCTGCGCCGGGAGCTTCAGCCTCTTCCGGCTTCAGTTCCTCCATCTCTTCTGGAGCAGGTAGGGATGCCATAACTTCTCCAGCGACGTCCCGGTCAACATCTGCAGGATCTGCTTCGCCGTCTGTAGTATTCCAACTTAGCTTGTGGTGCCTCCAGAGAGGGAGTGACAACATGGTTAGTTCCTCTTTGATTTTTAAGTACCTTCTCATAAAATAACTAGACTGGTCAATAAGGTTTCTTAAGGGTTCTTAAGGCTCCAATCCTCTTCCTCGACCCAGTATGTCGAGATGAGTTCAGTGGAGTCAACTCTTCCTCGTCCCAGTACTAAGGGTACTATTGGTCTGGCATAAGTACATAGGGATGTTGGTAGGAGTAGGGGGAGCTAAGGAAGGATGTGTGAAAGAGGTAGATGAATGGGGAAAATACTGTGTCTGCCCAGAATGTCCTCCCTGTATCCCAGAGGTGGAATCCTTCACCATGAGATCAAGCCGCTTTGTACCACTCCTAGGGGGACTATCTGGTAGCAGCCTCACCTCCCTGGCCTCATGGAAATGGTCTCCCCCTCGGGTAGAAAGGATGACATCAAAAGATTCATCTCAATAGGCGTGTCACTGTCGAGTGCCATTTAGAGACGTTTGTTTTATTTTATTTTTTAGCTTGCGTGCGAGCAGGGTTTTATTTCACGATCGCTTAGGTGGTCCAATGTTTAAAAGATCTAACAAACACTTTCCCTCCGCCCACCTTCATGGTGCCAGCATGGAAATTTAAACATTTGTTGACATTCCTTTATAGCTTCTCCATTTGAACGAATGCATTTGTGCGTTCTCAGATTCCTTACATGGAAGACGGCCTTCTTGGTTGCTTTATTCTTGGCTCGAAAGGTGAGCGAATTGCAGGCCCTGTTTTACAAGCCACCTATTTACACATTTTTACCAAAGACAAGGTGACTTTTAGGGTACATCCTTAGTTTCTTCCATATGTCGTATTTGAGTTTCATATTGTCACATTCAATTTGTTTGCCAGCTTTCTATCCACCTCCTCACCCATGTAGGGAGTAAAAGAGACTGCATAAACTGGACCCCAAAAGGGCTCTGAACCTCTATATTGCTACAACGTACCAAGTCAGACTGGAAGACCAGCTTTTCATTGGTTACACTGGCCCGAACACCGGTAAGGGACCAACAAAGCACACGATTTCTAGATGGATTGCGTTTTGTATCTCAGAATCTTACACTAGAGCAGGTAAGCAGATCCCGGATGGCTTCAGGGCACAGTCTACCTGGGGTGTGGCAGTTACCTCGGCTCTTAAAGTGCCTGTGAATATTTGTCAGACTGCCTTATCCGCCAGTGAGTCTCGTTTTGGCAGAGCTGTCCTCCAATAGGTGGTGACATAATTGCCACGTAGTTCGCTCCTTCCCTCCTCCGTGATGTCTTATTGCTATGCTACTCTAAGTAAGGTGAGGAATCCGTGGGACAACACTATCTATTACAAGTACAAATTACTTACCCCTGGTAATGTTCTTTCTGATGGATGTATCTCCAATGGATTTCTCATCATCCTCCCAGCCTACCCCACAGTTAGGGAGCTTCCTCCTATGCTCTACTATGACACTCTTTTAACGCTTAAGTGTCTATCCTTTTGTCTTTAATCCCCAACGAGGCAGTGCAGGGGGAAAAATGACAACAGGTCACAAGGTGCCACTTGTGCTATTTATACCAGTGTCAATGCTCTGTCCGGTTCCAAAGCCGATGACTGGAAGGTGCTTAGCGCCGAGCCGCACAGTGCTCACTGCTAGGAGAAAAGGTTTTGGAGAATTCTGCAGATCAGGAAATTGTATCTAAATTGCATAATCTGTGGGAGGAACATTCATCAGAAAGAACATTACCAGGGAAAACTAATTTGTTCTACTCCCCAAACCAGGAATAGGTGGACTGTCTGGACAAATGCAAATAGCAGTTGGGCTGAAGGATTATTAGTGGGGGTTACGGATGGATGACTGTCCCTTCAATAGGGAAAGGACAGATTGGTAGTAAGGAAAATGCAAGGACCTTTTGAGGAAGTAGGGCCGATAACGTTTAGCCAAACACCAAGTATTGCTTTTTTTTTTATTTGTTAGTATTGTGCAGTAAAATGAATAACTTTTTAATACATCAAAAACATCTTAACACATGTAAATGGCATTTCATTATCATCTAAAATTCATTTAAAATCGATAGCATGCTTCAATGTCTACAATTATTTCATAGATTTCTTTTCACAATTTGACAAAGAAAATGATCATTCACTTTTGGTTCCCGGACTTAAAGATGGCCCGAAGTTCATTAGGGCAAGCGCCCATGTCAAAGCCAGAGGCTCTGATAGCTTTAAGTCAAAGTGTTGTCGATGCATAACAGTCACAGAGGAGGTGATGGGCAGATTGTAATGCTAATTCACCACAAAAAGTCTATGCTCTGTCGACTTTAAGCCAGCACACAGTAATCTCAAACATTTTGGCTACATTACATTTGAGGTGTAAATAGTCCCATATAGAATAGTTGCCAATAAAATTCTGGATATAGGCAAGAGTCAACCGTCTTTTCATAATATATGGGAAAAAAAACTACAAAATGGATTTCGAAGCTAAATTAACTACCAGCTGATATAGATTGAAAGACTCAAGCGATACCCTCATGGCCTTCTTGAACTGGTTAATATTCCTTTCGAGGGATGCTCCATGATATCTCCAGAGCCACAGATCACTAAGATGTTTGAGTGATCCAATAGTAGATGATTTCAGAAAGGGACATTTAATGGAAAGGACCTCATGCAACAACCCCCTAAGAGTATTGCTGGGAGTGTGCACTAACTTCCAATACAATGTGAAGCAAGACAACCTGATTCGTTTAGGGATCAGTAGTAAACCAAACTCCTAAGAACGCATTTCAGATGAAACATGCTGTGGGAGTCTTAATATGCGTTTGACGGAAATCAACTCAATTTGAGAGACAGCCTCCAGTGACCTCAAAGCTCACACCTCTGCAGCGTAACAAATGATGAGGGCGATTTTCATAGAGTATAATTTAATCGGCGAACCCACGGAGTATCCTCCACCTTTGGAAGTAAATGAGCAGATGGCCCCAGTGATTTGGGCACAGCGCACCTTACGTTTATTTAGATGAGAGGAGGACACTAGTTTTGTATGAACACAACACCCAAAGAGATGAATTGGTTGACCACTTCGATTGGAACTCCCATGAAGTTCCAGGCTACTTGAGCCACTTGTTTGCGTGGGGGCTTAAATCGCATAATTTTGGTTTTCACTGAGTTCACTTTGAGGGAGCTATCAATTGAGAAAGAGTGAAGGTTTTCCAGTGCAATTTGTAGGCCACCTGGGTTGAGATTGAGGACAACAATATCATCAGCATAGCCAAACCACTGTGTGGATTGGTCTCCCAGTTTTGGTGGTGTACATCGTGGGTCTGTCATGGCCAAACCCATGTCGGACAGGTACAAATTAAACAGTAGGAGAGCCAATGTGCAGCCCTGCTTAAGGCCCATTTTTGTACTAATCCAACAGGAGGTGCCACCATTTCTCTCTAAACGTACCTTGACCTGTGTCTTGTAATGTATTGGCATGATCATCTTCAGTAAGCCTGTTGTAATCCCCCAACTGAGCAGCTTACGCAATAGCCTTGCACGGTCGACTGTATGAAATGCAGCACTATAGTCCACAAATGCCACATAGATATGTCTTTGGCGAATCTGCTGTGACTGTTGGATGATGGCTGTAAGGGCGAGCACGTTGACTGAGGTAGAGCAGCATTTTCTGAACTCGGTTTTGTTACAAAGAATGAAGTTAGCGGTCTCTGCCCAGCTGGTTAGCTCCTCAAGCAAAAGCCTAGCAAATATCTTGGTAGGCACATGTAACATCGCCAATAGGCAATTAATACGGGAGTCTGTTTAAGAGACCTTCTTTATTTTTCATTTGTATAGCGCCCAGACCCAGAGGTATCACAACGTTTGTACATTAATTATGAGAGCAAACAGTCAAAGACAGTAGATAGCAGTGAGTACAAACAGTAAGTGCAATAGCAAAGTCCAAACGGTGCAAGACTGCGCAAAGGGTCACAGAAATAAGGGTATGTCTTGAAAATACATTGTGTTGAAGTCCCGCCTCATGGTACCAGGGGGCTACTTCAGGTACGTAAGCACACATGAATGACAAAATAGGTATTAGTGCACATTCTGGCAAAGACTCGCCTCATGGAATGGGGCGTTTTTTCGGGTATGCAGACGAGCATGAATGGTATAGCAGAGATAAAGTACAGTAATTGCAGGTATGTTACAGTTTTAGCGATTGTGGATACAATCCATTTGTTTGTTTGTATATGGTTTTTAACAGAGTAAAAAAAGATTCACCAAAAAATACTTTTTCTACATGATGTAAGTAATAATACTTCATACAAGCATAAAACCACACATATACCATTGAAACAAGAAAGAAGAAAATTATTTTACAAATCAAGTTAATGCATCCTAATTGATGTCAGAATCTACCAAAATGAACAAAAATATCAGTTATAAAAAATTAAGTTAAATCACATTACAGCTAATTGCAAGATGTCTTCTTGTCATAAAGCATGCGCTTCCAGAGTAGGTCAAGATCAACTGTATTTAAGTCCTGTACAAAGCTTCCAAAATAGTGTGCTCTGCACGGGGTGAGTACTGGACAGTCGATCAGTAAGTGCCTCAATGTTTCGAGGACCCGCACCTCATTAAAATGCCTACACGAAATTGAGGTTTCCGGGAGTTTTCCTCGAACTTCCATGATTTCTACCATCTGTAAAACATTAAAACAAAACCTCATAAATGCGTTTCACCAGTTTCTATTTGGGGAACGTATCAGATATGGTTCCGGAAGTCCTAAGCATTTAAAATGCGAAACTATGTGGGAGTACAATCTAGACCTTGTCCCTTCTTGAATTGTGTTGGCCCAATCTGCATTCTAAAGTAATTGCTTGATTTCTTTGGGATTATTGAGTAAAGTGCACAAACTCGACCCCGCAGTTGTCAGAAGCTGCTTGCATATAGCTGTTAACTTTCATGAGAGAGGTTGACTTTGTATCATCATATTTCAAGTAACGGCCCAAGTCATAATATAGATTTCTAAGGGATTCGTTCCTCCAACGTATTCCACATCTATGACAGGTAATCCCCACAGCTGTGCTGCTTCTGAAAATTTTCGGCGCCTGCGTCAATGACGTCGATACGCTGTCCTCGCGGCCCTTCATCGAGCCGACGTCACCGGATGTTATAAGTAGGACGCACAATGCCCGTTTTTTCCGCGAACGTGTTCGCTTCGGAGATCTCGACGCGCCTCGGTTCTTCTGTTACTTCTATCGGTTCTTCGAACTTGGTGTTTGTGAAGCTATCATGTCTTCGTCTTCTTCTACCCCGCGGTCAGGATTCAAGAAGTGTCGGGACTGCGGTTCCAAGATGTCACTTGAGGACCCGCACGACGTCTACCTCTGGTGCCTCGGTGAGAACCACGCCACCGATTGCTTTGACGATTGCCAGTCGTTAATGTTGAAGGCCTTGCGGGAGCGGAAGAAGCTTACTGTAGGTAGGGTTTCCAAACCCCGAAAGTTGAAATCCGCTGGGCATTCGAGGGGCGACTCTCTGCGTCGTCAGCGTAAGTCCAGGGGGTCTCGGTCCCGAAGTGGTTCCCGCCATGCCTCCCGCCATGCCTCTGCCTCTTCTAGGCACTCGCGGAAGCGCCGTCACTGGTCGCCTTCCCCGTCCTTGTCCGAGGACTCCGCCAGACGGCTGGTAGCTTGTCCCAACAAGCATTCATCTCCAGCGGAATGGAATGCATTTCGCAAGGAGATGATGATTTTGGAATCGCAGGGCTCTGTTCCTTCCGTGCCTTCGAAAGAAGCCGGCAAGGAACACGATCGGGCCACCGCTCACACGCCTTTGGGCTCGGGCGGTCGGCGCGATCATCGGGAGCTGTCGAGGTCCCGATCGGACAAGGTTGATCGCTCTAGCCATGCCCGCTCCAGGTCCCGGTCCTCGACGGCCTCGAGACCGGCAGAACCTGTGAGGTATTCTAAGAAGACGTCGACGCCAAAGGTGCCATGTCTGTCACGGGACTCTCTCGAGGCTCCGCCTCTGAGGAAGTCCATCAATGCCATTGGCACCGAGGCCGTCGAAAGACGCGCTCGGGGCCCTGCCCTCGAGGCCTGTGTCGAAGCCATTAGCGCCACGCTCGACATTGACGCCGATTCTGTCGAAGCCCTCGACTCCTTTTGTGGAGGCTTTACCAGAGGTACCCCATGCATCGGTGGAAACTCTGAGGAAGGCCCTGAAGAAGTCAGTGAGGTCTGTATTTGAACCTTTTTCTGTGCCCTCATCCAGGGATTTATTCCAGCCTCTGGATTAGATCTCTGAGGTGGATGAAGGGTCTGAGGGAGGTTTGGTACCTGATGAGGTTCCCGACGACCTGTTATCTGGTCATAGCCAGTTGGAAGATCTGCGTCAGTCTTTGCACGACGCCAGTGGTCTTGATACCTCCCTGGAGGTAGAGTTTGGCAGGCCTGAGCTTGGTACGCATGCTGAATTTTTGTACAGGCGCCTCATGTTGAGGGTGATGGGATACTTGGGGTGGTCTGCGCCACCAGTGGATTTTCTGCAGGATGACCTGACCGATATCCTTGACCAAGGTCCACCCACTGACCCGGTGCTGCCATTTCATATGGCTTTACAGAGAAGGGCGGCGGCGGCTTGGACTGCTCCGGAGATTTCCTGGCAGTGAGTAAGTTGTTGCCAAAAAAATACCATACAGCCAGCAGACCCCTGCTACTTGACGACGCACCCTACTCTGGAGAGTTTGGTGGTGCAGGCGGCTATGGCCCTGGCAAATCAGGGGTCGTACCATACCATCCCTCCTGATAGGGACGACAAACGTTTTGATGGCTGGACAAAGAAATTGTTTTCTTCAGGGGGTATGGCTTTACAGGTAGCCAACTCAGTGTGTGCCTTAGCATGTTTTACTCACACTCTGTGGAATTGTGTGTCTTTTGCGGCTGAACATATTCCCAAAGGGGAGGAACGGGATGGTTTTCTTGCCCTTGTTCAGGATGGCAAGGATGCCATGTGCGAATCTGTTCAGTCGGGTCTGGACATGGCAGACTGTGTCAGCCGGTCCATGGCGGCAACCACCGTGATGCGCTGGTTTGCGTGGTTGCGGAAGTTGGGGTTTGCTCCTGATGTACAAGCCCGGCTTCTCAAAATGCCCTTTGATGGTGTCCATCTTTTTAGCAGCAAGGCTGATGAAAGCCTTGAGAGGTTGCAGACCTCAAAGGCTGCAGCGAAGTCGTTGAGCGCTGCAGTTCGCCAACCTCTGCCTTTTCGTCCTAGCGGACAGCAATGGAGTAGAGGTTCCTTTCGATACTACTCGTCTTTTGGTAGATCGAGGGGAGCGACCAGTCAAAGGGGCCAACGTAGGAGTACCAGAGGTGGAAAATAAGGTATTCGAGGTGCCAAAGCCGCTCGGGCAGTTGCCTCTTTGCCCTCAGGCACTGCCGCAGCCGCTTCAGCTCAGTCATGAGGCCATGTCTCATGGTTCGCAAGTTGGGGGAAGGCTGGTGCAGCATCTTGTAGAATGGCGTGCCATTAATTCAGATGTGTGGGTTCTGGAGATCATAGCCCACGGCTACTGTCTTCCTTTCCAGCAGAGGCCTCACGACATTCCACCAGGGAATCTCTCTTTGAAGAGTCCGGATCTGCTCCTTGCGCAGGAAATTAAATCCTTGCTGGAGAAAGGCGCCATAGAGCTGGTGCCTGTAGCAGAGAGGAACAGGGGATGGTATTCCCCATATTTTTTGATCCCGAAAAAAGATGGGGGATTGAGACCCATCATGGACTTGCGTGGTTTGAACAAGCTACTCAGGAAGGACAAGTTCAAGATGGTTACTCTCTCTCAAGTCCTCCAGGCCCTTCAACTTCAGGACTGGTTGGTGTCTCTCGACCTCAAGGACGCTTACTTTCATGTGCCGATTCATCCTAAGCACAAGAAGTACCTGAGGTTCGCGTTTGGTGACTCGCATTTTCAGTTTAGGGTCCTGCCGTTTGGATTGTCCTCCGCCCTGAGGGTCTTGACCACGCTCATGGTGGTGGTGGCAGTGTGTCTCAGGAAAGGGGGGGATTCACGTCTACCCCTACCTGGACGATTGGTTGATCAGGGCGCGCTCTCCCAAGCAAGTCCTGGATCATCTCTGTCACCTGCCACTCCCTTCACAAGCTGGGCTTCTCCCTCAACTTAAAGAAGTCCCACTTGACACCCACCCATCGGCTCCAGTACATCGGAGCAGTGCTCGACAGATCCCTGGGGCTGTGTTTTCCTCCCCAGGTGAGGGCTCATCACATTCTGCAGATGGTAAACAAGTTTCAACATGCCCAGAGTCTCCCAGCGTTCGAGTTCTTGAGGTTGCTCGGCTTCATGGCATCCTGCATTCTCCTGGTGCCAGAGGCCAGGCTGCGATGAGATCTCTGCAGTGGGCTCTCAAGATGCAGTGGTCACAGTCCTCCGGCAGGATGTCGGATCCCGTTTAGGTGCCGCCCTCGGTCGCCCAGGATCTTCTGTGGTGGACCGTAGAAGGCAATCTGATGATAGGGGCTCCATCTTTGCTACATGGTGACGATCGTGACAGACGCATCCCTCACAGGATGGGGAGCTCATGCCAACGAGTTGACAGTCAGCGGTCATTGGTCTCCATCGGAGTCCAGACTCCATATCAATCTGTTGGAGCTGAGGGCCGTCAGGCTAGCCCTGAAGACTTTTCTGCCATCTGTGCGGGGGTAGACTGTCCTGATTCTGACGGACAATGCAGTGGCCATGCACTACCTCAACAAAAAGGGGGCGGCAGGGTCTCTCGCTCTGTGCAGAGAGGCGATACAGTTCTGGTTCTTGGCCAGGCAGCAGGAAATTTCGATCTCGGCAGTTCATCTGGCCGGAGACGAAAACGCGGCGGCGGAGACTCTGAGCAGGCAGAGCACAGTCTCGCACGAGTGGGAGTTGGCTCAGGAGGTTCTCCTGGAGATCTTCGCCCTTTGGGGGACCCCACAAGTGGATCTCTTTGCCACCAGTGTCAACCGGAAGTGCGAAAGATTCTGCTTGCGGGAATTTCCTCCAAGAGGAGCCTTAGGGGACATGTTCATAATGGAGTGGTCCTTCCCACTGCTGTACGCGTTTCCTCCAGTCCCCGACATTTCGCAACTGCTGCGGAGGTTCAGTTCCCAAATGATCCTCATTGCTCCGGCATGGGCCAGTAGAACATGGTACCCGGACCTTCTCGACATGTCCATCTGCCCTCCACGCCGTCCTCCCTACCGAGACGAGCTGCTCTCACGGGAGGGGGTTCAGGTTCTCCATCCAGAGGTCAAGTCCCTCAACCTTCATGCGTGGCTTCTGAAAGGTTGAGGTATAAGGATTGGGACCTCCCTGAAGACGTGATGGAGGTGTTGCTTTCGGCCAGTAAAACGCTACTCCCTGGATTCTATCCATGGGCAAGATTTGGCCTTTGGTAAGGTGGTCCTCTATTCTGCAATTTGATTGGGCATTCTAAAATTCTAAATTCTTTTCCCACCTCTTTACGTTGGTACTGCTTTGGGAGTCTGTCATAGATGTGGAATATGTCGGAGGAACCAATCCCTTCGAAGAACAAGTTACTTTCTTACCATGGAAACATTCTTTCGATGGGATGTTCTGACGATATATTCCACACCGTACCCTCCCAGCCTGCCCCTCTACAGAATTTCTTATGTGATTGCAGCTTCCGTTTCCGCAAGGCTTTCTGTAGTCATACTGGCAGAAGATTGGTGCCACACGTTCTGGTAAAAAAAAACTACAACTGAGGCTACGGGCTACGTCGGCTCGACGGAGGGCCGCAAGGACAGCGTATTGACATCGACGCTGGAGCTGAAAATTTTCTGAAGCAGCGCAGCTGTGGCGATTTCCTGTCATAGATGTGGAATAAGTCGTCGGAACATCCCATCGAAAGAACGCTACCAGGTAAGAAAGTAACTTGTTCTTTTGCTTTCTTCTCTTATTAGGTTTCGATATAGAGAGAGACATTTCCATTCTATAATACTTTGTAGGGATTGTAAACCCATTTCATACCTTAATGCAGCTAAAGGGATGCTTTTTGGTAACCAGAAAGTTATTCCTCTCAATATGTAAGCTTCCAAAATTACCAGCTATGTAGGATATTTCCAGACCGTAGCATATTTTTGGTAGTTTTTTTGTTTGTAGAACTGCAAAAGCAGTAGCCATGGGAAGGCATCATACTTGTGATCATCATCTGCGTGATGCTTAATTTTGCTTTTAGAAAAAAAATTCTTTCACATTAACACATTATTTGGATTGTCCGTTATGAGAAAGCCAAGAAATTTTGTATTTTCTAAAAACCACTTCTTTGGGCATGACTTCTTCCTGTGACTAAATCGCATTATATGGGATTTTTGAACATTTACTATCAGCCCATTAATGGCTATGAAGTTTGCAAAAGCAGACAACAGACGTTGGAGGCCCAATGGTGTACGGTCAAATAATAATAAGTCGTCCGCATATGAGCACAAGCTCATTTTCTTTCCCTCCACGACCGGTTGGATGTAGGAGGCTTTCTGTAGGTGAGGTCCAATATCGGACATATATAAATTGTATAAGGCTTTTATTGGAGAGGAAAGAAGACCTTTATTGTTTTAAGCGGATTTGAATTTTTGAGCCTTCGTGTAGGTGAGTTAGAATAGACAAAATCTCTGACGGCATACCCAGTAGTCTTTTTTTTTTTCCATAATACTGCTCGATCTACCGAATGCTAAAGAGAAGTCCATCGTCGCAAGATAAACTGGGTGGCGTTTTTTTCCCACTCTAACTCTTGGAGAAGGGAGATTGTCAGTCCTCCTGCTACCCTTCCTATTCTGCACCTAAAGCCAAATTGTGGGTTAGGGATTATCTCCTTTATTGTAGACCACTCTTCAATTTGTTGGAGAATTAGACTGCCAAAGTTTTTAGGCTCTGCATCTAATAAGGCGATTGGTTGCTAATTTAAAGGAAGAGTTTGGTCGCCCTTTTTGTAGATTGGTATTATATAGGACATGTTGCAATAGTTAGGAATGCACCTTGATAAACCTTTATTTGCATATAATGTAGATAACGCACGTGCCCAACTGTCTGGATTACTCTTCAAGACAGTGTTTGACAGACTATTAGGGCCAGATGCTCTGGATGAACTCGCTAAATTGATTTTTCTCTGAATTTATATGATCGAGAAATTACATTTCCATTGAATGGAAGAATGAATATTTGTAATTTGAAATGGAGGGGCTCTTGGTGCATACAAGGAGCTAGAATGCACGGCCCAGACTTGTTCTGTGATTGGATTTAGAAAAGCATCTGCATTAAGTGTGCTGTTATTATTAATCAGGCGCCAAAACTGATGAGAGGAGTTATCCTTCAACAATAGGAACTTTTTGTCATTGTCTGCTTGAAACCTCTTAGCCAGTTTTTATATAACTGTTTCATGTACTTTGATCCCTCCTTTTTAGATTTTTCAGGTAAATGCAGAAATCTGAGTTTCCTTAAGGATCGCTGCAATACATTTTTAACAGAATGCACCAAATGATCATATTTATGAATATGGGTTTTTTGCTTTGTTTTTTACAATTTGTTTTGTAGAGTTTTCAATAAGGGAATGAACATAAGGAATGAAATGTGCGTGTGTGTAAATCTACTATACTTTTCAAGTGTGGTGTATTCACGCTGGAATAAGTTATTACAAGCCTGAACATTATCACTATGCCATGTTACACGGTTCTTAGCCTGATTCAGACATAGCTCGGAGGACATGAATTAAGCTGAGGCAGCAGGCTTCATGATCCGGATGTCAGCCTCCAACATTTTGTGGTCACTCAATGGAGGTAGAGGTTAGAAAAAATGATTCTACTGCATCAAATATGAGATCAGAGGTAAATACATAATCAATGACTGAAGATCTACTACCTGATGACCATATATTGTGATTCATGTGTACTCCGAAAAGCGAGTGTAACGATTGTAATCCCCAAGAGTTAAAAAAGGTATTCCAGATCAGAGAATCACATTTCTTATGGGCATCAGCACAAGATGCAAAATGACAATCCCCAATTCTTCCCGTGTTGATATTTATAGCATAATCAGGGTCTACGTCCTCAACAAGTGTTTCCTTCTTCATATTAGTATTTTGATCACCCATAATCAGAATCTGGAGATGGCACAGTTTGGACAAATACTTCTCCAGTACTATTTCCATTTACATAGTAAGTTCTCGCAAATTAGAGCCAGGACACCAATATCAATAGGTGTGTAAGGAGGCCATTGCCCCCTAGCTCCACCAAGACTCCTAATACAGATGGAGGCAGGGAAAAAGTGTCTATAAGGTGCAGGTCCCCTTCCAACTTGATAGCCTTGAGAATGCCGCCCGCTGGACGACCTCTAGGACCCTTGGTGGCCAGCAAATGACAACACTCAAAGCCATCAAGTTGGTGGGGGGACACATCCAGATCTCTTGGATGCACAGTACACTTTTGCTTCTTAATTTATGGCATAATTGCTTAGATGATGATGGATGGGAGTGTCCCTGTGAATTCCAACTGAGTATACATAATCTGTTGTCAGGGTTAAAGCTTCTGTTTTAAGGATTGTAATTGAGAAATTGAGTCACGCAATGAGAGCGCCAACCATCTCCAGCTTGTTTCTTGATCAAGCAAGTTCCTTGGTTCAATTTTCTGTTGTTGCTCCGGGGCTGTCTGTGAGTAAGTGGGTGCTCTTTGTGTATTTTCGTTTTGTTGAGGTAAACCATCACTGTACATCAGTATGTCAAAGACCCTGCTGTTAAATTGATCCTGTTCGCCCAGGACTTTTTGGAAGACCAGTCTTGAGTGGAAAACGACTGCACATGATCATAGCAAGCTGGGTGGATAAAATCCATCCTCTTAATATCAGCGGAAGAAAGATTACCCAGGGGGGCGATATCATTCAACAATTGTAAAGATCTTTCCCTGTTCATTGGGGGTTGTCTTCCACATTCGAATAGGGGATACAATAGGATACTTGGATAGGCTAGATGACATGGCTTTCCCCATTGAATGCATCTTAGATCAGTCTCCAAGTAATCCTTTGTTAGCCTATGATTAGGGTTAGTCAGATTTGCGGTCTCTCTGCATGGTGGGGAGTTTTGGGGTTTTGGGACCGCATCCATTTTTTCTATTTTTTCTTTTACTGGATAATTAGATGTAAGAGAAGAATTTGGGAGATTTGCGCCCTCCATTGTCTCACTTTGATTATTTGAAGAGATCTCTTTCGAGTCAGGGCAGAGGGTATTCATTTGTGGCGCATTGTCTTGGTTCTTTTCTGTTAGTGGTCTGCCTGACATTAGAATATTCTCCACTGTTGAGCGAATAAATAATTCCAATTGCATGTCAGTATTTGGACGTTTCTCCGAGCCATTTGTAGCTATATGAGGATTCGATATGTGTTCCTTGGAGACTGTCAAGGCCACCACCCGAGAAGGACAACTGATTGAATCTATCACAAGATTGAAAAATAGGGGCCATGGTTGTGAAACTGCCTCCTTTTGGGCAAAGATTGCCCAGCTGGATTTGCCATCTCGGATCTATTCAATTCAACTGAGAGAGGTGTGGAAGGACAGGGGTGGGAGAAGTTGCCTGATTTGGCATTTTATATTTAGAGAAGAGACCATAGATTTCTCTTTCTCCCACAATGGCTGTAGCTTTTTTTTGATGGCTTGCTGCTCAAGAAATTAATCTGTAGCTCTAGAATTAAGCACTTGTCCTTTTTTGCATTTTTATGGGTCATTTCTTCCGAGAGGGTATTTATCTTCCGAGAGGGTATTTACAGGTATTAAATACCCCCCTGAATCATTAATTTGAATTTCTACTGGCACCTCAATCACAACCTCTTCCACTTCCCCAAGCTGACATTGATTAGTTTCAAACCTAATAAAATTCTGCTAAGTGGTTTAGCTGATTTATTTAAAAAATTAAATAGGGATGCGTTTAATTTTTTAAAAACATTTTTGGATTCCTTTTAGTTCTCACTGGGTTGGGCCTTGCTATTTGAGCAGCCGGGATTACCTGGATCTGCGAGTTATTATTACCAGATGAGGCCCCAAAGGTTTAGAACTAGACCCCCCCCCCCCTCCCGTAGTATTGGAACAATTCAGCTGAGTGGCCAGTTTCACTGGAATAGATTCCAAAATAATTTGACCTGATTTTGATAGTACAATTATTCTCTCCATTAAGATTCTTATTTCCATAAAACAGAATGCTTTTTCAAGTCCTGTAATACTAATGACATGGTTTCCGTCATCTCATCTCTCCCTCTGGGAGACTGATGGACTATTTTGCTCGAGGGTTCTTCAAGATGTTGGGTTAGAGCAAGTAGTGTGGGATCAACTGCAAAAAAATCTGGTGGCCTATCTAAAAAGGATACGTCGGAAACTGAGAGACAGTTTTTATCTGATTGAGTAGAAAAGAGACAGGAACTCGAGGCTTACCCATTAAGGCTCTGTCGGGCGCCCCCATTTGAGAGCATAGAAGAATGTCCCATGCCTTCCGAATCAAGTAGGAGTGAATCACTCGGTTCTGGTGGGGAGGGAGAGGCATGTTAAGCGCCGTGCGCAAAGTGTTTTTTACCAGAGTGAATACAAGGGGCACTGATAGAATATCATCATACATCCGCGCTCCTTGTACTTTGGAGCTTCTAGTGGCTGGTCCCATAGACTCAGAGCGAGAGTCTACATACTCTGCGCTTGCTCATCTTCGGGACATAACTTTTTACACATACTGTAAATAGCTGTACCAGACACGTGCCACCAATCAGTATGAAACAACAATTCAATAATGCGATTTTATGAGAAATGCCCAAATAGACCGCTATTAGCAATTCCAGTCATGTTCCCCCCAATCGATATGAAAAAAAAAGAATTTGATGATGCAGTATTATGAGAAATCTCTGATACAGGAAGAAAATAGTTAATATCAAGGAGATAACTCACTTAATTTCAGTCCATGAGCGATTCGCTTGGCGTTCCATTAAGATGTTAAAAAATTAATGCCCCCTGCCCCAGGGCTAACAGGCACTTGCAGCCAGGGCACTTGCAGCCAGGGCACTTGCAGCCAGGGCACTTGCAGCCAGGGCACTTGCAGCCAGGGCACTTGCAGCCAGGGCACTTGCAGCCAGGGCACTTGCAGCCAGGGCACTTGCAGCCAGGGCACTTGCAGCCAGGGCACTTGCAGCCAGGGCACTTCCTGCTGGGGCGCGCTGGGGAGCGAACACAGGAAGTTTGTAGGCGGCAGAAAAGGGCGTGGCACTAGAACAGAAAGCAAATGGGCCGTTACACAAAGAGACAAATGGGTCGTTACCAGCATTACCAAGGTTCTCAGTAATCACACAAAGTCCGAACCATAAGTCCCATCAGCGAAGAGCAGCAGCAAACAGTGATTCCCAAGAAGTGTATCTGGTAGCGGACAGCAGGGCTCAGGAGTAACAGGCACTAGCAGCCAGGCACTTCCTGCTGGGTTGCAGAAAAAGTCAAGTTAGGTAATTACAGATATCCATTTTCAGCAAGATGCTTCGTTGTAAAGTTAGGTAGTTGTAGGTAAAAACCATTTGTAGCTCAGTACTGCTACAGACGACGTAGGTAGGTTCCAGGTAATCCATTGACCGCAAAGGTGCTGCAAAGCATTCATTTAGGTAAAAGTTAAAAGCAATAGGTATAGGGAGCTTAGAGTTTGTGTAGGCATCAGATAAGGGAATTGTAAGTGCACAAAATCGTATAATAAGGCAGATGTACAGTATGCCAGGCCGTAAGTGTTGCAGGCCGCTGGAGACATGGTAGTGTAGATGCGTGATTGATGTTGTAGCGAGCTATATGTTGTAATAGGAGTGGATAGAGGAGAGTCGCAACTGGTACGGCCAAGCCAAGTATGCTGGGCCCACTTCGGTCGAGCAGTGCATCATAGTGTCAGTAAGATGGAGTGTAAGGAACGATGCAGAGTGGATTGCAAACCATAGCTGCTGTAGATCCAGGATGGACTTTCTACTCCAAGGGTAATGGCAGCCAGGTCCAGATGGCGGAGAGCGGCTAGTGACTGGTAAAGGCATTGTCCGCAAAAGCACAGATAATAGTAGGCGGCCAAAATCAGGTGTCCTATGCAAACATTGACGGACAGGGCCAACAACGGAATGAATAGAGGTCCTTAAACGGGGCTGGTGTAGCCTGCCGGCTCCATGAAGGAAGTTGGCCATAATGTAGAAGTGGCCAATGATCAGCAAGCAGTGGCCGGACTACTAAGGGGCTGCAGTAAGATGTGTTGATAGTCTCCATGCCAGTGTCCATATTTGCAGAACAAAAGATGTTTGAAATGCTGAAGCCCAACCGGGCATACCTGTGGCCTGCTACAAGCTACAAGCAGGACAGGGAATGAGTAGAGGGCCTTAAATGGTGGCCTTTAACAGGGGTGGCGTAGCCTGCCAGCTCCAGAGGCAGGGCAAATCAACATTGTAGGGATCAGTTGAAGGAATTATAAATTAGATTATCTTGAACAGAAGAATTATAAGAAAGAAGAGCAGATGTGATGTCCTACTAATTAATAGACTCAGAAAGCAAAGGGAAGAGAGAGACATACAAGAGATTAGGGGAGACTCAGGGGAGGTGTTAGTGGAGGGTAAAAAGATAGTGGAACATTTTGGATATAATGAGTCATTGTAGTGACAGATCAGGAGGTTTGAAGAGCCCAGGTAGCCGATTATGTGCATCAGCCGAAGTACCCTAAGGTTCTAGCGGGGCCCACCACATTGTCTCAAACCGGCAGAGACTCTACAGGGAACACTACTGCATGCCAAATGGCTTGGCCTGGACCCCAAAGGTAATGATTTATCTTGCGCCGACGGACACCCGCCTTTAGACGTCCGCGTTAGTTCCACCCTCAATTTCACCATCGGCGACGATCGACAGAGCCCTTCTGGAATTCATCCCGCTATTGATGAGGCCACTTATGTCGAAAATGGGCCCCTTTTTTTTTAAAAAAGGAAATGGTTAATTTTATAATGGAACCTATGTACCCCAGAGAAGAGAGGAACTTATTAGGGGAGTTTTATGGGGACAGTGAAGACTTGCAGTTTTTATGGAATGTCTTTCATAAGAAAGATTCTCAGACTTCTTTCTACGGATTGTTGTTTTGCAAATATGATGCTTTTTGCCAATGTTATGTAATACATGCAGAATTCCGAAGGAATGCTCTATTTTTGGAAAAGGAATTGTTGAACTAACTGAACTTTGGTTAGACAATCAACCTTAAGACCGGTTTTTCAATTTTGTGACATTGAGAAAATTTCCAGTGATGGTACAGAATTTGACTTTTTAATAGTTCATTTTACAGGAAAATGTGATGGCGTGTTCAAATACATTTTATACAAGTTATATAGTGAAAGGCGTCCTGGGCCGAGAGTTCTGCTAATTTAGTATGGACCTAGAAGATGATCCTACGCTACCATAGAAAGGACACTTCAGAATAAAATACAGTGAAATTGGCAGGAAAAACAGACACGAGAACCCTGAAGAAGAAAATGCATGGTGTATATCACGGTAAACACACAGTTAAATAAAGAGCAGATCATGAAGATTCAAGCAACAAACTTACAAGAGAGGGGAACGAAGAGAACTTGTGTTAGTGAACTATAGGGAGACAGGGAGGGCACTGGTGGGAAAACGAACAAACCAAGCAAGGTGGAAGTTTGCCAGATGCTGTGTAGCTTATGAAGTTTGTCTTTATAATATTGCTGCCACTCCTAACCCAGAAGAAATAACAAGAACTTCTGTTGAGCCATTCTACTAAGTGTCAACCGTGTTGTGTAAGGTATGCCAGCATGCTGTAGAAGATATGTAGGTTCTTGTTGGCCACTTGGGTGTGCAAATCTTGCACACTTGAAACTGGAGCATAAGCACTCGGACAACCAAAAAATCCAGCTCCCTCTTCTCAGCTGAGCGCCATTCTGTGAACAGCCACCAGCAAGTTTATGCAACATGCCAGTTGGTCCACTATATGGTAAAACTTTACCATTTTAAAGGACAGATTTTATTTGGTATATTGTGTTGGCATAGGTAATTCTGTCTATATGTATTTATTATTCTCTCACAATTAAAGGGGTTTCTGTCAAAGTATCACTTTCAGTTTGAAGCTTTGTATTGAAGTACAAAACATTGAGTTTATGATGGTGGGAATTTAAATGGACTGGAAAGGTGGATTTACCTACACCTAAATGATAACTCTGCATAGTGCTATACCTGTGATGCAACACATGTTTTTATTACTTTTAAAAAACATTGTGGGTAATAAAAATCTTTGAATATGCTGGTTTGTTATTGACAAATATGATTGGCTATTGTAAGATACAAAAAAATTATAATTTCTAATGGATCGTGACCTGCCATGGACTCCTCACCTTTGATATACCCGATATCTTGCTTGCTGCTTTGGAAATAATTTCAACAGCAGAGGGCGCTTCCCTTCCTGCTCTCGGCCATGACGTCCGTATAAATAGCATGCCACCGCCACCTTTGCTTCAGTTACGTTCTTCCGCATGCACAGCTCGCTTCAAACGATTCGATCACTGTAGTGAATTTTCTACTGCGTTTTACCCATCTTCGAGAATGTCATGTTTTAAGAGGTGTGCGGTCTGTGATTCAAAAATGTCGATTACAGATCCACACAGAATTTGCCTCTGGTGTCTTGGTACGGAGCAAAGGGTCGATGACCGCTAAGACCTTGAAAGAGAGGAAAGCCAAACTCTTCTCAGGCCGTCTGGTTTCTAAATTCCCCACGTCTAGAGCTTCCAAAATGAGGTCATCTGAAGACTGTAGTCTTAGGGGTGATTCTCCACAAAGACCTAAGAAGCGCTTGAAACACTGAAAGCAATCAAGATCTAGGAGCGGCTCTCGCCACTCTTTTAATAATTTCGATGAAAATCCAAGACGAAACGTCCTCTTCTAAGTCCTTGCCGGACAGGTAGAAATCTACTTCTAAAACAGAGGGGATGGAGTTTAGACTCCAAATGTTGGTGGTGGTTTCAAAGGCATCTCCTACCAGCCCCTTGAAATAGCCAGAGAAATGTTCCAGCCCATCGTGCCTCTGAAGGCCGACAGGGAGTCGTCAATGGCTACACCTCATGTGCCCAAGGTCTGCGTTGTATGCCAGAGGACCCTCCTCAAGAGGTGACGACACTGTCTTCGTATCGAGAAAAGCTGAAGCGACTGGTTCCCTCGTCCTCAAAGGTTTTGCACCAACACCTTTGACGTCGAAGCCATCGACATCTACTGCCGACACATCGACGGCTTTTAATCCTTTGTTGAAGAAGGACTTTCTCAAGTCCATGGGGTCTATATTTGAGGACGACAAAGAGAATGACACTGTTTCTCCTTTTGGCGATGCTTATTGTGGTCATATTCCCTCAGTTCACCATGTTGTATCACAAGCCTAGCTGTAGCTGGAATGTTACTACTCAAACTGTAGAACATGGTGAAGGGAGTTCTGGAATGAAAAGGGAGTTGGAGATGATGACTGGAAAAGGAGGGGGCATGGCTGCAGTTGGCTGATAGCCTGTGTGAGGAACCTGATGGTGTCCTTCACTTGTTTTCGCCCCAACATCCTCTTATCAGGTGACCAGGGAAAGGTCATCGCTTTGGGACCCCGACCCTGGGGGTGGATATGCAAGGGAGGATCACCTGGGTGGAGGAGACCTGGGGACTGGGGAGATGACATCCCTGGATGGCACATGGTATCCCACATTCCCTTTTCACAATGAACCATCAGTCCCAGCAGCCTTTATAGATTGTCATCCTTTCCTTCCTTTCAAAATGACTCTCGGGCGTGCCATTATTATACTAGGATGAGGAAGAGATCAACTAGGAAGACACCTCCTTATTTGGGTAGGTTAAACACACATCAGCCCCCTCTTGTTATTTCAGAGAAAAATCAGGTCAATGCCAAAACAGGGAAGAGGACTGCAGAGGAGTACCATTTACAAGAGTGAGGGATGTCCAGCAAATAGGATTAATTATGGTAAAGCAATTGAAGACAAGGACTTGCACCTGCAACCAGTTAACAGGCTGCTGGTGCATAAAAGGTTGGGCCTCCAGCAGAGAAGGTAGAGAAACCTGCCTGGAGGCACTGAAGCGGCTGACAGGAGCAGGCTGGAGAGGGGCCGGTGGGAAGGACGCGGTGTGCTGCAGAAGGGTTAAAGTCACGCCGGGGCCCGAGTGGGACTCGAGAGCATGCCCCTTTGCCTTGTGCCCACAGCCGGAGCAGTGAGACACTGAAGGCTCCTGAGTACTACAGGACGTTGGTAGCTTCGACAAGAGAAGGGCAGAGCTACTGACAAGCAGCAAGAATCGAACTGAAGCACACGCAGAGCAAAAGGAAGCTATATAGAAGAAAAGCGCCAAGAGGAGCGGCCGCATACCAGTGAGTGGAATAAAGGGGGCACTCGTACCAGGGCGGTCTTAAGGCTGCAATCCGGCATACAGACTAAAACCTGTAAGTATTGGTCTTGGAACCCAGATTGAGGGGTGTTGAATGCTGAGCAAGCTGCAAGTTGTTATGAATGCATTTAACGGTGAAACAAGCAATATTGAATACTGAACTAAAGCAAAGTTTAGATGAATATATTAACAAAGTGAAACCTAAGTAAAACCACGTGAAAAGCAAGTGATGAGCACTTATGAATACTGTGAAAGCAAGGTGGTGGAAAAGGTTGAACACCATGGAGTGAAGAGGATGCCAAGGAGAATCAGAAATTAATGTTGACCCATGACACAGGTGCAGAGAGAGGAAATCTGTGTTGGGAAGAAAGCCCAAGGAATACAGAAGGATAACATAGTGCTAAGGGTTATCGGTTACCCCTGCTTGACCTATTGAAAAGCCTGAAGGATTATGAAGTTGAACTGGAACTGTTTTTGAAAGCCAAGAGAATTTAAAGGATTGTCGGTTTTGAAGCTGGAAAAGCTGACTTCCTGGGGAAGGAAACCCTGAGACTTTGTGAACTGTGTGCCAAATGTTCTATTGCACTTTCCTTTGAATGAGCCTTTAGTTCTACCTGTCTTCTATCCCAGACCTGATTCTACGGCACACCAGGCTTTACATTCGCTGGTTGTGGCACGTGCTTTAAAGTTCTTTGCCACACTAAGACTTTTTGCACAAATTCTGAATTGTGTGTGACATATGCTCCTCTCCCAAGGCTTCCATTTCCAGGTAGCTCTCTGGAAGTATCACATATTGCCACTGGTTTGCTAACATTCAGTTGCCAGGAAGACAGAGAGCTCATTCCACCAGAGCCGTAGCTGCTACTATGGCATTCCTGTCTGGTGTTCCCCTGCTGGACATTTGCAAAGTTGCTGCGTGGAGGTCAACTCATAGCGTTACAAGATTCTACTGTATCGACAGGGATTCCAAGTTTGGGTCCTGTGTTGGCCAGGCAGTGCTTTGCAACCTGTTTTATTGAGGTGAGTGTGTGCCAGAGGCAAGTTATTGTATTTCTACTGTTGAGCCTGTGCCACCTCGCGTGGTTGTCTTATGTACTGTTGTATAATAGTGTTCATGAGCATGTGAATCCATGTAAAATTCCATGCTGGAGAAGGAACAAGTTACTCACACATGCTGGAGAACATGGATTCACATGCAACCCTCCTACCCCTCTATGGCTCTTTTGGTTCCTACTGCCATACCTGCGCCTCTAAATCCAAAGATTGTCACTGGGGGTGAAGCTGACAAATGCCATTGGCTTGGGGCAGTATGACCCAAAGCGACCACATTAAGCCGAAGAAGCGACAAGCAGTTTTTAACTGTAAACAAAACTGCTTTTAATATTACTGAGGATTCCCAGCCTGGCGACAGGGAATATTTATGAGCATGTGAATCCATGTAAGATACCCATGCTGGAGAACAGGAGTTAAAGGTAAGTAACTTGTTCCTTACTGTTTATTTTCTGTTTGAGTGAGAAGGCGGTAGGCAGACTATCCTCAAAGAGTCTGATCTCCGGGATACCTTGGTTGGGGTTTTGTGCAGGGGAATTTGACATATTGGTGATAGTGAACAGAGAGAGACCCATTTTTACTCAGCCTTGTTTTGGAATTTGTTGTTCTGGAAATATTTTGCAGGATACCCTTGGGTCCATACCTGAGGTGTTTAGTCATGATATGAAAAATGTCAGGCATGTGGCCTTAGTAATTGCATGCCCATTTTTCACATTGTGTACAGCTTGCAGTTATCGCAGAGATTGACATGTCCTGTTGCCTGAGGTTGGTCTGAGGCGATGGTCTTCCTTTGTGCACCAACGTTTAAGGATACAGTTCCAGAGCTTGGTAAAGAGGCAAGAATGTTCCTCATTGAAATTTTTGATTGAAACTTGGCACTATTAATAAAGCCACGTTAGTGGATCTTAATACCCCGGTTGACACGTAATGGATGAATTTTCCTGTAGTGGTTTCCAGGCCCCTACCATGAAAGGCATATTGAATGATGCATAAGGTTTTGAACTGTATCCAGAGTTTGATAAGAATACACTGGATCATTCAAAGGGCTCCAGTAATGTGCTTGTATGTTTAGAGTTTCTAAAGGAATCATCCTGCTTAAGAAGGCTCTTAATCAAGTAATCTGGACGCCTGAGATAGAAGCTGTTGGCACAGTCTTGTCTGGAAACAATCCGTGGAATGAGTGTCATTTCTGGGTGCAGAGAGTTTCTGAGCCAAAACAATCTGCTTCTTGCAATAGCTTATACATGCAGTTCGTGTGTGAGGGCACTATCCATCAGGTGCTAAGGTTTTTTCACTACAGGCTGAAGGATTGGTGAAGGTGTTCAAGGTTGTGGTGCCGCAAATCTACAGTACGGTTTTGGTAGTGTTAAGTTTTATTCTGCCACCATCTATGAGTTGAACGGTTTTTCTGCAGCCTAGGCTGTGATGCAGTTTATTTGTCACAAAAATATAATGGTTGCCTTTTTACAGTAGCATTATCTATGGTGCTTGTTTTACTTAGGAATCAGTAAGTACTTAAATGGCATGATGCGATACACTTAGGGCTCCAAATAAAGTATTTTTCTTGCAATCCAAACATTTCTTCATAGCCGTCTTTTCCCATAAATGAAAAGAATCATGATCATTGCATAGTCCTTCTCCACATATAGCACGATAGCTACACATTACCCGAGTAGTACCGGTGGCATCAGGGGTCAGATAGATGCATGAATACATGTTGCTCCAAATCTTTCATTTCTTGAGTTTTCATCTGATTTTATGGAGCAAAATATTGGCAGGTGTGTTGCTTTTATGGATTCCTGTATGCACATATTTTTCTCTCACAAAGTTTAAATACTGTGCAATAAACAATGACTCCAGAGCATCTTCCTATATTTGGCCTAAATGTGATTTACTGTGGCCATGTCCTGCTGTAGAACGAACATGGTTGAAACAGTATCATCATGCTATTTTCTTTGTCATTTGTACTGATGGTTCTAATGATCATCAACCCTTACATCTTGTTTATTTTTTTGGGTTGAGTGTAACGTATGACATCTTGTTTTTCTGTTCAACAGGCATGCAGACGGTTCAATTAAATTTTGGGATGCATCTGCAAGTAAGTACTTCATAAAATTACTTCTTTTTTGGACTGTCCAGTAGTTCTTTTCTGCATATGTATTCCTCTTAGGCATGTATTATTACAAATGTGCATAGCTTTTATTTGTCTATATTGTCATTTCAAATTAGTTTTGAAATTGGAGATTTAACTTTTTTAAATGTCTGGTACGTATGTCCTACGTTCAGGTGTAACATTTGCTTTGTAAAAGTGGGGAACTGGGTATCCTGCCTGTCCAATCCCAAAGATGGTAGGTTAACACATTGCTCATTTATTCAAAATTAACGATGCATGTAGGTTCCCATTGAATGCCATCCCTTCAATGTCCTTCCTACTGAGTAGCGTTTTTAGGCATTTCTGATATTTTCTTTTCTGGAAGGGTCTTAATAATGGAGTATCATTACTCTCCTCTGCCCTTGCTTACACTTCCTTTGCTGTAAGCGGTCCAGTTAGTCACCAAATCCAGATGAGGTGGCGTTAGGTAAAGATGTGTTTTGTACTTTGTTCAAACAAAGCAGTTTGCACTTCCCACATACAAGATATTGCAATACAAATCTTAAACCAGAGACTGTAGTTGAGTGGGCTTCATGAGGATCGCTGAATGGCCTTTCTAAAAACAAAGATAAATGTTAATGTTAAAGGTTTTTATATAGCGCACAGGCACCAACGGAATTGGTCCCCAGGCGCTCAGGCGGATCTGCAAACAAGGAGCTGGGGGTAGGTTAGTTGGGTGAAGAGGGCATAGGAAAGTGAGAAGGTGGTGTCCTGTTGGCAGCTTCAGTTCGGTTTTCACTGTGCGCTGAGCTTTGGTGTGAATATCGGATCAATACGAGTCCTCATGTGCTGTTTGTGCGTTTTATGTGTTGATTGTTGTTGCAGTGTGGTGAAGTGCATGCAGTTTGATGTGCATGAAGTGGTTGTGTGGGTTTTTGGGTGGGTTAAGTATGCAGAAATTTGAGTTTTGGGTTCTATGTCTCTCAATCCTTGTAATTCTTGTTCTATATATCCGGTTGTCATATGGGTAGCTATATATATATATATATTTTTTTTTTTTCTGACTGCCTACATTCTAGGGTGATGAGTTAAGTACACATGGTTGGGCGAGCATTATCCCCCACTCTGATATTGGTGCTCTATTTACCTTCACCGGCTCCCTTTCTATCTATTTACTATCAGTGGTCCATTGCTGGCTGAGATTACACTGTGGGCCAAGGTGTTATTGATGGATCATCCTTACCTTCCAACCCGATTGATCTGTGGTCGTTCTTTGATACGATTCTAGGTTGTCTATCTTCAGTTGGTAAGTGGATGTGTTGTAGATTGGTATAGCCCTTACTTCTGTTGAGGGTGGAAGGCTTAGGGCTTAGGGGGATAGGTTTCCGCTCTGTGGTGTTACCGCTGTGTATTGACCCTATAGGCATTATTTTCAGCTATGGGGTGAAGAGCCAGGATTAGAGCAGTTTCCTGAATTGTGTGTGATCTCGTGTGTTAAGTATATTCTTTGTTAGTTGGTTCCAGGTTTTTGGTACGAGGTGACAGAGGATCCTCCGAGTTTTCTTTTGATGTATGGTTTTGGTTCCAGACGGATGTCACTACTGGATCGGAGTGGCCTTGTTGTGTGATGTATGTTTACCTTTCTTCTATGGAACTCTGCGCCTTGGTTGTGGATTGCTCTGTGCGTTATGTACCTTGATTTGAACTTGATTCGCTGTTTGATGGGTAGCCAGTGTAGTGTTTGCAGTGCTGGTGTGATGTGTTCTCTTCGTGCTACTTTAAGGAGTAGTCTGGCTACCATGTTTTGTATGCGTTGGAGTTTTTTTAGAAGTCGGTCAGGCATGCCTAAATATAAGCTATTGGCATAGTCTAATCTGGACATGACGAGAGCAATGACACTAATTGTTTTGTTGGTGAATGACAGGAATGGTAGGATTCTTTTTACCGCTCGCAGGAGAAAGAAGCATTTCTTGATTCTTGAGTTTACTTGTGGCTCTAGGGTAAGTTTGTTGTCCATCAGGACTCCCAGGGTTTTTACAATCGACGATGGGGCTGGGGTTTCACCAAGTTCGGTTGGCCAGGGGATGTAGTGGTTGTCTTCTCCGTTTTTTGTGATGATCATTATTTCTGTTTTGCCTGGGTTGAGTTTGAGGTAGTTTGAGTTAATCCAGTTGTATATTTCACAAAGGCAGTTCTCTAATGTTGAGTTTTCTTCTTGTGAGCCTTGTATTTTATAGACTATTTGTGTGTCGTCAGCATAGTTGTAACAGGCTAGTCCATGTCTTTTGATGATTTTAATTAGTTGAGACAGGTAGATGTTGAATAGTAAAGGGGAGAAGGATGATCCTTGTGGGACTCTGCATGATGATTTGCTTGTACTCGATTTCAAAGGTTGCATCCATATAGTTTCTGTTCTGTTTGTTAGGAAGGATTTGATCCATAGTAAGGCGTTGTCAGTGATTCCAAATTCTTTGTCTCATGATAAGGATGTCATGGTTAACTGTGTCGAATGCCGCAGAGAGGTCTAGAGGTATCAGAGTGGGGCTGTTGTTTGAGTCTGCGTTTGCCTTTAAATCATCCTAGATTGAGAGAAGTGCTGTTTCCGTTCCTCTCATTGGTCTAAAGCTTACTTGTTCCTGGTTTAATAGGCAGTGTTCTTCTATTACCTCTTAAGTTGTTCTATATATGTGTGTTTCCAGGAGTTTAGCTGGGTACGGGATGTTGGAGATGGGTCTGTAATTGGAGAGGTCCTCTAAGTTTCCTGCTGTATCCTTGAGGAGTGGTTTGATGTATGCTGATTTGAAGGATTGTGGCACTTTCCCTGTTGAGATCGGTTGATTGAGGACATTCCTGTAGTATTCCATTGGTGTTACTTGTGAGAGGATTGATTTGTAAATGTCAGAGTTCCGTGGGGGAACCTGATTTGTTGCTTCGATTTACCAGTTTGACAAA
Source organism: Ambystoma mexicanum (assembly GCF_040938575.1). Taxonomy (NCBI): domain Eukaryota; kingdom Metazoa; phylum Chordata; class Amphibia; order Caudata; family Ambystomatidae; genus Ambystoma; species Ambystoma mexicanum. The sequence continues at coordinate 1,187,321,289 of NC_090927.1, forward strand.
TGTCTCCACTGATATATGCGGGAAGTTTCGTAGTTTGTTCTGGCGTTCATTGTACCGGTGGGTGTCTTCAGTATTGTGGTTGCATGGTCCGTTTTGTATGGTGTGTTGGATTTTCATGATTTTGTTTTTGAAATGGTCTGCAAGGTCATTGCATAGTTTCTTTGATGGCATTGGAGCATTGTAGCTGGGTGAGTTTTTTATTTGGATTTTGAAGAGTTCTTTTTGGGTGTTTGGTGCTTTGAGTATTCTCTTGTCGTAGTATTCCCTTTCCGCTTTTTGTGTTTCCTTTTTGTATGAACGGGTATGTTGTTGAAGTTTGAATTTTTTTCAGCATTCTTTATTGATCCCCCATCCCAGTTCAAGTTTTCGGTTTTTCCTTTTCATGACACCTAGTAGTGGGGTGAACCATTTTGCCGTTGCTCTTTTGTATTGTATTTATTTATTTATTTATATAGCGCACCAAGCCCTGATGCAACTGGGCACATTTCTTGGTACAGATATGCATATATACAGTTACAGACATGGAGCATCCGGATTACAGGCATGGTAGATGAACAGAGGTACAGTATATAACATATTTTTACATAATTAACTTTTACATAGATAGCATGGGGCACAGATGTCTGTACAAAGATTACATGATCGGGAAGTAGAGTATTTAGGACGTGTTTAGCTCTTATGGATTAGTTTTCATTCTGAGTGAGCCAGGTTTTGGCTCCATTGCGTAATTTAAGAATGGAAGGTTCTAGCCTGATGTTGAGTGGTAGTCTGTTCCAAGTTTTGGCTGCGAGGACTAGGAAGCTTCTGCCTCCTGCTTTTTCCAGTTCATACCTAGGTACGGTGAGGAGGTTGGAGTGGGAAGATCTAGTTTGTCTAGCAGAAGTGTTGAGTTTGAATTTGTCCGAGAGGTATTTAGGGGCTTGGTTGTGTATGCATTTGTGTATTATGGACAGAGTCTTGAATTTAATTCTTTGGTTGATGGATAACCAGTAGACATTGTGTCTGAGATCTGAGATGTGCATTTTTCTGGGGAAATTGGTGGCTGCTCCGAGCGCATTATTTTGAAAGATTTGTAGTTTGTGCAGATTGTGTTGACTAGTGCCTAGATATAGCGCATTGCAGTAGTCCAACTTGGTAAGTACCAGTGCTCTGGCCAAGGTGATGCAATTTTCTGTCGTCAAGAATGGTCTGCAAGCATTGATAAGCTTACAAGTGTAGGCAGTGGTGGACGCTGTGGTGTTGATTTGTTTACCTAGCGAGAGGGTGGCATCAATTTACATACCTAATGTTTTGACATCTTTAGATACTTTGATGTCATTTCCGTCAATATTAAAGGTGTTGAATTTGTAGTACAATTTGTTGAGTCTAACTTGGGTGCCCACTAGGAGGAGTTCAGTCTTGTCGTTGAGGCATAGACTGTGTTGTGCCAGCCAGGCTTGGATGATCAGGTAGATGTTGTTGAGTCGTTGTGAGTCCGAGTCGTGGTTGCCTGTGATGTGTATGAGAATTTGTGTGTCATCAGCGTAATTAGTGTAGGATATGCCTAGTTGGTCGAGTTTGTCAAATAGAGGTTTGGTGAAGATATTGTAGAGTTTGGGGGAGACACATGAGCCTTGTGGGACCCCACATGTGACAGTCGAGGGAGGAGCAGAGGCCGATGGTGCAAATACTCTGGTTGTTCTACTGTTCAGGAATGATTGGATTCAAGTGATGGCATCATTGGAGAAGTGGGCTGTGTTGGAGAGATGTTTGCAGAGAATTTTGTAGTCGACTAGGTCAAATGCCGCTGATAGGTCTAGAAAGAGAAGGAGGGCAAGGTTGCAAGAGTCCTTGATGTTCTCAGTTTGGGTTACTAGATCTATCAGGGCACTTTCAGTGCCGTGTCTAGGTCGGAATCAGGATTGTCGTAGCCCTAGTAGATTGTTGCTTTCCAAGTGGTGTTGGGTTTGTAGGTAGGCTGCTTTGTCGATGATCTTCAAGAGGAAGGGCACCGTGATGCTTGGTCTATAGTTGGAGGGGTTGTTGGGATTGAGGGATGGTTTCTTAAGGATTGGCACGATTCATGCGTCCTTCAGGTTAGTAGGGATTTCATTGACCTTGAAGGAGGCGTTGATCAGCGAGGTAATGAATGGGGCAATCTCCTTTGCTGTTTCTTTTATGATGGGAGCAGGGCAGATGTCACCCATGCATCTAGATGTTTTGAGGCTTAGTATTATTTCTTCAACTTCCTTGACGCTGAGTGGGGGGAATTTGAATAGGTTGGGTTGGGGAAGGGGTGGGGTCGCTGATGAATGAGCAGGATGGTTTTGAGCTAGGTTGGCTTTTGTGTTTCCATTTTTTTTGTAGGAGCTCAATCTTGTCTGATAGTGCTTTTTGAATATTCTGGCACCAAGTGGTGTCCTTGATGCAGGTATTGGGGGGGGGGGGGTTTGTGTTGGTGACTCCAGCACTGTAAGAATATTGAATAGTTCCTTTGTGTTGGATTTGACATTCTGCATGCAGTTATTGTATCAGTCAGATTTGGCTAAGAAAATAGCAGATTTATATAAGGTAGCGGCTTCTAGTTTTCTTTGTTAGGAGCCGTGGGGGTGTTTCTCCAGTTTGTTTCTGCTGCTCTTTTGTTTTTCCGAAGAGTCCTTAGTTGTGGGGTGAACCAAGTGTTCAGGTGGGCGACAGGTTTGGCTTTACGAGCCTTCTGTGGTGCTAGTCTGTGAATGGCATTTAGGATGGTGGTGTTGTATAGGTTCACCAGGTAGGTAGGGTCATCAATAGGTTCTAGGGAAGTATCCCTATGCAAGATTGGCTGAAGAAGTGGGAGTAGTTTAAGGGCTGTTCTGTTACGCGAGTTTCTTGCTTATCTTGGAGGGGCTACGGTTTTCTCCTTATTGGGAGGATCTCTTGGAATAGAGAAGAGTATGGCGTGATGGTCAGACCAGACGAGAGGATAGTTTGATGTGATGCTGGTGTTGCAGTTGCAATCTGCTATCCAATCTAGTTATCTACCTTTGGGGTGGGTGGCTTGTGTCAGACGTTGGTTGAGACCAAAGTCTGTTATGCTGTTGCTATTCATCGTAGTGTATTTATCATTGGTGTCATATAGGCCCAAGTTAAAGTCTCCAAGGAGGAGTTTTTGTGAGCAAGGTTTAGTGTTAGTGGTCAGTAATAGCGATTGGTCTTCTTCGAAGGAGGAGAGATGGCCTAGGGGTCTGTAGATCAGGTGGGCAGTGATCGTTCGGGATGGTGATAGAGGTAGTTTTTGCGTGATGGACTAAAAGGTTTTTCTTTGACAATCTCGTCAATTGCTGTTGTGATACAGTTACGAAGTAGATCTATTTTAGTGTCCAGGTCAGCTACGTCCATAGTTGTCGCTTGTGGTTTGGCGATCTTTTTTATGGTTCTCCAGTTTCTTTTCATGATGGTCAGTAGCTTTCACTGTTGTTTAGATATTGGGGAGGGCATTGTGATTAGGAAGGGGATGATGAGGTGGTTGCTCCAGAGGATCGGAATTGGTGGCGTCCTGGTAATTCATTTTTTGTGGGCGAAGATTGTGTCTAGTGTATGTCCTGCTGTATGGGTTGCTCCTTTGACTAGCTCATGTAGTTTCATTGTTGCTAGTTGGATGGCAAGATGTTTTTGTGAGGTTGTGGTTTATTCATCAAACCAGATGTTCAAGTCTCTGAGGATAATCACGTGGTTATGCTCGATAGCTAGGTTGGTGATTGCTTCCCTGAAGGTGTCTACGAAGGTCGCATCATAAGTTGGTGGTCTGTATACCAGTATGAATTTCAGATTTGTTCTGGGATTTGTTGATAAACATAGGATTAGAGATTCGCATTTATTGATGTTTAATGGGTCTTCCACTTTAATTTCCAAGTGTTCCTTGTGGATGAATGCTAGTCCACTACCTCTTTTGGTTTTCCTGTTTGCTTGGACGCACTTGAAGGTATCGGGCAGGCAATTATTGAGGGTCATCTTGTAGTTGTCATCTAGCCATGTTTCGATTACGAATAAGATGTCAATGCCTCTGTCACTTAGGAGGTTGTAGATTTCGGTGGCATGTCTGGACATTGACCTTGCGTTAATTAGATTGCAGTGGATCATTTTGGTGTGATTTTGTTTATTGTTCCCTGTTTTGATTTGTGGGTGTTCAGTTGGGGTGCTTTTATGTTGACTCAGATTTGTTGAGGTTCTGTGGAGGTGGCTTTGTCATTGAATCGGACTATGATATTGATAATTGGGTTGCTGACTTCTACTGCTTCGTCATCTCCTGTCATTTGATGTGGGTATCGATAGTACCCTTCTGTTCTTGTGATATAGAGAGTATGGGGATTGGCGTCACTCCATTCTCTTCTTGGGTCCTCACGTCTTTTGATGCGTTGTTTGGAGGAGTTCCTTGTCCACCTGGAGATGTCAGTGTCGTTGAAGTATCTAGGTTCTTTGGTTGGTGCGAGGTACGGTGTAAGGTATAAGGATTTTTCTCTTACAATGTTTGTTCTGTAGATTTGAATTATTTGGCAGGGTTGTATTGAAGGCGTCTTCTACTGTATTATTTGAACTGTGTTCTGTTTCTCTTTGTCAGCGTCCAATTCTGCGTTGGGGTATTTTGGGTCCTTGGTGGAAGGAGTTTGTCTGGGTGTTGAGTTTACGGGGGCAGTTGCCCAACTGTTGTGCCTTGTGCTAGGGTAGTGTAGAGTTTAATCCTCTTAAGTTGCGGTGTCTGGATGCTTTCCAAGGCTGCCTCTTTGTTCCATAGGTTGGATAGGGGTGTTCCTCTTATAAATGGGGGGCTATCCTAGGGAGTACTGGACGTTGGTGGGTGGCGCGGCTGGTTATGGGCTAGGGGTGCAGGTTAACTAGGTTGACAATTATGGTATTAATGGCTTTGGTGGTTTCTGGATGTTCTAGGGTGTCGGGTTCCTAGGATTCAAACGTGGCAGGTACTGATATTATCCAGAAGAATGAGAAGACAAGAGGTGGAGAGCTTATGTTTTACAGGAAATCAGATGGCCGAACGGATGTAGTTTTTGGAGGGAACCAAGCGATGATTGAACACTTCGATTCCTGACCCCTGGACGGCAGTGGATAGGCCCGGGTTCTGCAAATGGCAAGCAGTGATCAAGATTGGGACACCTAGCTATTGGAAGAAAGTTCAGGCCTCGCAGAAGGCAGGCAGTGATCAAGTATTGGGTTCAGGACACCTAGGTGATAGGGGAGGCTTAGGTTTGAGAGAGGTAGGTGGTAGCTAATGCCTAATTTGTAGACTCCTAGACATCCGGAGGAAGCTCCAGGCCTCACAGAATGGCAGGGAGCAATTGAACACCTAGACTGGGATACGTAGACAGTGGGAGCGGCTCAGGCCTCACAGTATAGCAGGTTTAACAGTATGAAGCCAGATATGGGAACACACCTAGAATTGACTTTTGTGTACAGTGGAGGAGAGGCCCATGTCTCACAGTGCAATTCAGGTACAGGGGAGCACACTTAGGTATAGTTTAGGTACAGGAGCACACCTAGATTGTGAGTTCTGTGTAGTGGGAGAGAGGCCTAGGTTTCACAATGCAATTTGGTACAGGAGAACACACTTAGAATGAGGGTCCTGTATAGTGGGAGAAAAGCCTAAGCTTCACAATGCAGTTTGGTACGGGAGAACACACCGCGACCTGAGAGTCCTGTGTAGTGGGAGAGAGGCCCAAGTTCACAATGCAGTTTGGTACAGGAGAACACACTTAGAATGAGGGTCCTGTGTAGTGGGGAGGAGTCTAGGTTTCGTATGCCAGTGTCTGTATATGTTGTAGATGGAGAATTGTTTCTACCTTGTCCATTGATGCTGGTTGACTGCAGCCTATTCGTCAAGTGGGTCAGGTCAGGTTACTGTGGCCTGTATCAACTGCTGGTTTGGGTGAGCTGTGCTTTTGTAGCCACTACCAGTTGGCTGAAGTTGTGGGGCGCTGTTACTGCATCTGGGGCTAGGGTGTGGCACTGCGGGTTTCTCTTGGGCTTGGTGCGTATGGCTAAGTAGGTGGATAAGTGCCACTGGGGTTGGGAGAAAATAGGAGTTAGGGTATGGTGTATGTTAGTGGCTGGCCCCTGGCCTCCCCTGCTGACACCTGCACACAATGTATGGAGCCGCTGCTTTAGGAGCCGCCCTTTTCCTAGGGGCCCTTGGCCACCAGGGCTGCCCGACAGAGGGCTGCCCTGGGAGGTAGTGTTAAAAAGGAGGGATGACCAATCAGGGGAGGGGGTGGGAGGGAGGAGAGAACAGGGCTGAGCTACAGAGCAGGGGAAGGGGAAGGGAAATACTCGTGCACAGGAGCGCTTTTTTTTTTTTTTTTAAAGGCACACAAATGCCAAATCAAAACACTATGGGGCCTAAACACATTGCGTCTTACTTTTAGAGATCGTTGAGACTGTCAGGAAATAAATGGTAGAAAAAAACAGGAAATCACAAACTGTTTTCACTCTCTTCCTTGCAATGCCAGACAGTTGGGAGTGTTAGTGAAAACAGAAGGAGACTGACACATGCAGCATGGAACTGTGTAATGTGCAGTTGGGTATATAATGCTTGACGAGGTAGCCATTGGGACTGGCCCTGATTGAGAGAACAGCAATGTGTATGGTGGCTGCAAAGTAAATGTTAGTCGTGGGTAGGAGTCTGCTTAGTGTACTAGACCTAGTAAGTCAGCTGATGATGAGATGTGAGTGAGATGTAAGGTTGCAAGATTTTAATAATGTGAGGGTAGAAGGAGATAGGGTCAGGGCACAGTTATTTCCTTGGATATGTGTTAAAATGTCCTTTCCAGGTTGGAGGGTTTGATGTCTGGTTTAGTGACTTGTCAGAGGAGATGAGCAATTGATTGGGTTACCCAAGGATTGGATAAGTGTGTCAGTTTGTTTGATGAGTCATAAAGAAATCATATTCCCAGTAAGAGCTTGATTAGTAGATTATAGGATTATTTGCTGCTGTTTTCCCTGTGTGTTTAATTATTTTCTGAACGTAAGCTGGTTCTCTTAAATGTACTATGTGTGAAAGAAGCTTGAAAAGGCTTGCAATTATCCTACCCATGGTGTGCCAGCTGTGTCTAGTGAACAGCATGTTAGTGACCTGCCAATATTGATCTGGTCTAGTTAAGGGAAGCTTGCACTTTTGCTATCAATGCTTTACCACTTGAACTGGCCAGTGGTGGTTTGACCATAATGGGTGACTGGTCTTTCCCCTGATGCAAATTATAAAAGAGCAATACGAGGGCAGGCCAATCGAAAACACTTGAGCCATTGTTGTAATGTTGTGGTGCATCCGTCCTGTATCACAGCCCGCATATATGCCTATAGTGCCATGCAGGTCCGCTGGCGTGTTGCAACCCCATTCTTGAATTGGGCGTTCTGGCTACAGTACTGCACTACTATATCTATGCATGGGGCCCGGCAGCATCTTTGTAATTGAGGGTTGCATGGGACTTTACACTGCTGGTGCACACACGCAGGACGCAGGGGTCAGTGAGAGGCATTAATTGACACCTCTTCCTAATAACTGTCTTAAATCAACATCCAGATGTTGTGGTGATGCAGCATTTAGCCCAACTCTGCAGCCCTCGGTGGTCTGGATTGGAGCAGCGATGTGAAACATTTTACCTTTGTATGTTTGTGTGAGTGATGCAGAGGGGTTTGTATGTGTGGGGGGACCGTGCTTGGAAAAGGGGGTCTGGGAAAGAAGTGGGGGTGGCTCGGATAGGTGTCGGCAGAATTTGCGCAGCCAGCATGAACATTTCTGATTAGAGGCAATACAGCATTGTCTGTCTCAGCCTGCATGAGTGTGTTTTTGGTGACATTACTAGCAACCATCACAGATGTTTACTTCTAGTGGCAATACAGTTATTATTAGGCACCACCACCACAATGGTAGGCCAATACTGATATAAATTGACCGGAACATGGGTTTTTTCTTGCAATACTGATATTTGTTTACTTAGCATGAGGTAGGCATGATATGATATGGCATTTATAACGTGCCTATACACAAGTGTTTCAAGGCGTGATGAGGCTAGGGAGGGGAAACAGCAGGAAGACAGAGACAGCGATCCTACTAGGCCAGGTGACCTTGAGATTGCGTAAGTGCAGGGGAGGGAGTGAAGGGGAAAGTGCAGGGGTAAGGGGAGGGGGCAGTGCAGTACATGGGATAACAGCAAAATAGTCCAATAAATGATAATAAAAGTGCAGCCAGCAGAGGCAAGTGCAGGGGGTAAGTGCATACATAAGAAGTCAAGTCCTAGTAGGGGCTGTTGGGATACAGAAACAGTCCCTGAGTGCAAAGGTTGCCAAGGAGGGAGTATGCTGTGCAAATGGCAATGGAGGGGGGGGGAGTGACCTTGGCTCGAGATCAAAGGGCAGCCAGGTAACCAGTGCAGTATCAGATTCAGCCAGGAGACATGGTGACAAGACAGACACGGACACAAAAGATAGCCATTGGAAAACCATTATTTAAGGGGTTAGTGTAATGCCTATCTTGCCTCATCTCTACTTTGGGGATTCCCTTAAATTATGTTTCTAAGGATAGTCGAAGTCCGTAAGTCCCAAAACAAAATCTGTCAGCGTCAAACCTATGCTTGCCCTCACTCTGGAAACAAATGTTGTGCAGGGTTTCTCTAAAAGAAAAATAGTGTTTCAGAAAGAAGTGTAAAACAAGACTGGATTTAGGTGGCCTTCTCGTCCGGTTCAGCTTTGCCTGTTCAAAATAGTTCAACATTAAAGTACCCTTGGAATCTCCCAGGCAAGGTTCTTGTAGCTTCAAAACAAATCAGTTTGCAAAAGTTCTTAGTTTCGCTTGGACTCCTTTCCCCAAGCTTCTCAAAGTTCACATTTCCTTTACGCCTCTCAAGGCTCCCTTGCTCAAGGTTAGGCATTTCTCGTTTCAACCGTTCACTACAAAGTTCACACAATCACAAAAGTTCTGCTTTTCAAGATTTACTTTCAAAACACAATTTTTCCTCTTTAGTTCAGACAACTTTTCACAATATTTTGGGGATTTTGCTCCCACTTCACTTCCGGCATAACTCCCCCCTTTTTCACCTTTTCTCAAGTAGTGCTGTTTGTATCTTCCTTTTAACGCTGGGTCAGTATCAGAGACTTTCGAGAACACACAGCTGTACTTTCCCCTATGCCTTACCACTCTGATAATTCAGGCCCTTCTCTTTCCTTCTGTGGGGAAGGAAATTAACCTCTCCCACCTCCCCTATGTGCTTTAGAGTAAGATGAATCCCATAAATGCACTTGCGATGTGCCAGGGGGCAGAGTGGTGTGCTAGGAGACCCTGTACGGACACAATATTATGCGAAATCTAGATGCTTAGACTTAGTGCACGCATATAAGTAGGGGCCATTTCCATAGCTATGGTAGAAATATTCGGCTCTGCATGGCTTTGCGGTAAACACAGACCCAATGAAGAAACAGGAATAAGCCCAATTGCTGACAATTAAGAGACCCACAATGTTCGCCTCCATAGAAACCTCCTTTGTTCCACAACTGTTGCGAATACGTATCATCCCAAGAAGGAATGTGCCATGCAAGGCCGCGAGACAGTACCAGGTGCCTCACAGTTCACGTTTATTACAGCCAGGCCAAAGCAGGCCTCCGATCCCCACCCAGCCCATCATGAGTTATGACACCCATAACTGTCCCAGTCTAAGACCCCTGAATTCCACAAAAGTAGGTGACCTCAGACCAGCAACCATAAACTCACTGGTCATAGAAGATCTAAAAGAACACAACCATTCCACCTTATTTCATGATGACAAGATTTGTAATGCGAGGTACAGGGTGGAATAAATTATAGTCCAAAGCGAGGGTGGAAATCTTGGGTGCAGACAGTGCGATACTGAATGAGTGGGTCAGCTCTATCTTAAGCCTCCCCTGTGCCAGTCCCCGAGCCTCCCAGGTGCATGCCATAATGATAGAGTACCATTGTCCTACACAGTAACTAATTGCAAACTCGACCTTGGTTCCCTGGAGATAAGCCCAGCAGACCGACCCCATGTGAATGAAGATGGACGTGGCTGGTGCGAATGGCTTTGCATCTCCTATGGAGCGGGCTGACCATGCATAGGGTCTCACCAACCAGCCACGTGGGTTTTTACTGTATATGTTTTCGTCACAGATGACTATTTGTTTTCTTATAACATTCTGCTTGGACCATTTTTCGGCAGAACGTTCTTGACAGCAGAGTTTGTTGCTGGCATACTTATTTTTTGTGTGAATAGAACTTGTTATCCTTGCAAGAATCTCTTGGCCTTTTTTCCCTAGCAGGGTCGAATTTTTTTCTGGCATGAGCGTTTGTGGGCGTGCCTTCATTTCCATTCATGCCACCTGCATGTTTCAGTTTCTCTCCTTTTCTTTCGTGCCACGTGCACACTTTAAATTTAACTTTTAGCCTCACACGCGCAATGGGTTTCTTGGCATTCAGAAACTCACCGGTTTACGCAATGCTGTCGGGAAGTCTCACCAGCTTCATCAGTGAGGTCAGTCTCTCACCACCTGCCCCTCAGAAACCCCCGGGACATGGACTCCTCCCAGTGAAACGAGCATCTGCTTGGCCACGGCCCACAGGGCTCAGCACATCTAAATCCAGCTCCTTGGAGACCGCTTCCTCGCCACGCTGCAACCCTCTGTTAGGCAGAATCCTGTGCAGTGCCCTTAGGGACCACCACAAACAATTAAGACCACTGATGGCAATACAAGTTTTACCTTTGGTACAAGTCTGTACTACTATGTCAGAGTGGTAGCAGCCAGGCTTATTTCAAGAGTATATGAGCAGTAGCAGAGATTACACAAATGGACCACAATTACTGTGACTCAAGCAAACACTGACTCAAGGTTTCAGGCAAAAAATAGAAGTACATTTATTTTTAGACCATTTGTTATAAACACAACACTTCTATTAAACTCAAATAAAAACCACACGTTAAATATAAATGTACTACAACTAACCAATTCACTTTGTACAGTAAGTCTCAAGGTAAGTACCCAGTGTTTGAATGAACCGGTGTTACGAACAAAACACATTACCGCGAATACGATTGCGATCACTTTTTGACAATTTGGTCTACTAAATAAATGCGTATCCGTGACAGGAAATGCTACCAAGGCAAAAACACACTTAGCACCTGAGATACCCAGAGGGAGTTGGAGGCAAAAATCAGAGGCAATATTTTGGTTAGGCAGACAGAATCAAGAAACACTCGGACACAGGAGTTCAAAAGTCAAAGGGCCGGAGCCAGGGTCGAAAGACACCGGGGCCTGTTGCCGAAGATCACACAGTCAGACAGTTCACAATTCAACGTAGCCAAAAGTACTTCGATATTGTCAATGTTTGGAAGCAAAAGTTATAAGAAGGAGGGAAAACCAGGGCAAGCCTTGGAAAATGAAGAAAAGGGATTCACCCAGTTTCCTCAAGTAGAACACAGTACCTTGTTCCAATGGTGCAGCTGGTGCCCTGGCAGTTGTTCCTGTTGGTTTCCTGCAGACTCACGATTCCTGGAGCTTCGTTGTGAAGGAGGACATCTGAAGGGGGGCTGCACCACACGGGGATGAAGCCGGCAGCAGGGACGAGGAATAAAAGGTGTGCTCCTTAAAAACAGGAGAGGCTCTTCAGGTGGCTATCCGGACCACTACAGCAGCGTGCAGCGATTTCGACCAAGGCAGAGGATCCTCTAAATGTAGAAGATGAGCTGGTTATCCCCACCAAGCTCAAGGGAAGAAGACTCTGGACTGTAACTTCTCTAAGTCGTTGAAGGGAAGATAAGTCAGGACTGCTGCAGGGCTTCAGCGGGACGGGGTAGTTGCAGCAGCCGTCGTTCTCTCTGCTTCTCTTCGGTTCCTTGTAGTTCCAGTGGCGACTCTCTGACTTCTAGCCCAAGAGACCTGCCTTTTATGCGAAAAACCCCCATTCACACAGCCTGGCTGTCAATCACCCAGAAAGGGAGTTGTCCAGCCCGGACAACTACCCTGGCCAATCATGACAAAGTGCGACTTGGGTTTCCTAGGATACCGTGTGCAGGGGGTGACTACACCCCTCCCTCACATTCAGCCCATGTAGACACCCAGGCGCCTTGAGGAGGGCTTCTGAGCAGAAGCCCGGCAAAGACAGTGAACAAAGAAGGCAAACTTAGTTTGCCGCGCAAAGTAAAACACAAGAAGGACTTTAACAAAAAGAAATGGTGAATAAACCCAACCGGAGCCAAAAGTAAGACGATTTGGTCAAGTGGGTTTATGTTCAAGGCTAATATAATAGCCAAGAACAGTACCACGTTTATCTAATATAATCGCGGTAGAAACGTTAGGGTAGATACCACTGCCACCAGCCAAATCTAAATGTTAAAAGAGCGAAACAATGCTCTAGGGGGTACAGATAAAAAGGGATACACATTAACCCTTTCCTTACTCCATGGAAGATGGGGTGTACTGGATCTGTGGTAGATTAACTAAGTAAAGTTAATGGCAATTTTACCCTTTTCTGTGGGACGGTAGTCGCCTCAGAAATGGAGTTGAGGGAAGTCTCAAAGACCACCCTGTGCCACGGCACTGAAGGTGCTGTATGATACAAAAAGAAGGGGGCTACTGAAGTGGTGTACTTCAGAGTCCACAATCACAAAAACAGCTAGAAACACATAGCAAAACACAGGTAAGAGTGGGGGAAAAGCTCTCACTCTTACCCAGTGGAAAAAAAATAAACTCCAGAAGTTCAGCAAAGCTGCTGGGGGACTCACTAGGTGAGGGAAATTAGCCATAGATGAGAATTCTCCCTAACACCCTCACACAGTACCTGGTCAGCATCTCAGCATTCCATTCTCCTCTGGATATTTCGAGGACCTCAAGCTGCAGCTTAACTGTGTTTACGCAAAGGGCATGCAATCAAATATATTAAGCAAAAGAGAAAGGACTGTAACAATGGCAACATGTGAAGAGTAGTGAATAATTCAGAATTCATGCACGACTACAATGTACACGCCTCACTGAGCATCATGGGCTTGGCCGGCCCTCCCTCCAAAGGCCCACTCCCAAGGCCCCTTTCTGCTCCCTGTCAGCTACAGGTACGCCAGGGTCACCTGTGTTGCTGTGTCTGACCCCCAACCCCCATGATTGCCTGTGCTGCTGTGTGCCCCCTACTGCCCCCCCCATGGTCGCCTGTGTTGCTGTGTATGCCCCCCCGTGGTTGCCTGTGTTGCTGTGTATGCCCCCCACACTCCCCATGGTCGCTTGTGCTGCTGTGTGCCCCCCATGGTCGCTTGTGTTGCTGTGTATGCCAACCCCCTTGATCGCCCGTGTTGCTGTGCATGCCACCTTTCCCCCTCTCGTTGTCCTCTCCTCCTTTTTTCCTCTCCTGCAAGCCACGCCCACCTAAATTAACTCTGCATTTATATGCTGCTGCCACTATGCAACATGGGGTTGGGTAACATGTCTATGCCACCTAAACTGACAATGCACTTGTATGCTGCTGCTGCCCTGCAACATGGGGTTGGGTAACATGTCTATGCCACCTAAACAGACTCTGCATTTGTATGCTGCTGCTGCCCTGCAACATCCGGTTGGGGCAACATGTTTGTGCCACCTAAACTGATTCTGCATTTGTATGCTGTTGCCACCCTGCAACATGGGGTTGGTTAACATGTCTATGCCACCTAAACAGACTCTGCATTTGTATGCTGCTGCTGCCCTGCAACATGGGGTTGGGGCAACATGTATGTTCTTGTAGGTTTCTGCTAGCACTTATGCAACAAAGTAAGCCTTTTGTAACAGCGCTGTGATGCCCTAGGGCTGTTGTGCTCTTTATAAATGCAGATAAATAAATAAAAACATAAAAAATTGTTTAATCACAATTAGATACTACATGTGTAAAGCAGGACATTGATTAGTTGCATGCATAATGAGAAACGTAATAAAGTACAGTAAAAAAGCACATGCAACAGTGTTGCCATGAAATTATAGTAACTCATTTCAAACATAAGAATGTTTCGAGGGGATTGGGTCCTCCGACGTATTCCATATCTATGACAGTAATCGCCATAGCTGTGCTGCTTCGGAAAATCTTTCGGCGTCTGAGTCCTGCGTCGATACACCGCCCTCGAGGACCTCCTCCGACGGCCGATGTCACTGGATGTTATAAGTAGGACGCACGACGCCGTAGCCTCAGTTCCGTTTTTTCCGCAAACGTGTTCGCTTCGGGAATCTCGGCGCGCCTCGACTCTTTGGAGTTTGTTGTTTCTCGGTTCTTCGAACCTGTTGGTTTTGTGACGTTTCTTCTTCATGAAGGATTTCTACCTAGTCTTCCACCCCTCGTCCGGGATTTAAGAAGTGCGGGGACTGTGGGTCCAAGATTTCGGTTATGGACTTGCACGACGCCTGCCTCTGGTGCCTCGTGGAGGCCCATGAAACGGATGACTATGTCGACTGCCAGTCGCTCACGTCTAAAGCTTTGCGGGAGCGCAAGAAGAAGTTATCGGTAGGTAAGGTGTCTAAACCACGTAAGTCGAGGTCTCCGGGGCTTTCGACAGACGATTCGAGAGGCGTCTCTCTGCATCGCCGTCGGAAGTCCAGTGGGTCTCGGTCCTGGAGTCATTCCCGCCACTCCTCTGCCTCTTCGAGGCACTCCCGGAAGCGCCGTCATCGGTTGCCTTCCCCGTCCTCTTCCGAGGACTCTGCCCGTCGGCGGGTCGCTTACCCTACCCAGCAGGCGACGCCGAAGGAATGGGCTTCCTTCGGGAAGAAAATGTTAGCGATTCTCGAATCGCAGGGCACCGGTCCGTCCGCGCCTCCGAGTGGGGTCGGTCGTGATCGGTCGAGAGACACCGCTCGCACGCCTTCGGGCTCGGGTGGTCGGCACGATTCACGGGAGAGGTCCCGCTCGGACAAGGGGCATCGTTCGCGTCATGCCCGGTCCAGGTCCCGGTCCTCGATGCGCTCGAGACCATGTGAACCTGTGATGTCTTCAAGGAAGACGTCAACGCCAAGGTCGTCGACGGACTCTTTCGAGGCCCCGCCATCGGCGCCCAGGCTCTCGAGAGACATGCTCGGGGCTCCGAGGCCTTTGTCGACGCCATTGATGCTGTCGGCGCCGCGGTCGGCGTCGATTCACTCGATGCCCTCGACGCCTTTCGGGGCTGTGTCGACGGGGGTACCCTGAGGCTCTGTGGAACCCCCTAGAAAGGCTCTGGCCAAGGTCTAGCATGGCTTTGGTTCACATTCTGTGCCTTTTTACCGCAATCTTGAGTTTATTTCAGAGGTGGATGAGGGCTCTGATGATGGCATGGTTCCTAATACGGTGCCAGACGAGATTCTCTTGGGCCATAGCCAATTTGAGGACCTGAGGCATTCCCTGCACGATGCTAGTTTGCTGGACACCTCTCCGGAGGTGGAGTTTTGTAGGCCTGAGCCTGGCACTCATGCCGACTCCTCGTACCAGGGCCCCATGTCGAGGGTCACCGAGTACTTGGGATGGTCTGCTCCCCCGGGGGAGTTTCTTCAGGATGACCTTACGGATATCCTCGTCCTTGGTCCACCAACTGACCCGGTACTGCCGTTTTATATGGCTCTACAGAGGAGGGTGGCAGCGGCTTGGACTGCTCCGGAGAGTCTCCCGGCAGTGGGCAAGTATTTGCCACGAAAATACCGCCCGGCCAGTAGCGACCCCTGCTACTTGTTCAAGCAACCCACTCTGGAGAGTTTGGTGGTGCAGGCGGCTATTGCCCCGGCAAAGCAGGTGTCGTATCCTACCATCCCTCCTGATAGGGACGACAAGCGTTTTGACGGCAAGGCGAAGAAAGTGTTTTCTTCAGGGGGTATGGCACTTCAGGCGGCCAACTCGTATGTGCCTTGTCACGTTTCAGGCACACTCTGTTTAACTGTGTTTCCTTAGCGGCTGAACATATTCCCGAAGGGGACGAACGGGATGGTTTCCTTGCCATGTTTCAGGATGGCAAGTATGCCATGTGTGAGGCCGTTCAATCGGGTTTGGACATGGCAGATTGCGTCAGCTGGTCCATGGCAGCGAGCACCGTGATACGCATGTTTGCGTGGTTGCGGAAGTCGGGGTTTGCTCCTGATGTGCAGGCCCGATTCCTCAACATGCCCTTTGACGGGGAACATCTTTTTTGGCAGCAAGGCTGACGAGAGCCTTGAGAGGTTGCAGACCTCCAAAGCTGCAGCGAAGTCGTTGGGCGCGGCAGTTCGACATCCTCTGCCTTTTTGTCCTAGGGGACAGCAATGGAGAGGAGGTTCCTTTTCATTATTACCCATCCTTTGGTAAAGCGAGAGGAGCTACCAGTCAAAGGGGCCACCGTAGGAGTGCCAGAGGTGGAAAACAAGGTACTCGAGGTGCCAAGGCCGCTCGGGCAGTTGCCTCTTTGCCCTCAGGCAACGCCGCAGCCGCTTCAGCTCAGTCATGAGGCCATGTCCCATGTTTCGCCGGTTGGGGGGAAGGCTGGCGCAGCATCTTGCAGAGTGGCGCGCCATTATTTCAGATGTGTGGGTTCTGGAGATCATAACCCACGGCTACTGTCTTCCTTTCCGGCAGAGGCCTCAAGACAATCCACCGGGGAATCTCTTTGAAGAGTCCGGATCGGCTCCTTGCGCAGGAAATTCAATCCCTGCTGGAGAAAGGCGCCATAGAACTGGTGCCTGTAGCGGAGAGGAACAAGGGATGGTATTCCCCTTATTTTTAGATTTCCAAGAAAGACGAGGGATTGAGACCCATCATGGACTTGCGCCGTTTGAACAAACTCCTCAGAAAGGACAAGTTCAAGATGGTTATTCTCTCTCAAGTCCTCCAGGCCCTTCAACTTCAGGACTGGTTGGTGTCTCTCGACCTCAAGGACGCTTATTTTCATGTGCCGATACATCCAAAGCACAAGAAGTACCTGAGGTTCGCGGTTGGCGACTCGCACTTTCAGTTTCGGGTCCTGCTGTTTGGATTGACCTCCGCCCCGAGGGTCTGCACCAAGCTCATGGTAGTGGTGGCAGCGCACCTCAGGAAAGGGGGGATTCACATCTACCCCTACCTGGACGATTGGTTGATCAAGGCGCGCTCTCCCGAGCAAGTCCTGGATCATCTCAGTCACCTGCCGCTCTCTCCACAAGCTGGGCTTCTCCCTCAACTTGAAGAAGTCCCATTTGACACCAACTCAGAGGCTCCAGTACATCGGAGCAGTGCTCGACACGTCCCTGGGGCGGTGTTTTCCTCCCCAGGTGAGGGCTCATCACATTCAGCAGATGGTGCACAAGTTTCAGCTTGCCCAGAGTCTCCCAGCGTTCGAGTTCTTGAGATTGCTCGGCCTCATGGCATCCTGCATTCTTCTGGTGCCAGAGGCCAGGTTGCAGATGAGATCTTTGCAATGGGCACTCAAGCTCCAGTGGTCTCAGTCCTCTGGCAGGATGTCGGACCCTGTTCAGGTGCCGTCGTCGGTCGCCCAGGACCGTCTGTGGTGGGCCGTCGAAGACAATTTGATGAAGGGGGCTCCATTTTGGCTACCCTGGCCGGAGGTGACGATCGTGACGGACGCATCCCTCACGGGATGGGGAGCTCATGCCAACGAGTTGACAGTCAGCGGTCGTTGGTCTCTGTCGGAGTCCACACTCCATATCAATCTGTTGGAGCTGAGGGCCGTCAGGCTAGCCATGAAGGCTTTTCTGCTGACTGTGCGAGGGAAGAATGTCCTGATCTTGACAGACAACACAGTGACCATGCACTACCTCAACAAAAAGGGGGCGGCAGGGTCACTTCCTCTGTGCAGGGAGGCGATGCAGCTCTGGTTCTGGACAATCCAGCAGGAAGTTTCGATCTCGGCAGTTCATCTGGCCGGAGACGAAAACGAGACGGCGGACGCTCTGAGCAGGCATAGCGCAATCTCTCACGAGTGGGAGTTGGCTCAGGAGATTCTCCTGGAGATCTTCGCCCTTTGGAGGACCCCTCAAGTGGATCTGTTTGCCTCCAGTGTCAACCGTCAACCGGTAGTGCGAGAGGTTCTGCTTGCGGAAATTTCCTCCGAAAGGAGCCTTAGGAGACGTGTTTGTGGTGGAGTGGTCATTCCCACTGCTGTACGCGTTTCCTCCAGTCTCCGTCATCCCGCAAGTACTGCGGAGGTTACGAAGGTTCAGTTCCCGGATGATCCTCATTGTTCCGGCGTGGGCCCGGAGGACATGGTACCCGGACCTTCTCGACTTGTCCATCTGCCCTCCATGTCGTCTTCCCTACCGAGACGATCTGCTCTCATGGGAGAGGGGTCAGGTTCTTCATCCAGAGGTCAGATCCCTCAACCTTCACGCTTGGTTTCTGAAAGGTTGAGGTATAAGGATTGGGACCTCCCTGAAGACGTGATGGAGGTGTTGCTCTCATCCAGACGGCCAGCAACAAAGTCCCTGTACCGTTGCCGTTGGCGTAAGTTCTGCAACTGGTTCAGGGTTAAGAATGTGGATCCTTTTTCATGTGACATTCCTGTAGTTCTGTCTTTTTTGCTTTCTTTGGCCCACAGGGGCCTGTAAGTGGGAACCGTTAAAGGTTACCTGACGGCGCTGTCCATATTTAAGCGCTCATCTGAAGAGTGTTCCTATTTTAAAATTCCTTTAATTTCTCAGTTTCTGAAAGGGCTCACTAATGTGTTCCCTCCGTCACCTTTCCAGGTGCCAGGTTGAGATTTGAACCTTTTTCTCAAGTTTCGGATGGGTGCTCCGTTTGAGCCTTTGCATTCATGCCCTTTGAGACTGTTAACTCTTAAAACTGTATTTTTGGTTGCGGTCACTTCCGCTCGCAGAGTGAGTGAGTTACAGGCACTTTCAGTTAAGCCACCCTTCACTGTGTTTCATAAGGACAGGGTTGTCCTTAGAGTTCGTCCTTCCTTTCTTCCGAAGGTGTTGTCGGAAGTTCATTTAGGCCAGAAGGTTGTTCTTCCGGCGTTTTATCCTCCTCCACATCCTGGTAAGGAAGAGCAGAGGCTCCATAGGCTTGATCCTAGGAGAGCGTTAAGCTTTTATATTTCACGCATGTCCCGGGTCACAGTGGACGATCAACTCTTCATTGGTTACGCTGGAAAACGTTTGGGACAAGCTGTGACAAAACAGACTTTGTCTCGCTGGATTATTTTGGCTATCTCTGAGTGTTACTGCTTGGCGGGTAAGGAACCACCGGTCGGCTTACGGGCCCATTCTACTAGGGGTATGGCTGCCTCTACTGCCCTACACTGAGGTTTTCCTATTCATAACATCTGTGATGCAGCCACCTGGGCTTCGGTACATACTTTTGTACGTCACTACTCCCTTGATTCCATCCGGGGGCAGGATCTGGCCTTTGGCAAGGCGGTCCTTTACTGCGCAATTTGATTGGGCTTTCTAAATCTGTTTTCTAAATTCTTTTCCAACCTCCTTGCATTGGTACTGCTTTGTGAGTCTGTCATAGATAGGGAATACGTCGTAGGACCCAATGCCCTCGAAGAACAAGTTACTCTCTTACCTGGTAACGTTCTTTCGATGGGATGGTCCGACGACGTATTCCATATCGCTCCCTCCCTGCCTTACCCGCTACAGAATTTCTTATGCGATTGCAACTTACGTTTCTGCAAGGCTTTGTGTGGTCAGACTGGCAGAAGACTGGTGCCACATGTTCTGGGAAAAAACTACAACTGAGGCTACGGGCGTCGTGTGTCCTACTTATAACATCCAGTGACGTCTGCCGTCGGAGGAGGTTCTCGAGGGCTGCGTATCGACGTCATCGACGCAGGCGCCAAAAGATTTTCCAAAGCAGCAAAGCTCTGGTGATTACTGTCCTAGATATGGAATACGTCATCGGACCATCCCATCAAAAGAACGTTTCCAGGTAAGAGAGTAACTTGTTCTTTCCAAGCGAATTATGTTTAAAAAAAAAAGTGACACGTGATGAAAATAAATCCCTTAATCACGGGAAAGCACATACATTACATTTGTACAGACACTCTACAATGAAGTGTAATGTAAACACAAAATTGCAACAAACTAACATAAATGTACCGAGACTAATGTAAGAACGCCACAATGCAAAACAAGAAAAGAGACGTTGACTCAAGACACTTGAGTGTCAGCGATTAGGGTCCCAATTCTCATGTGAATTCAGCCCAGCCCTTCCATCATTGGTTGCAGGCAGCGTGGATAGGTTCACAGTATTCAGTGGTGCTCTCAAACAATCAATGTTTCTAAAAATGTATAGACGGTTATGTCAGCATAAAGGATGTAATTCTATACCTAAAGCGCAAATCACTAGATCTTGCCTCTACAGTCATAAATTGGGAAGTACCTGGAAAAATGGCTTCTTCATGTGCCCAAAAGGTTGCTTTAAAGTGACCTCCCATTAGAGGTTCACAGCCTTTTTCCCATCTTGTGAATGATAGTAAATGAAATCTTGACGTACTCTGACTGTCCTGTACACATGGCCGTCTTCAGAACAACAAAATAGTCCATCCTCAAATACATCAACTGGTGTAACTGGACATAAGGAAACACCTGGACAGTGTGGACCAAAACAGGATCCCAATAGTTGGCCTTACCCAGGTTGATTTGCGTTGCAGAGTCTCACTGCGTCATGCTTTTGCTTTCTCTCTGGGGATTGAACAAACTGAGGCAAATTGGACCATAGCATTTGCTTCACAAGAATCAGCGGTGTGTAACCAGTTGAGATAGGTACATTACCTTCATTCTCATTTTTAAAAAACACTGTAAGCTGAAGCACCAGGCGTACAGTGGCATTTACCATCGTGCTCGACAGTGAGCACGAGACTTTCTTTACTTCCAATGTTAGTAAATAGTTTTCTTGTGTAGGAGCAACTGGTATGACCACTAGACTGCAAGAGTTAACTGAAAAGCTCATTGCATGTCAGCGGCCATATTGGGAGACAACAAATGCATGTTCTAAAGTGGCCACAGCCAGGCCAGGGTTACCAAAGGCTACCGTAAACCTGTATAAAGCACTATACTCTTCCATCCCGTTCCCTTTCCTCCATACTGTATGTGCTTCCCTCCTAGGGACGGGATACAGAACCTTTTTCACCAGAAAAAATCTTTGTCCCCTTTAAATTTAGAGGCACGCACGGGGGTGCAGCCCTGGGAGCATGCGCTCCCGTGACTCCGCCCACCAGTGTCACTCCCCAGTCCTCTTTTCTACTTTGACGGCAACGGACCGCTTTCATCAGCACTCCTGGGTTTGGCTTCGGCCTTGTAATTCCATGCGCTCTTCCCCGGATTCTGTCTTTTTTGTCTTTTCTTCTGCTCCTTAGACAGGTACTCTGTCATCTGGCACCACGCTCCTCCCCGGCGCAATGTCGACGTCCTTGGGCGTCAGCAGGTGTCCAGCCTGCGAGGGGCTCTTCCTCACATCCGACCCCTGTGCTCTGTGCCTCCGATTCCTTGGCCCTGACCACGGTTGAGAGGGCTGTACTGCGTGCAAAGTGCTTACACTGAAAGCTTTGAAGAACAGGTTAGCAAGGCGGAGGCAGCTGTTCGAGAAGTCACCTCCATAGGACTTGAAGAACTTTGTCAAGCACAAGTCAAGGCACAAGGCAGAGCTGCTTTTTCCCATCGCACCCCAAAAGCTACCGGCCTCCAGGCCGAGGGGTTGCTAGATCCTCCCGCTGACAGCGCTGAGGGACTGCAAGGTTCTTTTACCGGGTTTCCACCTGAGGGACTACGCCCTAATACCGGACAAATGTCTGAGGGGGCTCCTGTATGCAGCACTACCAGCGCTTCCGCCGAGGGGGTCACGCCTACCAGGTCTGGTACTGAGGTGCAGGGTAGGTCTCAAAATCCACTGCAAAGAGTCCAGGAGGAGGCCAGTCCCAGCGAGCCAGGCACCACGACTCAGTCACATAGCATGCAGCTCGACAAAATGGCCGCCGTGCCAGACACAATGGCCGCTCGTCAGACACCGAACCATTTTGAGGAGCAGGAAGGAGATAGAGGAGCAGGAAGGAGATAGTGTGTCCAGGTTGGACTGGTTTCAACCAGGTACGTGGCCTACAGCTTATCCTTCTACATCGCAATGCAGGTACTCCCTGCAACCATGTAGGCAGAGTACGCACAGGCCCCAGCAGCCAGCTGCGACTCAGTCATCATCACCTGCCACCCCACCAGCCTGGGATGTTATTATGGACATGCTTCCACCAGTCCCGCCTCCAGCACCCATAGTCATTCCGCGTCAGTAGCTCCGGCGCCTCAAGCTCCGCTGCAGCCTCAGCTGCCCACGCCGGCTCCTTCGATTCTGGCTCCCCTGCCACCTACAGCTCAGGCCGTTCCACAGCAGCCTGCGGCCCCGGTCTCCACACCTCAGCCAACCGATCCCAGTACTCCTCCACCGGCACCAGACCAGTCGGACACCCTGGTTGACACTGATGAGGAGGAGAACCCGACACACCCTCGTCAGCCAAGGCCTTCCACGATGGACTTGAAGGTTTGGCTGAATACTTGGGGCTTCCACAACTCAAGGTTGAACAACCTGAGGCAGGGGTCCTGGCCGAAGTCCTCACTCTACACCCCTGCGGCTAGATGGGGATTCCAATGCAGAAGGACGTTGTTGCCGTGGCCAAAAAGGGATGGCTGAAACCCCACTCAGTGCAGCCACCAACAGGCACCCCAATGGCAAGTACATGCAGTGGGAGGGGAATACACGCTTGTTGTCGGCCCACCTGGGCCCCCACTCCTCAGTGATTGCCACAGCTTCTGTATTCTCTAAGCCGCAATCCTGATCAGCCACCTCGTCCTCGGCACTGCTAGTCAAGGAGAAGATCTTGGAGGCGTATGGGAAGAAAGTCTACTCCAACGCCTCACTGCACCTTCGCCAAGCAAATGTGGATGCCATGCTTGCAGCCGTTAACCAGAGGCTTTGGGAGGAAATAGCACACTTCCTTCTTGGAACTTCTGGTGCACATCGGGCACGTTTCAAGGCATGACTGGCTAAAGCGAAGATGGTGGCTCAGGACATCATAGAGTCCACATTCTCGCAAATCGATACCTCAGGCCGTGCCATCTGCATTGCCACGGACATGAGAAGGACGGCCTTGCTCCAGGCTACCAAGTTCAACCCCGACATCCAGGATCACATATTGGACCTTTCTTTTGAGGGTAGCAACCTCTTTCATTTCTTCACGGATGAGGAATTGGATAAGAAGAACTGTTCAGACTGTGAAGTCGTTATCCATCTTTACAAAGTCCACACCCAAGACTTTGTCAAACGCAAGAGCGTTCTGACAAGGGTCGGCCTTCGGCAGGTTCCTGGGCTTCCAAGAATGACGGTATAGGCAGTGTGACCGCTCTCCGAGCCAACACCGCCGCAAGCAGCACAAGGTGGGGTATATAGGCTTCTTTCAGTCCCCCTCCTCAGCTTCAGCATCAGAGGGAAAGCAGGCATGACACTCCCCTCTGGATCCACGTGTCTCCAGTAGGGGGGGGCAGGCTTGCTTTCCACGCACACAATTAGCATGCCAAGTTCGAGGATCCCTGGATCCTTCCAGTAGTTTCCACGGGCAACCACCTACCGATCCCTCTCTCTCCTTCTCTCCCACAGATTGGGACAGCAACTCTTTTGGCAGAGATTCGGTCACTCATAGAGAGCCAGGAAGTGGAAGAAGTCCCAGTCTCCCAGCGGGGTATGGGCTTCTACTCAAGGATTTTCACCATACACAAGAAGAACCCTAGCCGGAGAGTTCTGTTGGACCTTTCCACCCTGAGCCTTTCCCTCCCACTTCAGAAGTTCAAGATGGTTACCCCAGCACTTATTGCAGAGACACTGTGCAGGGGAGACTGGATATGCTCCCTGGATCTGAAGGATCCTTACTTACACGTCCTGATTTGGCAGCCCCACCGTCCTTACTGATGTTCAGGATCATGGGTTTCCATTGCCAGTACAAAGTTCTACCTTTTTGCCCCAATTCAGCCCCAAAGGTCTTTACCAGACTTATGAACGCAGTGGCAGCCCTTCTCAGGGCCCAAGGTCACCATGTCTATCCATACCCAGACCACTGGCTCGTCAGGGCGAGATCCCCACAGGCGGTCCATCACACCTCCTCCACCCTCAACACATTACATGACTTGGTATTTGCCAGCAATCTCAAGAAGTCTCAGCTGGAACCAACGCAGAGTCTGACGTTTTTGGGACACATCTGGGATACAACATCCGAGAGAGTCTTTCCTTCAGCTGACAAGATCGCAGCCATCAGGAGGGACACAGGTCACTTTCTCAGCAGAGAGGTAACTTAAGCATGGTGGTACCAACACCTTCTGGGTATTATGGCAGCTTGTCTCTTGGCGGCACCTTACACAAGACTCAAGTTGAGGTAATTACAGCTGCACTTCGCAGCCTCATAGTATTAGGAGCCGGGTTCACACGCGGAACTCGTCAGCGTTCCTCCCTTCCTACACCAGGACCTAATCTGGTGGAGCATGGGCTGCAATCGGAGGATAGGCAGGCATTTCCGTCATCCAGCTCCGCAGCTTACCATCACCACAGCTTTGTCCGTGGAGGGCTGGGGAGCTACGCTGGACAAGCACAGTGTCCAGAGTTTGGTCCCGGCAGGAACAGGAAGCACATATTAGTTGGTTAGAGCTGAAGGCCATCTGGCTGGCTCACAAGGCTTCCTACTGCTCATCAACAGCAAAGTGATCCTTATTCAGACAGACAATTCCACCAGAATGTATTACCTCAACAGGCAGGGGTGCATCAGGTCCCCTCTATGCACCCTCGCGGTCAGCATGTGGGAATGGGCCTTGGAGAATGATACTCACCTGATGGGCAGTCGAACCTGGAGGCGGACAGGCTCAGCAGGCTGGGGGCGAATGGCAGTTGAAGATCAAGTCCTTCAGCAGATTTTCAACATATGGGGTCATCCTCAGGTGGACCTCTTTGCCACCTGGTTCAACAGGAAGTGCCCTCAGTTGGGCTATGTGTTACTGATTCAGTGGAACAGCATGAACGCCTATGCCTTCCCTCCCACTCCACTGCTACACTGGGTGATATGCAAGATAAGAGAGTCCCGGTCCCTCCGCATCACTCTGATAGTTTCATGGTGGCTGGCTACACCATGGTTCTCGGAGCTACACAGCCTGTCGGACCAACCTCTGATGCACCTTCCGCTGGGCCCAGTTCATCTACTGTCACAACAGGAGGGCACAGTGATGCACCCCGCCCCACAGAGGTTAGCCCTTGCAGTGTGGTTCCTGAACAGGTCACTCTGAGCCATTGCCGCCTCTTTCTGGCTAATCTAGACATTATTCAGGATGGTAGGAGCAATGCCACTAGGGGCCAGTACAAAAGCAAGTCGACTAGGTAGATCCTCTCACTTACTCACTGGACGATGTGCTATTTTTCTCTGCACACCTAGCACACTCTGGGGTGCAGGTAGACACATGCCGCACCTATCTAACGGCCATCGGAGCCTACGGGAATTTGGAGGTGCAGGTTTTCTCGTCCACCAATCCGGTGGTTAGAAGACATTTGATGGGACTCACTAGGCTCTACCCACCCATCAAGAAGCCACACCCTGTGTGGGACCTTAATATAGTATTGGGCGCCTTGGCACATAAACGTTTTGAGCCTATGGCGTCTGCGGACATCATGCTGGTCACCATGAAGACAGCCCTTTTGGTGGGTCTTACGTCTGCACGTCGTGTCAGTGAGATCCAAGCACTAGTGGCCTATGAGCCATACACTACCTTTCACAGGGCCATGGTGGTCCTCAGAATGCATCCCTCGTTCCTTCCTAAGGTTGTCTCGGCGTTCCACCTAAATGAGGAGATAGTACTCCCTACTTTCTTTGCCGACTCAAGGACCATGCTCAGAGGGTTCTGCACTGTTTAGATGTTAGGAAAGCACAAATGTTCTATCTGGACAGGACCAAGAGCTTCCACAAATCTGAGGCTCTATTTATCACCTTCAGCAGGTCAAGCCCCGGATATCAAGCGTCCAAGGCCTCGATAGCAAGATGGAGGGCTGCAGCCATTAAGGAGGCAAATGAGGGGCAGCACAAGAGCACAGTGGTCGCATTCCAAAGACCCGTTCTGTGGCAGGTCATTAGCAGGGCGGCCACGTTGGCCACTCCCTCTGCCTTTTGTAAGCACTACTGTTTGGACGCTGGCTCCAGGTCAAACTCAGCGTTCAGGCAGGCAGTGTTAAGGAACTTGTTTTCTTAAGGAGGTTCACCTCTCCACCCTGGGGCTACATTCAGTTGTAATCGCCCATACAGTATGGAGGAAAGAGGACTATGGACTAGGAGTAAGTTGGTCACTACTGTGAGTAACTTAAAATTATCTCATTAATATCGAGAGTGTAGTAAAGAACAGGTAAAATAAATCTCCAGAGGAGATCCTAGAAATCATCAATGCCCCATCTCTGTTCCGCCCTAAAGGCAACAACCGACCCCATATTAATCAATAGACCAGAGAAGACATTACCAAACTAAAGAAAAAGTACTTCAGGGCAGAGCTCCACGGCCATTTCCTGAGGGAATACCTCAAAGCTATTATCCCTCCGGGCTGGTTGTGCGGAAAAAAACATATCTCTTTGTGGAGGATGAAGAATACAGAACTCATTTCAGCTCTGTCTCAACTAAATCCAGCAGAGATCTTATGGTGCTGACCATACAAACTGCACAAAGAAGTGGCACTCAACTACGACACAAACTTGACGATGAGGAATGTAAATTTCTCGACAATACTGCCTTAACTAATGGAGATTAATAAATAGATAAAGGACTTCCAGCCAACAGCACTAAGAAAATCAAAAAGCTCACAAAGAACCCATGCAGGGCTTTCCTCAACATAGGAGATGGGTACATTTTTTCAAATTTTTTCGCCTTCCATTAGTGGATCGGGAGAAGAATTTGAAGATGGGGAGAACCAATATTACAGTGGCGGGTTCCTTCTTTTTTAGGCAGAGGCGAAAGCAGAGGCAGATGCAGGCCCTACTTCCAACCGGAATACTTCCACCAGGGTCTCTGTGAGAAACCTGAGGGTATTCTCACTCTTTCTCCCCTTGGAACCTCTACGCAGGTGGCCAGGGAAAGGCCATCGCTTTTGGATCCTGACCCTAGGGGGTGGACAAGCGAGGGAGGATCCCCCCTGGGTGGTAGGTCCTTGAGGATTGGGAGTGAGTTACCTTTAGGCGGGACATGGTATCACCCTTAGCCTCATAACAACCAGGATAACCCTCCCCCAACCTTTATGGGTCATAGTGGAGCAGTTCCCCTTTATTCTCCTCTTGAGGTACCTGTCACTACTGAGATGAGGAAGAAACAGAATAATGAATGTTGCCCACTTTCCTCACTCCAGTACTGAGATGAGGAAGAAGCAACTGAGAGTAATGAAAACCACTCGCACTCACCACTCTGGTACTGTGATGAAGATGATGCACAAAGGTCAGGCTTGTACTTTTAATCAGTCAGGCAATATTACTTGATGGAACACACCTGCAGCCCATTGAAGGACCACAGGTGTATAAAAAGTGGAATGCAGAAGCATATGAGAGTAGCTGGGGAAGTAGAAGCAGCAGTAGAATGAGGAAAGACCTGGGGAACTTGGGCAGAGATCATTATTATACCCAAGACCGCGGTGAAGAGCGAGAAGATGAGATATTGAGAAGCCGACAAAGATCCCAGGAGTCCAACCGGTGGGACTGTGCAGGACTGGCAACTCTCATAAGGGAAGGCAGGCAGCAGGTGCTACCGAGAAGCAGAGACAGAGCTGAGCACCCAGGCCAGCGTGTGCTGGACGAAGCACCCAGCGAACAGGCTTTCCCTGCTGGGGAGAAGTCGCCAAGATGAGCTGCCGGGTCCTGGCAAGTGTCAGGGACACAGGGACCTCCTTGGCGCTCAAAGGGACCGTGAATATAGTAGTGATCCACAAAAGTAAGAAATTTGAATGGATTTTGTCCTCCCACGTATTCCTTATATTTGATATTTCCAATATCCACCTTTGCTGCTTCGGTAAAAACATTTTTAGCAGGGGGCGCTGTGCATTGATGCGTGTCGACTCGATATCCCTCGGAGGCCTCCGTCTCTGTAGACATCACCGAAGGGATATGTAGTACGCACAGTGCCTGTTGGCTTCAGTTCCATTTTTCCATGCTTACGCTTCGGATACGGTACGCTTCGTTCCATGTGAGGAAAATCTTAGAGTAAATCTTTAATCTTCAAGTGAATATCAATAGAAATGACTTCATCATCGACGTCTTCCACTCCCAAGTCGTGTTTGAAAAAATGCTGTGACTGCGGTGCTAAAATGTCCGTTACAGACCCCCATAGGATATGTCTGTGGTGTCTGGGATCCATTGATCCGTGATCGGAGTGTGAGGACTGCCTGTCCATGACGTCGAAAGCCCTGAGAGAGCGCAGAGGGAAGCTTGCGGCAGCTAGGACCCAAAGATCCTCTTCGACTCCATCAGAAAAACTAAAGACTTATGACGAGTCGAACTGTTTCTCCTTGCCGAAAAAAAAAATAACAAACTATCCCAATCGCATAGTGGTTCCCACTACATCATCGAGACATGGAAAGAAACGGTGCCATAGATCGACACCTTCCTCGTCTTCCAGTTCCTCCCTGGAAAAGGCATTTGCCCCACTAAATATGCCTCTTCGGCCCAATGGGAAGAGTTTAGATTAAAAATGTTAAAGGTGTTCAAGAACGCAGCCTTGCCCCCCTGCGACTACACCCAAAGCCATGCTCCAGTCGGAAGACCTCACAAGCAAAAAAGCAGTGCCACTTTGGACCCGGTGGGCAAAACTCCTTGAGAGTGGTTGAAGGATGCCTCGAGTCGGAGGAAAAGTCCCTTCGAGAACTCAGTTGTCGACGTCACCGATGCCGAAAGACTACATCAACACCATCAGGGTCGAAAGGTGCGTCTTCGATGCCATTGGCGCGGATAACTTGTGAGAAGCCATCTGCGCTTAGAGCGTTGAGTTCCTAGACGTCACAGGTGTCGAAGCCGTTGACAGTCTCGACGATTTCGGCTCCCTTAACCACAAATATTATGACATCGACTACAATGGAGAAAATATTTGCTCCTTTGCCCAGGACTGAATATTTCACGTCTTTCTCCTCTATTTATGAGGATGCAGAGGATTCGTCAGAAAAATCTAGACCTTTTGGTCTACAGTATGGTACACCATCAGTGCCTGAGGCATTCATTTCAGAGGATTCTAGAATGAAGA
Source organism: Ambystoma mexicanum (assembly GCF_040938575.1). Taxonomy (NCBI): domain Eukaryota; kingdom Metazoa; phylum Chordata; class Amphibia; order Caudata; family Ambystomatidae; genus Ambystoma; species Ambystoma mexicanum. Next base: position 1,187,350,484 of record NC_090927.1, read on the forward strand.
ATTTACAGGAATGCCTGCATGATGCCAGTGGGTCGGACACCTCACCTGAGGTAGAATTCGGCCAGAGAGCCTGGTGGTGCAAGCTGCCCTCTCAACAAGTAAACAAAATGTCTAATCTACAGTCCCCCTGGTTAGGAATGAGGAGCGTTACAACACCCTGGCCCAAAATGTTTTTTCGGCTGGTAGTATGGCCCTGAAATCGGCTAATGCTATGTGCACGTTGGCAAGGTTTACTCGCACCCTTTTCGAGTACATTTCCATGGCGGCTGACCATATCGCCTAACGGGAAGAGTGAGACAGGTTTTTAACCATTGTCGAGGATGCGATGTACGAATCCCTCCAGACTGGTCTCGACTCTGCTGACAGTATCAGCAGAGCTATGGTGGCAAGTACAGTTATGCCAGGTTTGCCTGGTTGAGAAAGTCAGGATTTTCCCCAGACGTACAGTTCAGACTCCTCAACATGCCCTTTAGCGGCACTTTATTCGGAAGCAAGGCTGATGAGTTTGTAGAAGCTACAAACTTCTCAGGCAGCAGCCAAATCACTTGATGCTGCAATCAGACAACCTCCAAACCGCCCCACGGGTACACCCTGGAGGGGTAGGTCCTTTCGTCACTGCTCATCATTTAGAAGAGGCAGAGGACAGCTAGCTAAAAGATGACCAAGAAGATTCCCCCACAGTGGACGGGGAAGAAGTACTAAGACTGCAAAAGCAGTGGCTGCCTTACCTTCAGACACTTCTCTGAGGACTTGATACACAAGATGGCAATTGGAGGCAGACTGCCACAGCATCTGACAGAATTGCATGCTATTACTTCAGATGGATGGGCAATGGAAACAGTTGCTCAGGGTTACTGCCTATCTTTTCTGCAAAAGCCTCAGTCATCCACCGGGGAACAGCTCTTTGAAAGTTCCAGATCCGCTCCTTATGCAGGATACTAGCCCTGCTAGAGAAAGGTGCTATAGAACCAGTACCTGTAGCGGAGAGGAACAAGGGTTGGTACTCCCCCCATATTTTCTAATACCCAAAAAGGACAGAGGATTGAGACCCATCTTGGACTTAAGCGACTTGAACAAGTTCCTCAAAGAAGGACAAGTTCAAGATGGTACCCCTTTCTCAGATCCTTCAGGCCCTCCAGCTTCAGGATTGGATGTTATCACAGGATTCTTACTTTCTTGTGCCGATTCATCACAAGCACAGACAGTGCCTGAGGTTCGCCGTTGGTGGTTCTCACTATCAGTTTTGAGTTCTGCCATTTGGGCTGACCTCCGCCCGAGGGTGTTCAACAAATTGATGGCGGTTGTGGCGGCAAGTCTTAGGAGAGGGGGAATTCATGTGTACCCCTACTCAGATGATTGGCTGACCAGGGCCAGTTCCCCAGAACAGGCCTTGGAACATCTCAGCTATACCGGTCACTCCTTTCACAGACTGGGCTTCTCCCTCAACTTCAAGAAGTCCCACATGATAGCATCTCAGAGGCTCCAATTCATCAGAGCAGTCATGGATGCATCCCAGGGAAAAGCCTCACCACCAGAGGTGAGGGCTCAAGACATTCTGCAGATAGTGACCAATTTCAAAATGCCCAACATCTACTGGCCTTCGATTTTCTGAGGTTGCTCGACTTCATGGCATCCTGCATTTTTCTGGTGCCAGAGGCTCGCATGAGAAGGAGATCTCTCCAATTCTCAGGAAAGATGTCAGACCTCCTACAAATCCTGAGCAGTCTCTCACAGGACCTTTGTTGGTGGGCCTTTCGGGAGAACATTTTGAAAGGAGAACCGTTTTGGCAACCATGGTTGGAGATAACAGTAGTCATGCACTCACTCACAGGGTGGGGAACCCACCCCAACAACCTGGCAATCAGCGGTCACTAGTCTCCATCGGAGTCCAACCGACATATACCGGTTGGAGATTAGCGCTGAATGCCTTTCTGCTCACTGTATGGGGAAGGAATGGCCCGATAATGACAGTCAACACAGTGGCCATGTACTACCGCAACAAAAGAGGAAGTGTACGGTCACTACCACTGTGCATTACAAGAAGGAATATCCTCTGTCGACAGTTCACCTAGTCAGAGAGTGAAACACGACGGCTGACGCTCTGAGCAGGCAGTGCAGTCTCCCACGACTGGGATCTAGCTCAGGAAGTCCTTCAAGAGATCTTCACCCTTTGGGGAACCCCTTAAGTGGATCTGTTCCCAACCGGTGCCAACTGGAAGTGCAAGCTGTAATGATCCAGGGAATTTCCCTCAAGAGGAGCTCTAGGAGACGCGTTTGGGGTGGACTGGGAATTTCCACTCCTGTATGAGTTTCCTCCAGTCCCCGTCCTTCCTCACGTAATCAGGAGGTTGAGAAGGTTCAAGAAATCAATGATCGTAGTGGCTCCGGATTGGGGCAGGAGGATATGTTACCTGGACCCTGTGGACATGTCTATCTACTCTCTAGAGAGAGAGAGAGAGAGAGAGAGAGAGGAGGGTCAGGTTCTCCATCCGAATATCAGAACGCTCAGCCTTCATGCATGGTTTCTAAAAGGCTGAGCTACAAGGATTGGGATCTCACGGATGACGTAATGGAGAGTTTGCTTTCCGCCAGAAGGCCAGCAACTAAATCTTTGTACCACTGCCGTTAGAATAAATTATGCAGCTGGTGAAGAGATGAGAATGTTGACCCATTTACATGTAATACACCAATGGTGTTATTCTTTTTGTTATATCTGGCTAATCTGGGGCTCCAGATTGATACCATCAAGGAATACCTGGCACCGCTTTCTATTACTTTAAGATACCTCCTAATAGTAAAATGTTTCAAGGGACTGACCCATGTTTTCCCTCCAATCTCTTTACAAGTCCCAGTTCGGGATCTCAACTTAGTGTTGAAGTTTATGATGGGGGCGGGGGACTCTCCTTTCGAGCCATTACACTCCTGCCCTTTGAGGCTACTAACTCTAAAAAACACCTTTTTAGTAGCAATTGCATCTGCCCGAAGGGTGAGTGAGCTACAGGCTTATTCAGCAATCCTCCTTACACTGTCTTTTACAAAGATAAAGTGGTGCTGAAAGTGAAACTCACTTTTCTACCCACAGTTGTCTGAGTTTCATCTCACACAAAATATAACTTTACCATCTTTTTACCCTCATCCACGTCCACATCCTGGGAAGGAAGAGGAGAGGCTTCACAGGCTTGAGCCTAAACGTGCACTGAGCTTTTATATATCCAGAATGACAAAGTTAAGACAGGATGACCAATTATTTGTGGGCTATTCAGGTCACAAATGAATTGGGTATGGCGATTACCAAACAAAGATTATCCTGATGGATTATATTGACAATATCAGAATTCTACAGACTGGTGGGAAAAGATCCTCCAGAAGACCTACAGGCTCATTCGATCAGAGGCATGAGAACTTCCTCTGCTTTACAGAGGGGAGTACCAATAAAGGAAATATATGCGGCTGCCACATGGTCGTCTGTGCACACCTTCACTAAACATTATAGTTTCAACTCTTCCTGAGGTCAGTAAACTGCATTTGGCAAAGCAGTATTGCATTCCGTGCACACACACACACGCACCCATGAAAACTATTCAACAGTTATATAAAATTCAGACTCCCTCCTCCAAAAACTATAAACTGCACAATCCATTCGAAGAACAAGTTACTTACCTCTGGTAACGCTCTTTCGACTGGATGTTCCTCCCATATATTCCTTATCGACCCTCCCAGCCTACCCTACCAAGTAGAATTTCCCTTGCTATTACAGTCTGCACTCTCTCAGGAGGAGTAACCGTCAGATACAAGATGAATCCTTCACTCGTAAAAACGGAACTGAAGCCAATGTGCGCTGCGCGTGCTACATGTACCTTCGGTGATGTCGATATCAAGACTGAGGCCTCCGAGGGACATCGAGTCTACAGGCATCGACGGCCAGCGCCCCCTGCTGAAAAAAATTCTGGAGCAGCAAAGCTAGATATTGGAAATATCAAAGATAAGGAATACATGGGAGGAACATCCAATCGAAAGAACGTTACCAGGGTTAAGTAACTTGTTCATCTGCATTTATTGAATACTGAACCGAATGAAATAAGCAAATATATTTACAATGTTAGGAGTGTAAAAGTGCTTCGATTTATTATGTGGCTATGCGTTGGTCAATTGCCAACCTATGAGTGTAGAGGTGCTTGGCGAGAAATCCTGCATGCCCTCAGATGTTGCTACATCTGTAAGTCTCATGTTCAGATTAATCACCATTTACTTAAAGCATGTTTGGAACTAGAATTCTACTATGTGAAAGGATTCAAAGATTTTGTTTCAGTGAATAGTTCTATTAAGAGTGATCAATTTTGGTCTCCAATTTTCTCTGCAGAGACTAGTAAACTAAATGATGCTACTTACATATGGCATATCATTTTAAACCGCTTTTTAAACATTTAAGATTTATTTTAGTAAATTTTGTATGACAATCCTTATTGCACATGTAGTCATTTTGAATTACTTGATAAATACATAATTTTACTTAATTTATATAAGATTTATATGTTAAATGTTATATAATGTTTTTTAAGTATAGGATGAAATGTATTTAAATCACTCATCTTTTTATTGGTATAATATATTGAGTGTATATCTGTTTTGATTTTTTTGATGAGTGTAATAGTATTTTACCAATATACCTAATAAAAAAACTTTTTTTTAAAAAGAAGAAACCCCTGTCCTTCCAATTTGGACATAAGGAATTGAAACTCCTGGATTTCACAAGTGTAAGACCAAGAGAGCAATATACTGCATTGAATGCTGCTGCCACCTACACCAGACTTCCAGATGTATCAACACTTGTATGTCAGAACACAGGTCTAGAATCCGATGTAAGGTCCTTACAGCCCCTTTCGTAGGACACTTATTGCTCTTAAAACACTCTCCTGAAGACATCCTATGGTGGTTACTTGACACAGTAAAATCTCCCATGAATGCCATAGACCAGTTGCAGCAAAAGCAATCCAGATGGATATGCAGAATGGGAACACACACTAATGGGCTGAATGAACAACTTAATTTCTAATCCTCTGTCAACCATATATTACCTGATGACTCTGTCTCCTAGTACTTTCGGTAAATACCACCAACAAACTTTATATTTTTATAATTGACCATATAATACCCCTACCACTGCTTCTACTGTTGATGCGAATGTCTCCCCATCCTTAATCTACCTGATATCCTTATTTCTCCTGGTACTTTTAGAAACACCATCAACTAATGTTATAGTTGACCATGGAACACTGATTGTACTACTATCTCTATTGCTTTTACTCTAATAACCATGTAACCGTGCCTTTTGTTTGTCACCATCTTCCTTAGAGTTAACACTGTTAACACCAGTTTTTCTTCCAGCTCCTACTTCTATCTTGTCTAAAATGTGTGTAGAAAATATAACATATTGTATGACATAAATTGTGTAGTAATACTATGTTATCAGCCCCTGTTTTTCATATACTATATACACTGATATAGTGACCGTCTAACCCGATAGATGCAACCTCCCCACCCCTCTCGTATATCACATATACACCTCTACTCCATTCTAAGGTGACGATTGGGTAAAGTTTGGGTATCCTCTGCATTCTTCATGCACTTTTAAAGCCACAAGCCACACGGCACACAGTTTTTTTTTGCTCCTTCACATTCATACACTGAGCTAAGGTACTTCTACTTATTAGTCCTTTGTCAGCGGTGTGTCCGCATGAATTGTTTCGACTCATGTTCTCACTTGATTGCAACAAGATCACACCATCACATCACCTGCACATATTTGGTTGCCTGGTACCACATATACAAACTTTGTTCTGTGGCCACCGTAAAAATACCTTTTAAGTTGCTTGGACTCATGTGCGCACATGATTTCAATGACATCATGCTGCCACGTGATCACCAGCAGGTAATTGGTTGCCTGGCTACACATATGCAAACCCTGCTTGTTCCGTGGCTTGTGTTACAACCTTCTACTCGCCACCACAAGCTTACAGCTCCAGCGAGCCAGACAATATACCTTTCTGAGGCGTTAGCCTGAAAAGATAAAAATAGTAAGTGTCTGGAAAGTGGTACGACCGTCTTTCACAGCAGCACCTTAAACTATGAGTGTGGCTATATTACAGCCTGCATACTCACCCCAATCTCTACCTCCCTTCACCTAGATCCCGCTATCGATTCATCCTACAGAAGATAGAACGTTGGATTACAATAGAAAAAATACTCACCTCCAGCATAGCGCAGCTAAGAGTGCACTGCCACCTGTTTAAACTGCTCTCCGTAAGTAATCTACTTACCTTTCCTTTTCACAATGCCTCTAGTCTCAGACTAGATAGGGTCCCTCTGTGGCCTTTCCATTCAATCATTGTTTACTACTCTTAATGAGACCTTTGTGTCTCCCTCTCTTTCCCTTCTACTTCAGGAAAAACTCTCCCTGGTGGCTTCCTATGCCGCCGAGCTTCAGGTCTAGCAACTTTCACACTATCTAATTGATGCTAATATGCACTAAACCAAATTTACTTGTGGTATGTCAAAATTCTATTAAAATCCTCTTTTTTTGAAATTCACGTTGTGCCTTAGCTTTCCTGCACTCATAAGAAGGCCTTGTGCACAATAACCGAAAACATTTTCTACCCTCCCAAATTTATATCTCTGTCTAGAAATTAGATATAGAAAGAACAGTTTCCATGAGACTGACTGGTACTATAATTGCATTACCAGCCTCTTCAATCCTCTAAATTGGGAACTCGCTGTATCAGGTTACAGCCTATTGTATAACAAAGTCTCTCTTCTTCTTTTACTATTGGAACCTTTGTTAAGGTTCCCTGTCCTGAAGGAGGCGAAATACCTAGCTTTGCCGAAACCCATGGTTGAGCGCATGCGCAGATTACCTCACAATTTAGTTATATTTTAAGAATTATCGTACCTAGTTTTCCTTCTATTATTAGTATTCATTAGTTTATCACCTTGTCTTGAGTCTCTTCACATGTGATCAGGGGCGGCTCGTCCATTATGGGCGAGGGGGCCGTCGACCCACTGGGTCTTGGCCACCCTCTCACCTATTATGGAGGAGCCAGGCCAGTGAAATACAAGCACTCCCACAGCAGTTTGTTTCAGCTGAGGGAGTGCTCTTAACTGTCAAAGGGAAACCCCTTTAACAGTTAAGTTTCACTAGACGTTCAAACTCAATGAGCCATGAAAGGTTGGGGGCGTTTGCTTCCCCAGCCTTGCATGGTTCATTGGAAATTCTCGCTGGGGAACATCATGTCTGTATGTGCAAGAGGTTGGTCCTGTGCCTCCTCGCACATACAGAGCGGGCTGGAGTGGGGCGTCACATCACCCACGCTCAGGCCCCTCTACACGTGAGCAAAAAGCAGGAAGTTTCCTGACTCCTGTTCATGCTCTCAGGGGTCTAAGCGCTGGTGAGGAAAGACCTGCGGCAGAAGGTCATTTGTTTATGTTCTGTTTTTTTATTTAAATTATGTGTATGGATGCGTGTTAGGTGAATGTAATATGATGGGTGTTGGTGTGCATGAGCGTGTGATTGCTGTGTGCATGTTGTCTACATGTGTGTTTTGTATGTTTAATTATGTGTATGGATGCATGTGTTATGAATAAGTGAATGATGGTTGCGTGTGTGTGTGTGTGTAAAACATATTTTTTATTATTATTTTCACAATTGGAGCAACATCACATGTAATTACATAACAGTCCAGCTTCTCTGACCCCCCCTCTCAAGTCCCCTCAGATATTCCGTTTTTCGCATAGCCTGCTGTTCTATCTCACTCCACTGTTTCCATTCTGGTCCAAAGAAAGTCTCATCAGAAGTGGTTTAAAGGTCAGAGCCGGGAATTTTTGATCGAAATCGAGCTGATGTGTCCAAACTGCCTGAAATTAAAGCTCCCTCCTTTGCAGCCGATACTGTCTCTGCCCCTAATATAGCCCAAACCTTAATTCACCATCGCCCTAAGTCCGGCCCCTCTACCGTTTTCCAGCACTGGGCGGTAGTGATACGTGCCGCCAGCAACAAGTGAGTTATTAGCTTTGCTCAGGCTCCCGCTTTTGAATATATCCCCTCACACGGAGCCCCCAACAGTAGAACTTTCGGACACAGCGCTAGGTGACCACCCGTAATGTCTTCAATGAGTTGCACAATGTTCTCCTAAAAGGTACGCATCAGGGGACACTTCCATCACATATGAAAGTACGAGCCCTCGGCCCCACACTTTCACCAACAGGTAGGGGGGGGGGCAAGGCCTGGAAGTGGTGAATCTGTACCGGCGTATAGTACTACCGGAATAGCAATTTCAATGCACACTCATTGATTGTCACACATTTAGACGAGGCACGGGCTCTGGCCCATATCTCCAGCCAGGATACATCATCCAACTGAAAGCCTAAGTCCGCCTCCCAGCGGGACATGTAGTCCGGGCGGCGTGGAGACAGGAGGTCCTCTCGTAACAGTTTATATAGTTTTGAGATCCCTTCCTTGTGTGTGTCTTCCCCCATATTTAGTTAAAGTGGGCTTAGGGGTCGTGTAGCTTGCTCTCTTATTTTGGGGTGCGTAATACAGTGACGGATCTGGGCATATGAGAACCTATCCTTCTCCCTGAATTTGAATACTTTTTTACACTCCTCAAATGTGCGTGGATGGCCCTCTGCAAATAACTGGCCCAGCGTGAGAAGGCCTCCTTCTTTCCAACTCCTGAACGCTCCCGGTGGGATGCCCGGAGTAAGGGCCAGGTTACCAATGACCAGAGAGAGTGGACCCATTTCCCTAAAAATCTTATTCCTCCACAGGACGCCATCCCATATCTTCAGAGTAAGTTTCGTAGACGAGAGTAGGGTAGGCCATTGCTTACGAGACGGATGCGGAATAAAGGGTAATAAGCAAAGGGGCAGGGAACATAACGCTTGCGCTATCTCCATCCACCTTGGTGCCGGAGGTTCAGCCAACCACCTGGGCATACCTCAGCACACCAGGGACCCGCAAATCCCCTAGCCTGGAGCCCCCCCATCATCACCCTCTTAGGGATCCTGAATTTTTCCTCCGCCAAATGCCAAATAAAGCCTAACAGTTTACGTTGCAGCCTTTCTAATAAAGGCTTCGGGACCTCCACTGGGAGGGATGAACAACAATATAACAATCGCGGGAGGAGGTACATCTTGACAGCAGTGATTCACCCGATTAACAAGATTTCTTGACTCGCCCACCTCTCCAGATCATGTTCTAGTGTCTTAACCAGGTGAGGGAAATTGGCCCCATAAAGTTCCTTTGGAGCGGCTGTTAAAGGATAGTTCCGGGACTTTATTTTTATTGTCCCTACGGGTCGGCCATGTGTTTGTAAGCATAAATCGGTAGATCGTAGGAAACTTTCCTATGGACCTTACCCGACTTTTCGCCCATTATCGCACTCGAAATCAGCCTCCATTTTGTGATAATCCTATCATTCCGCCGCATCGACCTGGCTCACCTGCCTTTGCGGCACTAAATCAAATCCCCCGCCCCTGAAACAGACTTTATCAAAACATTCATATTCCCCGCCTCTATCCGTGACGTGACTGAGCTGCGTAGGCAAACGCGCCCAGGCGTCTTCTACGCGACTCCACACAGACCCCGGAAATCAACACAGATCAGCTCACAATACAGCGCACCACAATTCGGAATATGAAACTGTACTTTGAAATCAAACCGCAAGATTGTAAATGTGGTAAAGTACATTTATTTGACATCAAATGTTTAGAGAATATTCAGCGATTTGCATTTTTATTTGCTCATGTTCCAAAAAGTTCGTATTGAGGAACGCGATGGTCCTTTGCTGTACACAGGGTCTTAGAGCATCTCACAATACAGCGCCACAATTCGGAATGTGAAACCGTGGTTTAAAAGCAAACGGCAAGATTGTACATTTGGCAAAGTACGTTTATTGGACATCAAATGTTTAGAGAATATTCAGCGATTTGCATTTTTCTTTGCTCTCGATCCAAATTAGTTCGTCTTGAGGGAAGCGATGTTCGTGTGCAGTACACAGGGTGTTGGTTTACGATAAAAATAAGCTCTTCGGTCGCACTGATAATCGCATGGCTGTTCCAACAACGAGGCACTAGGCCACCACAACGGTAGGTATGTTGCATCTAACCGTTAGTACCGCGTAAGGGCATACTTGTACTTGGCGATCGTCCCATAAAATGGTCAGGGTGGTAACGTTGTTCACGCGGAGAAGCAACTGGCGGCTGTAGAAGCCGTCCGCCGGTGTCCGGTACTCGTGACACAGACAGTAGTGAATGATGTACCTAAAAACATAAAAAATGAAATTAGTCTCACCATCAGATCCTTATTAAAATCATAGCGAGGACAGCGCTACTGGGTGTACACAAGTGTTTAAAGGCGTGGCGAGGCAGGGAGGGGGGGGGGAGTGGAGTACAAGGTAAGTAGCATAAAATAATAAATAAATAGGGCCAGCTGGTGGCAAGTGCAAGGTAAGTGCAGAACAAGTGCTGGGAAGGGGGGGCTGTAGGATACTGAGACAGTCCCCCAGTGCAGGGGTTGACAGGGAGGCAGTGCAGGTGGAGAGTGGAAGGGCCCAGGACCGAGGTCGCAGACAGTGGACCAGTTGTAGCAGGGGAGAGGGAGAGAGAAAGCAGAAGCAAAGAGGAAGGTTTTGAGGTGCTTCAGTAAAAGCAGATGTTTCTCCTCAAGATAGTGCGCGGTAGAAAACAATATGCCACATAGAACGAACAAGTACAACTGAACCCGTCTTTAAAGCCACTGTATAGTAATGAAATTGCGGTATAAACTCATCAAAAGTTACTTACATTATATTTGCATTTTCCATTGTGTCTCTGTGTAGGGCAGACCCGAAACACCACTCCTTCTTTGCCGACGTTACTTCTTCTAATGAACGTGGCTCATCGTTTCGTTTCTGAAATTTTATTCATTATCTTTTCTTAGTCTTTCAGGATGGTCCCGGCCTGTCAAGGTCAAATCACAATAGAACCTTATACTGGGTCGTGGGCCGTTCCGCCACCCGAGCAAAACATCAAAGCAGCTGACCTTCACTTTGAGCGAGCACACATTTCTAGTTAGCTCCAGTTAGTGTAAGGGCATCTTGTCTGCGTGCCTTTTTTTTTATTGTCCCTATGGGTCGGCCATGTGTTTGTAATACGGAAACATTCTATAATTTTTGTAAAAATGATTTATATTACTGTTTGGTTTAATTGCAATGGGCCTGCAACATGAGGAGACTCGAGAGAACAGACAATCAAATTACAATCATTTAAACCGTGATGTGTATTTCTCAATGAGCTCTGCTTTAGGTGGACATGGAACAGAGGCAATGTTGGGTGGCAATGCAGTTGTCCCCTGCATAGGTTCGTTCACCACTCCATGTATGTGCCTATCGAGGACATCTACGATAAGTCTCTCAATAAACTCATATTGCATATCCTCAAACACTGGTTTGATCACCCATTGTTTACTTCTTTTAGTGAAGGCCTTATTGTAGCGAAGCGTCCCTAAAGTTCCGGTCGTCCTACTTTGTTGACGGCCAACATTATGGTTATGTGCCAAGACCGCTAGAAGAGTCCGATTTATCATGCCTTCCATGCCAAAATGCAATCTTTTGGGCCTGTACTTTAGGCACATATTGTGGAACACCTCCAAATCTCCTGTGTGGCAGAATTCCGTAAGTCCCCTCAAATCTCTTGTTATAGTTTTATCAAATACAATCTTTTCAATGGCCTTGTGAGTGGGTGATGAAGGAATCAACCACTTCTTCTTCCGTGCCTCCTCTGTGGACAAATGGCCATGTTCACATTTGTGGAAATGCTCATTTGTCGACCATCGATGTACGTTGCTACAGTGCAACATTACTGACCGCCATTTTTCCAGTAGAATTTCCAACGACCCTTCACATGTTTTTGAGCTCCACCAAAGATGGTTGCTGATTGACTTGGACCACTGTGAAATACCTTGCATATCTTTTTTTTTTCCTGCAGCCGACAATTTTTTATTGATTGTTTTTGCAAGATGCCATACGTCAAATTGGTGATTTATATTTTTGTACTCTTCTCTCATTGTCTTGGCAATTGAAACGTGTCTGTCCGTGGCTATCAGGTCGATCACCATTCCCCGCGATTGTAGTTCTTGCAATGATGCTACAAAGCCAACTTTCTCCATGGCCACTGAGGATGTACTTTGTGACACCTGCACGACCACCGAACTCACAATTTTCTTACTTTCCATGTCCTGAAAGTGGTAGGTGCAGTACTTGGCTGAAAATCCTGGGCTGTCGCACTGTCCATCACCGGCTAGCCTGAAGCGTTTGCCCGCGAATGTACTTTCCATTGACATTTTTTCCATTCTCCAAGCTTCGCTGATGGCTGGAAATAGATAATCGGTTTGGTATTTGTAGAACTGACTTTTCGCAATGAAATGGATTCCCACAAACTGAAAGAAATACTGTAACTTTTTAAAACTTGAACCACTAAAAAGTGCGGCCGCTGCACAAAGTAGATTGCCTGCTGGCAGTTGCCCCAGCATGGGTTGTGCAGACCATGCGAAAGGATGATATTGTGTACAGGTGGCATGTATTTTAAGGTTAGTGCCTCGAATTGCACGAGTCACATTAATCAATGGCTCCCCACATACTTCCCCACCAACCCAATGCCCACATTTCATCATCATAATAATATCCATCAAACAGCTATCGAATACAATGAATTTGGCCTCTTTCCTTATACTGTCACTCTGCATCCCAGCTGGTTCGGCCTGTAACGTTGAGGACATGTCACTCGCATGAAAGGTACAATCTCTGATATCGTCTTCCGCTATGCTGAGTGATATTGATGGTGTTTCATTGTCGTCCACTTCATTCTCTTCCATTGCAACATCTGTTCCTTGTCCGGAGATGGGAGAAAAAAACAATGTCTTCAACTTTCGCGCGCTCTTATTTTTTGCGGGTGTGGATTCTGTGAATTGATCTCCGACTGCATCCAAACTACCAGGAGGACATTCACTATCAATGGCTGGTGGTGGTATAGCTCCGTTGTCAATCACTTCATATTCTTCCCATTGGCACGATGCATCTCCAGTCTCAAGTCCCTGCCAAAAGGTTTGACAAGCAACATCTCTCGTTCGCTTCACTGTCTGTGTAGATCTAGTTCTTACACCCACTCGCAACTAGAGGACAGATTAGAAAAGGGATGTTCAGTTTAAACACAACTTACAGTATTGAACTATTGACAGTGAAAGACAACATAATATAGTGAACAGGACACTAACCTTCTTTTGCTTTCTTTTCTTTGAAACTTTCTTGCCTCGAACTTCAACATCTGGACGCTGTTGCTCCGACTCGTGTGTGCATGTCTCCACTTCCTCTCGCGCTGCAACGACTATATTTTCATGATAAGCACATCCATCACTCACTGAGGCTCCATCGACTCCCTGAAACATAGAACTTTCATTAGTATGTATAATAATATTGAAAACACAAAATGTACTTGGGGACCAATACCCATACGTACATCTCAATAGCAAAACACGAATGAACGCATTGTGTAGAACATTCAAACGACAATAGTTCACGCATTGTTGATCTAGTTAGATTGAACTGTCAAGATCCATACCTCGGGCTCCGCATAGACTTCCATTGATGATATTATTGAAGATGACGCTTCAGCAACTCCCTGAAACACAGTAATTGCATTAGTATGGTTTTCTATTTTGTTTAAAAGAACATAAACTTTCTGCAGGCGTCAACGGCTCATCTAAATAGACCTGCACAAATGATCAGTTGTCTAAAATAAATAATGGATATCTAAATATGATTCGATTTGCTCCATCGTTGGAAGTGTCACCACCCAGAGATCTGCATCAACTACTAGGGGTGATGTTCTTGTTGAAGAAGCTCCGTCAGCTCCCTGAAACATAGTACTTGCGTTAATAAAGAAGGAAGTATAGCGGATGTAATCACGTCATTTGATCTCGCATGATTGATCTGTCAGTATCCATACCTCGAAATGCATAAGAACATCAAGGGACGCTGTAACTGCGGTGCACACTTCTGCAAGCTGTTGCGCCGACCCGTAACTGCATGCTCCCCCTTCTTCTTGGACTAATGCTCCATCGACTCCCTGAAACATAGGACTTTCATTAGTAATGAACACAATATTGAAAAAAGAAGACACATAGGAGGGCGACGACAGAAGGACATACCAATGGCTAAAAACGAAAGAAACATTGTGTGTAACAATCACGCTACAAGAATGCAAGATCTGATGATCTCCATCGATGGAACTGTCCGGAAACGTACCTCGAGCATCTGAGTGACATCTACGGTTGTCGTCAATGCGTTGGACTCCTCAGCATCTCCCTGAAAGACAGTACTTGCATTATTTTGGATAACAATAATTATAACTGAAAACAAAGACTAGAGGACGAGTACTGTGGTGTACCATTAGGTAAAATGATTACACGATCAATTAAAACTATTGATTTACATGCCTAAAACAAGTCAGTGTCAGAATAGCTAAGTAAGATTACCCGATAGGCGCTTGAAGTGGCTGATGACTGCAATAACGACACGGATGGAGAATCTTCCGCCTTCATATTGAGTGGATACATAAATGGGGAAATTATTGTTAGCTAATGCTACACACTACCGCAAGGCCGAGAGACAAATACGTAAACTTGACTCACCAGTGGAGGGATGTGGACGAATAGAGTGGGAATAGCGGTTGAGAGCAATTTTCGCCTCGCTCGCGGTGTTTTCTTCTTTATTAGCAATGATGTGGAGTACATGTCTGGGCTAAAGTGCCTGCTGCAGATGCGGTATCGATCACCCCTCTTGTCCGCAAAGACTTCAAGGACTCTACTTTCTAGCTCAGAGGCTGGATATCCGCAATATCGGACCCATTCTCTTATCTGATCTATTGTCTTAGGGAAAACATGCATTATAGTATCTTCAGATTTGTTATGGGTCTTCGAAGGGCAACCGCCAATGGAACAGGCAGGCATTATGGAAAGTTCTGAAAAGTAAAGATCAACAATTCTCTATGAATACCAATGTGTTAAAACATTAAATGACACATAAAAGGTTCAATGCAAGGTCCGTTTTGGTTCTTGGAACTATACACGTTATTCACATGCGGATAAGTATTTCAATAACTTTCAAAAAATAGAAAAAGTAATTTGACTAAACTCAGAACATGTGACTAGTTCCTTGCATGTACTGTCGTGAACGAAAAGAAAACATGGATGCAATTTGATGACTACTAGCAAATAGATATAAATTAAAAAATTGGACGCAAAATGATTATGGTACATGGACTTACCTTGACGAACAAACAGTTAGATGCAGGGATCAGAGTAGTTTCTTGTCGTAGAACAGGGAGCAGTTCACAGGTTGCAAACTGACGAGTTTGCTCAAAGTGGTCACGGAAGTTCACAGAGACGAAGAGCAGATAACCAGCACCTTCACGGGTTGACTAGCAAAGCGCAAAGAAGTTCTCATTAGAAATATGAAGTGGGTTATAAAGAATTCGAAACAGGGGTGTGTTTGTGAATGAATGACGTGTATATGTCGTGGCATTATGCGGTCTGCAGGGGGCCGTCCAGCGTGAGGGGGATGCTTGGCAGGAGACACGGGGTCTGGAGGTAGACATGGGAACAACAAACCCATGCTCTATAGACCACTTTGAAGTGTACATGGTCTTTAGCACCTCTTGGCCTTTATCGCTCCCTGACAGCTCCACTTGCCAGCAGCGCAAGTACCCCGGTGCGAACTGCCTTTGATAGGGCGGGGGGTGGATCGGGGCGGTGGTCGTGCAGACAAGACACAGGAAGACTCGTGAATGGAGACACACTTATGTGGATTGCAGGGGGCCGTCCAGCGTGAGGGGGGATGCTTGGCAGGAGACACGGGGTCTGGAGGTAGACATGGGAACAACAACCCATGCTCTATAGACCACTTTGAAGTGTACATGGTCTTTGGCACCTCTTGGCCTTTATCGCTCCCTGACAGCTCCACTTGCCAGCACAAGTACCCCGGTGCGAACTGCCTTTGATAGGGCGGGGGGGTGGATCGGGGCGGTGGTCGTGCAGACAAGACCCGTTTGCCGCAGGGCCTCACCAAGGAGAGGCCATCTAACTGAATGTAAGAGGATGGCTGCAGGATCTACTACATGGAAGGCAGGCGGGTGAGTTTATAAATACCTCACCCTCCCAGGAGAATATATGGGGGTCATCTCTGTACCCGGTGCCCAAAAAGAGGATTTATTATGATCAACCATATTTATTATTTACCTATAACCATGTTTTGTATCAATAAAATCCAACAGCTTTTTATTGCCAACGCTTGATGCCAACCCACAAAATAATATATGTATGACTGCTGCATATATGGGTTCAACGGTTATGTGGATTGAAGGTGTGCGGCCAGCGTGAGGGAGGATGCTGGCCGGAGACATGTGGTGTGACAAGACAAGGCACTGGAAGGCTATTCAACGGAGACACACTAGATTCATTTAAAAAATCAAAACAACCATTGCTAAAATATATGTTGGGCTTTATTTTAGATTTTAGTTAAACATAAATAATAAACATTACACATTGTAAAGTTGAGGTTGCAGCACATCGAGGGAAAATCCGCGGTATTGTCCACTGTCACTGGGGAAATGTTGTCTAATGGCAAGTACCGCACAGGCAGGTATTACTCTCCGAACGCGGTGTCCGAGCCTCCCGTGAAGCCACCAAGTGAAGCAACGATAGGCCACCAGCCTGTACCACCTGTGAAAAAAAAAGATGCAAACTGTATTAAACTGACCAAACTTTCTTATCAATGTCGATTCAGGTAACACATGTCATTTTTCTTAGAAAAAAATTATATCTAGAAAATGCACTATATGGAACCAATTTACATGCGTTCGAATGATATGTAAATGTAATTTTATATGTGGGAGACGACCATGAAATAGTGGTGGCATCACTGACATCACAAACAGAGTATACTTACTCGTTACTCGGATTACGCGGACGAACAGTGCCACGAAGTTCGTGCATAAGCACCATCATCATCCTCAACACTGTCCGTGAGAGGCAGGCTTCCCTGAACTCTGGCAGCTCGGTGATGCATTGCGGACTTTGCTCGCCTTCCTGCAGACTTTGCTCGCTTTCCGAAATGTAGGCCAAGCACCCGGAATTTTCACGGCAGCAGCAGTTCTCCTCCTCAGTTGGCATTAGCTCGCACCGATTGCACGTGCACCAGGTGGAGACGCCGTCCATGCGACATGGTCCAGGCTCTTCATCCGTTGACTGGTCCTCCCAACTGCCGTCCGAATCCCCATCGTTTTCGCGTGCTTGCCTTTCCAGTAGTTCCTCCTCGGTGTACTCGGGCTCGTACATATACGGCATTATTGTGGCCATTGTGCGGTAAAGATAGTAAAATAATTTACAGAGATGGTACAGGTGTTCACACGGGCTACAAGCGGCGAAGGTAGCTGACCAGAGCACTGAAACGAGTCACAGAATACTCAAAGTAACACAGAGAGAGGAATGGAATCGAAAATCTGCTGCTGTATGTTGTGAAACGGTCTGTTTATACTTATTGGGGAAAGAGGCGTCCTGCCATTTCCATGGCAACACGTCAATAGCTGAGGCGCAGCGATTGTTGACACGAGACGTGCTTGAAATGGGCAGTACGCGTCTGCTGATGTCAGGCTCAGGGGCGGGGGATTTGATTTAGTGCCGCAAAGGCAGGTGAGCCAGGTCGATGCGGCGGAATGATAGGATTATCACAAAATGGAGGCTGATTTCGAGTGCGATAATGGGCGAAAAGTCGGGTAAGGTCCATAGGAAAGTTTCCTACGATCTACCGATTTATGCTTACAAACACATGGCCGACCCGTAGGGACAATAAAAATAAAGTCCCGGAACTATCCTTTAACAGCCGCTCCAAAGGAACTTTATGGGGCCAATTTCCCTCACCTGGTTAAGACACTAGAACATGATCTGGAGAGGTGGGCGAGTCAAGAAATCTTGTTAATCGGGTGAATCACTGCTGTCAAGATGTACCTCCTCCCGCGATTGTTATATTGTTGTTCATCCCTCCCAGTGGAGGTCCCGAAGCCTTTATTAGAAAGGCTGCAACGTAAACTGTTAGGCTTTATTTGGCATTTGGCGGAGGAAAAATTCAGGATCCCTAAGAGGGTGATGATGGGGGGGCTCCAGGCTAGGGGATTTGCGGGTCCCTGGTGTGCTGAGGTATGCCCAGGTGGTTGGCTGAACCTCCGGCACCAAGGTGGATGGAGATAGCGCAAGCGTTATGTTCCCTGCCCCTTTGCTTATTACCCTTTATTCCGCATCCGTCTCGTAAGCAATGGCCTACCCTACTCTCGTCTACGAAACTTACTCTGAAGATATGGGATGGCGTCCTGTGGAGGAATAAGATTTTTAGGGAAATGGGTCCACTCTCTCTGGTCATTGGTAACCTGGCCCTTACTCCGGGCATCCCACCGGGAGCGTTCAGGAGTTGGAAAGAAAGAGGCCTTCTCACGCTGGGCCAGTTATTTGCAGAGGGCCATCCACGCACATTTGAGGAGTGTAAAAAAGTATTCAAATTCAGGGAGAAGGATAGGTTCTCATATGCCCAGATCCGTCACTGTATTACGCACCCCAAAATAAGAGAGCAAGCTACACGACCCGGAACTATCCTTTAAGTGAACCCCTAGATAGGCTGTAGAAGTTGTGTCCGAGCGGATCAAGCAGATGGCCTGGATGACCCTTACTAGTAAATGCCTGGCTAACACGGCTCCCCAATACCTGACTGACAAGTTCTCAAGACATTCCTCTATCAGACCCATTAGATCATCCTACCTTCACTGCCTCAATATACCCAAGTTCGATCTAAAAACCGCAGGGGCTCAAGCTTCCCAGTGTTAGCAGCCAAGTGTTGGAACTCCCTCCCCACTGCCATCAGAGCCGAACCCTCTTTCTGGACCATTAGATATAGGGTAAAATCATGGATCTTTGCCCAGCATCACTAGCACTGAAATTGCATATGATGGCTGGTTCTACTGTACTTTGGCTTGTCACTTGACCCCTAGACTTGTATGGTAACATAAACCAACTGCCATATACATTGTGAATTGTCTGTATGCTTAACTCTACTACTAAATTTGTAAATTGTCATTTTCTTAACTCTATCTGCAAGCTGACATATCTACTGTGGCATTATTTTGTGATTTTCCATGTATGTGTATTTCTACTGCAAGATGACTTGTATATGTATATATTTTGGCCTTGTTTTTGTAATATTTTATGCATGTTTAACTCAATTGTGACATGACACGTCTGTATCTGTAACTGTACCGAAGATAAAGAGCCTAGATACCTGAAGGTTAAGTGCGCTATAGAAATAAATAAACTAAACTTTCCTCCCGTGTAGTGAGGACCACCCCCAGTGCCACTGATTTCCCAAAATTGATGTTAAAACCCTGCAACTCGACCAAACACTCAGAGTTCCTGTAAAGCCGCCTGTAAGGAGGGAATGATGTTGTTAATAGATTAGAGCACATCATCGGCATATAATTAAATCTTATGGGGAGAGTCCTGTACCACCGGGCCCTGGAATGTCTTATTTCCCCGTATGTGTTATGCCATTGGCTCCATAATGAGTGTGAATAGGACGGGCGATAGCGAGCATCCCTGACGCGTCCCGCATGTGAGAGGGATCGGGGGTGAGGGCTCCCGGTTAACCTGAAGTGAGGTATTCGGGGCGCCGTAGTTAGCGGCTATCGCACTCCTAAACTGGGGGCCAAAAGCATATGCCTCCAGCGTCAGGTGCGTAAAGGACCAGTCCACCTTGTCAAATGCTTTTGTAGCATCCAGGGCAAGAAGAGCCAGTTTCTCCTTATTCTGTGTGGCCAATTCTGTCAAATTTAATGCCCTTCTGATATCTCAAGTTTTCCTACCTAGTATAAAGTCTGTTTGGCCGGGATTAATCAGTCGCGGTAGGAGAGGGGCTGAGCGATTCGCTATCACCGTAGAGTAGATGTTAACATCAATGTTCATGAGTGTGATTGGCCTATATGAGGTACAGTCCTTTGGATCCTTCCCGGGCTTTAGTGCTAGGAATGTGGTTGAGTTTTGCATTGAGGGAGTAACACTTCCCGTCTCTGAAAACGTATTAAACAGGGACATTAAAGGAACCAAGAGATGGGATCTAAAAAGCCTATAAAATCTAGACGAGAAACCGTCTGGACCTGGAACGCAGGTTTTTAATGATTTAACGACCTCCACTTCTTCCTTTTGAATCAGGGCTGCAAGCCCTTCCTTGTCTTCCTGAGCCAATTGAGGTAGGGATGCCTCTGTGATGTATTGTCTCTGTGCCTCAATCGATCTGTTTGCACTGTTCATATTCTCCAGTAGGTCAGTTTGTGCTAGCTGGATTTTCTCCTGCTCTTCATATTGGATGACTCTCTCGCGGTCTGAGTCCAATGATGTAGTTCTGTTTACTGGTTTTCGCCAGTTTCCCTGTCTGGGGTGATTCGCCCTGTTACTGGTGATATCTGTTTTACTGATAATAGGGTCTGCGTCGTCTCCTCCGCATACAGGTACCTCTAGTTTGTTACGGGTCACTCGCTGGGCAGTGTGGTCCCTCGGGGACCATCCCTTTTTGTATTTATCTTCTATGGCCTGTATATCTTGTTCCAAGTGGGTTCTCGTCCGTTTTTTCCTCCTGTGATATGCTGTCGTGTGTGCTATTAGGACCCATCTGATAACCGCCTTCAAGGCATCCCACATTGTGGCCGGGGAGGTTAATTCCATGCGGATTACTTGAAAATAGTTCTTAATTCCTTTTGCCACCTCATCCCTTAATGCCACATCGTCCAAGATTGGATCATACAGGCATCCTTGTGGTCGGTAGACCGGAGAAGAGAAGGGTTCCAGGTTCTAATCTGTAACGCCACCGGGGCATGATCTGTGAGCACTTTTGGGGCGATGTTCACCTTATTCGTGAAGGATAGGAGTTGGGGCGAAACCAGGAGCAGATCAATGCTTGAGGACGTGTAGTGGATGTGTGAGAAGAAAGTATAGTCTCTTTCCTTTGGATGAAGCACCCTCCAAGCGCCCACCCCTCCCAGGGCTCTGAACATGTGGAGAATTCCCAGTGCAATTTTGTAGTCTTTGGGGGACAGCGCGTGTGTTTTATCTTTGCCTGGCTCAGGGACCCCAGTAAAATCTCCTCTGATGATGACCTGGTCTTACAAGAATGGGAGGACGACGGATTCTAGGTCAGTCAGGAAGCACTCCTGCACTTCATTCGGAGTGTAGATCGAGACCAATGAGTGCAGCTGTCCCCGGAACCACTATGAAGCATCCGCCCAGGTCTTTGATGGAGTCCAATTCCTCGAATGGGGTGCCCCTAGCCACCAAGATTGCTGTACCTGCCCTCCCACCCCCCTGCTTTGGAGCCTTCCGAGGCCAGGAACTATTTTGGGAAATCCCTGTTTCGAAGACTGTTGTAATCTTCCGGAAGCTGGTGTGTCACCTGCAGGAATATCACTGCTCCCTCTAGGTCTTACAACTGCTCCAATATTGGTTTTCTCCTCACCGGTAATTTGAGGCCCTTAACATTTGACGTGACAAAGTTCACATACTGGAAAGGAGATTCTAAGTTGACCTCTGGTGTCCTTACAGGGGGGGTCGGGGGAGGGAGGATGTCAAAAGATCAGTAATTGCCATTTATCGTGTAAAAGTTCTTGTGTACATGCTCCAACTGTCTTTTTCTCCAACAGAACAATAAATAACCTCGACCTGAGTCCGAAACCTGGACTCGCAACTAATCTTCTGCCACGAACCATCGGCAGGACTCTCCAAGGGCTTTCAGGTGACATCCGCCTTGAAGTTGGGCTCAGACCGTGTGAAGCCCATTGTTACACTCATCTTGTTCCCTATTTCCACAGATTTCACTGAATCAGTCATGATCTGATGCTTTGAATCATGGTGGGCCATTCATCACGTGTTGCAACCCTTTTGCACTCTTGACCAAACCGCACATCTCGCTTTCGGGGGGGTAGAACTTCTGTACCGCTGGGGAAATCTGGCGAGGAGCTACCTCTCTTATCCGTCAAGGAGGAGGTTCAGGTTAATTTCCGTGTCTTCTAGATGTGCGATTGTACGAGACACCCCCTTGAAGGAGAATTGGACTGCTGTTGGAAACAGCCAGCGATATCGAATCTTTTGGTCCTGTAGAAATAGCGTCAGTGGCCTGAGGGCCCTCCATTTCTGCATTGTCACTGCAGCTAGATCCTGGTAAATTTGCAGAGGGGACCCTTGGAACGACAGTGCATCTTTGCAGTGGCCTATCACCATTATTGCCTCCTTCATTCTAAAGAAGTGTACTCTGGTGATCACATCCGGGAGGGATTCTGTCTCTAGTCCTCTCCGGGAACGTAGTCTGGGGGTGCGATCCAGGAGGAGTTTAGACTTCACGAGATTTGGTAGGAGGGATTGAAATAGATCACCTACATATTCTGCCAGGCTGTGATCTGGAACTGTAAGGCCACGCCTCTGAAGTACAGATTATTTCTTCGGGCCCTGTTCTCCAAATCCTCCTGCTTGTAATCCAAAATCTCATTTCTATCTGTCAGGGCCTGGATCTTTTGTTGAACTTCGAGAAGTGACGCTGAGTGCTCCTGAGTCAGGTCCTCTACTTCTCCCAGCCTCTGCTCTGCCTCTGTCACTCTTTGATCTGTTTTCGAGTTTAGAGGTGAGTTCTGTGATGCAGAGCGGAATTCAACTTTGATATCCATCATGAACGCTTGGATGTCCTCTCTGGTAGCCAGTTGTCCGGCTCCATCTGGTGTGGCTTGTGGGGATGATTTCGCTATCTCTAGCTTTTTCCCCCTTTATCTCCAGTGAGTAACATGGCAGAAATATCACCGCGCTTAGGGGTCTTGAGATGTTTGGGCATGATGGTGTGTTTCCTTTGTGCAATACGGGATCCCAGTTATTGTAGAAGGCCACTAAAAGCTGCTTCTCCGGACTCAGGCCGTTTGTTCCGTTCGCTTCTGCATGGGTGGGTACCTCTCTTCCGGATCCAGGCCTCCGGGGGGCCCGCAAGAGTGCGCCTGTTTCACTTTCTTTGTGGCAAGGGCGGGGGCGTGTCAGCTGACAGGCTGCCATGAGTTCTATACTGCAGACACTGATGTGCTGAGCCAAAGGGGTGGAGGGGGACTTGCTGTTTCGCTTCAGGATGGTCTCCCCAGAATGTTCAGGTTGCTGGATATGCTGCGGAGGAGAGACTCTCCCTGCAAGGGTTCGGGACAGATGTGTGGACAGCTAGCCTTCTTAGCAGAGCCTGGATTCTCAATGCTTGTACAGAGGGCAGGGGGGTGCTTTCTTCTCCCCTCGGTTCGCTCACCTTAGTGGGCTGAGTCGCCTGTGGAGCGTTATTCAGCTGCTGATTGTTAGGGAGAATTCTCTGTTTAGGCTGAATTTCCTAACCTAGTGAGTCCCCCAGTAGCTTTGCTGGATTTTTGGGGTTTATTTATTTCTCCTGCCAAGAGTGAGACTCTTTTACCCTCACTCTTGGACATGATTTGAGTGCATCTCTTTGATTCTATATGTGTTTAATGGGCTATGGGGTCTTTTACTCCATAGGGCTTCATGTGTTTTTGTGATGTATGTTACACAGCACCCTCAGTGCAGTAACACAGGGGTGTCATAGTGACCCCCCCAGTATAGACTCCATACCCTGGGACTGACTACTGTCTCCCAGGGCATGTAAAGTCACCATTCACTTTACTAGTCTCAAAATCTGAACAGAACCAGTACAAACCATCATATTGTGGACGTACTGGCCGGGGCAATTCGATTGCCCCAGGGTCTGTTAGTCGAGGGGGCACGTCTCCGTCCCCCCTGATCGAGTTTTGGCTGGTGGCAGTGGATACTTTTTATATTCGACCGCGAATATATCCCTATGGGATTTCCCGTTGTTCGAGGCTACCAACTTTAATTATTTAATTCCTATAGCCTCGAACATACCGCCGGTTTATTTATTTAATATTAATTCTCCTGTTGGTATTTTTTGCCAGAACTCGGTTCTACAATGGCGTTTGTATTCGCTTCTGTGACTCCAACCCAAGTTGAGCCCTTTGTTCCATTTTTTGGCGGGCTTCTCTACAGAAGTCCTCCAAAGTGATACCACTCTGTCTGGGGTACTTAGGAGGGGTGGAGGGGGATTTAGGCACCCTGGACTGAGTTGCCTAGGCAACTCAAGTCGCACTCCGTCCTGATTGGCCCAAGTGGTGAGCCGGCCGGCTCACCACTTAGCATGTTTGAGTGACAGCTAGGCTGAGTGAAAGGGGGTTTTCTGCATAAAAGCATGGCTTTGGGGACTGGAACTTCAGAAGTCGCCACTGGACCTAAGAATTCGACGAGGGAGAAGCTGAGCCGACCTGCTACAACGACAACACCGGTGGAGCCCTGCTGAACTGTCTCACCTTTAACTGGAAAACTCTGCGGCTGGTTTCTTCCCTGGCAGTGCAACGACCTTCATCTTTCCTCCACGTCGAGATCTTCTCTTCCTCTGGACGACGCCGTGACTTGCACCCGCTGCCAGGAACAACTGCCCCCGCTGGAGGATCCTTTCCACATAAGGTACCGTGTTCCGCCTGGCTTGCCTTGCAACCGACTGTACGGGGTAGATTTAGCCCCCGGCTTTCGACCCTGGGTTAGCCTGGGACACCCTGGCTAAACTTTTCTGAGCCTAACTAAAATCTTTCCGAACTCCCTGCAAGACTTTTTAAGCCTGTTGTCATTGTGTGATCTTGGGAACATTTGTGCCCTGCTCTCTCCAAGAGTGGGCCCGGCCTATGGACTTTGGCTCACAAATAACTTTTGACTTGCCTGCCTTGCTTAAGAGTTCCTAAGTATTAGTGTGGTGTATTTTCCTACATTCTGTCTTTTTCCCTCCCTTTTTCGTTAACTTATTGGAGTGCCATCTATAGTTAAGCGCTCACCTCTGTCTGGAAATAAGTGGTGTTAACTAAGACTTGTCT
This sequence comes from Ambystoma mexicanum, assembly GCF_040938575.1. Lineage (NCBI taxonomy): Eukaryota > Metazoa > Chordata > Amphibia > Caudata > Ambystomatidae > Ambystoma > Ambystoma mexicanum. The sequence continues at coordinate 1,187,375,567 of NC_090927.1, forward strand.
GATAAGGCATAAGGAGTGTATATCTAATAATAGTAATTGTGTTTAGAGTGATTTACAATAATAGTGCTGGAGTGTTTCAATAAGTGTACGTGAGGGATCTTGGGTACAGTGGACGTCACACTAGGGATAGTATTACTGGCACGCCCTGTGTCGACGCCCTTTTTCGAGTTTCGAAAAACAAACTGTAATACTCCGCAGCTTCCACTAGATGTCAGCCTATGCACAGCATGTGAATCTGAGCAGATACAAGCATCAGAAATACATTTACGGTGAGTAATGTATCCCATATACCTTGATACCAAAACTCTGGTCAGTGTTTGCTTGTGCTATTGTATCTGAGTACCTATTGTGTATACTTTGCATACTGCCTAACTCTTCTTGAGGGAAGTCTGACTGCTCAGCCACAGCTACCAGGTAAATCTGGGTGGTACAGACTGCTACCAAGTGGGTTTACTGCCAACACCTGTAGTCTTAAATCTTTTGCAGTGGTCCCCAAGGGAACTGCACAGGTTTCTGCCTAACAGTGATGCACTGCTTTCCACCCTCCCTCATGACGAGTGCCAGCAGTTCTATAGCGCTGTCATGCTAATGTTCCCTCAAATATCCTGCATTCCAGCGCTATCTGGATCACGAAGCATCCGGGGGCCATTCTCCCCCACCATATCCAGCTGGGCCTCCCAGTGCGGCACCCTTGTGCGAGGGCAGACTCACTCCTGCTGTGGTCGGGATTTCTCAGCCATTCGTTGAATGGGGTTGTAGTGGTGAGGCCATGCTGCGGCTCACCGCTGCCAATAAGGAAATGCAGCAGCTCTCTCAATGCAACAACTAGATCTCAATTCTCCTTAATTCAGTCCACAAGTAACGTAGAATTCGGATCCCTTGACGGATATGGCAAGAACCTGGGTCTAGTCCTCGTAGGCCCAGTGGAACGGAGCAGCTTCTTCGCGTCCAACTCGATTCTGCAACAGAAGGGAGAAGTATCTGTCAGTCCCTTCTCTCTGTCTGCCTTAAATAGGGGCTGGAGTCTCCTAGACCAATCGGGGCCATTCCACGAGCGTAGTCTTGATAAGCCCGCCCGAGCCCCGCCCCCTTCGTTCGTGGACGCCGGCTGCCATAATGGAAACAGCACTGGTGACTCGAGGAGGAGGCTGCCTTTTACGCCTTCAGGCCACAGAGCTTTGGGTAAGTTGTAGTAGCCTTTACCCGACTCTTTATTATGAATGAGTGTTTGCGATTCCTTCCGTTTTACTGACCGGTGTTCGGGAGGTAGCTCATATGGCGTTCTCGTCCTTCCTAGTAACCCAGTAGCATTACGGCATCCTGGCCGTTTACGCCTCGCAATACCTCTCTGTAGCTGCGTGGTGTGATTTCCTTTCTCCTCGCCTGTCTCTGCAATGTGGTTTTCGCATGTACAGCATTGCCCCCTTTCTTCCGTAGTCCCGCTGCAGTCTACCTGAATGTTACTGTTTTTACTGTTTGGGTTAGTGACCCTTGTCTGTAACTGTTTTTCCCTACTGATTGGGTCCTTGCCCCATCAAGTGGGTTCCGGGCCTTCATTGACCCATTCCACATCACCCAGGTTATCACACAAACTAATATGGGTTCTGCCAACCTGATAGAAACATTCCTTGTGGTTTCGCTGAGACTACATAAAGCCCTATATCTCATTAATACCATCAAGAGTGTAGTAACAGGTAAAATAAAGCTATGGAGGAGAGAGGGCGTATGTAAAAACATTGGAGGCTTGTGGCTCTGCTTAGAAACAGTTGCTTTGCATAGACCAGAGTATTGCATGACTTGTTTTTGAAGTTCGACTGGGCATGTTTGTAATACTATCCCTAGTGTGATGATTACTGGACCCATGGTCCTTCACATGTTGTTTTTTTGCGCCATAGTGGTTGGTCGCATTATGCGCAGCTCATAGTGTTGCTACTTAATCGTGACTAGAATCCTAATGTTCTTTGTTATTCCGCCTTCGACGGATGCTTCTTTTGGCAGACATCTTGGGGAAAGCCATTGCCAGCCGAAAATCTTGGCGAATCTATCGACTACAGTAGGGAGAGTGGTGGTTTCAACATTCTTGCATTTTCTTTAGAGTATGCCTTTTCCCACTTTTCTTGGCTAACTGCCTTAATATTCATTAACCATCCTGGAAAGGGCTCCCTTTAAATGCCCTGTAAAGAAAGGTTCCTGTGGAAAGACACCCATCGGGTCTGTAACCATGTCTTCCCCGTGATCACCATGAAGATTATTGCGCATCTTGCAGGATCCTTCATCCTCAGAAGCTCAAGGAGCGACGTTCAAAATGCAGGCCAAATCCATATCTCCCACCGGCGCTGATGCCTCGGAAGACTAACAATAAGGCTCGGATGGCTCCTTTTTCGGAAGCCAATGACATAGTAGAGGAGTCATTAGACTACTGCACGTCCATCTCCAGTCTGCTATGGGGAACTCTTCTGGTGACGGGGACACTCACTCGCATACACAAGGGGGTATGCATCATAAGCACACAACCCCACGTCAATTTGTCGAGAAAACCTCTAGCGGCAACAACACTTTCATTGAAACATATGCTGATCTTCAGAACCCTTGCGTTCGAAGGCCTCTGAGCTTCCGCACTCACATCCAGCTCATGGCTCCAAAGCTAAAGAAATGCACCTTGCTGCCCATAAAACCTGGACTGTTCCTTCTTCTGTGCCATCGAAACAGCAATCAAAACAACATTTTTATCCAAAACAAAAGGAAAAAAACACACCAGAACTACTCTCTAAACGTGTTGGAGCTACTGGTTCCCCTAAATCAGTCTGTCACTACGCCAGTAACTTTTCCTGGTTATGCTAAAACTACTAAATAAATGTCTGTCTCTACATCACAAGAAAAAAGCTGTGAACCCAGAATAATTGTTTTTCCCCTTCCAGATACCCCTAGAACAGGTACATGGACTAGAGATTTGAGCAAACCATGGACAAATATCTGAATTTGTTACATTTATACATTCCCAATTAAACAAAAAACACTTCGTTTAGAAGGGGGTTACCCACTTCCAAAGTCACCTAGACTCCAGTTATGTCTTAGATATTCAGTTATTGATATCACAGATCAGCGATACAATCTATTTCAGGATGACCTAGATGACCATTATTATGACCAATGGCAGCAAGACCATTTGCAACCAGACTTGGGGGATGATTGTTAGGCTACATGGCCAGCTACTCCCCCTCATGAGAATGCAGATGAGTCTCATATAATCCTATAAATCAGCCCAGCAACACATCTCCTATAGACTAGCAGCTTCATTTTAACAATTTGCTTAAAAAGGCAGCCGAACATTTCCAAATTCAAACTAGAGTCGGTACCAGATTCTGTTGTAGATGATATCCCGAAGGAAAAAGGTTTATCTGCCAATCTATTCCTTTGTTTAATTCCATTAAAAATAGAATTGCACCTTCCTTGTTTACTCCATCTCTTACATGTGCGGTTAACCCACACCATCAGACCCTCTTTACATCCCGGGCCTTGTTAGACCCGATTCTCTAGTGGTTACAACTACTACAAAACGTTTAGGTGTCGCTTTATCAAATGCAGAAACCCCTCCAGATAAGGAAAGTATGCGTTTGGGAAAAAGATTAACCACATCTGCTGCTTACTCTACACGCACTCTTTTAGCTAGTTATAATGACGCACAGTGAGGGTTACTTAAAGACAATTTAGACTATGTGCCTGAGCCAACAAAGTCTCATTTACAAAAGATTGTTTAAGAAGGAAGGCAAGTCGCACACAATATTTTAAAGACGACTCTTGATTCTGTGGACACAGCAGGCAGAATTCTCACAGAGGAAACTTTATTAAAACGGCATTCATAATTCTGATTTTAAACCAGAAACTCAGGCCACCCTCAATATGGCGGTAAAATAATCAGTCTTGTTTAGTAAAGCTGTTGACGATGCCTTAGTAACAGCTAAAAAAAGAACATGAAACATTGAAGACTTTAAACTAGATCTCCACCAAACCATATGTCCAACGTGGGGTATTCAAAACCCGCCGGTCCTTTCGTTCCCAAGGCTTCTCGAGACCCATGCAGGCGGGGTTCTCCTCTGGCAGGGAACATCATCTTGCTTCCAAATCTCCCAACAGCAAGGCTTTAAACAAGGAAAAGGTCTGGGTAGAAGCACAGCCAGTAGAGGCTCCTCAACCCCCACAGGCAAATGACTCACCTGTCGGCATCGCCTCCCATGCATCCACAGTAAGAGGCTGAATTACTCCATTCAACCACGCATGGGAAGATCAGTGGAGGCTATTGACAGTAAAAACGGATCTTCCATCAAATTCCTTCAAGAACCCTCGTCACCATTCGCCATGAGGCAGAAGGATGTCACAAGACACCAGCTCATCCTACAAGTGGAAATAGAGACTTTACTACAAAAAGGAGCAATATAACTCGTCCCTGTTCAAGAGGTAAACAAGGGTATCTATTCAGTGTGCTTCCTTGTACTAAAAAAGGACCTAACCATGCGCTCTGTTTTAGATCTGCATCCTGCAAACAAGTACGTTAAACCACAGAAATTCAGGTAGACTATGCTGCAAGAAGTAATCCCACTTCTAAAACAAGGAGATTGCATTTCAACATTGGATATGAAAGATGCATACTTTCATAGTTCAATGTTGCCATCGTACAGAAAATACTTAAGATACATATTAGGAACAACACACTACCAATTTAGGCTGCTACCTTTCGGCATAGCCTCAGCCCCAAGGGTATTTACCAACCTGCTTGCACTAGTAGCAGCACATCTGCGTAGACAGTCAATCCTAGTGTAACCTTGCATCGACGACTGGCTAACGGGAGACGCACACACAAGCGTGTCTCAAAACACCCAACAGACTATCGATCCGCTTTACAAACTAGGCTTCTCACTTGACGAGAAGAAATCAAGTAACGTCCCAAGCCAGGTGAAACAATTTCTCAGGGCATTAATTTGAGCAGAAGATGCTTTAGTCTCCTCCATTGAGAGGGTACAAAGCATGCTCTTCCAAATCCCACAATATGTAGCCAGTCATCAGGTAACCGTGCAAAGAGCAAAGTGCCTTCTCTGGATCATGGCCTTGTGCATTTACCTAGTGCCACACCCTCGGTTGTGCATGCATCCTATGCAAAAGTGGCTAGCAAAATGATGGTCACAAGCAAGCGGGCAATGGGACGACCTAGTGGTCGTTTCAAAGTGCCCCATTCACACTCTGCAATGGTGAACAAGAGAAAACCTTCTCAAGGTGAATCATTCAACACTCCTGAGGTACAATCTACTCTATCCACAAATGCATCTCTCACAGGGTTGGGTGCACACTATCTCCAATACACCACACACAGGGTGTAGACGCAAACAATGGCAAAAAAGCACATCAACCTTTTAGAACTATTAGCAGTGTCCAAGTCCCTAAAAGCCTTTCAAAACAAGCTTCAGTACAAAACTGTTCGAATCCTGACAGACAGCACCACAGTGATGTACTACATCAACAAAAAGGCAGGAACACACTCTCCAAGTCTGTCCAAACTAGGCCAGAACATATGGCTTTGGGGACTTTGTCACAACATATACTGTCTCAACATGTTCCAGTGGAACACAGCTGTCTAGCCAAAGTACTAAGCAGGACCGTACAACTTCCTACAGAGCACAAATGGCAGTTGCACTAATACTTCACACATTAAGTTTTCACAAACTGGGGTGAACCAGACCTAGATCTCTTTGCAACACAAGAGAACTCATAATGCCCATACTTTGTGTCCAGGTATCCCCAGAGAAAGTCCAAAGGGAATGGTCTGTGGATGAACTGGTCAGGGAGATTTGCATATGCTCTCTCCCAAACCCCCACACAACCTCTGAACAAAATAGTCCACGAGATGCACCAGGAACAAGTAAAGCGTATTCCAATAGCTCCAATGTGGGCACGTCAACCATGGTTTTCACGCCTGCTCAAGATGTCTCTTTGCACGCCAGTCAAACTTCCATCCCTTTACAATATGTTGTCTCAACACTTCATCCATTTTCTCAAACCCTGAACTTGTCAGTTTGGCTCCTGAAGTCCGGGAAAGAGTTGGGACATTTAAGCTTGCCACAGAGATGCATGACCTCCTCGGAGAAGCACACAAACCGAACATGAGACATTGCTACTTCAAGTGGAAATGCATTGTCATTTGGTGCAAGCAAGACAAGCAGCATTAATCTACTCTTACGTGCCGTGCCCTTTCCTCCATACTGCATGGGCGTCCCTTCCAAGGGACGGGAGACAGAACCTTTTTCACCAGAAAAAAACCTTCTTCCCCTTTTGTTAGTGTCATGGGTACTTGGTTAGGTCAAACAGGCCAGTCGATTTCATACCTAGCTCATGGTAACACGAGGAGAGATCAGACGGAAGCAGTATGGGTAAGAGCTTGGAGGGCAAGGTCAGGTTAATATCCATGATTCCATTTAAAAACCGCTTATCCCCATAGAATAGCGAGGGACTTCCTGTTCATTTTACATGACTTTCTTTCTGCCAACCTGGACTTGCTGCAATGCTCTAGTCTTTGGGCGAGGCTCCCTATAAAAGGCCACGCCCAAAGAGCAGGACTTGCTTCGTGTATTTTCTCTGTAGCAGTGAGCACGCGCTTACCTGGTTCTGTCTCCGGAGCTATTCTACGGCTTCCTGCAGTCCCGATCCTTGGCCGGACGACATCCTCGCGTCCTCGAGCTCCGCACCTGCAAGAAGGAAAACCACAGAAAGCATTGGTAAGCGTCGTTTTTCGACTCACCTGTTCTTCTGCTGGTCCGATCACCTTTTCAGTTCTATCTTCATCACGCGGACCATCTGGCTTCTGCAGTTCATCTGGATTTCCTTTCTGCAGAGGTACTTCTTGACAAACCTGTTGGGGAAAAAGACAAAAGAAAGGCAGATTAGTCACTATAGACAATTCTGGTACAAGAACCCCAAAGGCCATACTTCTTTCCTCCTTACCTGCGCCTAGTGAAGTAACTGGGCCTCATCCTTACCTGCGCCTAGTGAAGCAATTGGGCCCCGACAGACACTTGGACATTGAATTACCACATCAGCCATATAAGGGTCAGTGAATAAACTGCCCTAGGACTTATTCCCGAATTCCCGGAACAACCAAAGACTCGAAGAGGCGGTCCTCCGCCGCAACCCTCACCAAACGGGGGATAGCATCCCATACAGCACTACAGCCATCCGGCCCCGCACCATAGCCCCCCTGCTGAGCCAGGACGGAGAGCCCGCCTTACCACATTAAGAGGTGAGCCCCAAAACACTGCACTCACTCAGGGAGTTGGGAGAGGGTTGTTATCAGGGCCTGGAACAGAATTCAGACAGGAGAGCAGAGACCGAGAGAATCCATCGCTCCTGCTGAGTTTTCAGGTGAGCGTGACAATTAGGCAGAATCCTGTGCAGTGCCCTTAGGGACCACTAGACACAATTAAGACTACAGGTGGCAATACAAGTTTTACCTTTGGTACAAGCCTGTACTACTATGTTAAAGTGGTAGCAGTAGCAGAGCATCCAGGCTTATCTCAAGAGCATATGAGCAGTAGCAGAGATTACACAAAGGGACCACAATTACTGTGACTCAAGCAAACACTGACTCAAGGTTTCAGGTAAAAAATATAATTACATTTATTTTTAAACCATTTGTTACAAACACAACACTTCTATTTATTCGAAAACCACACGTAAAATATACTACAACTAACCAATTAACTTTATACGGTATACTTCAAGGTAAGTACCCTGTGTTTTAGCAGACCGGTGTTATGGAACAAAAGACGTTACCGGGAATACACTTGTGATCACTTTTTGACAGTAATGACAGTTCGGTCTTACTAAAGAAACGCGTATCCGAGGCAAGAAATGTTACCGGGGCAAAAACACACTTAGCACCTGAGATACCCAAAATCATAGGCAATACTTTTGTCAAGGCAGACAGAATCCGAGAACACTCTTAGACAAGAATTCAAAAGTCAATAGGCCGGAGCCATTGTCAAGTGGAACCGGGTTCCTGTTGTCGAGGATCACACATTCAGATAGCTCACGATTCGGCGGAGGCAGGAGTACTTAGATATTGTCAAAAGAGGAAGCAGAAGATATAAGAAGGAGGGAAGACAAGGGCAAGCCTTGGAGACGAAGAAAAAGGGATTCACCCAAATTCCTCGAGCAAAACACAGTACCTTATTCAAGGGAGAGGCTGGTGCCACGGCAGTTGTTCCTGGTAGTTTCATGCAGACCCTCGGTTCCTGTAGCTTCGATCCGACGGAGGACGTCTGGAGGGGTCTGCACCACACAGGGCTGAAGCCGGCAGCAGCGACGGTGAATAAAAGGTGCGCTCCTTAAAAACAGGAGAGGCTCTTCAGATGGCTATCCGGACCACTACAGCAGTGTGCAGCGATTTCGACCACAAAGAGGATCCTCTGGCTGTAGAAGATGAGCTGGTTATCCCCACCAAGCTCAAGGGAAGAAGACTCAGGACTGGATCTTCTCTGGTCGTTGAAGGGTAGATAGCTCAGGACTGCAGCAGGGCTTCACCGGGACGGGATAGTTGCAGCAGTTGACTTCTTCTCCGCTTCTCTTTGGTTCCTTGTAGTTCCAGTGGCGACTCTGTCTTCTAGACCAAGAGACCTGCCTTTTATGCGAAAATCCCCCATTCACACAGCCTGGCTGTCAATCACGCAGCAGGGGGGTTGTCCGGCCCGGACAACCACCTCAGCCAATCATGGCAAAGTGCGACTTGGGTTTCCTAGGATACCCTGTGCAGGGGGTGACTACACCCCTCCCTCACATTCAGCCCACCTAGACACCCAGGTGCCTAGAGGAGGGCTTCTGGGCAGAAGCCCGCCAAAAGGTAGTGAACAAAGGAGGCAAACCTGGTTTGCCGCGCAAAGTAAAACACAAGAAGGACTTTAACAAAAAGAAATGGCGAATAAACCCAACCGGAGCCAAAAGAAAAAGCATTCGGTCAAGCGGATTTAAGTTTGAGTCTAATATATTAGCCTAAAACAATACCACGTTTATATAGTATAACCGCGGTAGAAAAGTTAGGGTAGATACCACTGCCACCCGCGAAGTCTAGATGTTAAAAGAGCGAAACAATGCTCTAGGAGGTACAGATATCAAGGCTAACAATTGACCCTTTCCAGTACACCATGTAAGATGGGGTGTACCGCATATGTGGTTTAATGACTAAGTAAAGTTGTTGGCAACTTTCCCCTTTTCTGGGGGACAGTAGTCGGCCTCAGAAATGGAGTCGGTGGGAAGTCTAAAAGTCAACCCTGTATCACTGCATTGAAGGTACTGTGTAACACACAAAAGGAGGGGGACTACTGAAGTGGTGTACTTCAGAGTCCACAATCACAAAAACAGATGAAATACACATGGCAAAACACAGTTAAGAGTGGAAAGAAAGGGGTACACTCTTACCAAGTGGAAAAATAAACTCCAGAGATCCAGCAAAGCTGCTGCGGGACTCACTAGGTAAGGGAAATTAGCCATTGAATGAGAATTCTCCCTAACACCTTTAAATTTAGAGGCGCGTTGGGGTGCGGCCCTGGGAGCATGCGCTGCCCTGACTCCGCCCTCTGGCGCCACACCTCAGTCCCCTTTTCTGTGTCAACGGGAATGGGCCAAATTCACCAGCGCTCCTGGGTTTGGCTTCCGCCATGTAATTCCGCACGCGGATACTTCTTCTTTGTCTTTTTTTGTCTTTTTATCATTCAGGTACTCTGTCCTCAGGCGCCACACTCCTCCACGGAGGGTGTCAACTTCCACAGGTTTCAGCAGGTGTCCATCCTGCGACGGGCTGTTCCCAACTTCAGACCCCCACGCCCTCTGCCTACTTTGCCTTGGCCCATACCACAATTGGCAAGCTTGTACAGCGTGTGACGCCCTGTTACCGAAGTCTTTGAAGAACAGGCTGGTCCGGTGGAGGGAGCTCTTCCAGAAGTCGCCCCCCCGAGGACCTTAAGGACTTAGTGAAACATCGATGCCTGTGTGGGAGGGACCGCTCAGGTTCTTGTACCAGCACGTGCACCGAGGCTGCTTCAGCTACCCTCAGGCTGAATGGTCCTCGGATCCTCCTGGTGACCGTGTTGAGGGACCGGAAGGTTCTTGTACCGGGTCTTCACTCAGGGGCTCCGTCCTAATACCGGCATTATGTCCAAGGGTCCATGCCCTGGTACCGGCATTATGTCTGAGGGGGGTGCCTAAATGCAGCTCTTCCAGCCCCCGGACAGAGGGTGTCGCACCTACGCAGGGTAGGTCTCTTGATCCACACTCAAGAGTCTTGGAGGAGCCTGGGCCCAGTGAACCAAGCAACACGATGCAGGCACGTGACAGGCAGCTCGTCAAAATGGCCGCCGCGCCAAACATCAGCACCCATCTGACGCCATTCCAGGAGTTCGCCGAGGAAAGAGTGTTAAGGTGGGACTGGCCTCAACCAGGTGCCTGGCCTACAGCCTATCCTTCATTTGCACAGGGCAGGTTTCCGCTGCGTCTGTATGGGCAGGGTATGCAGCGGCTCAAGGCCTGTGAAGATAGGTTCTTTGAGAGGTTCCTCTGGCTCATGAAGTCTCCTCACATGGGGGTTATCATCAGGGATGCCATCAGGGACATGCTCCCTCCAATCTTTCTAGCACCTCAGGCTCCTCTGCCGGCGGCTCCCTGGGCACAGCCTCTACCTCCATCTCCCCAGCTGATTCCTCAGGCGGTTCCGTACCAGCCTCCTACACACCCTCCGCCTCTGGTCCCGGTACCCCAGCCGCCGTCTCCCGCTACTCCACCCCCCCAATGCAGGACCCTCCTGAACCTCAGGACACGGATGAGGAGGAGGACCCGGACATGCCCTCGTCAGGCAGGGCCTTCCACGAACGCCTGGCAGGGCTGGAGGAGTTGAGGCCTGCCTCAACCCGAGGTCGAGCAGCTGGCAGAGGGGGGTCCTGGCTGAAGTCCTCACACAACACCCCTCTGCCAAAACGGGAATTCCACTGCAGACCGATGTAGTCGCCCTGGCCAAAAAGGGTTGGCTCAAACTCCCACTCTGCCCAGCCAGTCAATTAACAGCTGGACGCCAAGTACAGGCAGATGGAGGGGGATACACTCTTGCTATCGGCCCATCCTCAGCCACACTCCTCGGTGATCGCTGCGGCATCACTACTCCAACATCAGTCGTACTCTGCTTCCTTCGCTGCGACACTGGTAGGCAAGGAGAAGAACTTGGAGGGTTACGGGAAGAAGCTGTATTCCAACGCGTCCTTACATCTTTGTCAGGCCAACGCTGATGCCATGGTGGTGGCCACTAACCAAAGGTTAAGGTGGGAAATTGTGGACTTCCTCCCAGAACTCCCTATACAGAGCCAATCACATTTCTAGGTTGGACTGGCTGAGGCCAAGCTGGTGGCGCAGGACCTCATGGAGTCCACTGTGGCCCATATTGACACCTCTGGCCATGCTGTTTGTATCGTCACAAGCATGACAAGGACAGCCTCGCTCTGCAACGAAATTCAACCCAGACGTCCAGGAACGCATCTTAGATCTTCCGTTCGAAGGGGGTGACCTCTACCACTCCACAACGGACGAGGAGCTGGACAAAAAGAAAAACCGCTCACAAACGGCCAAGTCTTTATCCATTTTGCAAAGATCACGCCCAAATCATACACCCAGTCACAGCAGCGCTCCGACAAGGGGCGTACATACGGAGGGTTCTGCGGCTTCCAGTAACGGAGATCTAGGCAGCCGAACCGCTCGCCGACTCCAAATCGGCGCAAGCAACTAAAAGGGGTCTGGGGGTTTAAGGGCTTTATCCAGTCCCCCTTCTCCGCAACAGCCTCTGAGGGAAAGAAGGCATGACACGCCCCTTCAGGTCCACGTGTCTCCAGTGGTGGGCAGGCTTGCTCTCCATGCACATTTCTGGTGCCAGAATTTCGTGGACCCCTAGATCCTCTCCGTAGTATCCACGGGGTACGGCCTACACATCCCATCCCAGCCTCTCCTCCCTCCTCCCCTCCTCCCCTCCACTCCCTCAAGTTGGGACAGCAACTCTTCTAGCGGAGATCTTCTTGCTCGTAGAGAGCCAGTCCGTGGATGAAGTCCCAGCCTCTCAGCGAGGCTTGGGATTTTACTCCAGGATTTTCACCATACAGAAAAAGAACCAGGCGGCCTGAGAGTTGTGCTGGACCTTTCCACCCTCAACCTCCCCTTGCCTCTACAAAAATTCAAGATGGTTACGCCAGCTTTTATAGCAACGACAAGGGAGGCTGGATGTGCTCCCTGGATCTGAAGGACGCGTACCTACACGTCGCGATTTGGCAGCCCCATCGTTCTTTCCTCCAGTTCAGGATCATGGGCTGCCATTTCCAATACAAGGTCCTTCCTTTTGGCCTGAATTCGGCCCCAGGGTCTTCACCAGACTGATGAATATGGTGGCTGCCTTCCTCAGAGCGCAGGGCCTCCATATCTACCCATACCTCGACGACTGGCTTGTCAGGGCTACATCTCCGGAAGTGGTTCACCACTCCTCCCATGTCCTTATGAACACACTGCACGATCTGGGCTTTTTGCTCAATCTCAAGAAGCAGCCCAGGCAGACTCTAACATTCTTGGGCCTCATCTGGGACACGTGCTCCGAGGAGGTGTTTCCATCGGAGCACAGGATTGCGGCTATCAGGAGGGCCACAACTCACTTCCTCACAGAGAGGTGACCTCAGCCTGGTGGTACCAGCATCTCCTGGGTGTCTTGGTGGTGGTCCTGTTAGCCGTTCCTCACATGAGACTGAGTATGAGGAGGAGTCAGCTGCACTTCGCTGCTTCATGGAACCAGGAGCGGGGTTCTCAATCCGAGATGATTAACGTTCCGCCATCTCTCTGCCCGGACCTCATATGGTGGTCCAGGGACTGCATCCTACGGACGGCAAGGCCTTCCGTCCTCCCACCCCGCAGGTCACCATCACCACATACTCCTCACTCGAGGGCTGGAGAGCCACCCTGGTCGATCTCTGGGTCCACGGCACCTGGATCCGACAGGAGCAGGAATACCACATCAATTGGTTGGAGCTGAACACCATCTGGCTAGCACTCAGAGCTTTCCTTCCGCTCATCCAGATGGACAACTTGACCAGCATGTACTATATCAACAAGCAGGGAGGCACCAGATCCCCTCCACTGTGCAGACTGCAATCAACATGTGGGATTGGGCCCTGGAAAATGACATCTGCCTCACGGCAGTCCACCTTCCGGAGGAATCCAACCTGGAGGCGGACAGGCTCCGCAGGTTGGGAGCAGAAAATTACGAGTGGTAGCTAAATGAACTCGTTATTCAGGAGATCTTCAGCATATTGGGTCTTACCCAGGTGCATCTCTTTGCCACCGTGCACAACAAGAAGTGCCCTCAGTTCACCTCCTGGCAGGGACAGGACCCCCGCTCCCTGGGCGACGCATTTTGGATTCAGTAGAGCGGCATGACCGCGTACGCCTTCCCGCCCACTCCGCTGATTCACAGAGTGATATGCAAGATCAAGGATTCTCGCCAGCTCAACATCATCCTGATGGCTTCATGGTGGCTGGCCTGGCCATGGTTCTCGTAGCTGCTCAGCCTCTCGGAGGTGCCGCCCATTCATCTTCCGACAGGCCCAGCACATCTTCTGGTGCAGCAGGGGTGGCAGGGTCATCCACCCTGCGCCACAGAAACTAGCCCTCACAGCGTGGTTCCTGAGCAGGTAACGCTAAGGCACCTCAGCCTCTCCCAGGCCAATCTGGAGTTCATACCGGGCGCCAGGAGCAAGGCTACCAGGGCCCAGTATAAGAGTAAATGGACCAGATTCTGCCACTGGGCAGACTCCAAGGACTTCGACCCCCTGGCATGTACTTTGGAAGACATGCTCTCCTTCTAGGCGCACCTGGCCCACTCAGGTGTGCAGGTGGACACCTGCCACACTTAACCTCGCAGCCATCAGGGCCTACAGGAACTTGGAGGAAGGGGTCTTCTCCTCCAATCCGATTTTCAAGAAACATTTTACGGGGCGAGCAAGGCTCTACCTGCCCATCAGGAGGCCACACCCCATGTGGGAACTGAATATAGTCCTGGGCGCCCTGGCGCACAAACCGTTCGAGCCAATGGAGTCTGCGGACATCAGGCTGGTCACCATCAAGACAGCCTTACTGGTAGGCCTCACCTCGGCTCGAAGAGTCAGCGAGATTCAGGCACTCGTCGCCTCAGAACCATATACTACCTTTCACAGGGACAAAGTAGTCCTTCAGACGCATCCAGCATTTCTGCCTAAGGTGCCGTCTGCTTTCCGTTTGAACAAGGAAATTGTCCTCCCTATGTTTTTGCAGATCCTAAGGCCGAGGCACAGAGAGTTCTGCACTGCCTGGATGTTGGGCGTGCCCTGAAATTCTACCTGGACAGGACCAAGGGCTTCAGCAAATCAGACGTCCTGTTTGTCACCTTTGGTGGTGCAAGACCAGGCTATCAGGCCTCCACGGCCTCCAAGGCCTCCATATCATGCTGGATGTCTCGGCCATCAAAGAAGAATACTAGGGGCAGCACACGCTGCTTCCGGCTAACATGCACGCCCACGCAGTCAGGCCCAAGGCAACGGCCATCCCATTCCAGCGCCATGTTCCTTGGCAAGTCATAAGCAGGGCGCCCACTTGGGCCACTCCCTCGGCTTTCTGCAAGCATTACTGTTTGGATGCCGGCTCTAGATCTGATGCGACAGGCGGTTCTCAGGAACCTAGTTGCTTAAAAAGGGTCTCCTCTCCACCCTGGGGCTACATTCAGTTGTAATCGCCCATGCAGTATGGAGGAAAGCGGAAGGGACGTAAGAGTAATTATAAGTTACTCACCGTAGTGACTAATGTACTCTTAGTCCCCTTTCCTCCATACGTCCCACCATCCCCCCCCCCCACTAATAATACTGGTGTCATTAGGCAATGTTAAATCTATTGTCGACGCGTCAATGGGGACTGAAGCGTGGCGATGGAGGGCAGCGCCATGGCAGTGCATGCTCCCAGGGCTGCACCCCCACACGCCTCTAAATTTAAAGGGGAAGAAGGTTTTTTCTGGTGAAAAAGGTTCCGTCTCCTGTCCCTTGGAAGGGACGCCCATGCGGTATGGAGGAAAGGGGCTATGGACTAAGAGTACTTTAGTCACTTCGGTGAGTAACTTATAACTTATTCACCGTTTACCATACCACATAGTGCTTTACCTACTTTACCTTTAGACTCAAGCTCAGTCTTTAACTCCCTTAGAGTTCAACTGGCAGCACTTTCTGCATACACCACTTCTCAAAGTAAAGTGTCTTGGTGGAAGGTTCCAGTAATTAAAGCCTTTATGGAAGGTGTTAAAATGTGGAGAAAGTGTTTATTACCTCACACAGTCCCTATGGATTTTTTGATCCGTCTTCTGAAGATAGCCTTAAGTCAGAATTTTTTTATCTTTGCTAATAAACGCTTTCTCCAAATTAAGGGAACTATGATGGGAACAGAGTTTTCCCCCAGCATTGCCATCCTGTACATAGCAGCATTTGAGGAAAATGCATTTTTGTGCCACACCACTACAGTGATCACATTGATTGCTGGTGGCACTAAATCAGCAATATTTTTTTAATCTTCGCCTCTGCAACAATTCCTCGCTACCACTGCCACTCATATTGACCCCCTCAACATTTAGAGTCTTTGGGCCACATTATAAGTTTGCTGGTACAGTAACAATGGTGCCGGTAAGCTACTGGTACCGTTGTTACCGGACCGGCAAACTACGAGTTCTGCTCGCGGAGTTCCCTGCCTAACAAATGAAAAGTAAGGGTGCTCATCAAACTCAAAATGAAATAGTCCTTAGTCCAAGCCTAATCGCTAACTGGCTCTACCGCTTAGGAAAAAATAACAAAATGAAAGACTGTCCTTGATTTCTGCCTAGCCCTACACTTGTATCCCATTTCCCTGGAAGAATGTTTTAAAAGTTTGTCAAGTTCTGGATTTCTTTACTTCTTTTCCATACAGTTCCCTTATCTCTGTTTTTTTAGCTTAATTCCACCATGTCTCACATTTTGCTTGACATTGTCCTCGTCTTATTTTTAAACACTGGAGCCCTCCAGGTCCTCTATCCTCCCTGTTCTGTTCCCTATGTTTCGTGTCTCCAGGACTCCACAAAGTTCTCTGACTGGCTTGTTTTAGAAGGGCCTTGGTTGGGCGTCTGCCCATTCAGGTTTTCTTGGCTCCCGTAACTTGCGCTTCCCTTCTGCTGCTCGACAGCTAATGCACTTCTCATACAGAGATCAGGGATTACATCCCTCTGCTGCAGTCTGCTCTCAGCGTCGGTTAACGGACCCAGGTCTATCACGCCTTCTGTATGGTCACGCCACCAGACAAGATGGTCACATTACTGTCTACGTCCCTCCCGACCTTGGCTTCTTGCTTGGTCAGGATGCCAGCCTTCTGGCATCTTGCTAGCGATTTGGACGCCTTCCACGCTACCTCTGGGTCCGCAGTCTAGTATGGCTCCGCCCCTCCAGGATGTCTTCCCGTCAGAGGCTCGCCTCTGTGTAGGATTCTCTCTCCTCCATTCTAGGTTCCTCTTTGTTTTATGTACGTTGTCCAAAACAAAAGGGGGGTGTAATTCCTCTTTGACTGTGGAGTTCAGGTGGGATCAAGCGTTAGCTGAAGGCAAAGAGATTGAAGACATTTCACTATTTGGTAGATTCATAAAAGAAGTAAGTCTTTCCAACTCGCATGTAGGCAGACCATGTACTGTGGATCGGGAGTTCCTTACCGGAATGGGAGTCCTTGTCCCCAAGAGGAGAGTCGGCTCCCTGTGAGGACCCACTTGCCCAGGCCCCTGGGGAGGGTCTTGGGCTCACCTCCCTAGCAATAAAAGGGGTTGCTTCCCCTCTGTGGAGAAGGAACAAATAGTCCAGATTCGTCCAGATTTTTATAATCCTCTTCATTTTGAAGCACTTGCCTCCTTCGGTTAAGGTTATCTCTGTAAACCACTGTTTTTTTACATATTTTTCCTGTTTTTTTGTTCCAATTTTTTTACACCCTCATAAACTTGCTCAGCACTTGTTCTCATCTTTGTGCTATTGTACAGGCACTCTTCATGAGAATGCCTCTGCCATCTGTAATTCTGTTATGGCAAGTCATTTCTAATCAATGTTGACATCCGTGTTCTTCAAATAAATACAATAAAATACACATAATGTCCAATTTTATTCTTGGCAGTTGCTGTCCAACTTTTTCTAAAAGTATCTGGCCCTAATGAAACGGTCAACTCCAAGCTTGTCTTGATACAATTAGAACCTGGTTGTCTAACGACAAACTTCAGCTCTGCTTTCTTTAAGCGCAATTTATTTTCCTGCGACCCAGACGCCTACTACAGAACTACACAAGAAAAACCCTTCCATCATTGTGCGATCTTCTGTTATGCAACTCTCAAAAGGTTAAAAACCTAGGGGTTATCTGGGACCCTGAAATGATTATGTAAATCAATCGTATCGTAAAAGGTTATTTCATCTGTATTCAGATGCTGAAATGGGTCCTTCCTCATTTTCCCATATCGGTGCTCTAATCAACCCCTGCCTAAACTATGCAGGCACTTCGTTTCGTACACCCAAACTTATTTGGGGTTTCCGCTTCACAGTGTACCACCAGAGGAGATGGATACTTCTCAGTGCTTGGCCCCGGAAACCACTGAAAATATTTTTATTTTCTGAACTCACTTAACATTCCTTCTCTCTTTTGCTCGATGTTAGTTCCACCTTCACCTAGATGCAGTTAATTCTGCTTGGTACACTGCGTATGAGCCTTATAAATTCAAATAAACATATAATACATTAAAACGTGTTTAGTGGAGAGAGTTGATGGGTTAACAATGTTGTGAGAATAAACATGGTCACCCTAACTTTTTTTTTAACTAAAATGCTATATATCCCAATTCGTTCTACTTTAGAAACGCCTGTTCGGTACAATATAGAGGCATCTGACTCTTCGAGCAACTTTGTAAAACGTGAGGAGACTACTCTGTCATAGGAGTGTTTATTTACCCATTGAATTGTTTTTGGAAAATGTCAACAAAATTGGCACTTTGAGGTATTCTCATTAAATTTACTGTTTTTAACTGTAGGTGTTAGATTAAATCCTATTAGAAATATAACATTTCCTGAGAAAAATGTATATTGTTTCATAGAACCATTATGAAAACATTACCTGGGGAAGGTGGCAAAAGAATACGTTGAGGTCTCTGGTCACCAAAAATAAATGCTATTGTCATGACATGCAAGCCTAGCATTTACCACTGCCACATTGCAGTCTGCATGTTCAAAATGTGCTTTGTCTGCTTGTGGAAAGCAGAAATGTTGCTTACGAACGTTAGGGTGCTTTGTTAGACTGTGGTGCTGGCCGGGGTAGATTAATTAACAGCAACCTGTATCTGCAATGGAGGGGGAAGTTTAGGAGGAATCCCAGCCCAGGAAAAGAAGGGCTCCTGCACAGTGTTGCCAAGTTTCATAGTGGAGCCATAATCTCAGAATATACTCTTTGCCCAAGATCACAAAGGTGCTCTGTAATATTACATACACTGTTCAGTGCCTATTGCTTCAATTCCTCCACTACATGGAAACACAAGAGCTATGGATTCTGGTTCCCCCCCATATAACAAGGCTGCACTGTGACACATCTTGTCAACCCCATTACTGAATACTCTGCCGATAGCTTATTGCTCATGATTGGGTCGCAAGAGTGCAGAATATACAGTTTGACTAAAATCACAAGACTGCTCTGCACTGATTTATTTCACATTCACTTGCTGGATGCTTTTCTTTCATCTCCATGGAAAACGAGACCTCACACGGCTTCACTATGATCACCAGAATATATGGCAATGACTCCTGATCCTCTCCTATCCCTGTTCCAATTGGTTTGATTTCTTTTCAAATAGAACACAAACGCTCACAATATATTTTCAATGCATTGCATTCTCCCAAAGATTATACATCTTGATAGATACCTATCCAGCGCCAGCACAATATTGCTGCTGTCAACGACTCCCTCGTATACGACCGCGCCATTCCTCGATCGGACGTCACGTCGGGCGTCATGTTGCACTACGCCCCATACCTCGGTTCCTTTTTTCCGCGCACTAGTCATCCTTTTCGAAACACACTAGTTTTTATATGAATTACTGCATCATTATGTCGGGGCCCAAGCCATCTGGGTTCAAATGTTGCAAGGACTTCAACTCCAAAATGTCCCTCATGGTCCCAACTACGATTTGTGTTTGGTGTCTCTGAGTAAGTCATGGCACAGTGCAATGTGGATCCTGTTTCAATGAACCAGAAAGCTGTGTGGGATCACTCGGCGAAGCTGGCGCTTGGCTGACCGACGTTCAAATCCCTGGCAAAGTCACTCCTGCGCTCATCGAAGCATGAAACGAGGACCTTACTCCGAAAAAACATCAGATCACTTGGATACACTGTCAGGAGTGGCTCTGTCTCGCAGTACTGAATGTCCTCCTTTACTCCTCACAACGGGTAATTATATATTGCGTTTACCTGGACAAGAAGGCTGTACTGCGATGACCCTCCTTATCTAAACACCAAGTATGTTCCTAGTACAGCATGCCCTTGATTTCAAGATGCTGCATTTAAGTACAAACCATTTTCTCCAACACCATTTCATTGTAACACCTGGCATACTATGCTTTAAATGCAACACAATATTGCACTTTTTGTTGTAAAAACAGTTGTGGCAAGTACGTTTCTCATGTATAATTCAACTATTACAAGTGATTGGTAATTTTGGAAGGTTTTTTACAAATCATTATGTTGTACACTGAAATTGAGTTTTGTGTAGCGCTTGTTCGCCAGTGGTACCTTTGCACTAGCTAGGGATCAATGTGGAAGGGGTATAGTGTGGCAAAAGAAAGGCCTTCATAAGATGACACAAGCAGAGATAATTACCAACAGCGGATAGTGTGTGGGATTTCGTCCAATAGGTCCGAGAACAGAACTGAGAAAGTGTGGCTGCCACATCTGACATAGCAGTAAATAGGAACTGCCAGAAGATGGGGGCTTGACCAGTCGCGTGATCCCCATGAATGTTTGCAACAAGTGTTGTTTTTGGACCATTGTAATAATAGTAGCTGTGGACACTGCAAATAACTTTAAGAGATTATATGACAAATTGGAAGTCTGTCAATAGTAAGGAACATGAGGGGCCACGATGGCAATGCAGCTTACCTTAACATAACCAATACCCAGTTCCATGTCACCTTTTTGTTGTGCTGCTTTCATAAATACAGCATCAAAAGTAATTTCTAATTTGCTAGAGTGATTTTTGTATGTAGGAAGGCGGTTGGTGTCCCTTGCATGCACTGTAATCTATTTTATGTTACATTAGACTCGCTGCTTATTTTAAGAGGATTTTAAAAACATCTTTTCATCTAGTGAATTCTTGCTTCTACGATTTATGAAAATAAATTTGCAGAGAATGAAGATAGATAAACCCGTTTTAATTCCATATTACTTCCTTAATACAATAAGGTTGAAAAAACTAGAATTCATCACACAGTTCCGGTGGAGAGTCCTACATCATGCTCTGGAGGTCTGCATATGTTCTATAATCCTATTCAGTTATTTGTTCACTATAATGAATCATTACATGCTGAAACTTTTCTCACATGGAAAAAACAATTGATTGCAGCATTATCACAAGGTTCACACAAATAACAAGAACATGTTCTGGTGCGGCCTGTCAATCCAAGATGGCACCTGTGCAAGTCTGGGTGCAAACGCTCACTCTGATTACTATGGATTGGGAAACTCTAGTCTTTAACCAACCTTAGAAGGGCTGCCATAAACAAACCAAAAAAAGTACGTTTCACTGTATAAAGCAGCATAAATAGTAATAGCAAAGAAAGGTAATGCAGCACAAAAGTATAGAAAACGCTATGTATCAAGTAGCATGGAAACAAACGAAGCTCATAGAAGCTGTTTTTTAAACTCTCAAACGTAAACAGTTGTTTTCTACAATATGCCTTTCCCATGACAGAACTTTTACCATGATGCTCTTCTGGATCACAGAGCGGCTAATTGACACTGGGGCTCCTGTAATATGTATGTTCAAGAGTTCTAGCAGAGTGCTATAGTGTTAAAGCTTTAACTAGCCAGACCTAATTGGGAAGAACAGTAAAGTTTGCTGGAGCCTTGTAGTAATGCAATGCACACTATGGATGACACACAAATGCAAGCGCTAAAGGCTTTCTGCAACTCGGAGAAGCAGATTGACATAAAGGTTAATTCAATGTGTATCTGCAAGCTCTCTATAAATATTATTTGTATCGAAGAAACACTGATGGAGGACAAGTCCCAGACTTAAAAAGAGATCTGTGTCTTCACTGTGAAGCGGCAGCCTTTGCGGCCACCAAATCCTCTTCCCCGACCCCCCCCCCCCCCTCCACTGTGTTGCAAGGCTTCCTTTTTAGTTTTAGGATGTGTTTGTGTATCGCTTTCTTTGCCAACATATTATTTGTCAGTGTTTGGCAGGTATTTTGAGGGCCATTTCTCTAATCTCAACAATAGTACTTGCACAAACCCCACCACAGGTGTCTGCAACCTGTGGCTCTCCAGATGTTTAGAACTGTAACTTGATTCCCTCACCATTGACTGCCCTGGATCGGGCTGGTGGAGTTGTATTTAAAGAACATCTAGAGAGCCACATGTTGCAAACCCCTGCCATACCACAGCACCTAAAAATAACTCTTCAGCACTGATGTAATACAGCATGTGCATTGTGTAATCGGAACTGCATTGCCATCAAAGCAAATAGCTGTGGCACAGTGCTGACAAAATATGTCAAGCTTTTGCTTGACACACAAGACGTAGCGTAAAGGTTACTTTTTGGAACCGCAATAAAGTTGTGAGACTTTTTGAAGGCCAATGATTTACATGGCTAGGGAAAGATAACTGCCCAATCTACTACAATTCCAAAAAGGAAAGTAACCCTTTCGCACTGATATTAGTTTACTAAAACATTTTGCTCTTTGTGGCAGCATCCTATCACTCTCCCAACTGACCTAGTAGCCCTGACTTACAAAACATGGCATATCCTATAACACAACCTTCTCCATAATGCACTTCCCGGTCATTTTTATCTTGTTCCTGGAGATTTCTTTCTTCTACTCAATGTTAAAGATTGTCATTTAACTTTAGCAGATGTTCTAGACAGCCCTAGAGATGAGCGTGTATCAGCCACTTTTACTCCCTAAAAATAGCCAAATACACCCAAAAAATGAAAATAGGGTGTACAAATACATGTAGGACCTTGTGCCTCTTCTTTCACCAACCTCGCTCCATGGATATGTTTGGGCCACTAGTGCATGTTTTTACATCTGGAAGACACTACTATTAATGCGGCCTGATTGGAAGAAGTAAACATGTATCTTTTAATGTGTATGAATAAATAGGTGCAAATGAATCATTACAAAAACATTCTCATTTTACAGTTAACACATATTTTCACTTGCTTGTAAAATACTCCTTTTGGGAATTGGAATTATGTTTTTTCTCACAAAAAATTAGATTTAATCCCAACTATAAAAATGGGGAGTGCAATGCTCTCACTTCAAAATCTTGATTTAGGTGGCTGGAGAAGAATGATATATCTTTTTTTTTGGAACTGTTGAAACCTTTCAGCGGTTTTGTAGGAAGTGGACCGTGATAGGTTGTCAGATGTTTTTATTTTTATTTTCTATCATAATTCCTAAAAACAAATATTGCCAAAGCGAACAGTTTGGGCATTTGTAGTTTATTACATATAAATGCATAGACAATAATGCAGTAAATACTTGGACCCTACTTTCCCAATAAGTGCAAATATATCTGTAAGCTAGTGCTTGCAGACAGATGGCATCAGAAATAACTGATGACCTGATTGGCTTGGCACTTTCATCATCCTCTGGAGCCTCGCCGCGCCGACAGGCAGGCACCAGCAGGCACGCCAGCACCGTCAAAGGGCCTCATCTAAGGCCCAAGTCCCGCCCTGGAAGACGCACACTGCGCAACTGAATCCGTACCTCCTGGTAAGCACCACCCACCTTTGCTCTGCCTCTTCCCGCACAGGTTGCCCGCCTACCACCCATTCCCATATAGCATTTGAGGACACCTGCCCCTGCCTGATGAGCCCACTGGCCGTGTGGATTGCCGGCACACCTGAACTTTTTCTTTCGTGCTTAGCTCCAAAGAGTGTACCCGTGCTGTGGCCTTCTCGTGATACAGAGCCATGCAGGCCCTGAATGATTGCCCCCCCACTATAGCGACCATCTGGGCCATGCAAGCTGTCACCAAAATCTTACTCTCTCCTAACTTCTGACTTGCCAATTACTACTGCATCTGTCTTTTACTTGCCTGTTCTATCTGCTTCTATTGTGCCACCTTGCGTGCCCAGCCAATTGCTGCCTCTCATATGTGGCCCGTTATTCCAATGTTGTTGCCTCTCTCCCTTTTATTGCCTTGCTGATCTGCTATATGCTATATCTCTAAGGTGTGCTTTACATCTATGCACCCTGCATTTTGTGCTGCATTTAAGTGTTTTTGCAAAATTCGAATTTAGGTGTGCTTTACATCTGTACATCAACTAGCCTCCTTCGGCTGCTAGGCCACCTGTTTATTTTGCCTGTGCATTGCATAGCCTATCTACCATCCCTCCTCTCCTTCACATTAATGGCGCTCTCTATCTCTACCATCTATTCTAACCCCCCTCTCTCACAAAGTCTGGAAGAAAAAAACGTTTAAAAGATCTCTTAAGAGACCACTAGGTGGCGCGGTTAAGATGGCTGCCTGATGCAACCTTCCCTTGCCATCCAAGAAGTAATGGCAGCAGGTTGTGGTTGAGTCCACGGAAAGCCCCCAGGCACCATTGTATTGCAAAAAGAAGAGCATCGGGGGAAGGCAGCGAGTGTAACTTGAAGAGGCAAGGAAATCAGGGCCTGCAACCCTAGTGCAACAATCCAGTGTAGCATTCTCGAGGGGAGGTGCCCCGCCAGAGAAAGCCAGCGGCCGCGCTCAGCCAGTCGCACCCCAGACACGTGGCCTGCAGCAGCCACTCAGCACACAGAGAGGCAAACAGTAAGGTGGGAGAGGAGCAGCGAGGCACCCGGCAAGGCGGCAAGTGATCAAAGGCTCAATAACTAAGGTAAATCTCGGGAGGGGTGAGCAAGTTGGAAGCGGCCCGGCGCAAACCCCCATCCCCCGGCCCAGAGGAAGTCTGCCTTTCTCGCCTGATGGAGAGCCAGCAGGAGGGAGGCGGAGGCGAACGAAGGAGCCCACTGCTCCCCTTCTGGTCCGCCTCGCCCAACGATGCAGGGGAGAAGGGGTGAGTGAGCCTATACAGCCTGTGAGAGGTGCCTCCGACACCCCAAATCCCTCCGGGCCTACAGAGGAGAGGGTGGTCCCCCCTTGGCTTGTGGCACGGGCGGGAGACCAGGAAGCAGAGTAACACCACTCCAGACTCCAGAAGCAGTGCACCTGAGCCCAGGAGCAGAGGCCCCCATGGGGGAAGGAGCTCCTCCCCTTCTCTGGGATAGAAATTGCAAACACCATGCAAAACTCCAGGCCCCATCCCTCCTCTACAGCCTGGACGAGCAGGACCAAAACACAGGAGCGGCGGCCTCCTTGGGCATAGGGGACTGGGAGTGGTGGCTATGGCCACGCCACCTTAAGCACACGTGGTAGGTTGACCTCCCACTCAATGAAACTGCCCTCCACTGCTGACACACTGGGGAGTCTCCATTTATTGGTGTTTCATAAAGCAGGCTGTAGGCCTGGGTGCCCTTCGACATCAAGGTACAAGGTGGACCTCCCTCCACACACACCACCCCCAGCTATCGGATAGTCCTGGAGAGTACCCTGTGAGGGAAGCAAGGGACACCTGCATGCCACATGCCTGGAACTCTGTTTGTACCCTGGGAGGGCCCGCCAGCTGCACTCGCCCATGAGTTGGTCCGATTCTCTAAAGCAATATCACTGGGAGCGGACTCTTCCCGCGTTGCAAGCAAATATGCCCACCACATCGAGAGCAGACGCCGAGGAGGCGGAATCATTGAGCAAGGGCTTCAAACAGAAAACGCTGCGTAAGGTCCCATTGGGCCGCTACTTGATGGTCAAGGGTGAGATTAGGGGGGGGGGGGTGGTCATGGTTACGGTGATCTCCATTTATTGCCCGGACAAGGCCCAAGACTAGTACTGGGAAGGGGTTGGATCTAAAATGTCTGTTGCCGATGGGGTCCTGATTGTGGGAGGAGATTTTAATATGGTCTTGCAGCCAGAGAGTGATAGGAAGAGCGCGGGTCCCTATTCAGACACACCGCTTCAGCGACAGTTAGCCGCCCACTTTCGGAAAGTTAATGATGAGCTGGGGCTCTCGGACTTGCAGGCGATGGAGCAAGGGCGCAAACCCTTATTTACATACTTTTCTAAGGTGCATGCTACGTTTTCAAGGATCAATTATATCCTGGTTGACTCCTCATTGCGGGAGCGAGTAGCCGAGTTTAAATTTTTTTTTTTTTTTAAATGTAATTGCCATTTTAAGAAAAACAAACATCCAGCACTACGTGCCAACAATCCTCTGTTTCCCCCAACCCCTTGGTACACCCCATAATTTTATAAAGTATGCTACGTTCAATACGTTCCCGATTGAATATGCACTATACATCAAAGCAGACAAGTTTGCATTCTTGAGTGGTGAACAGTGTTCGTGTCTTGCACCTCTTCTAATTTACACTTTTGTCAGATTATGCCCCAGTCCTGTCGATCATGGTTCAGTTTCGGGCGTGGGCAAAACCTCATCTGCAGCATCCGACTGTTGAATTAAGAATTGTGTATATGCACCCCACATACTTCTGTCGTTGCACCGGCCTCGAGTTGGTGACCCCCATCCATTTTCCATATCGATACAAAACATTATATCCGCCCTCCATTGTGAGATTCTAGGATTCAATCCCCCCCCCCTATTGCATTGCCACCCATCCTTTAGCCAGTATGAGGAGTACACCAAACAGTGTCCTAGTGCATTTGGGGACTTCTTTGGTATACCCTAGCAGGCCCATCAGTGGCTCCGGACTTATTGTCTGGCCCGTGACGCCACCAATCGTATCAGACACCTGTTCCCAGAACTGTCATATGATCGGGAAGTTTCAGGCCACATGGAGAAAGTCTGCCTGCTCCGCGTTGCATCTATTACATCACCCTGGGGTATCTGGGTAATATTCCTTTAGTTTGACTGGCGTGTAATAAAGCTGATGTATGTACTTAAAATGAAATGGTTTAAATCGTGCATGACAGCCCCCTTTCCTGGTCCCTTCGCAACAATATGTCCACATTTCTTCTGAAATCGCCCGCCCCAAGGTTCTCACCCATTTTTCCCGCGGTAAGGATCTTTCCACTGTCTTGGATTGCATGCACATTGAATACAGTCCTGACGTCACCATGCGGCTTATAGTGCCTTGGAGCACTATATCCAGTTTGTATGAGACCTGTGGTTGGTCCGGGAACGTGGTGAACTCATGGCATAGACTTGCCTTTAATCTATAATACAGAAATATGTCTAGAGAAGACATTGCCCCTTTCTCTCTCAGCCGTTCCAATGTTATAAACTTTCCCCCGGGCAAGAGTTCTCTGAAGTGTGCTCCCCCCCCCATTTTATTTGTCATGGCCACGAAGCTCGTCTCGCCCGTAATGGGGATCCCGGTACATGTATTACTGGAAGTCGGGTGAATAAAGGACCTCCCCCCTCTGTTTATTTTCTATTCGAGTTCAAGCTTTGCAGGTCACTTCCACCAAATTTCGTGTGTGTTGTGCTCTGTCTGGTGCGGTTAGAATAATCGATCTAAGCAAATCCAGTGCTGCTATCGTCCTTTCCACCTCTACATTCCTTCCATCTTTTTGCATATCCTACCAGTACCCAAGAAATTCCGCCTGTGCTATGTTGTAATAGGTCTCAAATTCGGGTAGTGCCAACCCTCATCCATGTACAGGTGTTGTTAACTTATCCTAAGATACTCTGGCCGGTTTGCCCTCCCATAGGAACTGTGAGACTGCTGTCTTCAGACCGCAGAAATATTCCCCCAGAACCCATATCTGGGTATTCAAGAAGACCTAAAGGAACCTGGGGAGCAGCTTCATTTTGGTGATGGATATTCGGCCATACAGGTTAAGGGGGAGGTTTTTCCATCTCGACATGGCCTCAAAGGCTTGATCTAGGGCTCTCAGGTGGTTGCTATGATATACCACATTTTTATCCCTAGCTATGTTAATTCCCAGATAGCGTGTTTGAGTCATGTTCCATTGGAATCCCCACCTGTCTTGATATTGTTTGACCTTCTCTGTAAGTGGGAAGAGTATAGATTTAGAGGCGTTTACCTTTAGTCCCGATATTTCCCCAAAGCCTTGGACATCCCTCATGATTGGGTCTAGGATAACCTTGGGGTCCTTGACAAACAGCACCATATAATCTGCGTATAGTGATATTACAATCTTGTGGATGTGTAATCTAACCACACAATGTAGGTGTAGTTCTCTTAATCTTTTGGCGAATGGCTCGATTGACAGTGCGCAGAGCAGCGGCGATAGGGGACACCCCTGTTGTGTTCCCCTTTCTAGTGCCACAGACGATGTCAGCTGACCGTTCACACTTACCCTGGCTACCTGTTGTGTATATAGCAGTTTGACCATGGCGAGTCGAATGGTTTAGAGGCGTCCAATAGGGTTACCACTATTGAGTCCTCGGATGGCACTGCCGCGATCACTCTGAACATTCTCCGGAGTCCATACGAAGTGGATCACCCTGGGATAAAGCCTGCCTGGTCTGCCCTCGCCATTACTGGCATCATTGGTGCCAGACGAGATGAAAAGATCTTTGCAAACATTTTGTCTATATTAATCATTGAGATTGGATGATAAAAGCAGCAGTCATTACTAGGCTTATCTGGTTTTCGTAACACTATCACCATCGCTTTCCTGTGTGTTTCCGGCAGGTGTCCCATCTCTAGACTGTGTTGAAACATGTCCAATAGATGGGGGCCCAATTTATCTGCGTAATGTTTTGTAAAATTCCGCCGTGAACCCATCTGATCCCGGCGACTTCCCATTCAGCGCGGACTTCATAGCATTCAGTACCTCTGCTAATGACAGGCGGCGACTCAGGTGCTCTCTTTGGTCGTTAGTGCACCAATCTAGGGTTACTTGATGAAAGTATTTCTCGATATCTGCCTGAGAGGTGTGAATCTGGGAGGAGTAAAAGTGACTGTAAAATTTGAAGAATTGCTGCAGTATCTGTGTCTTCGAACCAATCCCTCCCCTACTCATCTACTATGGCCTGGACACTGCCTCTCAAATTGTCCAACTTGGTTGCCCTAGTCAGTGTCCGGCCAGGTTTGTCCCCCTCCCCATATTGGCGAATGTTAACCAAGTTTCCAATATATTTAACCTCCCAGAGTGCCAGCACCTGGAATTTTTGTAGCTTCAGAACCTCGGCCTGTTCCCGATTTGTCAGGGTTGGTGTGGTCATCTGCAGCATCTGTATACTACTTTACTTGCTGCCAGTTCTCGCGTAAACTGTATAAGAATCCTAGCTTCTTTGGATATGCATTCACCCCTTATCACGCATTTAAAGCATTCCCACAATGTCCCCGAGGATTGCACTGAGCCCACATTCATATCGAAAAAGTTGTCTATGGCCGATGTTAAACCCTCTTGAAAAATCGCATCTGTGAGGCCTTCGCTTTTGAACCGCCACGGGAGCCTCCCCTTTGCTCGACCAGATAATCCCACCACAAGTGTCACATGGGCGTGGTCTCACAACTTTTGGGCAATAATCCCCACTTCTTTCACCTGCCCGAATACTGAGTGCGACACAAAAAAAAATCAAACCTTGATGCAGAGTTATGGGGTGCTAAGTGGCAGGTGTACTGCCGCTCCGCCTGGTTTCTCACTCTCCACACGTCTGCCACCTCCCATAAAAGGGCCATGCCCTGTAACCGGCAAGTCCCTTTGTTCCCCGACCCGTGGCCGCCCCCAGTTTGGTCGAGCTTGGTTTGCATTATTGCATCGAAGTCGCCAGCCCCAATTATCGCTCCTGGGGATAACTCCCCTAGCTGCTGATCTATCCACTCCACTGTATCTACTGTGTCTTGATTTGGACCACAGTAGTTAATTAATGTGTATAGTTCTCCTTGGATGGTGCCTTGAGCAATGAGGCCCCTACCACCTTAGTCTGATGGAAGCCAACCGTGTTATGTATTAGGGTGTCCACCCCTCTTGCATTTGAAGAGTATGATGAAAAGTATCTATGGCATCCCATGTCCTCCAAAATTTGGATTCAGTGTCTCGTATTAAGTGAGTCTCCTTTTCCGACCTGATGTTGCTGCATGTATAGCAAGCGTTTCCGACATTTGGTGGGACATTTTAGTCCCCTGACATTCCAAGTGCAGAATTTAAGCATAGCCATCCCTTTTAATCAAAAAAACAACCTTGCTTTGTGTCTCCAACTGTCCCCCTATCATGGGTTCTGCCCTTAATATATTTAAGAAGCTGCTTGAAGTGTTACTCTTCTGCATGAAATGTAGGGGCGTTATATGTAGCAATATTATTGTATCGGGTGTACCGTGTTTCTGCCCTGCCCCACCAACAACCCCAATTCGTCAGTGATACGTATCCGCTTCCTCCTATTTGCCCGCTTCTCGTCAGTGATGTATAACCCAAACCTCCCTCCCACCCTCAACCAAACATATCTTCCCATCCTCGAAACCTGAACCTCACCTCCCCTCCCCCGCTGATTGCCCCAACTTTTCAGCTTCCCCTTTTAGCCAACCTTGTACACACTTGAGCTTCCGCTTGGGGGGGGAGGGGTGCTGCGAATCCAACTTTCTGGCACACCTGCAGATATACACGATTCCCCTTGTCATATCATAGCCGTATCTTAACTATTGTTAGCGTTGCATCAAGCTAAAGGATATGTTACTAGGATACATTAACACCCATTATTCCCCCTCTGTCGAGGAGATCTTGGTTGCGTTTCTAGAAAAGCTGTGGCCTCTTCCAGGGTGCTAAAGAAGAGTGCCCGTCTGTCATGTTCAACTGGCAGTTTGGCTGGGAACATCATTCCATATCTTATCCCCAGATCATGTAGCTGCTTCT
The DNA here is from genome assembly GCF_040938575.1 of Ambystoma mexicanum. Lineage (NCBI taxonomy): Eukaryota > Metazoa > Chordata > Amphibia > Caudata > Ambystomatidae > Ambystoma > Ambystoma mexicanum. Next base: position 1,187,405,785 of record NC_090927.1, read on the forward strand.
TGACCTCTATAAATGTCCTCCTCGATAACTGCACTTTATCTGAGAAGTCCGGAAACAGTCTGATTGTGTCACTTTTGTCAAGGACTGTCCCCTTTTCTTATGCTTTCCGAAGAGCCACATCTCTGTCCCGATAGTTCAATAAAAGGGCTATGATTGGGCAGGGTGGTGCGCATGGGATTGGCCTCCTGCCGATAGGGATTTGTTGCGCCCTTTCGACTATACGAACAACAGAGAACCCCACTTGGCCCAGTGCTTCCTGCAGTATCTCCTTCACGAGGGATTCCATGTTCCTGTGATCTGTTGATTCCGGAATTCCTACAATCGTGAGGTTGTTCCTTCTTGTTCTAGACTCCAGGTCATCCTGCTTGTTAAGTTCTTTCAGTGATCTCTTCACTCCAGTCATCTCCCTGGCTGTGGAGGTAGACGCGTCTTCCACCTCTGACACGCTTCTCTCTGCTTCGTCCAGCCTCTCACCGTGTTTGTCCAAACAGATCTGCATGTGGTCCACCTTGCAGGTAAGTGAGTCGAGTTTCCCATCCAAGGATTGGCTACTGGATTGCAGTTGAGAGAACATCTCTTTGATATCCTGAAATGCCCCAGCCGGGTCTTGAGATGGGGTTTGGGGGCCGTGCTTCGGGAGAAGTCTCCATCGTTTTGCTAGTTTTGGCTTGTGTTGTTGCGTCAAATTGTAATTTTGCTTGGCATTTGCCTCTGTTACCAGATTTGGACATTGCCGTTGATCTGGGTTCCAGGCAGCTTAGTTCTGCAGCTCCTGACTGTATGATCCGATAATGATCGCAGGGGGGACCTGTGGTAGCCCCTCGTTGCCCTCAGCCAAACCTATAATGCCCTTTCCGTCAGTAAGGCCCATGTTAGGGACATCAAGTATGTGGGTTATTCCAGCATTTTCTATCCCCCTGTGTTGATGACTGTTCCACTGTTATTTTCCCTTTGTGGGCATTTTTGTATATATTTTTGTGTAGATTTTTGAATACATCTCTTGACATATGGTTGGGTCAATATTAAACTGATTAAATAGAATGGATGTTAAAATGTTGATCATATAGCTCTGATGATGGTGTTATGCACCGAAATGGATTGGGGGAACTGTGTTCCATATAGACCATAGGGTCTTCTTGCCTCAAGAATTGTGTGAATAAACACTGCTTGAAAATCTCATTTAAACAAAGAAGTTGGCTTCTATTTTTGATGGATTGAAGATATTAGTTTATTGGAAAATATAGTATTTGACAAAAGGAAAGAAAAATTGGTCCTTGTGGATTAAAAAGTACTTTTGCTGGAAAACAATGAATGAATGAATAGAGCTCCAAAGGTGAGCAATTTGTGAGCATCGGACATAGTTAGGTGGATTCCACCTGATTTTTTCCGGCCCTTTGTGGGGTCGCCTGTCAGATTTGGTTAGTTTGCCCCAGTGCTGAGTCTGCTGTAATGCACACTGATGGGTGTTCATCTACACCTGCAGCACAGGTAGCAAGCTCCTAATGTGGTGAATTATTCGCTTAGTATCGCAGAGGATAAGCTAGCTGTGCGCCCATCTCGGGCTGCCCTTGTTGCGCTGTGCCTTTTATTTACCATATCACACGCTGTGATCCCCAACTACGTCTCCTGCCTTGCTGCGGGTTATGCTGTGTGTTAGCGTCCAAGGTGGTGGGGTGTCCTCGGTTTGCATTGGCTCACCTCCAGGTTCAGTGTCGTCCAATCTGCACAAGACTGCCTGGGGTGTCTACAGACGTTGAGGGTGGGGAGCCTCTCCGTGCCTGCCGCGTCCAGAGCAGCCGCTCCCTCGCAGTCAGGGTTTCCTTATCTGTTGCTTTCATCCGCTTCGTTGTGCTGGACTCTAAGAGGCAATTGAGACACGTATTACCCCGCTTTCCCCACTCAGCAGGTTTCTCTACATGTCCATCTGGGTGTCTGTCCTCTTAACTTGTTGTGGGCCAGGTCCGGTGAGTTTGCACCACCTTATTGCCTCGTATTATCCGATGGTGCTCTGTTGGCCTTTTTATCCTGCACCAGATGGGTCCGTGTTTCAGGTCCTTGTTGTCCACGCTTGTGCCTCTCCTGCTTGCCCCCGCCCCCCTGTCTTCTCTGAGCGGCGCAGCCGTTGGCAAGAGGAAGCGCACCAGTGTTCCTGGCCACAGTCGGTTTCCCAGATAGAGTATCTCCAGTGTTCACTCGTAGAGCCCCCTGTGTTTGTTATCTGCAGCTCTGTCTCAGGGGCTTGATGAACTGTTCGTAGTAATGGTGGTTTTATTCCCACAGAGAACGGTTGTTAAGGGTCTTGTCCCGGGTCAGTCAGGACCTTTAGGCTGCCGTTTCTTAGACCCTTTGCTTCGATCCGGTCCCATGTCTGGGTTGCGCATCCGACATCCCCGCCGCCATCTTTCCAGTGCCGGTCCGCTCTGCCTTGTCCGGATAGCTGTGCTGTTGTTGCACAATCCGTTTGCACAAGCTACTCTCTGCCATATTGTTAGGGTTTGGGAGATTGTCGGTCCGCCATCAACTTTCTCAGTGGTGGGGTGTTGCAGATATGTCCGGTGTCGCGTGTTGATGATTGCATCTCCTGCGGTTTGCAACACCAGCCTCCGCTCAGTCCAATCAAAGTTGTGAGATCGCATTGAGTGTCTACGGGGCTTTAATCCGCACCTCAAGCCTTATTGCAACGCCTGCTGATTCTGTGTCTCGGAGGTAGGTCCCTCGGGCGCAGTTGAAGACGGCTCCTCCTCCCTCTCACGCCGTCTCCCACGTGTTCACTGGTCTCACTACCGCCATGGTTTAGAGGCTCGGCAGCACCAATTTTCTTCGGGATTGCTCCCTGATGGTGTTGTCGCTTTTCTCCTCCGAATGCAACGCGTGGAGTAAAGATTCCAACACAGGGAACCACCGGATAACGTTCCTAGTTTAGGTGTGCTGGAGCTCACAGGTGTGTGGCCGTATTAGTCGTTCTCCCCCCTGAGTAGCTAGGTTTACAGTGGAGACTATCCCTTGGTCGGGCCAGGACCTAGTGAGAGTCCTAATAGGTGTCCCCCCGAAACCCCAAGACAAATCAAGGTGGTCTTGCAATGACCTGCTATTGCGGGATAAAGTACTATCCCAGGCCATCCTCACCGCGATAAAATAATAGTTTGAAATTAATGACAATGGGGATGTTGGTGTAGCGGGGGTCTGGGAGGCATTCAAGGCTAGGATGAGGGATTCCACATTGGACTGGGTGCGAGTAGAAAAAAGAGAGGGAGACCGAGGAGAAGCTTCTCATGGAGAAAATTGAGGTCATCCAGCCAGGGGGTAAACTGAAGTTCCAAATGTTCCCGGGGAGGTGGGTGGAACTTCAATAACATAAAGAGAAACTGAAGGCACTCCTAGCCGATCAAACGGAACGGAAACTGGCCTTCTTGAAACAGAAATACATGGAAAAGGGAGAAAAGGCCGATAAGATATTAGCATTGAGGTTGAGGGAGCTTAGGAACAGTCGTAGAGTAGATGCTCTGTGTCCCACCGACTGCCCGAAGCTTCTTAAGGATTCTAAGATAGCAGAGCAATTCCGTCAGTTCTATGACATGCTTTACTCATCAGAATATAATGGAGACTGGTCCGACGCTGACCGTTTCCTCGATTCCCTCCCAAACCTGCGCCTCCCTCCGGAATAGGCGGAGCCAATGGAAGCGCCCATCACTCCCCAGGAAATAATAGATACCGTTAGTGGAATGAAAGGGGGCACCACTCGTGGGGACAATGGTTTTACGGTAGCATTTTATAAGGTGTTCCGCTCCACCCTCATACCTTTCATGGCCAACTTGTTTAATAAGGTCCTGGAAACGGGCGCCCTTCCCCAGTCAATGCTAGTGACCCTGATCATAGTCATACCCAAAGAAGGGAAGGACCCTGCTGAGTGCTCCTCTTACAGGCCCATCTCACTCATGAACACTGATGTGAACATTTTGGCAAAACTCCTAGCCATTAGATGGGCTCAAAATCTACCCTTGTTGGTGCATGGGGGCCAGGTGGGGTTTATTCCCGGCAGACAGGGAGCAGACAATATAAGGAAGACCATAAATCAATTCCATGAGGCAACACATAGAGGACTAGGGGCTCACCTCGTATCCATAGACTCGGAAAAGGCATTAGATTGGGTTGAATGGCTTTATATGGGCAAAGTCTTAGAGGATACAACTAGGAGATAAATTTAGAGGGTGGATTGCAGCCCTTTATAATGGCCCAACGGTGAGAGTGGCCGTCAATGGCACTGTTCCTCCCCCGTCCAGCTCACTAGAAGGACGAGATGGGGCTGCTCCATCTCCCCCCTGTTATATGCCCTGGCTGTGGAGCCCTTGGCTATTTCCATTATATTGGACCAGGGAATTTTGGGTATCCAATGTGGGGAGCAGGACTTTAAACTATCATTGTTTGCCGACGATATTCTCTGTTACTTGATTAATTTGCCGGAATTTCTCATGCACCTCCAAGCCCAGATACAAACTCTTTTAGCAGATTCTCGGGCCTGAAAATAAATCTCTCCAAGTCAAGTGTATTGCCCATGGGGGAAGACGACCAGGATACCACGGGTAGGAAAACAATTAGTGGAATGAGAGTCGAATGCAAGTCCTCCCCGTACCTGTGTGTCAATTTCCCTAGGGACCTGGAATCCTTGTTTGCCCTCAACTATACCCTAATCCTGGAAAAAATTAAAGCACACCTGCAACGCTGGGGCCCTCTTACCCTATCCTGGTTTGGCTGAATGGTATCAGTAAAAATGAGTATTCTCCCCCGCCTCTTGTACCTCTTTACGGCACTCCCCATCCACCTACCAGACTCCTCCTTTGCGATGCTCCAGGGCATGAGCCAACCGTTTATCTGGAAAGAGAAAAAGCCAAGAGTTAAATATGCAACCTTGACCCTCCCTTGGGACCTTGGGGGATTTGGCCTTCCGGACTTCAAATTATATTATAAAGGAGCTCAGCTCCGGGTGATGATGGAGCACTTGAGGGATGACATGGGTACCTATTGGACATACTTAGAGGATGCCCACACTCACCCCAAGACAGTGAGAGACCTCTTGTGGTCTCCGCTCAAGGAAATCCCCCTCTGTGTAAGATCCCACCCCACACTGGTGGTCCTTTGGGAATTATGGAGACGTAACAAGGCAAATACACTCCTCTCCTCCTGGCCCTCCCCCCTGAGCTTGCTGTGGGGCGCCCCCTCTACCTGGGTAACATTGGGCTTCGTAACACACACCAATTATCAGACATGGGGCTTCAGAGAGCTGCACAGCTATTTAGGGATAATAACTTAATTAGTTACGAGACCTTAGCTGAAGCCATGGGTCTGTCCCCGCTGGCGGTCTTTGAATACCAGCGCGCAAAGGGCATTTTGATGGACCCCAAGTGGTGTAAGGAGCTCTCCCGTCCCCTCATCCCCTTTGAGAAGATAATTGCTGAATCCCCCAAAAGGAAGGGAGCATTCTCCAGAATCTATAGCGTTTTGGTCACCGCAGACCTTAAGGGGAGACGGAATTTCAAACGCTTTTGGGTGGAAAAGGTGGGCTTGGAGATGAAACCTGCGGTACAGTCTGTACATTGAGGCTGCCTGGGTCCCATTACACCACAGCGATGGAACACAATTTAAAAATCTTTCATGCTTGACACCTACCCCCGGCCAGGTCATCTAAAATGTTTGCGGGTGTCTCTGCTCTGCCCTAGAGAATGTGGCCAACAGGGAACATGGTACCATATATGGTGGGAATGCTCATCCATTCAAATTTATTGGGCTGAACTGGATTAAAGTTCTGGTCGGTATCTCCCCGAAATTGCACCCTATTGAACTCTTGCTTGGCGTTCCGACCCCTGGTTCCGAAACATCTAGCTTCCCGAGAGTAGTGGAAGCCATGCTAAGGGCTGAGAGGGTTGCCCTGGCTCAGAAATGGAAACAAACATCTGCTCCAACCAGAAATGAGTGGCTTTCTAAACTGCGGGGTATCTTCACGTATGAAAAACTCTCAGTGATTGTCTCTGATAAAATGGACAGCTTCCTGTTGGAGTGGAGTGTGGTTTTGTTAAAGGAAGGATGTGATGCACTGAAACTTTTGATCTGTGACTGTCTTTAAGTTGATGGTGTCTCCCCAGGCCCAACGGGTCTACGGGGGTCTGATGTAATGTGTAAACCACCTACGTGGATCCCGCCTTGCCAGTTATTTCTTGAACGCTTGATCTCAAGACCACCTATGAGCTTGTCCCTGCCTGATAGTCAGGCTTGGTAGCTAGAGTGCGGGGGGAGTAAGGGAGGGTGTGGTTAAAACTGTTGGTCACAATGGGTGTGTTTAATTGGGTTATAAAATGAAAAAATGGAAAACAAATGTGCAACAATAGCCTGGAGAAATGATTAGCAGAGGAGCTTAGATACGTGGTGCACTCACATGGCCATTACAGATTGGGGTGAGAAGCATGGTGAAATCAATGATTAGGTAACAAATCAATGCAGTCAGAGTGAGTGGTCCTTCTCTCTTTATAAATCACATCAACCCTGCCACATCAGGAACCCCATGAGCTTGAGTAAGCTGGGATCTGCAAAGTTGTACTGAACGCAGAATGCAAAGAGAACTAGCTGTAGAGAGACCCCAGAGAAAAGCAGCACAATGCACATATGATAAAAGAAAACCAAGACTACCCCAAGAGATCCGGACAGAGCAGTAAGTTAACACCCTGCATGGCAGCGACCAAGTAGCAGCCACAATGCCTAGACCCCCAAAGAAAAGCACAGGAAAAGGTGATTTGTTACACGGCTCTGAATAAAAAGATTGCCCGATACATAACTACACTCCAAAACTACACACCAAACACAAAAAGACAATTTACAGTGAAGCCATTAGCCCTACTTCAGCCTGGCATTTTACCAGGGGAGAAAAAGGGCCTAAAGCAGACATTGCAGTGATGCAAACAGAGCTGGACCCCAGGACAAAGATAATGTTGCAATCTTTCCGACATTACCCCTCTACAGGTGGACAACGCCACAATACCAGGGGATCTACGTGATTTTACCGAACTGAAAAGTTCCACTCCCAAAAGCCTATTATTTTTTTTTCAATTTTCTGCAAATATATATGTGGGTGGAGACCCCCACACCACCTACCTTACCCCTATACATTTTTTATTCACTTTACCCATATATATATATATATATATATATATATATATATATATATATATATATATATATATATATATATATATATATATATATATATATATATATATATATGGAAAATTGGGGTTAAACTTTTGGTGGTTGAAGTTTTGGGAGTAGGTAATTTTGTACACTACCATACCAGGTAAGGACAATGAGACCTCAACAAAAGCAGATATCCGACTGCTACTCAAACAGATTAGATCGATGAAGACCTGCGTTGCAGCGTCAATATCAGCAGTCCAAGCAAGACAAGGGTGACCAAGCTGGAAGACCGGGTAGAAACGGTTGAAAATTGTCAGCAGCAGTTGCAGACATGAAGACTGAAGGCCGCTTTCAGGACCTGGAGCAACGAGAGGCAGACCTAGCTGCAAAAGTGGATGGCCTAGAAAACCGATAGCGGCGCATGAAAATTAGGATACTTGGACTGAAAGAGCCTCAGGGAGAGACTCCGCAATCATTAGAAAACAAAATCAAAGCTCTCGTAGAGGCCCTCTTTGAAGTGCCTCCCACACCAGCCATAGAGTTCAACAGAGTACATAGAGGAGGAGGTCCTCCCAATGGCCCAAGACCAGTGATTGCAAAATGCCACCACTACAGGCAGAAGGCTGACATCAAAAAAGCAAGCAGCTGGGATAGAATCGACTTTGAGGGATCAAGTATAAGTATCTGTCAAGACCTGTCCATAATTACCTTACAAAAAAGGAGAGATTGTACACCTCTAACAACATGGCTATGAGATCAGGGTATAATATATTTCTGGGGATTCCCCTTCTCAATGAATTTCTAAAACAGATGAGAAGACTACAGAATCACAAGTGGTGAGGAAGCAGCAGGGGTACTGCAGAGACTGTGAGGAGAGGGCAGAAGCACCAATTAAGGTGAAAATATGAGAGGCACTGAACAAAGAAGCCTGCTCTCTGAACACCCTCCAAAATGAGGAAAGGCAGGAGCATCTAGGAAGTATCGCAGATTCAACACTCCATGATCCAGCCAGGCAGGGGGGTAAAACAATTTTGCTTCACCCCATCTGAGGGCAGTTTATGTGGAGGCAATGCATAACCAAGGGTTTTCTTGCAGCTCCCCACAAAACGTGGTCTCGCATTGGAAGAAGAGCGCCAGAGGGAGGCACTGGGGAAAGGTCTGCCGAAACCACACGTTCCAGAAGTTAGGACTCACTGCACCTGTCATAAAAGGACAATAGAAACTCAGCACCTGAAGGCTCAAGCAACCACCAAAAAGCAACCTTAGTTTTCTTTTAGGGCGCCTCTCAGTTTCTGGTTTACAATGATGTTTTTGTAGGGGGTGTGGCTACAGGACCATGCAGTAGGATGCGTTTCTTCAGGAGCTCCTGCTGATTCGGTATGATCCTGTAAAAAAGCAGCGGTAGCAAAGTACGTTTAGGCACATAAACGGAATGCCAAATACATGAAATGTTGGAGCAGCTCTATGAGTAAGCTGGAGTCCAGTAATCAAGAAATTAAACGAAACAAGCTGGGGGAAGGGCGACACAAGATGACCGGCGCTAGTACTTGAGCAAACAGCACAAAGATCGGCAGCAAGTGGCTGATGAAAGCTTGTGAACGGCTCAGTACTTCGGAAGAAGATCCGCAGTGTGGATGAACAATACCAGCTCAGTTACTGTATCATGAAGGCGCAACAGTAGCAACTACTCGCCAGCCGAGACACTAAGAATACAGCTGTGAGTCATAGTGGGTGGTGAGAAATGAGTGCCCCATGCAAGAGAGGAGCACTATCGGGAAGATTGCAGCACAGACGACGCAGAAAGACATCCCTCAATGGTCGCTGTATGTGGAGCGGGTAGCACAACAGGTATGAATGACCCGGAATATGAAGCCACTCACTGGAAAAGTATAGTGATTGACACCAGGAATTCACTGGTGCCTGCATTAGCCTTGCGACCCCGAACATCAGAGCGCGGAGGCAGTGAAAGGAAGGAGAAACCACGGAGCCCTGCTGGAGTCGAGTGACAAGGCTTTGTATAGAAGTTTGAGCCGGCGAACATGTTGCGTTTTACATTGTAACACTTGCCCATGTGGAAGTGTAATCCGAATGTCGCGAGTGCTGAATAAACCAGTGGAGTGTTACATCAGAGCGGCTGGATGTAGGCTTGACCGCATGTTAATAACAGAAAACACGGCCTGCCGTGATGCACAGGCTGAGAAAGTGAATGCAGCCTTGTTTGCAAATACGTCCCTGCTGCAACAGAGAGAGTGAGCCTTCAAACTGTAGCTACTCTCAAGCTAAGCTGGCAAGAGATTTAAAGGCATGAAAGAGGGCCCGGTGGCATAGTGGAGGACAACGAAGATGGACATATGAGGTCACCAATTAATCCATGCAATGACAAACCACGAAGATGCTAGAAAAAAAGTGTGTGCAAGCAGTCCAGCATTGCAGGAAACAGTAAGGGGCAGAGCCTAACAAGCACCAGTATAGCGGAAGACAATCATATATGATATTTTTCTGAAGGGTCTCAATGCGATCCGTCGAGGCATAAAGTATATGCAAGAACCAGCGTATTAGGTTCTCACTGTGGTCCGACCCGTGTGCCGCCTACAGTGGGAATAGTAGCACACATGACAATTTATTGGAAGGATCCACCGTGGCTCGGCCCATGAGGAGGAGCAGGGCCTAATACATTAGGAAGTGCAGCTCATGGTTCCCCTGCGGTCCAGCCCGAAATGACGGGCGTTTGCATCTGCGCTACATGCAGAGAAAGCAGGCAATTTCCATTGTGACACAGCCAAGGCTCACAAAAGGGGTGAAGTGCCATAAAGTTGCCCTGGTACGGAAAAAGCAGCCTTAAATGTTGCTAAACACGACTATGGCAAAGCAAATTGGAGGGCACCAATAGCAAAGCTAGACCGCACGAGGCAGATGCACGATGTGCGCTAGCACAAAAGACTATAACCAGCAGGAGTGAGAAGCAAGAGGCTATAGTGGCAGAAGCTAATGAGACCCATCACAATTGGGAGCAGTGCATCTATATGAAAACAAGACAGACGCGCCCAGCGGCGCTAGTACAGAAAGACACTACTCGGGCATTGCTAGAAGGGCTGGAGTCAACAGGAACAAGACTACTATGCACATGAACTCAAAGGGGACTGTGTGAGCCGATTACCGCTGGGAACAGGGGTTACAGATCCAAACTGCGCCATCATATAGCAAGAACAGCCCTAAGCAGTCATAAGCAGGTGGTAGGTGGCAAGTGTGGGCGACATAAACGCAAGCATTGCTCAAGGACAAAGGGTGCATTGGCACGCAGCAACTAAGTTACAAGACGCTAGTACAATACTAGTGCAGCATATCAAGCAACAGCAGGACCGCAACACCAGTGGAAACGTGGATCCGTCTGTTGTATTGCTGTCTAGTCGTGGTGGAGGACTAAGTGAGCAAGGTGACACTGTAAAGAACAGCTCCCCGTCGCAGAAGTGTAACCATGGCTTCCAAGACCCAGCGAAGCAAGGCTAAGCAATCCACGTTGGATACTTTCGCTTAGCCCACTACGGCGGCAGAAAACACTGGTTCAAGGACACCTCAAGGGTAGCCGATGCTCGAGACAGGAGATCAACAAATTTTCGCAGCTGTAGCATCCTTTAGGGAATCTCTCGAGGCCAAAATCGATGGCAACAGCATAGATGTGAAAGACAAGATGTTCGGTCACTTGCTGAATGCACGGGAACACTTGAAAAGGCAGCTAAGGAAAATTCAAGTGGCCTTAAGGGCACCTCAGAAGAAGTCAGGGTACTGCAACAACAAGTACATAATCTGGAAGACTGAGCTGAAGACGCCAAAGGCAGAGCTAGGTGCAATAACTTACGAATTATTGGGCTCCCGGAAGGTGTCGAAGGGGCGAACCCGACAAATTACATTGAGAGACTGCTACAGCAAGAAATCTGCCCTGGCGCCATCACCCAAGACTTCACAGTCGAAAGAGCGCATAGATCACGGATGAGGAACCGCCACCTGGTGCCCCACCAAGGCCAATAATAGCACGGATACTAAACTACCGGGATAGAGAGAAGATCCTGGAATACTTCTGCAAAGGGGGGATGATCCAACCAGCGTCTGCCATGATTACTGCATATCCAGATTCCACCCTACAATTGCAGAAGCGACGGATGAACTACATAGCAGTTAAAAGGCGATTTGCGAGCAAGTACATGTTGCTATATCCGGCTAGGCTGAAGGTGATTCACAAAGGTCATGCAATTTTTTTTCGATAGTCCAGAAGATGCAGACAAATGGATGGACACGCAGAATCTGCCAAACGGTACAGAAGCTGGACCAAGTAGCGACGAGTAGACACATTCAGTAGATAATGACAGCTACAGGTAGCAGAGGTCTGTAAACATAAAGTGAAGCGACAAGAAGACTCCTAATGAGAGCTTCACGAAGACAAGATTGCAAACGCAGAAGCCCAGGAAGTGGTGCTTATTTAAGAACGCACTGAAGAGGAGTGCCCTACCCCTAAGATCGGATTTGTTCATTCGGATACTAGCAGTTATGTATCCTCCCACTGCACCAACGCAACAGGACAATACCCTTGAACGAGGGTGTGAAGTGGGGATGCCTGAGCACAAGGTATTGAGCTTGGCAATTGTTGGCAGGGGGAGGGTAAGTGAGTTGGGGTAGTTAGTTGGGAGTTAGCCTATGTGTCCTATGTGTCCACACTGTATATACAGAACTTGGACACCGATCTCCCGATATGCGCCAGAAGCTTTAAGTGCGATGGGGGAACTCCTGTATCCTGGAATGTCGGGGGCCTTAACCGTTATATCAAACACATTCGAATTATGACTTCCCCAAGGCGGCAGCAAATTGATATTGCACTCCTGCAGGAGACTTCCCTCACAAAAGAACGACAGACTGCACTTGCCAAGAAGTGAAGGGGCATGATGATAGGTTTGTCATACTCTGCTTATGCTAGGGGAGTACTAATATGGGTGGCGCCGTCAATAGCCTTAAGGGTGCTTGAGACTTTACAAGACAAAGAGGGCAGAATGTTTGTGTTGCGAGGGCGGGTTGAACACAGGGAATTCTGTATAATCAACACATACACACCAAACCAAGAGACTGCGGCTTACTTTTGCACCCTATATCCATTAATTAGTCCACACACAGATGGTGCATTAATATGGGTAGGTGACTTTAATTGTATGCTTAACCCTATGCTGGACAGGTTGGACCATAAATTCACGCACCCGGCCCTTTCAGCCAAAGCCCCATGCACACTGTTGCAAGAATTCAAGCTCTCTGACACGTGGCAGATTTTGCACTTGCAGGCCCGTGGATACTCACAATATGCAGCTCCTCCGGACCTGCACACTAGATTAGATTATATTTTTGCAGGGGATGACACCTTGGCGGAACATAAAGCACGAGTGTTATCAGATCATGCCCCGTTGGTGGTTACGTGGCGAGCCTCCCCCTTCTCCCCCTCCCCCAAGCGCACGTATCCCAACGTGGAGGTTGATGAGTGAGTTCCAGAAAGACGAAGAATTCTGGGAACAGTTAAAAGTAGGGGTGCAAGATTATTTTATGTACAATACAGGAAGTGTTAAGTCAGTGGGCACATTATGGGAAGCCTTTCAGGTGGTGATCAGAGGGACTGCAATCGCCAACACGAACAGGGTTCAGGCCGCAATAGAGAATGACTTACGTAAGGCGGAAACCAAACTAGAAGCCATAAACGGGCAGAGCGATCTCCCAAGCGGGAGTGCTTGTGAGGCTGTGCCCTGCAACAGGAGTGTTTAGTACACTGGGATAGATTAGGTAAATTGAGTTGGAGGAAATATTTGGTACAATTATGTTTACGTTCACTTTTTTCTCTTCCTTTCTCTTAAAGGCTTAATGGCTGGCAAGGGCAGGGTACAGTTGGAAGAATGGCATTAGTAAACTGGCAAAATTGTTAACTTTCTGGAAAGCGTGTTCTGCGCAAACAATATGTTTTATAATAGACAGAGGCCACTACTTAGAGAACATATGGGGCAATTGGTATCCTAGGTTTGAGTCAGTCAAGAGCATAACCTCAAATATAGATGTCAGTTAGCACCCTGATTAAGTGCGGCACGCTAAACGTAAAGGGTCTTAACTGCCCCCAGAAACGCTCAATGGTAATAAGGGACTCCATTGGTCACACTTGTTTCGGTATACGCATCTAACCAACAACAATTTTCCTTTTGCAGATCATTCCTGAATTTTCTAGGGGAATGTGGGGAAGGACTATTAATTTGTGGAGGGGATTTCAACCTGATAATAGATCCCACGCTGAATTGGTGGTTGCAGCATCCGGAAGCCAAGCCACCACACCTCCCCTCACAAAGGGGGTTTGAGAGACCTCTTAGAAGAAGCTCACCTAATACACGTGGCGACACTTCCCTCCCATCGCTGAAACATACACATTTTTCACACCGCTGCATAGGACATATTCCCGCATAGACTATATCCTTAAGAAAGCAATGCACGCATACAAAATCATATCCGCGGACTTAAGGATTGTGGGATTGTCTGACCAGGATATGGTTGTACTCAGATTAGACTTGGGACCCACCATGCCATTGACCCATGGATAGGTATGCAATGCTCTTTCTCACACAGCTGCAAGAAACAGAATACCTCACAAACAATGACACCCAGGGAAACAGTACTTAATATAATCTGGGAAGCAGCCAAAGCAACCTTAAGGGGCATGTTGATATCGGAACAGATAGCAAAAGGAGTCCACATGTCAGAGGAGTCCACACTAAAGCAGGAAATCAGGAGTAAGGAGGACCTGTTAAAAAAATGAGACCCACCCGAAGAGAAGGTCAAAGAAATAGAAAGGCTTAGGAAATAATTAAGTGAACTAGGAAAAGGGAAAGTCCTGACCCAGCTTCGTTATTTGAAGATAAGATACTACGAAAAGGGAGATAAAGCCCACTATGTTAGCAGCTAAACTGAAGCCCACTATGTTAGCAGCTAAACTGAAGGAGCAAAGAGTGAATAGAACAGTGCTCAACAGGAACTCCCATACTCTCCCCACTAGAAATTGTCCAGAGATTTGCGCAATTCTATGCTGCATTATACACGAGAAAGTCAAGAGGACCCCAGTTGTACATAAATGGGTAATATATCACTCAAGTTGACCTCCCCTGTAGATCGTGAGGCATTAAATGTCCCAATCAATAAGATTGAAGTTCTGCCAGCAGTCTAGAACTCAAAGCTGGGACGGCGCCCGGTTAAGACGGATATACCCCAGCCTTTTATAAAATCTTTGGCTAATCGTTAGTCCCATTTGTTTTTCTTTTTTCGATTTTTTTGTTTCCCTTTTGAGTTAAAACCAGCAAACAAAAGTAAGAAAGAACAAACAAAACTATCCCTATTACCCCCAACCTTGCCCGTGATGCATGGCTAAACCAGGTTCTAATTCATGCAATACTTAAAATAGTGTTTCTGTGGACAAAAGGCAATGTTATAGTGAAAAAAAAGTCCAAACGCACCCTCCAGTCTTTAGTAAATTTGACTTGATCACCATGAATAAGTAATCAAGAGCAAGGAAGTTCCAAACTTAAAAAACCCATTGGCTGACGCTTGGTGAAGTTTGTGATTTCCAATGTTGAGCAATCACCAGAAGAGCGTGAATTGCAGAATTACATATGCTTTTCGATGTTGGCCAGAGCCTTGGCGAAGATTATCCTCCATAGCCACCAAGAGACAAAAACTAAGTGATCTAGGTTCCTGCAAACTAAATATATGCTGCATATGTTCATTTATTTCCTTGCAGTATTGTGCTATGGCCGAGCAGCTCCACCAAGTATGTTCCCAATCCCCTGTCCCCCCACATTCCCGCCAACCTCTATTAGAAATGGACGGCTTAATTTTATGTCGGTTGGTATGTAATGCCATTGAACCATGAGCTTATACCAAAACTCCCGAACTTGGATAGACGGAGTACGTTTTGGTATTTCGCTCCATAGCTTTTCCCATTCTTCTTCATGCATTTCCTCACCCAGAGTCTGATGCAAGCGGTGTCTGTATTTCTGTGTACTATTAGAGGTCGTGTCGTCTATAGTTTTATACAAATTTGAAATAAGAGCCCTGTTACCAGGATTGGAAGTTACAAATCGTTCAAATGGGGTAAGATCTTTAAGTGCTGTTTTCTTATTGGGGGGAGATAGTATCCAGTACCAGACCTGAAAATATTGGAAGCAGCAAGATTCAGAAAGGCCCAATTCTAATTTGTATTGTGCTAAAGGTTTTGCAGCGTTATCCTGAAACATATCCTGCAACCTTATGCAACCCGCACGTTTCCACCTGCAAATTCTTGCAATGCGAGACCTGGGGTAAATTGTAGGTTATTGAATAAAGGTGCGAGAGATGAAGGGAATGTCGTCAGTTGATAGTCAGACTCTTACGCATATTAAGAGGTCGATCTTGTTTGGGCAAGCACAGCACATCTTGAAGCCGAGACCCACCCAACGCTCTTTCCATCTGGACCCATCTTTTCTCCGAGGTTTCTGCAGACCAGTCTTTTAGGACCCTTATTTGCATGACTTGGTAATATTTCTGAAAATTCGGGAGCACCAGACCACCTCTAGTTGTAGGAGTCATTAACATACTCAGTGCTATCCGAGGAGGCTTATTATTCCAGATCAATGAGATCATGGCTTCATGCAATTTCTTAACAAAATGAGGCCGGGCCCGGATTGGCAGTGCTTGGAGCAGATAAAGAGCTTTGGACAAGGTCACCATCATCACTGAGTAAATGCATCCTAACCATGATATAGACAACAGGCCCCATGTTGATAATTGAGCGATAATGTTTTTTAATAAGCCAGGGTAATTGGCCTCATATAATGTAGCTATTGTACTAGTTATGAAAATACTTAGTAGTTTTCTTCCTTCCTGGGTCCAGCCAAATTGTGTGTACGACCTTAGAAGCTGCATATTATCATCAGAGATAGGGTTACAATTACGGATTTGGATCTGTTGATTTTTAGACCTGCCACTTTGCCAAATGTTTCTAGTTCATGCTCTGTCGCTAGTAATGTGGGTACAGGGTCCATTGCGAAGATCAGCATATCGTTGGGATTAGTCATAATATTTTGTGGCTCCCCCCCCCCCCTAAAATCTATCCCACGGATTGCCTCTGTCTGCCGTATCTTGACTAAAAGGGGCTCAAGATGTATTGCGTATAACAAAGGCGTTGATGGACACCCTTGTTTTGTGTCCCGTTATAGAGCTATAGGAGGAGACAGAAGGGCATCAATGAGTAGCCTGGCACTTGGTTGTCATATAATTCACCTGAATCATGCCAATAAACATTTGGCCAAACCCCATTTTGGCCAGAGTCATGAAAAGGAACAACCACTCGACCCTATCAAAGGCTTTTTCAGCATCTAAAGATGGGACTGCCTGGATATCTTTCTTTTCAACTTTCTAAAATATATGTTTATTTGTTTATTCATTTGTAGGGTGCACTGAACCCTTAGGTAACTGGGTGCAACAAGCTACAACGGATACTTAAAACTTAGTTACACTTTAAGGAAGATACAGTAAGGTACATGTATACATTACACATTAAGGACAATACAGTAAGGTACATACATGCGTGCATACATGGAGAGGGATACAGTACGGCAGGGGGCCGGTACAAAGGTACAAGCAAGTGCAGGAGAAGGTTCCAGAGGCTAGTACATATTGGTTAGTCATAAGGGCTGCTAGAGCGTAGCTAGTTGAGTGTTGCTGATGTGATGCCGATGTGAGAAAACTCTCATTGTTCTATTGTCTAAAAATGACTGGACCCAGGCTATAGCTTCACTCAAGAAGTGGGTAGCCGATGCTAGGTGTTTGCTCAACACTGCATGGTCCACCAAGTCAAAGGCTGCCGACAGGTCAAGGAGGAGCAGCATGGTGGTGTTTCCTTTGTCATTGAGCTCGTCAATTTGTGTCTTAACATCGAATAAGGCCGTCTCTGTGCCATGTTGTGGTCTAAATCAGGATTGGCGGGAGCCTAAGAGCTGGTTAACTTCAAGATAGTTCTGGATTTGTGGATAGGCTACTCTATTATCTTGAGAAGGAAGGGTACCATGGTAATGGGCCTGTAGTTGGTAGGGATGGACGGGTCTAGAGTTTTTCTTGAGAAGAGGTAAAACCAATGACTTTTAAATTACTCGGGACAGTCTTGGTTGAGAAGGAGGCATTAATTAGCTTTGAGATGAAGGGCGCTAAGTCTCCTCTCGCAGCATCTTTGATTATTTGGGCAGGGCAATTGTCACCCTTGCAGTTAGACGGCTTCAGAGATGTGATAATTTCTTCGGTTTCCTGGATGGATACTTTGGTGAATTTGAATGGTGCTGGACCGGGCATGTCTTTAGTGGGGCAAATGAGTTGCATCTCGTTAGGGGGCAAGGAAGCTTTTGTCTTTGGCAATTTTTATTTGAAGTGTTGTTAATTTATTGGCTAGGGCATTCTGGATGCTAGTGCACCATTGTTTGTCTTTGGGTACATTGTCAGGAGGGGGTATGGGGGATTCTAATTCCCAAAGGGTCACAAACAATTCCTTGGTATTAGAGCTGGCGTTAGCGATTCTTTCGTTTAAGAGATCTTTTTTGGTGCAGATTATTTCTTTTTTGTAGTTATTCACAAAGTGCTTTAATTGCGATTTGTTTTCATCGGAAGGAGAGTGTCTCCACAGGGTTTCTAATTTTCTTTTTTGCAGTTTTAATGCTCTAAGGTGAATGGTAAACCAGGCATTGAGGTGTGTCTGCTGTTTACTCTTGCGTAGTTTGAGGGATGCAATGATATCAAGGGCCTTAATCATTGTGTTATTGTAGAGCACCACAAGGAGGTCGGGATCCGAGTTGCTTGGGAGAGCGTTAATAGAGGGAAGCAGGAGTGGTAGAAGTTTGTCTGGTGTGATTTTTTTTTAAAAACATTTTTTGTGATCTAGTAGGGAGAGGAGGTGCCGTAACTTTGGCGTTGGCTGCTTGTTTATCTATAGTTATGGAGAAGTCAATTAAGTAGTGGTCAGTCCATAGTTGAGGGGTTATTTTAGTGATGTGGTAGTGCAGTTCAGGACGGCAACCCAGTCTAGGGTCCTTCCTTTGTCATGAGTTGGGATGAGGACTTTTTGGGTTAATCCATGTTCAGCAAGCATTGTTGCTATTGTTTGGTGTGAGGGGAATAAATCTTCTATGCTGTTAGCTAAGACCTTCGAATAGATTTTAGCGTCGAGATTTATCAATGCGATTGGAATAAATAACCCACATAAGGAGGAGGGATCCTTACCCGGTTTAGGAAATTATATAATCTTAGCTTTCTCCATTGTGGGTGATATACCGCCAGATTGAATGAAGGAATTATATAGATAAATTAATCTGGGAACCAGTATGTTCCGATGTGTAAAGTAAAGCAGAATATTTCTGGATCTGTGAACTTGTTTAAGAGAAGATTATGACCTTATCGATTTCATCAGGCGTTATTTCCCTATCAAGCGTCTCCTAGATGGCCAGGTAAATTTGGGGATGTTTCTGAGTGATATAAATTGGAGTAAAAAGTGTGGAATTGCAAAATAATTTGAGAAGTTTCAGTCCACCTCTCTCCCGAGGGAAGCCAAAGTAATTGCTTTTATATAATATTTCTGTTTAAGAAATAAGGATTTTTCCGCTTTCTTTGTGTGAAAAAGGTGTAACCTCCCCGCCGCTGTTATATAGATTTTTGTGTACTTATTTGTTTACATGTCTTTCATTGTACGACTTAAATCTTCCTCTAGCTCAATTTCCAATGCTTGTGTTTGTTTATTTCTAATGGCCACCTCCGCAATCAAGATCCCCCTCAACGTTGCCTTCAAATTGTCCCATGTAACATTTGGTGTGGTTTCTCCAGAAGAGTTAACTGCAAAAAACTCTCCCATTTTCTCTTCTATTTTATCCCTAAGCACCTGCTCCCTCAGTAGCTCTTGTGGAAATCTCCAGACCCACAGCGTTTGTGGGATTTGTGAAATTTTCAGGTCTACTGAGATTGGGGCATGATCTGACAGCGTTATGTGCGACACTCAATCTCGGTAATCTTGCCAATGAGTGGAGCTGAAGCCCAAGCATAATCAATTTGTGAAAAGGAGCGATGTACATGTGAACACAACATGTGCCCCTTCTCTGAACCCCTGAATGTTGTCCAAATATCTACCAGGGGGATCTGTGCACATTTTTGTTTTAGTGACTTAGAGGGAGAAGGTTAGGCATAACAAGTTGTGGTGCTATGATTGCATATAGGGTGCCATGCGATATTAAGGTCGCTGAGAAGTACCAACTCTCCCACCATAAAAGATGCCAATTGTGTGAAAATCCTAGTCAAGAAGCCCTCTTGCCCAACTTTAGGGCATATACCGAAGCCACTGTTAAAGTGAAAAGCCAAAGCTCTACCACCATGAAAACATAGCGATCTTCTTTTTGGGCCTTCGTGCGTAGCACTTTGAGTGGGGACACTGACCTTATTGCAATGAACATCCTAGCGACTTTCCCCACCGCATTTGCTTGGCCAATAACAGGGTAATGACACAAACAGTTAATTCCTATCCAGTACATAAATGAGGCTCCTGGAGCGCCACCAAGTCTGGTTGGTGGTGCCCCGGGAAGGCCTCAAGCTTTCTCTGCTTTACCGCAGTGTTATACCCCTAATATTGAGTGTTAGACATCTGAACTATACAAAATTGATTTCCAGTCCACAGCGGCACTATACATAAAGACTGAACCTGTACATTACTCACTGTCCATATAAAGCCCCATGCACCACGGATCCCCCCCACTCATACCCTCCCCCAAACATTAACATTCCCTTCCCCAACTGGAAATGTTCCCCCATTCCCCCTTAGATATCCCCAGGTGTGAAAACCAAACCAAACAGGAAACTCCATTTATACTTTATTCCGCGTGATTGCAGAGTTCTCACCACCAATTGCATTTCTCTGCATTTTTGAAGGTTGATTTGTGATAGATCTTGGTACAGTTGAATCTCTGACCCATTATATGTAATGGTGTGGCGTTTCTGTTTGCAAAGAGAATTTGTTCTTTATGTGGATATAATGCGCAAGCAGCTAGAACGTCTCGCGGTTGGGCACCAGGTTCCGATCTCTTCTGGCCCAACCTGGGTACCCAGTCAAGCATAATTGCATTAGGATCATCGCCTGATATTAAGTCTGAGCATCCTTAAGCTCCAGATCCATTACTATTCCAGCAAGATTTTGAATTTGGATATTGGAACAACAAGATCTATTTTTCAAATCTTCGCATTGCAGTTCTAGGTTATGTGCTACCCTTGACAGATCTTCATTTGCGACATCTGTTTGTCTACTGTCTTACCAGTGCTTGAATGGCTTTCTCATTCGTGTCAACACGATCACCCAAAGTTGAAATTTCCTTACTAACGTCTGTGAGTGACTTCCTGATTTCTGTGGTAAAAGTGGAATACTGCGATTGAAAAGATGCAGAAAATTTCTCTTGGAAGTCCTGAAAGCTTTTTGTGAAGTCTTCCTTGGATGCGCCCATGACTTACTCCTCCGCTTGTGACCCAGATAAATTAAGAACTTCCTGTGGACCAGCAGATGCAGTTGCTGTATGATCTTCAGCCCAGAGTCTTGGCAACGTGTCTGGAGAGTCCCAGCGCACCCAATCGGGGGACTTTTCTTTTTGCCTCTCGGCATATACAGAATTCTATAATGGTCTTTATAATCCCATTATCCAGCTATGGGGAGAAGGCAAGCTAAAATCATTTACCCATCAGATCCTCAATGTTATTATCCTTTTGAGTCACCCATGCGTATCTTGTGGTGTGCTGTTCAGTGGCTCATGTCTCTGCCTGTTACATAGTAAGTGTCCTTCACATAGCGCACCAGCCACACCCTATAGAAGGTTCCCCCAATTCCAAAGACCTTAAGCAAAGTAATGGTTAAAAATGGCCCCTAAGACGCGAATATATATCAATAGGGTGATTACAACAGACCGTTGGTAGCTCAGACTTGGTCCATGGGCTTATTCCTTGTCCAAGAGAGTCAGATTTAGCCTCTACAAACCCAAAATACAGTGACCAGAAACAGTGGGAGTTGTACGTGCCACAAACCTGCGCCTCCTATTTGCAATGTGGGGTATCCTGCTCTCGAGCTCCTACTGGGGGGCGGTTGACTGATTTGGGCACACAAACAGTCCGGGAGCTCCAACCCCATATTGAACCCTTACCTTCCGCTTTAGTCTGGATTACCCTTCAATCTGAGGGATAGCATCCCGTCACGGAGGACTCCCCCACTGACTTCATACATTCTGGTGTCTTCTTGATAGCGCACCAAACAAGCTGGAGGAGTTCTCCAAAGAGAGAGCCAGGGCATCCGATAGCCTCCACCCGGGGATCACGCCCTTCAAAGGCTGGTGCCCATGTGTCCAAACCACAGGCCTCCACTCTGGTCTGCAGCACAGCTGTGGTTATCAGTGC